>NW_026517049.1:0-634662 GCF_026229845.1 Diaporthe amygdali | reverse complement strand
TTATATATATAAAAAATATAAAAAATATATTTATTTATATATTAAATTTAATATTAATTTTAATATATAAATAAATACATTTTTTATTTATATATATATATAAATAAAATATTAAAATATAAATAAAAAAACTTTATTTATATTTTTATTTATATTTTAATATTTATATATATAAATAAATATAAAATAAATATATTTATATATTAATATATATTATTTAATTATTTTAATAAAAATAAAAATAAAATATTTAATATTATAGTATTTATATATATAAATAAGTATAAAATAATTTTATTTATATTTTATAATATAATTAGTATATTAAATATATAAATAAGTATAAAATAATTTTATTTATATATTAAAATGTTTTTAATAATTTATTACTTTTAAATTAAAAATAAGATAAAAGAAAATTAGTAGATAAAAAACAATACCTTTTCAACTAGCATAACAGGTTATATAAGTAAATAGAGCTTAAGCAAGCTATAAATCACGCAACTAAGCCGCTTACCAAAGGAGAATTATGTGGATCATTGGGCTTGAGGATAAGCTGAATGAGCCAGAGTAGCCCAGAGTTACTTAAGTCGTTCAAACCGCGAGACATCATCCAGAAACCTAGCAAGCCAGGCTGGAGAGTTGGACGATACAGATCACCCTCGTCGCCAGTGGATAGCATTAGCTTAGGACAGCTTATACACAGTCAATCTAAGTATCCACCCTGGATAGCTGTGGAGCTCTCGATCAACTATTATCACACATTGCCTCAAAGTTTCACCACCTTGACCGGCCCCCTGAACATAAACCCAGTTGTGATCTTTACATAATCGAGACTTGGAAATTCGAATGGTTGAATGATGTGTATTTCTCTAACTAAACTTTTCCTAATATCTAGCTATAGCGATAATAGTTGTCAATGACAAGCTGGTCGCCATAGCCCAACTTGAACTGCCGACTCTTCTGCACTGGGAAGTTGTCATTTGACACTCCCGCAGGTTCATCGGCCTCGGGTGCCAGGGGCTCGCCCGCCGTTGGGGCCAAAACTGGCGCAGTCCTTGGGCGGAGAATGTCCAAGTCGATAGGAGACTGCCCCGGCCGAACACTTGCTCGAGGTGCAATGCGTAGCAGCTCGGTGTACACTGCATCGTGGGACACCACGGTGAGGTTCCTTGCGCCATAATCGGCAGATAGCTTTTCCAGCTGAGTGTAGACTGCAAACACGACCTTCTCGTCTGTCATGCCGCCATGGGCTTCCAGGTTCGGCCGAGCCACTGAGTCAAGCCGGATCTCCTTCTCTGAGAGGAGATCCACCAGCCTGTGGGTGACCTTGTCGTACATGCAAATGTTGTAGATGAAGGCCCGGACAAGCTCTCGGTCGATGAGCGCGATCTCGCCGTGCGAAAGCTGTCCCGCATCTGTAGAATCTTCCTCAGGTTCGGTAAGTTGAGCGGAGTCCAGCCACCATCGGATCCTCTCCAGCACCTGCTGGGCCTCGGCCTCGTCGACCGCATATGGCGTCTTGGCTGCGGAGGTCTTGTTGGTGTAGAAGTAACACATTCCCAGGAAAGCCGACCAAATCTCACCCCTTCGGCCGATGGGAGGAACAGAACCACCTCCCACCTTCTCCTCGGAGTAGCGAGTGTCTTTGTCTGGGTGGACGAGGACGGCTGATGGACCATGCGCGATGATCGCAGCAAGCCACACAAGTACACGCCGCTCCTTGATGGACATCTTTGTTCCACCGTACATTGCGCTGGCCAGGAGGTTCAGGCTGTGGATGTTGGTTTCATGTTGAGCCAGCTCGCCCATCAGCTGAGCCCTCGGGCCACCGAGGGAGATCATGCAGTTGTGGTTCCAGCCGCTGAGCTTGACGAGGCCCCACATGTGGAGACGCCTCAGGCGCTCATAGAACCGGGGGAGCTCATCTGGGAGCACCAGGCAGGGCACATGCAGCAAGGGCAACTCAGGGCATATCGCCGCCACCCTCATGATCAGGTGGAACATCTCCCCCGTATGATGTGCTGGGATCTGTCGCAGCATCGTCGGACTGACCTCCTTGTCGAGACACAAGGTGACGATATTCACGTCCGAGGACCCATTGACGACATCAAGCAGTTGCTCCGTGCGAATGAAGAAGGCATCTTTCTCATGGGCTACCGAATGGCCCACGGCATCATCGAAATCGAACCGGTCGGCGTAGAAATCAGCGATGACCGTCCTCAGGCCGGGGATACGGGGCAGGATGCCGACCTCCGTGGAGATACCAATGACGACGAAGCCCGGCTGCTGGTCCTCGAGGACCCTCCTGACCTGTGTGGCGGGTGTCCCACCGTGGATAAAGGAGGCCCTGACTTTGACGAATGTGATGGAGGCTACGAGCCTCCGGAACCGCCCCTGGCTCATCAGCAGCACTGTCTTGTAGCTCGAAGCCTCTTTCTTCTGCGTGTCCCTTTGAAACACCTCCTGCAGCTGGTTGAGCGCATTCGCCCTCTGGGCCCGGTCGAACTGTTCGGTACCTGGCTTTTGCTTGGTACGCATAGACCAGCTATCCTGGCCCCGTTCAACTTTGAGCGTGAAGGTGTGTTGTGAGACTTGCCAGCCTCCACGTCGCACCGCACGGTAGACAAGCTCGGGATCAAGTATCTGTGTAGCCCCAGGTTTTGAAAGATTCTCGTGCGAGAGGGTGATCAGCGCGAACATGCGCATATTCGTCTGGTCTCTGGGCTTTAAATTTGAGAAGATGGTTGTGGCCATGGCCGCCATGTGCGAGTTGACTATGCCGCGGTCGAGGTTGACGACAACGACCACGTTTTCAGCGGCGAGGATTTCACCCACCAGCTCATCTATCAGAAAGTCCTGACAGGATGTGATGAGCACATGTGCTGGGCTGGGTCGTCTACTCACAATCGAAGGGTCCAGTTCGTCGTTTGAACTGAGGTGCGCCATGACGATGTCCGCGTCTGTGCTCGTTGGCAGTAAGTAGACGGCAGTGACATGTTCCTCCTGGCCCCGCAGCCACTGAACCAGTGCTGAGACGGAGCCCTCGACACGGTCGAGGCCCGACTCGGAGCACACGCCAGAGATGATCTGTAGATACGGCCTATCAGGCGCGATCTCTTCGAAGAGTATTGAGTACTGATTCATGTTGTCTGTTATAACGGTAGAGAAGGTGTTGTTGACAGTGATGGTTGTTGGTGTGGGTGTTGCATGAGGGGTGAGGTCTGGATGTGAATTGGGATAAAGTGATTAATGAGAAAAAAATAAAACACAAGAAGAATTTCATATATAAAAATATAAATATAAATAAGTTAACAGTATTTATATATATAAATATATATTAACTGTTTTTATTTATGTTACAAATGTAATAGGAATAGAATTAGGGGAGTATTGTTAGTCCCTTAAAAGCGTAGATAAACCTTATAGGCTAGTAGGGTAGGCCTAAAAGAATTTGCTATATAATAAAAGTAGATTATATAATAGAGTAAAAGGATAACTAAAATAATTAAAGTAATACTTTATTTTAAATAATTTAAATAATTTAATGCTTTTATTATTTTAAATAAGCAATATTTTAAATAAGCTATTAAAAGTAATACTTTTATTGCTTTAGTTAAAAAGATAAATTATATAAATTATATTTATTATTAATAAATAATATTAGCTTAAAATAGCTTTTTAATAGTTAATTTAAATATTTATTTAAAATAGCTATAAAGCTTTTAATTTATTATTATTATATATTATTTAAAATATTATTATTTTAAATGTTTTTTAAATATAAATTTGTTTATTAAGTTTATTAGTTAGGAATTAGCTATAATTGTTATATTTTAATTGCTTTTATTTAAATATTTTATATAAACTTTAAATAATAATTTATATAATTATTATTTTTATTTTAATATATTTTTTAGCTATATTTAAAAAAACCTTTAATAGAAGCTAAATAATAATAATTTTGAATTTTTATAGGCTTAATATTTTAAAATAGTTAAGGAAATTAAAAACCTTTATATTTATATTTAGGGATAAGCTAGTTAAAATAATAAAGTAAAAAAATTTAAGGTTAAAGTTAAAATATTTTAAAGTATTATTAATATTATTAATATTTTAATTAAATTTAAGGAATTTATTAAGCTTATTAATTTAACCCTTTATAATAGTTTTTTAGAATAATTATAGGCTTATTTTATTTAGATTAAGGCTTATTAGTGCTTTTATAGCTTTAATAATTAGTTTAATAGAGAATAAGTTATATATATAGCTTTTTTTTTAAAAGAATAGGCTTTAATATAGTTTAAATTTTATTTTATAAATTTTTTTAAAAAAAATAAGTTTAAATAATATAAGTAAAAAATTTAGAATATTTTTAGTAATTTTAAAAATTATAAGCTTACTTTTAAGTTATTTTTTTAAAATTTAAATAAGGAATAGTAAATAAAAAGGGAATTTATAAGATTATATTAAAAGGAATTTATTATAACTTATATTATAAAGTTTTATTAAATTTATATTAGAGTTAACTATATTAATATTATAAAAATCTTTATATTTTATAATAAGTTAAAAAATAAAGTAAAAGATAAATTATTTAAATTAGATTAATTAAATAATTTTATTTAATATATAAAATTAGCTATTTAAATTAATAATTAAATTTATAAGTGTAAATTTAAAAAAAAGGGGTAGGATTTAATATATTTTTTTTATTAGTAAAATAAGCTAAGCTTTAAAAAATAATATTAATTATAAATAATAGTTAGTAAGTAGTATTTAAGCTTAATAAAACTTAATATTATTTAAAAGAAATTTAGAAAAGATATTAAATGCTATAATTATAATAAGAAAGGATATTTTATATAAGATTACTAAAGTAAAAAAAAAGATAATTGGAAACTAATATTAAAGTAATAATAGGCTAATTTAGCTATTAAAAAACTTATAGAAAATTATGCGTTTATAAGCTAAATAGTATATTATAATAATAACTATAATATATACTTTTTAAGTAAAAAAGTATTAGAATAGTTTTTAAAAGCGCTTAAAAGCTAAAAGACTTTTATAATAGTAAAATAGAAGCTATTTATAATTATAGTTAATATTAACTAAATAATATTTTTAAATTTAAAAAATTAAAACCTTTATAAATAGATAGGTAAAGTATTCTTTATAGTATTTAATATTAGTATTATTTAAATTGTAATTTTAGAATAGAATAAAAGTATAGTAATATTAGTAGTTTATAAAAAACTTTTTATATTATTATTAGTGCATTTTTTTAATAATAACTTTTAAATATATTATTAGTATTTAAATTATAAGGAAATTTTATAAGCTTTATATATTTTTAATAAATATAGGATATATTATATAAGTAAAATTAAAAAGGATTTTTTTTTTAAATAGCTAAGTATAATAGAAATAGTAAGGCTTTATAAGTAAAAGGAATTATAATATTAGAGTATTTAATAATACTTTTTAAGCTAAGGATATATAATTTTTAAATTTTAGATAGATTATTTTTTATATTACTTATAAAACTTTAGATTATAAAAGTATTATTTATAAATTAATTATTAAATATATTTTAAATTAAAATTTTAGAATTAGTATTAATATTACTAATTTAATATAGTTTTATTATTTAATAAAAAAAATATAATATTAAAAGATTTTATTATTATAGTATAAGTATTAAGGGTAGTAAAAAGGCTTATATAAAGAGCTATTTAATAAATTAAGAAAATTTTAATAAAAGATTAGATAATAAAAAATAATTAAGGCTAAGTTTAAATAAGCTTTAATTAGTTTTAATTAATATAAAAAGGTTTTTTTATATAATAAATATTAAAAAATATAAGTATATAAAAATTATATTATAGATTAGATAATAACCCTTTATAGTACTTTTAAATAGTAAAGTATAAAGAAATTTTATATTATTAGTAGTAGTAAACTAATATAAAATATTATAGTAATAGAAAATGGAATTTTATATATTTAATATTATTAATAGATAAAAGGTATTTTATAAAAATAGGATTATTAATATAAAGATTAATTATTTATTAGTTATTTTTAATAATTATAAAGAAATTATTTAGTTTAATATTATAAATATAGTAAAATATAAAATTATATTAGGGATTTTATAGTTTAGAAAAAATAATTTTTAAATTAATTAAACTATTAGCTAAATTTATTAAAATTAATTAATAAATAGGAAAATTAAAGATAAAGGAATAAATTTAGTTTTTAAAAATAGCTATAATACTAGCGCTTATATAGATTTATATAGTAAACCTTTTTAAAAATAAAAAAAGGATTTAGTTATTAAAGTAGGAATAGCTAACTTTTTAAATAAGTTAAATAAATAGTAATAGTATTTTAGTTTATTATAAATTAAAGGAAAAATAAAGTAGTTAGCTTAAATAGTATAGTAGTAAATATAGGAAATTTAAATAATATTTAAATAAATATATTATTTATTAAAAATTTTAGGAATTATAGTTATATTTTTAAAAGGAATTTTATAATAAATATAAAAATAATAATATTTAGTATATTATAAAATAATATAGCTGCTATTTAAAAAGTTTATTTATTTTATATAATAATAGAAAAAAATAAATAACTTAAAATAGATTTTAAAAAAGTACTAGAAATATTTAAAGCTATTTTAAATAATACTTAATATTAAACTATTTAAGTATAATTAATAGAATTATAAAATATCTTTAAAAAAAAAAGTTATTTTAAGTTTTATAAAATCTATAATTTTAATAAAAAATAGCTTAAAATATTATAAAAATACTTTAATAATAACTTAAAAAAGGAATATATTTAATTATTTATATTATTTATAAGCTATTTTATTTTTTTTATATTTAAGAAAAATAGAAAGCTATACTTTTATATAAATTATTAATAGCTTAATAAAATTATAATTAAAAATTAATACCTTTTTTTATTTATTAAAAAATTATATAATAGATTTTAAAAAATATAATAATTTATAATATTAAATTTTAAAAGTACTTATAACCTTATTAAAATAAAATATAAAAAAAAATAAAAAACTGCTTTTAAAATAAGGTATAGTTATTTTAAATATTTAGTTATATTTTTTAGCTTTATTAATATACTTACTTTTTTTTAAGTAATAATTAATAATATTTTATAGGAATATTTTAACTATTTTATAATAGTTTATTTAAATAATATTTTAATCTTTTTAAAAATGTTTAAATAATATAAGTAATATATATATTAAGTTTTTTAGATTTTTTAAAATATTAAACTTTTAATAAAATTAAAAAAAAGTTATTTTTATATATAAAAAGTTAACTTTTTTAAATATATAATTTAATTAAAAGAAATTAAAATATAGGTTTTTAAAATTATAGTAATTAAAGATTAGTTAACCTTAACTAATATTAAAAAAGTTAAAAGCTTTTAAGGTTATATTAACTTTTATTAATAATATATTAAGAATTATAAAGAGTTATTTATATTATTAATTAACTTTATTAGAAAGAATTAACTTTTTAAATAAGGAAAAGAAAAATAAAATATATTTAATAAAATTAAGGAATAAGTTTTTTTAAAATTTATATTTATAAAAGTAGATTTTAAAAAGGTTTATAATATAGGTACTAATACTTTAAATTTTATTATTAAAGGAGAATTAGGATAATATAATAAATAAAAATAATTTTACTTTATTATATTTTTTTTGTAAAAACTTAATAAACTTAAATTAAACTATTTAATATATAATAAGGAATTAATAGTAATTATTAAAATATTTAAAAAATAAAAATATTATTTAATTAAAATAAAATACTAAATATAAGTATTTATAAATTATAAAAATTTAGTATACTTTATAATTATTAAGGAATTTAATAAATAGTAAATTTAATAATTAGAATACTTTTTATAGTTTAATATTAAAATTATATATTAAAAGAGATTTAAAAATAGAAAAGTAAATATTTTTAATAAATAGTTAAACTATTAATAGGAGGTTTTATTTAAAATTTATATAGTATTTTATAAAAATTTAGATAAAAGCTTAGGTATAGGGTATTTAAAAAGGCAGTTTACTATAAACTAATTAAAAAATAATTTACTAAAGTAATAAATTATAGCAGCTTATTAAGTATAATTTGCTATAAACTAACTTAATTAGGTAAAATAAAGCTATAAAAATATTTTAAATAATAAAAAAAAGTAGCTATAAAATATAAATAAAACCTTATTTTATAAGGAAAAATATTACTTTTTAGCAGCTTTTTAAAAAGAAGTTATTAAAAAACTTTATAAAGTATTAATATATAGCTATTAAAGTATTTAAGCTATATACTTAAAGCTAAAATAATATTAGAATTTTTTTAATATAAAATAAAAAGTAGCTTAAGTTATTAATAAATATAACCTTTATAATAAAAGTAAGCTTATAAAATATAAGCTATATAGGCTATTATAACTATTATTAATATTAAATAAATTATAAAAATTAATTAGCTTAAATTTTATTATTAAGCTTTCCTTATTTAAGGAATTAATAATAAAAGTTAATTATAATAGTATTTTAGTTATAGTAAATAGATTTATAAAGTATATATATTTTATACTTTATAAGGAAGCTAGTATAATAGAAAAACTTGCTTATATATTTTTTAAAATAATTATTAGCTAATATAAGTTGCTAAATAAAATTATATTTAACTAAAATAAACTATTTATATTAAACTTTTAGTTTTTTTTAATAAAATAATTAGAAGCTAAATATAAACTTTTAATAATAGTATATCTATAAATAGATAGGTAAATAAAATAACTTAACTAAATATTAAAATAATATATATACTACTATATTAACTATTAATAAAATAATTAAGTACTATTACTATTATTAGTATAATTTATATATAATAGTATAGATATATATATTATTAATATTTTACTATTTTATACTAATTATAGATTTAATCTAAATATTTATTAATACCTAATTTTTAATATAAAAGTATTATAAGTTATTAACTATATAAAATAAATTAAAAATATTTATAAAAAAATTATAGTAAATTTAGGATTTATTTAAAAATATATAATAAAATAAGTAAATTAATAAAAGTTAAAAAAATTAACTTTTAAAAAGGAAGATATAGTTTACTTATTTTATAAAAAATAAATTAAAATTAAGCAACCTAGTAATAAACTTAATTTTAAAAAAATTAAACTATTTAAAATTAAAAAAAAAATATTAAAAATAAATTATAAACTTATATTATTAAAAAGAATAAAAATTTACCTAATTTTTTATATTTTTATATTAAAACTTATATTAGTTAATATAATACTAGTTATTAATATTAAGCTTAATAATTATAAACTAAAATATAAAGTAGAATATATTTTAAATTATTAAATATATAAGAAAATAATAGAATACTTAGTTAAATAAGAGAATTATAGTAATAAAGATAATTTATAAGAACTTATTTAAAATTTAATAAACTATTAAAAAGTATTTTAAATATATTATTAAATAACTAGTTAGAAAAATCTATATTAGCAGATTTTATTATAAAACCCTAATTTATAATGCTAAAACTCTTATTTTATTAAATATTAAAAATAGTTTTAAATTTTTTAGCTATAACTTAGTTAATAGCTTTAATATAATTAGCTTTTTTAGATATATTTAAAGTAGCTAAACTTTTATTTATTAAATTAGCTTTATAATAGATTAAAGACTCCTTTTAATAATATAAATAATTTAAATAAGCTATTATTTTACTTACTTAATAATAAGCTTTATATAAGGCTTTTTAGGCTTTAAACTTTTAAAAATATAATTTCTTTTTTTTTATAATAATTTAAAATATTAAAGGAATAATTAAAAAAAAGAAAATAGAAAAATAAGGAAAACTAAAACTTATAAGTATTTATTAGTATTTTAAAGCTATTATACTTTTTACTTTATTTAATATAAGTAAAATAATAAGAAATACCCTTTATTATTTAATAAAACTACTTTTTTATAAAATAAAATAAATAAGGTATAACTTTAAAGCTTAATAATTTAATAAATATGAATAATTAATTATATTAATTTAATTTTTTAAAATGCAGTTTTTTTATATGCAATAATATAATTATTAGTAAAATAAATATAATAAATATATAAAAGGAAATAAAAGAGAAAAGGATTTATTTAAGTTTTTTAAGGATAAAAAAGTAATAAAAAAGGGGAATAATATTATAAATATAATAGAAATAAAATTAAAAGAGTACTATTAGTTTTTTAAAAGTGCAAATAAACTTTATAGGCTAATAAAGTAAGCTTAAAAGGATTTACTATATAATAGAAGTAGGTTATATAATAAAGCAAAAGGATAATTAAAATAATTAAAATAATACTTTATTTTAGATAATTTAAATAATTTAATGCTTTTACTACTTTAAATAAGTAATGCTTTAAGTAAGCTATTAAAAGTAATACTTTTATTACTTTAGCTAAAAAAATAAACTATATAGATTATACTTATTACTAATAAATAGTATTAGCTTAAAATAGCTTTTTAGTAGTTAATTTAAATATTTATTTAAAATAGCTATAAAGCTTTTAATTTACTATTATTATATATTGCTTAAAATATTATTATTTTAAATATTTCTTAAATATAAACCTGCTTATTAAGTTTATTAGCTAGGAACTAGCTGTAATTATTATAATTTATATATATACTTAAGTATATAAATAGAAATAAATTAACTATATTTATATATATAAATATACTAGAAACATTTTTATTTATATTAAATTAATTTAATATTATATAAATAGTTTAAAATTATATTTATTTATATATATAAATATATTAAAAGTATTTATATTTATATAGTATTAATATAATAATATAAATAAAATTTAATAATTCTATTTATATATATAAATACATAGAATAAAATTCTATTTATATTTACATTCTAGTTTATTAACAAAATAAAGTTTTATTTAAAACTCCCTTACAGTAATGGTAAGTGAGATTCATAATTATCACTTTTCTTAAGTATCTCATTGTGGCAAATTAACATAGTTCAACGATTTTCATTCAGGAGTGCTAAACGTTACGATTGTCTCAAGAATGCCTCGAGCTACCTTGCGATCATCCAAAATAACGTCCGGCCCTTGAAAATGGGAGATCTCCCCCCAAATACAGCTCAGGTACATGACCAGCATCTGATACATTGCATCTTCGGGCAAGGTGTAATCAAAGACATATTCTGCGAGAGTGATCAAGTCACCAATGCGTGCTGGGTAGATAATGAAACGCGTCAGAGCCATATGCAGCTCATATAGAGCGCGCTCGCGCAGCTTCTCAATGTCCCAGACATCAGCGAGGATGTACATGTGGGCGTGGCACAGGAAGACCTCTGTGTGGTCTTCAGTGGCGTCCCTGTTCCAGCGGCATGAGAGCTTGACATGACCGGTGAAAGGGTATCTGACCTCCACGGCGTCGATGAATTGTCCCACGAGCGTCTGCAGCCCTTTCGACATTTGCGCATTGCAGCTTTGACACTGCAGGTCGAACTCTGATCGACAGTGCCAGCACCTGTAGTGGTCCTCACCAGACCTAGACGTCTCGGTCGATCTGCAGTCCGGGCAGACATGGAAATCGAAGGCACAAGACCCGAGTCGCTCGCCCCAATTGCCCAAGCCCCTCAGAGGGTGCTCTGGTCCATGCTCAGGGCCCAGCTTTGCCAAGTCCCTGCGGCGATCGGTCTTGGGCTCTGGCGGGAGGTAAAGGCCTGTCCTCACCCACATCGTGAAGCGCTCAAAGGTGGGCACGTCCACGTAGGACCAGTCAGCAGCGCTCTCTGTAGCTTCTGCCAACTTTTCCTTGAGCATTGCCCCCAGAGATGGGGAGACCTTCGAGTAAACCCTTGCATCCACGCCGTATTTCTTGCCGTTCTCTCCTACTGAGAACGAGACGTAGTCGCCGCTCATTCGGGCGGACATTGTGAAAACAAGACGTGTTGAAACGTGAGAATTTTTGTCGCACTATTCCCAGATGAAGCTGGGTTGATGGTATCGTTCGCGTTGTGGAACAATTCAATTGGGAGCTTTGCGAAAGAAAAAAAAAGAAGAAAAAGGTTGCGCCACTGTAAGGTTTTTCTGTGGTCTGCCTGGTGGAGGGGCACAGCAATTCTGCAGCACACACATGGACTGTTTTCCCTTTCTCACCAGTTCGAGCTCCTCATGTAATTAATCATCACAGTAGACAAGCAACTCTGTTAATCTAGTAGCTTTCTGCCCTTGCACAACTCATGTCACGTATTCGGGGCCAGCAGAATGGGAACTGGATGCCAACCTCAAGATCAACACCGGCTTTGGTGAGAACAGCATCACAAACGCTAATAGTAGACTCTTCGGGACACGACACGCATCAACACCTCGATTACTACGGTCTTTTCGGAAACAACAACCAACAGCAATGCCAGTATACCGGCACTGAGGCCGGGGCATTCGAGCAGAGTACCGACGGCAGGGAGGAGCTCTTAGTCCAAATTCCAAATTAGAATTAACTATATGAAGTATCCACTTAAGGGAATCCTACGTATCCCGTGTCCTCCATTGCTCTTTCGAGCGGAGTCACGTTGGACAGTATGTCCATGGTGGCCGGGACAACGACGCGGGGTCTCTCATCCTCCTCGTCCCAGTTGTCCATCGGCTCCCGAGTGAACCTTATGTCGTCGTCACTTTCCGGCGCTTGGGCCGGCAGAAGACTTGCGGCAGGGGATACGGCACCGTTTGAACCACGCGCTTGCTCTTTGTCAAGCTCGTTGGGCGGAACTTGCGATGAATCGCGGGCAGGTCCCACGCCCATCTCAGTTTCCGGCGCTCGCGGTGGCTGAGGGCTGGCTGCAGAGGAGGCGGCGCTGTTCGCGTCGGGCCCATCGTGCACTCCTTCAGTTCCAAGCTCATTGGAGTGTGAGGTATGCGGCCTGGAACCAGCCTCCGAGTTTACACCTCGTGATACCCCCAAGTCTGAGGGCACGCCTGAGAAGATAGGCCGAGTCAGAGAGGCGTTACGAGGCAGCTGATCCTGCGCCCCATCAACGGTCATGTCGCCCGCAAATTTTGAGTATCCGCCATCGTCGATTGGCAGGTCCCCAATACCATCTACAACATCATTTTCGGACGGCGGGATGGAGAGCTGAGACGCAGCTGCAGGCAGGGGGTCGCTCACGTCATCATTGAATCCTGAGAGCGCGTCTCCCGCCTGATCGTCCCATGCAATGCCGCCGCCGCCGTCGGTGACGCCAGCCGAGTGATGCGGCACCGTGGACTTGTTCAGGCTGTATTTGTACAAGTCAAATGCCACGAAGGGCCGGTTCTTCCGCGTGTCTGCATCATCTGCAGGATTTGACGGGCTGACACCTTCCGCCTCGAATGGGTCCTCTTCCGCTTCGAAGAAGGACGAGCGATACCGCTTTGCGGCTGCTCGTCCGGGCCGCTTCTCCCGGACGGTGTCGGTTTCTTCCACATCAAGTGGCTGATCTTCCTCGCGCTCAGATGTTGAAGGCAATGGGCTGAAGCGTGCATGTTTGCCCAGACTCGTCCGTTTGATGCGCTTTTCAATGGCCGGGGCCTGAGGCAGATCGTCTCCATCGTTGGAATCCGAGTCGGGTGCCGCGTCGGATTCCGAGTCGGAACGGACAAAGTCCCTTACCCCTTTTCGAGAGGATCTCGAAGCTCGAGGAGTCTTTGTTGATTCGGCTGCCCGGGCCTTTCGCGGTCGTCCAACCTTACTCTTGGGGGCTGGATCCTCCGGAGCAGCAAGTGATCCCGCATCACCGGCATCAGGCTCACGAACCTTTCGTGGTCGCCCGCGGCCCCTCTTCGGCGCGCGGTTAGGCTGCGAGGACGCCTCGCCTTGGCCCGCCGGGGCCTGCGCGGGAGGAACACGAGCTTGCGGAGGAGGAGATGCCAATCGCGGGAGACTGCGATATACACGCCGTGCAATATCGTCGTCGTCGGGAAAGCGAGCAGCAAGTACCTCCAGCCTGCGGTTGTGCAACATGCCCTCGTCAAACAATGTCTTGACGGGGTTCTTGTCGTCGGTCGGCAGGTCGACAGTCGAACGGATGTCTCTGAGGGCCCTTTCAAACACCTTGGTGCTGTGGAACATGACCATCTTGCCATGCTTGATCTCCTCGAGGGAGTGTATGACTGCTGTCAGGTGCTCCGTCTTTACCCTGAGTGGGAATTCGGCATCCACGTGCGGTGTCTGAACGTGCTGCCGGACGACAGCACGGAGGAGCTGGGCCCATGGCGGCAGGCCTCTGCTGTCTGGCCAGTCAGCCTTCCAGGCCTTGGTAGCGGCGTCGATGAGCTGCGAGCCAGTCATCTTGTTCTCGCCATGGTCCGCCACCTCCTTGAGCTTCAGGAGGAACAGGTCGCTGTGCCTGCTGATCTTCCACTCGCGGGCCTGGTAGGCGCACACCGACATGTGTATCGACAGCGCAATTTTTGCGGGGTCGTTCTCGAACATGGGGTGGGCAATCATTGTGACCAGGTGGGAGCAGAAGTGCTGCGTCCAATTCTGCCTCGGCTGTTCCCTGGCGTCGTACTCCAGCTGGTGCTTGAAGCCTATGAGATCCGTGGGCAGGCATCCCAGGAACCTCGCGCATGTCTTCCACAAGTACTGCTCCTTCGGGTTTGCCTTGTCCAATGGCTTGGCAGCCTTGTCCTGATCCCACTGGTTCTGAACCTGAGCCTCGTCGTTGTCGGACCACAATGCCTCGACAAGACTGTCCCTGTTCTTCCGCAGTCTATCGAAAGACTCTTGAGTGAGGGGGCGGTAGTGTTTGTACCCTTTTCCCTCAGCCTGCGATGTCTCCATCGCTTTCTCGAGCCATTTCGCCTCTTGCGCAATTATCGTGCCTCTGTCTGTCGACTTTTCGGCATTCTTGTCGGTCGGTCGGCCTCCGTGCGAGGCCATATCGAGGAAATTCGAGAGTTAACTTTGTATGTGTATGTATGTGTGTATTTGTGTGTGTGTGTGTGGGTTGATTGGTGGTTTGGTTGGTGATGGCGTGTTGTCGCGACGGGTTGTCTGTCGGGGGATGGACTTTGTTGATTTGAGATCCGCGGGGCAGTTTGGTGGCATTGCAGCTCTTTGCATAACTCTGTAGGGCGATTCCCAAAGCTTTTCTTCAAATCACACCTGTTTCTACCTGCACATCAAACAAAAGCTGAAGAACATAGCCCTGGGAGCCTTCCAAGGCAGCCCACCCAACACACCAGACTAATCGCGCGTGTAAAGGACATTTTGACCCGGAAATATCAATCAATTAGTACTGTGCTATCCTCATCTGTCTATGTATCTATTCGAACCTGGGAGGAGGGCGCTGGTGAAGAGGCACTGAGTCTTTCAAAACATGCCACCTTTACCCACTCTACGTTGTCTCGCACCCTCTTATCCAAACCGCATGTACGAGACTAGAACCGACAGGAACATGTTCCTCTGAATGATCCAGACAGCAATTCGAAATTTGAATAATACCACAGCCATCGCTAGCGAATTCGATGTTTTGGCTTGAGGTCGGTTTAGCTTAGTAAGCAAGGCATAGTCAGACCGCAATCGTCACCAGCTACAGGCATGCAGACTGAGATCCGTGATGCCAAGACAAGCACAGTTATGAATAGCAAATTAACCAGAAATATAAACAATGCTTCCCTCAAGCTACTCACAACACTATTTCCAACAGCAAAAGTCACAAATGTGCATGAACTGTGGAGCTTCGCAGCACAGACCACCGTGGTGGCCCCCCTTCGCGTTGCTATGATTAGGTAAGCAGGCTCGTTTCACGCCCACCCCCAGCGCCTATGACATCCCACGCGTTGAGTGTAATGAGGAAGGCAAAGGCGTCTTGAGAGACACACCCACAGCATCCTCTATTCTTATTCAAAATATTGTTACTCATCATTATTATCACAATACGTGAAGGGCATACATCAAATTCAATTATTTTTCTCATAATGAACCAACACAAGTTCAAACCTGCGTCCGGGCTCGTGTCCGCCGTCCAGGTCTCTGAGAACGTCGCGGCCTCGGAAGAGAAGCTCAGAGAGGGCGTGGAGATTGCGCGGCGGCTCGAAGAAGGCTTCGGGCAGGGCAAAGACCTCGCCGCGCGGGTTGGCTACCCAGATATCGACAGATTGCGAAAAGCCATTACCCGCCTGGAGAGCATCACGCAGATGAGGGACGAGCTCGAGGGCAGGTGCGACGAGGTCAAGCAGGACCTCGATGGCAACCTCAGGGCCATGCAGGCGCTCGTGTTGGCGTCGCCCGCAGCAGCCCACTCGGCCGTCGCGGACCACAGGGCCACCATCAGCGCGATCGTGCTGAGGCTGCTCCCTCTTGTCGTCACAGACCTGCCTGCCGTGCTTGACGGGTTCCCGAGCCTGAAGGACGCCTTCGCGAGCGACCTCGTCGAGTTCCGCCAGACGCAGATCTCCAGCGGTGACGTTGACAGTGAGCAGCTGGAAGAACTCCGCCAGCAGGTGGCACTGCTCGAGGAGAAATGTGAAACGGAGACCTCAAAATGCAACAAGTTTGTCCGAGCCGCGACAGAGGCGAAGACCAGCTCTGAGAAGAACAGGCAAGATGCCGACAAACAGAGGCAGCTCTACCGCGAGACGCTACAGAGGCTGGCGGGCGCAGAGAAGTCTCTCGAGGAGCACCAAGACGAGCTATCCTCACTCCATGACCATGTCAACAACCTCGTGCAGACACTGCAGTCTGAGAGCAACCGCGCCGCCAGGTACAGACGGGAGAGAGAATCCGCCCTGGTCGACCTCAAAGCAAGTGAACAGACCGTGACCAAACACGCCGCCAATGTAAAGAGACTGCATGGTCAATTAAACAATATGATCCATGCCAACTCAACGCCGCAGGATAGCAGGCTGGGCACCGTGAGCGTCTTGGACAAGGACCTGGACAATGCGGAGAAGTCGCGCCGCGAGGACGAGCAGAGGCACCTTCAAGAACAGGCCAACCTGGCGCGCAAACACAAAGTCGACTGCGACTTGATGCAGCAGCAGATTGATAAACTGATGTCTGAGAACAGCAAGATGCGCAGCGACATCTCCAGCAAGGACTCGGAGCTTAGCAAGGCTTATAGTGATTGCCAAAAGCACGAGGGGAGAAACGAGCGGCTCCGGCTCCGTGTGGAGGATTACAAAAAGTACTTCGAGCAGGCCAAGGCACAGAGGGCCGAAGCCAAGGACCAGTGGGCAGAGGATCTCGTCGAGAAAGATGCGGTCATCAGTGAGAAAAACGAAGTAATCAAGCAGAAGACCAAGATGCTTGCTGAAAAGGAGACCTCCCTGAACAGGAGCCGCCAAAACGAGGCCAGGTTGAGAGAGGAGCGCAACCAGCTGCGCAACTCCCACAAGGAGATGGCTGCCTCCTCGGACGACCTCAAGGAGGCCGACGCAAGGATTTCGCAGCTCGAGGAGGAAGTTCAGGGCTGGGAGGCAAGGCTCGAGGCCTCAGAGAAGAACCTCGACCTGGCCATGGCCGGGAAAGAGGCAGCAGACTCAGCCCTCGCAGAAAAGGACGTCGAGCTAAAGCAGATGAGATGCAAGCTTGGCGATGTGTCCAACACGGTGACGCGACTCGATACGCAGATCTCTCAGCTCAGAGAACAAGTCGAGAACGGCCGGCTGGAGCAGGAAGGCCTGCGTGATGATGTCGAGAGGCTCGAGGGACTCATCGAGACCAAAGATCATACCATCAATGCCCAGAAAGAAACGATTGACGAGAAGACTTCCCAGTTAATCGACAGCGAGGCCAGGATGATTGTCAACGACCTGGGCCAAAAGGCGGAGCTCGACGAAACCAAGACCCGGCTCGCCACTGCCAAGGAGCAGCTGGCGCAGAGGACAGAGGAGCTCGACCGTGCCAGAGAAACCCGCAAGACGGCGGTCGCAGACCTGGCCAAAGAGCAAGAGTCCAGCGAGGAGCGGGCGATCACAATCAAGTCCCTGGAGAACACCCTGCAGGGCCTGCAGGCCTCCAGCTCTGCGAGCGCACGGGAGAACACCGAGAACAGCCGCCGTGTCTCCGTGTTCCTCGCCGACATGGCCGGGTACAGGTACGGAGAGGTCGCGTTTGGCAGCCTCGTCAGGGCCATCTACGAGGGGGTCAGCACCGGCTGTGCGAACGCCGCACCCGCCGCATGGACGATCCTCCGGTCGTGGAACGGTCTTCCTGCCGACCTGGCGGCGACTGCGTTCGGGGCATACGCCCTACCATCACACATCGCCAGCCTGCAGATGGGCGTCGTCCTGCTCCTGGGAGAGGCGACTATGGGTAGGCTCAACAGCCCGCGCTTCCAGGCGATCCTGGACGGCCTGATCGTCAGCATCCGCGGCACGAAGACGGTGCCGGTGCAGATCCTGACTGAGCTCGTTGGCAGTGTTTCGGGGGCGCTCCAGGAGCAATCAGGCCAGCTCCAGATCGAGTTTGCGCTAGCGTTCTGGCAGATGATGGACCTTGTCGAGTGTCGCCTCGGCCAGCCGCTCGCCGCTGGCCTCCCCTGGCACGGCCACAAGGCTTCGCTGTCGCTCAAGCTCGAGCAGCACCCCTGCGCGCTCGTCTTCGATATCATACGGGGCAGAGTTGACCCCCGCCAGCACGAGCTGTGCCGGCTGTTTGGCGAGAGCGTGGGGCTCTGCTCGCACAGGGACTGGCCAAGTGCCGTGTTGTTCGATACCAGCGTCAGCACCCTGCGGTTTGTCGACAAGGCCCTGGTCTCGATGAACAGTCTAAGAACGCTGCGGATTGGACCTGAGCCGGGACATGAGGCTGTCGACTTGCGCCTGCAGCCGCCAGACCTTATCTGGCAGTTGAAGAACATTTAGATAGCCGAAATGCATTGAAGTTTACCTCGCTCTCATCGGATTCTGACTCATGCCGTAGTTCATCAGTGATACTCTGTAAATCCTGTCTATGCACCAACACCTTTGACTTACGATTGTATTTGACATGTCACGTACGGAACATGATCAGGCACGGGGAACCAAAGGTCAAACTAGCAGCACATCGAGGGACGGAAAAGTGGTGTAGATTAGTCTATCAACTGCACACCTCCCTCGTCCTCATCCTCGTCCTCATCATCCTCCTCATCGTCTTCTTCCGGAAATGGGACCCTGCAGTCCAGGGTCTTCCCTTTTGAAGATGCGTCGAGGTGCCTCACTTGCAGCCTGCAATCGGTATAGCTATGGAATGGGCACTCGCCATCCACCGGCTCAACTGCGTCGTGGTCCGTGCCGCATACTTGGTCCATGCAATACCAGCCGTCAGGCTTGGAGGTAGAGTCCAAGAACGCCGTGAAATTTTCACGCTTGTCTTCCCTGGCCAGGATATAGGTGAGAGGCCGGATCAACCGCTCGTCGTCGAGGCCTCTGAAGCCAGGGCCATGGCTCTGACTGCGATGGTCCAGATCGAGGCCCGCTATGTACTCAAAAACACGCTGCAACGTTTCCTTCCAGGGGCTTCCCTCGGTGAGTAGACGGTATCTTTGCAGCTCAGCGGCGAGGCCGTCCGCGCGCTGCTTCTCGAAATCGGCAGCAGCGCGGCACTCCTGCCTGATCTCGGCTTCTCTGTTGCCTCGATCGGTCCTCAGTCGCTTGGACTCCTCACGAAAGCCTTGCAGTTCCCGATCCTTGTCGAGAAGCTGTTTCTGGAGTGTCTTCAGCTCTTGCTCGGAGTTCTCCTTGACGGCTTCCAGCTGCGCGGATACCTCGGCGATCTCGGCCGATATCTCGTCGCTCCGTTCGCCGTAGACTGCGAGTTCACTGTCGAGCTTTTCGCGCAGTGTGTTCTCATAGCCTTCAAGTTCCTCCTGGTACTCCTGCAGGAACGCCATTGACTTCTGGTCTTGGTTCTGGATCTTGAGACCCTCGCAGGCATCAGCGAGGTAGTCGTCCACCTTGGACTCCCACGACTTGGCCCTGTCCTCTGCGGATTGCAGCTTGGCCTTGAGTTCACGGACGGTGCCGCTGAGATCGCTAACCTTCTCTTCGGCCTCCTCTAGCTGCCGTGCACCTCGTCTGACGTCGAGGTCCTTGGCGTCCATTGATGCTCGAAGAGAGAGCCAGTCGTCATAACGGCCATCAGACTCTTCAGTCTTCTTTTCAAGTTTTGTCTCCAGAACTTTATTCGCCCTCTCGAGGTCCTGGATCTTCTCCTGGATCACTGTGTCACTGGCCGCAAGGACTTCCTTGGCTCGTTCCAGAGAAGACGCGGCAACAGAACAGTATTCTGCCTGTTGGGCCCTGGCCTCCTCGACAGATACCGCAGCAACAGCACGTTCTTCATCCAGCTGTGCCTTTTGATCCTTGACTTCCTCGAGCAATGACGCGGCATTGGCATGGCACTTACGTGCCTCCTCTCGCTCTACCTGGGCCTGCTGGACGAGGACTTTGCCATCAGCCTGGTCTTTTGCCATGCGCTCCTCTGCCGTCTTGAGGCAGGACTCGGCGGCGGCCCGGTCTTGGGCCGCCTGTGCAGCTTGCTCCTTGATGTTTTCAAGGAGAGACCTGATGGACTCGTTATCTTTGCTTGCCTGGGCACGATCAGCCATGACGAGGTCACGGTCTTGCACGGCCTGGCTGCGGGCCTGCTCGGCAAGCTGCTCCTTGTGCTCGGCCGACGTGGACTGCGATGTTGCGTCACGCTCCAGCTGTTTTGCTCTTTCCGCCTGGGCGGTCGCATCTTCCATGAGCCTTTCGGCTTGGTTTTTGCGTCTTTCTGCCTCAGACTTAACAGCATCTGCCTCGGACTTGAGAGCATCTGCCTCAGACCTCAAGGCATCTGACTGCTCCGTCTGGGCCTGCATCAGACGTACTTGTTCATCAAGTGAGGCCTGGCGTTCTGCAATACTCGCCATCTCTTGTTCGAGCTGCGTCCTGATCTCTGCAGCACTCGCCCTCTGTTGCTCGAGCTGCTCTTTGATCTCTGCGACATCCTCTCTCTCCTGAGATAGGTATTCTCGATTACGCACGACCTGGGCTTCTGCGTCCTCGTACCTCTGCTTAGCTTGTCTGGCCTCCTCCTGGTCCCCTTCAAGGCTGGCCCGGAGGTCTTCGTTCGTTGTGACAAGCGTACGATTTCTTTGCCAAGAAAGAGCTGTCAGTCTGGACTGCTCCTCTGCGGCACCTCGTGCCTCGAGAGCCGTCTGCTCGGCCCGCTCGATTGCTTTCTCGCGTTCTGAGAGACTAGTCTCGGTACCTGCCACCCGTTCGAGTGCAACCTGGAGCTCTCTTCTCTCACGCTCAGCCGCGAGCCGCATGCTCTCGAGCTGTTGTGCGGTATTTGAGGCGCTATTATTTGTGCTCAGAGCCTCCTCCGCTGCCGTGGACATCTCGAATCTGTGTTTCTCGGCGTCTCTGTGCAAGACTTCGGCGTCGCTGTGCAGGGCTTCGATCTCACCCTTTCTCTTGACGATCTCGGCCTCTCGCGCCTTGTTCAAATCGTGCATCTTCTCGATATCCGTGAGGACTAGCTTGAACAGTTCGGTAAATCGAGAGAACTCCCGAGAATCGAGTTCTTGCTCAGGAGGCTTCGACACGCTCAACGCGTAGTCACGCAGCACCTGGAATGACTCGACCAGGTAGCGGCCCTCTTCAATGATTTCTTGTTCAGACATGATTGAGTGATTAAATGAAAGAAGTAAAACACGTTCAAATTGATTCAATCGTGTGCTGTGGATGTTGATGTTTCGTTCTTGGGGTGTTGTCGCGTAGTTGGGTTTGAGGTACAGCAAGCAAGATATCGAGGCGCGTTTTCCCCTTCAACAGCGCTCTCGTCCTGACACCGTCAAGCCGCCAACATAGTCCTTTAGGGACCAGTCTTCTTGAATTGAATACATTTTACATTATCCAAATTACTCTTAATATTTTTACACACACTAAGGCGCGTCATGGACACCATCGATGCAATTGACCCGCACCCGACTGCGCAGGTTCCCCTGCTCTCTGGCACAAGGCTCTCCCTCGTGACCGGGCTCCTGCAGGGCAAATCTTACTACGAGCTTGGCCTGATGTTTCAGAGGCTTGCTGATGACGCGCAGGACCTCCCAGGCTATCTACAGGGCTACGGTGATGACTACATCACGAGGCTCGAGGAGATGAGTTCCCCGCGGTCGGACATATGGAGAATACTCCACACGATCCCTAGGCAGGTTCTCGTGTCTCTGGTTCTGGGAACATTCGCCAGAGACTTCATGAACAAGTCTGGCAAGCCCGACCACTACCGAGACATGAGGGGCTTCGGGGTCTATGCCGTCGCGATCGCCGTCGCAGGCCGTGACGGCGCGTGGCTCAAACCCACAGAGCTATCCAAGCTGATAGACCATCTCGAAAGGTATATCGACACGTCCACAAAGTACTGGGACCGCAAATGCGCGGCCCCCAGGGACGCGGACGAACGCAGTGCTCGAGACTTTGTGACCAATGTCGACAACATGTTTGGGCAGCACGCACCCGAGAAGGGGCCTCGCTTTGTGTTGAGTAGCGAGGCCGACGTGCTAGACAGCTGGCGGGCTCTCGTCAGCAGCCTGAGGCGCAGGAGGGACAAGAGCCTTGCCATCGACCCGTCCGGCCGCAAGCCTCTGCTGCAGGGCCCGCTGTACACCGGCTGCTCTGTCACGCTGGAGTTGCGGTCCAAGGCCTATGACCCCCAGTCGGGAAGGACAAGGAAGCTCACAGGCGTCAACCGTGCGTATGCCATTATGATGTCCTTAATGATGTACATGTCGCTCGACCCGGTCCATGTCTGCCGGTGTGTCACTCGACTCTGGAACAGAAAGGATCTGCCCATCGCCGAGATCCTGGTGGCGGCCCTTGCGAACTCGTACATCTCCCAGGACGGCTTCAACCGCATCGCGTGCGGCGGCGAGTCTGGGATGCCACGGGCGAAAAGAATCTCCAGGGCCAACACGGGCACCAGGGCTCGTTCCAAGTCGCCCGGGGGTCCCAAGACGCCCCCTGCCGCCCACGCTGTCGCCGGCGAGGAGCAGGGTGAGGAGGATGAATCTCTCTTTGACAGCGATGCCGAGGAGTACGTCAAGGGCCGGGAGAGCTTCTTCTATGACAACATCTTCGCATCCGTGGAGGAGCTCCGGAAGAGACATGCCTTTGTCAAAGAGTTTTGCGGCCTGCAGCCGCTCTTTGATGCGCCGGGGGACAACACTGTTGACAGCCTGCTGCAGCTGGAGAATGACCTAGAAGAGTTCCAAGAGATTGTGGACCAGATTGAGCATCACAAGAAGCTGTGTCTGGATATCAAACGAGCTGCAGAAGAGAGCATTGATGCCCTGAGGCAAGATCTTGAGATCATGGATCTGCTGGGGCAGCTGCGGAATCTTCTTAACTAGCATACTTAGATTGTAATATAGCAAGTCTCAACCCTCTCTAATACCATTACACCTGGACCAGGACGCGAGTGAAACTGTAGACGGCTGTTTCTATCAGAGAAGTGAGAGAAGACGAACTAAGTCTTACGATTTCCCATTCTTCAGTCAAGTTCTTCAAAATGAGCTTCATGTCGTTCTACTATGTTGGTTGCAGATCCGACGTGGTTGCTCTGGACATTCCCGGTACTCGTCAAGTCGACGCCCCGGGTGGCTCCCCAGATGACAAAGCTTCAGTCGCACACTCTGGAACCAAGAATCCAAAACCCTTGCACTTTTCCACAAAGTCTCTGGTGAGCTCATCTTTGGGGTGCTGCGATTTCTTCCACTGCTCGTCCAAAAGTTTCAGCAAGAATTCCTCCAAACTGCATTTCTTCCCCCCCTCATTCCTTTCTCGAAACATGGTGGCGAGAGCTATCATGGAGCAGACGCTATAGGCACCACATCCTTCGATGTCTTCCTTGTCAAACAGGTCCCTCCCCTCACCCTCGCTGGCCTTGTCAAACAGGTCTGTGGTGGCGGCCTCATGCGCACCGTCAAGGAGTATGCATGCGAGATCGCAGCATATAGAGGACAATTCATCATAGGGGAACATGATTCGTGGCATTTCGGCTTTCACCGTGCGAGAAAATGTGTCAATGTAGGACAGCATGTCTGGTTCCTGGTGGCCCTTCGGTTTGCTGATGGGAGTCTTCGCGGTGGTCCCAGACCCGTACACGGTGGTAGACGACAAGACAATCTTGCGAATCTGGCTCTGCTTGGCGTTGATCCTTTCTTGAGAGTTGACATTTTCGTGGACGGCTTCCAGAAGTGGTACGGGCTGGTTGAACTCGATCTTCAGAAGTTGGCCTGTATATTTTCTAGCCTCTCTCAGAACTTTTTGGAAGTTCTTCGGGTTTTCTCGCATAGACAAATCACCACCCAACATCGTCTCTATTAGCTCTGTGCTCAAGCGATCGGTTTTGTTGTATGCGATGCGCCTAATCAATTCCTCCACTCTGGGAATGTCGCCATTAATCATCCTCTGGTAAAACTCGGTGAGTGGCAACCCCCAAGCTAGGAGCATTCGGTTCCGGCAGTTTCTTAAAGTCTCTGGAGGTCCGGAACCCATCCAGGCCGGCCTAGGCCCGATCATGCCGAGTGTTGTGTAGAAGTCGGGCCATATCTTTCGGAAGTCTGCTGTTGTGTTCTGGTCTGCTACGGCAAGCCAGTTCATAGTATGCGCGAAAGGGACCAGAGACCACTTGCAGTTTACCATGCATATGCGACTGCGGTAGCGTTTGTATGACTGTTCGAAAAGAAACATGCCAGCAAGGACCGGATTGACCAAGAGGGGAAAATTCGAAAGCGTCGAGACTGCTTTCTTCCTCCTGTTGTTTAGCTGACCTATCCCCTCGGGAATCTTTGCTTCTAGCCAGGCTTGTTCCAGTTTAATCGAAGCTTTGAGATTTTCAAAGGCTTTTGATGACCGCTGTAAGGGATTGAAAAATCTTCGGCTGAAACCAGCCAGTTCGCATCCCAGTTTCTTGTAATCATCAGATGCTTGAGTGATGATGTTGGCTTGCCCAGATTCTGTCTTCGCTGTGCGGATATCATGCGAGATTTGAATGTAGAGGACCATACCAATGCTGTAATCACACGGCCCTGCCCACATGAGGGTGATGATGTCGGCCGTTGCACAAGCTGTTTGATCTTGGCGGAAGAACAGACTCACTGCGTATACATCAACACAGGTGTCCATAAATTCTCTTGCAGCGGTGTGGAATTTGATCTGGTGCATCCGATCCTTGTCCCTGGAGAACCCCATCGCAGCATCCAGATCATCAGACCTATCAGCAGGCGTGCGACAAGACTGCTTGAGCACCCACTCGTCTCCCTTTGCAAGCATGTGTCGGAGTGCATAGTATGCTGGCTGGAAATTCCAGTTTCTCAGATCGTCCGAAACGTGCCATGCTGACGCCTCCATCTTTCGACAGCGTTCCTTCGCGATATCTTGCGCCCGCATGATAGCGGCTGTTTTCTCTTTTTTGGACATGGTTTCAGTGCTCTCCATTAAGCAAGGTGCTAGATCACCAAATGCCAGGTCCATGTAGATATTTCTGTATTCAGAGTCAAATTCACTGGCCTCATCTTCATGGACTTTGCCGTGCTTGCGCTCGAAAGCATCCTCGATGTCTAAGAACGACTCTAAGGCCATTTGTGTTGTCACCGCGGCAGTCTGAAGGTCGACTTTCCGAGTGGAGTATTCAGCCCACTTCTTACGTAGGTAGTGGCGTATCTTGTTCGCATCTTCCAAGAGACAGTAAAGCTCCAAAAGCCTGTCTTCAGTGAGCGCTCGAACCCGTCTCACCACCACCGAGGGGTTCACGGCCAGCTTTGTACCAGACGGCAGATTGGCCCCAGGATATGGGTCTTGCACTTCAGCCTCGGTCTCAGCCCCTAGGTTTGCAAACAAGTTGGTGATGTCAAGAATCTTCTTGTCTGTTGGTGAAGACTG
Source organism: Diaporthe amygdali (assembly GCF_026229845.1). NCBI lineage: Eukaryota > Fungi > Ascomycota > Sordariomycetes > Diaporthales > Diaporthaceae > Diaporthe > Diaporthe amygdali. The sequence goes on along the minus strand of NW_026517049.1, from coordinate 608,654 downwards.
CAGCGATTGTGGGGCTGGGTTCTTGGCTGGAGCGAAGAGGTCATGAATGTACTGTAGCACGTCGATAAATGCTGCGTGAGCTTTGTTTGACTGGTCAACTCTCTTGTGATGGTCTTGGGAGGAATCCTCGGAGAGATGGTTGCTGTACCACGCGTGATACTGTCTGCGTACTTTGAGGGCGTCCTCGACGGAAAAGATGACTTCGTATGGCATCGAGACACCCGCGCTGTGGGCCTGGGAAGCTAGCTCTAGTAGCCCTATGAATAAGTTAGCAAGTCTCATTTTGTAGCAGACGAAAGTGTGGGCAAAATTTAAGCTGTGCTTACTTCTAATGCTTATTTCCTCTATCTTCTCATCAAACGCGATGCCAAGTTTGTCGAGCGAGTCAGAAAGCCATGTAAACAGGGACTCGGTGTCCTGTTTGTAGCGGCGGTAGGTGTTGTTTGTTGGATAGCTCATCTTGTCCGTGACGGCGCCCACTGGATGGGGGAAGTACAGTGGAGCAATTAGAAAAGTGTGTTGAAATGAGATTGAAGGCAAGATGATCTAATGTCAGGTTGCACGCCAAAGGTGTAGCGCAATGGACTGGTCCTGGGTTGACGAATTGGCACGTTGAGGTGGCGCTTTGATCAGCGTGTCGAGTGGTCCACAGCAAACCTTGCCAAATGTTCAGCTTCCACTAATTAGCAGTGGCTTCGATGCTTTGATTGTGAAGGAGTAAATTGATGCACGCTCATCAAATAAGGTGTCAAAAGTTGTGCTGTGTAAAAGGCTTGAGGGAAAGGGATCGTGCTGAATGTAAACGGGGAGAATCTGTAGCTGCTTGCCCAGATTTTGTAAATGAAACCTAGCCGCAGTGAATTACGACTGTGTTGGTCCTGTAATTGTATCTGTCACTGCCCCCAACTGAATGAGTGTGTAACCAATACTGGCCTATTTAATTACCATGGCTCAATCTCAAGTGAATGCCAGCAGGCTAACAGTAAATTTTTGTGTGGATTGTTGCAACAGTACAGACAGCACTTGAGAAACTGCTAAACTTTGCAATGTTGTCCTTTCGAGTCGTTTGAATTAAGCAGCCTTAGGCTTTCTATGATTTCCCATTCTTCCCCGCCCAAGTAAGTACGGTCTGGGTGAAGGCCGCCGGATTTTCTTCAGCACACCAGTGGCCGGAGCCCGGAATGGTCGCAGTCTCGGTGGCCTCATAGACCTCCATGTTTTGATCCGCGGCAATGCTGGCCAAGAAGCTCCCCTCACCGTTCAACGACATACAGGGCACCGCACACTTGCCGTGATTCGCCACCCAATCGCGATTCTCCTCGGCGTCCTTGTGGAAGGCCCTGTACACATCAAAGCCCGCTCTCATAGCTCCCGCCTTCTCGAACATGCTTGCGTAATAGTCGACATCAGCTGGCGTGATGGCGGAGGGATTGATGCACAGACGGTCATAGAAGTGCTTGATATACTGCCTCTCCCTACCATGGGTGAGCAGCTCTGGAAGGTCTGTCTGCCAGTGGAAGTGGAAGTGCCACACTCCAGAGTTCTCCCGGCAGAAAGTGTCATAAACCTTGGTTCCAGGCATGGGGAATTCTCCTAGAGCTACACTGGCGGTGTCCTCAGCGAAACGCGAGGCATAGGCGTGAGCTACCATTCCTCCAATATCGTGCCCGACCACGTGAACCGGCTCATTGATCCCAAGATGCTTCGTAAGGAGCTCGTGAATGTCGGAAGCCATTTGCGTCTTCTCATACCCGTCTCGGGGTTTTGAGGAGTGGCCAGCTCCGCGGTAGTCGGGTGCGATGACAGTGTAGCCTGCGTCGGCTATCGGCGTGATGACATGACGGAACTGATAGGAGCATTGCGGATAGCCATGTATCAGAAGTATGGTACCTTTCGGCTTGTTGTGTTCTGGTGGAGGGCATCTGACATAGTTGATGAAATTCTCGCTGGGTGTTGATGGTGAGCCTGACAGTAGAACTCGCTGTGTCACCCAGCGGCTGTCATCAAAGGGCTTGGTGTTGACCATGGTGTTTAGTAGCGGCGTTTAGTAGAAGTTAATGTCAAATGAGTTGTGCAAATCAACCAGGAGACTAAGAATACCTGCAGCCAGGATACAGCGCAACTTCAAGTGGCGCGAAATTGTGACACTATATATTGAATTGTTTCCCAAGTTGTCTAGGTGTCACAGCGCAGTGGTTTGCGCCACGATGACGTTCCCCTAATGCCGATCTCTAGCAATCGAACCGTTGATTTCTAGTTGTCCAATTGTGGTTGCGAACGCTAAGAGCTCGGCCCTGAGACTGCTCTCGTGCGGTAGCCAAGCAATAAGGCGAGGGAGTGGGTGTTCAGGGCCGTTGGAGACACGAACGGCAACCTTTGAAGCCCACCTGTGTTGATTGTCAGTCTACTGCTGGAGAGTCACAAAACTCAGCACTCATACTTACCCCTGCTTGACAATGAGTCCTCAAATAACCACTGACGCGTTCTGGACTTGTTGTTGTCGCTTTTGGGTTTGATCGATAGTTTGTTCGTAGGCTGAGACGACGCTTGATGGAAATATCCAGCCCAAGGGTGCAGAATAGTCGCACATTGATCTAATTGATCTGCTGGTAAGACAGAATATTTTCTGATCTATGTCGGCAAGTTATGGCATTTTGCAAATGGGAGAGCTTTGATTTCGTTACTGACCGTGACAAAGCTAAGTGTTGCCAGTGATCCAGAAAGATGGAAGTGCGCTCTGAGCAAATTGCATGGATTCCTCGAGGTTACTGCTGCCACGCAATATGAAATCTGATCCATCCCAAAGATTTCCTTACGTTGAAATTCATCTTCGACTTGGTCATGAATGCCGTCTGTTGTGGTCACTCCAATCGGACAGCCGTCGGCGGTTCGCTCCCACCAAATGGAAGCCCGTGTCCACGGCCTCGCTCAATGGCGACTCCAATAGGTGTCCAGGGGAGATGGTGTGCGGATGTACTACCTCCTCCACGGCCAGAAGCCGGGGCGACTGCGGAATAGCGATACTCCCATTTTCGTCCTGGACGAGCGGTGGCGCCGGACCCTGCTGCAACGTAGGGTCATGCACGTCTTCGGGCTTCAACATACGATCCAGCTGCTGAACCACTTCGGTCAAGCCAAAAAGGTAGGCTATATCGCGCTGAGTGACGCCCTCCCTCAGGCTGTGCCCAGGGTTCCGGGCGAGCTCGGATGCCCTGTTGAACCACTCCCCGAATCCCACCGTGTTTGAGTTGCACAGTCGAGCACAGGCGTCGAGCTGGCTGGCAGTGAGATCCGGGGCGATGTGATGGTAATGCACCGTCCAGTAGCGGCCGGCGTACTCGAGGAATCTGCCTGCGAATAGATCACTGAAGAGATTCTCCGCGATCGAAAGGCAGCGAGAGGACTTGACATTGAGAAGAGACAGATAGGTCAGACAGATGTTCAGCACCTCGTGATGTGCGCGCTTGAGTACAATGGAACTGTGCCATTTGCTCTCCGGAGGCCTCGGGATTGAGGACTGAGAGTCTGTGTGGTCGCCCTGCATTTCGACGAGAAGGAATTCTCTCGCCGTCTGATGGACGAGGTAGACCGTCTCACGAACGATGCGAATGAAGTGGCCACAAAGTTCTTTCGCACGCTCCTCAAAATTATGCACCACGTCGAGCTTCAGGTCCTCAAATGTCATCTGATCCGTGCTGACAGCCATTGCAACACTCAGTTCTGACAGAGTCATAGGCCTGATAGCGCCAACGACGATTTGGAGCAGTCTCCTAGCTTGGAAGGCATCGGAGCTTTGATCGAGCAGTCTGTCATAGATCTGGAAAATGTCGCCTCGTGCATCGAGGATGTCAATCAGCTCTCTTTTGGATGCACCCTTCTTGGTCTCTAAAAGGTCGATGACCAGGGTAGTCCAGAGGAATGTTCTGTCTGCGCCCTTGATCAAGCCTGCTCGGACGTCTGCTAGGACTTCTCTAGGTATTCCTCGGCGGGTCGCATTTTCGATATGATGCTCAATGACAAGTTCGACGTCTTGGCTGATTGCCTCTGGCTCGTCCTCTCCTCTGAGTCGAATAGTTGGTAGAATGTCAAAGGCGTGTTTGATATCATTGCCGGGTCGGCTTGCGATGATTGTCTTTACAAATGGAGGGTTTGTGAGGCTGCTTCCTTCCCTGGTGCTGTAGAACCGGGTGAGTGATTGTAGTAGCTGTTGTCTTGTGGATGGCTCGCATTCGTCAAGACCATCGAAGACGAGGATTACATCTCTTGAGGAGGGATCCGTAGTAGAAATGTCCAGGAGCTTCCACAGCATATTAAAAGAGCGTAGAATATCCTTGCCCTCATCCAAAAATTGGTTGGTGACGTGTTTCAGTAACCATGGCTGGGCAGCATACAGCTGGTGAAGCATAGCTGCAATAGCGTGATTAGCATCCTTCTGTTCGCTGTTGTCTTCCTTAAAGAAAAAATAGCAGACGACTTCTGGAGTTTGGATCTTGTTTTCCGAGCTCTTTAGGTGGTCGATCAGATAAGAAATGAGCACCGATTTTCCGCACCCCGGGTCAGCTGAGAGCCAGAGAAGATCGGAGGCCGGCTTCTGTCTCCAGCTCCGGTACTTCTCGTGGCGTATTAGCCATTGGCAAGTACCAGGGACAGCTGGTGGGTATCTATCCTTGTGCGCTCCGTAATTGGAATTCCTTAACAACTTCAGAAAATTCGATTGCGCTTTCCGTTCTTCTTTCTGTCGAGCTGCTTCCAGCTTCTGCTGGCGCTTAATCTCGTTCTGGTTGATAGACTCGGCTACGTCGTCATGTTTGGCGTGGTCGAAGTTTTCACCAAGGTAGTCCGGCCTCCACTTTTGTTCCATTTCAGTTGACCACATTCCCTTAGGCTTCTGGGTGGAGGATGGCTGGGAAAGAACGCTCAATGGCATTTTTGCACCAATTCCGGCGCTGGCTCTATCTGAGCCGGTAATACTGGCTTGCTCTGGCATGTTCGTTAGCACCTGAAATTCAAATTGGAGTGGACCTTGGTATATGACCTACTTGGATTGGACGCAGAGCCCGCCAAGTTCTGAATGTTAGTCCAGACACAGCGATATCTCTGCTCGTCGATACTATCGAACCTGCACATCGTGCGATGATTTCCCATGATACCAATAGACACTTCGTCTGGAAAGCCCAGAACAGCAGAATCTTCTTCGACCACACGTTGATTCAGATACTCCATTTTGTCCGTTTCGTAGAAGCTGATTATCTGAAGAGCCTTGGCCCTGTCGACGAAAGATTTGGAGATCTCTTGCAGCTGTCCAGACTCGGTCTGCAAATGTTGAGAGAGCTTCGAGTTTGTCTTGCTGCCGAGGCTGGCGAAACTGGCGACATTGCTTAGAACAGTGCTCCAGCTTGCGAGCGAGGAGCCTCGGTGGGGGGTGCCAAAGAACATGACTCCGTGAATGGAATTGAGAAGGTTGTGGTACCGATCTCTCTCGTGAGCCCTAATTATGGCCTAAAGGCCGGTCAATAACGAGCTTCTAGAGACAGGATTGAGAGCCCACCTTTTTCACTACGATTCCGCCAAGGCTGTGGCAGATGAAGATGATAGGACGTGTCTCGGCCACATTCATGCGCTGTGACAAGAGCGACTCCAGAAGCTGCTCAGCAAAAGTGCCAACATCGGAGGTTGATTTGCTGAAGAGCAACACGGAGTCGTAGCCGAACGACATAATGCGAGCGTGTGGAATCTGTTGTGGCAAGAAATCTCGCAGCCACATTGGTCCTCCACCCTTCGAGCCCGGTTTGCTGGATTGCCATGTCTTTTCCCAGTGACCGTTCAGGCCATGTAGAGCAACTATGTCGATCGCGTCAGGGTCGTTGTCTTCTTGAGGCTCCAGGACAAACAATCCACAGCGTTCGGTTGTACGATGTGCGGTATCTCGTGCTGAGAGTAGCGTCTCGGAACGAAATGTAGGCACCTCGCTTGGTGCTACAAGAGTATCGAAGGTCGTTCCACGGGATGACGTGCCTTCCTTGCCAGCTTCCTCAATACCTGGACCAGAGACATGGGAAGCTTCGGCAACTTTCTTCCTTTTCCAAGGAAGCCGCATCCTGGAACAATTGTCTTCCTCCCTCGCTTTCTCTTCTTTTTTTGCAGTCGATGACACGGATCAGGCTGTCAATTATGTGGCCATGATCTCACTTACAGACGAAGTCTATATGGGCAGGCATAAACGATTGACTTTTTAACACAAATCAAAGACTTCGCTGGAGCCATCTCGTCTTGTCCTGCCTGGTCTGTATCAAGCCAGTTGTGGTGAAAAGAGATGCGATGGAACGCGACAATTAGATGAAAATCGTTGGCTGAAGCTGACTTTTTAACCCCACGCTTGCGTAACATGGAGGGCATGGAGGGGCGCAGTCAGACAGATGCACATGTGCACATCCAAATCCTCCTAAGCCAGTAATGGTCGGCGTGGCTTGCAATGACCATGATGCAATATTTGAGCTCTTTAATTGTGGACATATTTAAGCTGAGATGTGCTCAAGCTACTCATGAAATACTCCTGGTCTGGCTCAACGCCTGCTCACTGAAGCCCGCAGCTTTGGGTCCTGCTAAGGTATGCGATCATCCCGTCCTGAGCCCGCAATGTTAGCAGCCTTCGTGAAAACTTTTCTAAGGAGCCTGAAATGTCTGTCAGCTTCAGAGGTCATCTAAGCCACTAGGATGGGTTGGTGGGGGAAGGGGGTTGCAGCTGTCGACTTGCATTAGCCTGCTGTTGTCATAATAGTATTTTGCGGCCAATAGATATTTACACTTTCTCCTGAGGAGGGTGTGCTAAGCCCCCTCCCCCACACCTAGACTATTCAGGAACAGTCAACAGTGTCATTAGGACAGGAAGCATCAAATAACGCTAAACCCGGTCGCAGTCTCGCTCGGCTGCCTCACATTTCCGCAAACTTTTAAGACTGAAGTGCCGAGGTAGTCACTATCGCCCGGACACAAGAGACAAACAGCAGAAGTACACGGAGTCCTTATACCCCTCAGTGACACCACTTGACTTACAGTCTCATTGATCTATCCAAATCTGAATGTGCAGATCAAGCTTAAAACCCTTCAATTCCCTAACGATTAAGCCGCTCTACAACAGTCAAATCACACACGGCGCACGCAATAGCAGATGACATCGCACCAAATAGGATATCACGCGCAAGACTCAGTAAAACACAGACGCGACGGGGAGAAAAATGGGGTATCGATCCCCCAATCCGTTCTACTATCCACTTAAGCGCGCCAAGCGAGTCAAGCTCGACGACTGCTAGCAAGAAAGCTGAATACAATGTGTATGCACGCACCTCCATACTACCAACAAACTGCGCGTAGGCCCCCCATGTCCGACTCATCGAGACCCAAGTGATGCGAAGCAGTGTGTCCAAAGCCAAGCCAGTGATTGAGCCAACTCTGCCAAAGGGGGGCCAAAATCTCTCCAAAGACTGCTAAAGCATGGGAAAAGACTGAAGGGTATAGGATAGGATTCGAAACGCGCGGAACAAGTGCAAATGTGCAATGGGTCAAACTTGCCACCCGGAGAAAAACATATCGGCCGGGGCCGGGGTATTTGCAATTAAAAACATAAGGATAGATGCCGGATCCTCCTCAGTCGGGCAGAAGAAGACCTTGCGAAGTTGACAGCCCTTACGGGCCAGAACGCTGCGGGCCCGGTTGGGCAGGTTGTTCTCGTTGATTTATTTGCGACACTAATGAAGGGGCGAGGCTCCTACGCCAACTGGTTGACATCGTTATTGCTGATCCTGGCGGTCGTAGCCTCCTCCATGCTGCGCAATATTCTTAGGTTTTGTTCGCGCATATCACTGTCGAGAGATTCGAGCGAGGCGCAAGTATGTCTCATCCTAGCGATCTTAACAGCCACATCCGTTAGCAGCGATCCTCCAGCATGCCGAACTGCGCAACCAAGGGACGTGAAGAAGAGAGTCATCGATAAATGCAGGGAACGAAGGTAAGGAGTGCAAGTAGCAAGGGGCTTTCGCACCAAAGCTAGTGCCGCTGAAGAATGGTCCGGCTCACCTTCCGCCGTGGCTCCAGTCGTCTCTCCAGCGGCGGCGGCATCATCTCCCGTGTCATCGGCGAATCTGCTAGCCGCTAAGCCCGTCTTTACTGGCGTCTTGGGCGTCGCCAGGGTCTTTCAGGTTACACCGTACATGGTCAGTGATCCTGTCGCAGATAAGCGTCCTGAGGGCGGCATACCTTGACCTCTGCAAGCTCCGCCTCCCTGACCTTCAGTTGCGCCTGCAGCTCCCCGATCTGCGATTCCGCCTTCTCAGCCCGGCTCGTAGCCTCGTTGAGAATCTCCGTCATCGACTCGTGCATGTCCTTGTAGTCTGCCTCCGCCGTCTTCGCCTTGGCCGAGGCCTCGAGCTTGTGCGCCTCGAGCTCCTTGGTGACCATCTCGAGGTCTTCCCTGAGTGACTCGAGCTCATCTGAGGCCTTGGCGGACTTGGCCTGGGTAGCGGCCACGGCCTCATCGTACGCCTTCTTGTACTTGGCGAGCTCCTCCTTCACAGCTTCCAGCTCCGCCGTGTCGGGAGTCTTGGGCTGTCTGTTTGCGTCGAGGTCAGCCTCGGCCTGGATTCTGGCAAACTTCTCATTTGCGAGCTTTCCACTGAGGTCGTCGATCTCCTCCTCTGCCTTGGCCATTTGCGACTTGACTGCCGCGAGGGCATTCTCGAGGTCAGACTTGGACTGTGTGAGCTGGGCTTCCAGCGCAGAAGCATGCTGGTTCTTGAGCTCCAAGATGGCCTTCTCGTGCTGCTCTTTCAAGCTCTCCATCTCGTACTTGACGTCTGCGGCTCCGCCAGCATGCTCGCTCTTCAGCCTCTCGATGGCTGCTGCGTTGGCCTCGATCAGCTTCTCGACTTCGTCAGAGTGGGATGCCTGGAGCTCTCTCTTCGTGGCCTCGAGGCTGGCAGCATGGTGCTCGTCCATCTCGCTCAACTTGGCTCTGAGAGCAGCAAGCTCTTCTGTAGATGACTGCGCGGTCTCAAGCTCCTTCTTCAGCTGATCCAGATCCGCGGCGTGCTGGGTGGACAGTCCCTTCTTGACTTGCTCTATATGGCTCTCAAGCTCTGAGGCGTGTTTGGAGTTGAGTTCGGCCTCCAGGTCCTGCAGCTGCTTGGACAAGCCCTGCACCTCCGTAGCATGCTTGGCGTTGAGTTCAGCCTCTAGCTCCTGCAACTGCTTGGACACACTCTGCAGCTCCGTAGAATGCTTGGCATTGAGTTCCTGCTCGAGCTGGGCAAGCTGGGCCAGCTGGGCCTCTTGTGCTCCCTCGCCGGCAGACTTTGTCGCTTTAAGCTCATCGGCATGTGCGGCAAGCAGCTGCTGCTTCTCGGACGCGCTCTTCTCGTTCAGGGCGTCAATGATCTCCGCATGTGAGGCCTTCAGAGCTTCCAGTTCCTTTGCGAGAGTCGCCTCGGACTCGCTCTTCAGTATCTCGATTTGCTGGGTGTGGCTGGATTTCAAACCCTCCAGGTCTCCCAGTAGAGACTCTCGCTCTGCAGAAACACCGCTCTTCGCGGCCTCCAGCTCCATGGCATGGTTAGCCAGAAGAGCATCAAGGGACTTCTGGTGCTCTTCTGCCTTCGCTTCCAAGGAGGCGACGGCACTGGCGTGCTCGGCCTTTGCCGTCTCTAGAGCAGTGGAGGTGGCACCGTGCTGGCCCTTGATTTCCTCCAGAGCCTTGGTGTGAGTCTCGACGGCAGCGGCATGGGTCTCTGACAATTCGTTGTGCTTGGTCTCGAGCTCCTCGTACTTGCGCTTGTACATAGCCTCGCCTTGCAAACTGTTGATCTCGTTCTCGTAGTCCGTGGTGATTTGCTTGAGATGCTGGTTGTGCTTGTCTTCGATAGCAGCGTGCTCCGACTGCAGCTTCTCAATCTCCGCATCCTTTGTCTTCATGTCCTCCTCGAGCTTAGAGATGGCCCCCTGTGCCTTGCTAGCCGTCTCCTGGGCCTCCTTCAGCTGGGCCTCCATGCTTTGCATCCGCTCCTCGAAGGACTGGATTTCGCCAGCCTTGGCCTCCAGCTCAGCCTTGACGCTGCTCGCACTCGTCTCGGCGGTCTCAAGCTTGGCCTTGAGCTCTGAAATTTCGGCCTCGAGCGCGGAGATCTGAGCAGCGGTTGCTGCGCTCTCATCAGAGACCTTGGCCTCGTGGGCGCTCTCCAATGCAGCTTGGGATGCGGTCAAATCATCGATCTTAGCCTGGAGCTCGGCCAGCGCAGCCTCATGGCTAGCTTTCTGGTCCGCAAGAGCCTTCTCATGATCACCCGAGGTGGCCTTGCCCAGTTCGAGTTCTTCGGCGTGCTTCGATTCGAGCGCAGTTATAGCGTCCTTGTGCTGCTCGTTGAGTGTTTGCTGCAGTGCATCCAGCTTTGACGCATGCTCCTCGGTGGCCTTGCTCAGATTGGCCTCGGTCTCGCTGAGTCGGGCATCATGCTCGGCCTTGACAGACTCGAGGGCCTCCTTGAGGGAGGCGACCTCGGCATCAGTGGCCTCCTTCGCAGCTGTGAGCTCGGACAGCTCTGCTTTCTGCTTCTCAAGCTGCTCTTCGGATTGTTGGAGCTTTGCTTGGGCGTCCGTGATCTGGGCCTCGAGAGCCTCCACCTCAGCCTTGTGCTTCTCCTTGACGCTCTCCAGCTCATCAGCCAGCTCCTTGTGGGCAGAGTCGTCAGCGCCGGCCTCAGGGGGTGCTGCTGCACTGATTTTCTCAGTAAGCTCAGCGATCTTCTCCTCGGACGAGGAAATCTGCGATTTGAGAGTGGTTATTTCCGTCTCACTGTTTGCAAGCTTGGTCTTGAGCTCCTCGATCTCCTTGGCAGACTCCGCGGCGGCGGCGGCAGCACTGGCACTGGACGTGGAGGGCGGGCGAGCTGCAGGCTTCGTCGGTGCGCTAACGGTCGAGGAACTGCCAGCAAGGGTCGACAGGCGCTTCTTGGCCTCTGCCACGGCACCGGTAGCAGCTGGCTTTGTCACAGTGCGTGATGTGCTGGTCGAACTGATGCTCGAATCCTTGGTGTGGCCCGCAGGCTTGGTCGCGCTCGGTCTCGATGAAGACGTCGGCGAAGTAACGCTTGGAGATGCCGCCGCTGTTGCCGCTGGTTTCCTGGTCGTCGTCGTGGTTGTTGAACTAGCCGCGGGCTTTGGCTTCGTGCCGGGCGAGCTGGCGGAGGTTGCGCTGGACAAGGTCGAAGTGCGGCGGGCAGCCGTACCGAGAGTCGAGGTCCTGCGGCTCTTTTCGTCCTCGGAAGCCGATGCATGAGAGCGCTGCGTAGATGATGTCCCTGTTGTCGAGGTCCGCTTGGCGGCAGTCGAACCTGCTGGCGGACGTGTAGGTGGCTTGCTCAGTCCACCGCCCGCAGCGCTCGAACGAGCTGAGCTCGCGGTAGGCTTTGTGGCGGTGGAAGAAGTCGTGCCGGGACGTCGCGCAGCCGTTGTGGTCGTCGCAGTAGCTGGCTTCCTCGCTGGGGCTGCAGTACCCGCAGCCTTGGGGCCATTGGCAGCAGCAGGCTTCTTGACGGGCGGCGCTGCGCCGGCGGCAGCAGGGGCAGCAGCGGGGGCAGCGGGGGCAGGCGACTGAGGCTTTTCGGCAGGAGCCTCCTCAGGCTGGACAACTTCGAAACCCTCGGCATCAGACATGTTGGCTTGCAGGCGGGCGTCTTGACAAGTATAGAGGGGCGGGCCTTGATGAAGCGGTCTCGAATCTGATCAAGTAGCACAGTCAGCCGCGTGGCCCCAAGTACAAGCTGGCGCGTGGCCCGTCGAGCCGTTGCAGAGGCGCCTCAGCACTAGTGAAGCTCGCAACGCTGGACGTGGAGGGGCGCAGGACCGCAGCGACGGAGATGGAGACGTGGAGCTACGTACCAGCTGTGCCAGAAGCTCAGAGTCCCTCCAAGTATAGGGGTTGCTCGGTTGCTGTGCAACGGCCGGGCGGACACGTTCAAATGGATTGCTTGCTGGAGCAATCCAAGGTGGCCGAGCAGTAATTACAAGATATAGCAGCCAAGCAGCAGGCAAATGGAAATACAGGTGGTGCTCGAGCTGTCTCTCGGTTCGTTTGGCTTGCTTGCTCCTCGTGTACGGTGTAAGAGAGAAGGAAGTTCAGCAGACGTGTCGCGAGAGAAATAAAATTGGGCACCCAGAGGAGGTCCGGAAGGCGAGAGAGCAACCGCACCTCCCTGGCCTGCACTCCCGGCGCTGTGCCTGGCCGAGCCTGTCTGTCAGTGCACGGGGCGCTGGCTGGACAGGGGGGAGGGGCCAAGCTACCATGCAGGCCATGCAGGCCACGCTGTACTGTTACTGTACATCAGACCGATCAAATTTGGTGGTTGACATGAACGGCGCCAACCAAAACTCAGCGGTTCCCCCTATGATGAACGTACCGCATCATGTTGGGCTTGGGTACGGTCCTACGGCGCCAAATAAAATGCCAACTGCAACCTGGGATGGCCATCTCGACCTGACTATTTGCTGCACTAAAAGCTGATCCCTATTTGAGTTCGGGCCCTGCCTGTGTTGCAGAGCAGCAGAACACCAACCCAAGCACGCCCGTGGCCAATGTGTGGCTGGCTGGCTGGCGGACAGTGGGCAGCATAGTGGGCCACGACAACCATGCTGACCATGTCGCCTATCGCATCTAGCCGTTATCTGGGCTGCCCGGGCGTGTCAGATCTCGAACCGATCTTCCTGCTCCTCCTAATCATTTGAGTCCACCTGATGGGCACGAACCCTGGCTACTTGGAAACGGGTTTGAGGGGCATTCGCATTGATCATAGTGGCGGTCCTAAGACCCCTCTGGCAGGGTGCATGCTCGGTAGACAAGCCGAGGAGTGAGCTCTGGTGGAACACGCGGTGGGAGCAGAAGAGATTGCTGCCGGCCTCTCCGAGTCAGTCGCTGCTGACGATGCTACTGACGACGCACCGTACTGGTTGATTGACTGATTGATTGATAGATCAATGTCCATTTTAGAAGAGAGCGTTGCGTTTATGACTTGTCAATTGTCCACATTGGGCTCTATGTCCATGTCAAAGAGAACCAAGAACGCCAATTCATTAGGCTCGCCCAACGCTGCAGGCGACAAACGGTCACCAATAGCCAGTAATTAAGTTCAGGTGTGCCATTGATCTTATCACTTATTAGCTGTTGATACATGTGACAGGCTCTTCGCGGGCAAAACACCGCGCACGACAATGTGGCATGCTCTCGTTGGCAGTGCCTGACTGCCTCCTCTGTAACCCACCTCCCGAATTATTGGAGTACATGAGCAACGCGCTGTCAACGGTAATGACTGGAACAATCTTCTCAATTGGATGTCGACAACCGGAAGAACTCCAACAAACAGTCCAAAATTCCCACAATAGAGTTACAGAGCCCAGGTTGGGATCTCGACGCCTTTCTGGATGTAGGCTTCACGGTAGCCCTGCTTCAGAAACGCTGCTTTTCTCGCAACATCGTCCTGCGAACGTCGTAGTTTTTGTGCCATTGATACCACATTATAGTTCTTCTTGTATCGGATCGCCCGAATCATGGCTTTCTCTTCCTGAATAGACCATGGCCTGCTCGCCTGAGACGCTCGTCGTGAACTACCCACGCCGGGCGAAAGGTCTTGTGGGCGACGGTTGCTGGAGGGGTGTCTGTTCGACCCCGGTGTCTCCGGAGGGGGCCTATAATTGTCCGAAAAAGGATCATCTGAATCTGAATCTGAGATGACCTGAACCCGGACGTTCCTAGAAGGGCCACCTCCAGGCCGAGGTCTTCCAGCAGTTCTCTGGCCTTGTCCTGATGGGCTCCAGCCCGGCGCCGCATGCTTTGTAGAAGTGGCACGGGAAGACTCGGGCATGGCAGGCTGGCTCTGATCCCACAACTGCTTCATAGGATCCGGTCTGGATCTCAAGGCTTGTGAGCTCTTTACGAAAGCTTGAAATCCTTTCTCGTCTCTTCTCTTCTGTTCTTCTTTTTCCCGCTCTTTCGCGGCTGCAATCGACCGTTGCCGCTCCAAAATCCGCTCTTGGTCCCGCCGCTTGGCTTCAGCCTCGCGTTCCTGCCTCTCAGCTTGTGCCGCGACGTCCCGCATATCCCTTTCCGCTTTCTTGAAGGCGGAATGCAGAGCATCCAGCTGCGACTCCATGGTAGAGCGTGCTTTTCTCTCCGACTCCTCAGCCTTTGGTCCGTCTTTGTCGGGATAGTTTGCGTCGTCTTGAGACTCATTGTTCCGAGGCCATTGCTCAAGGCCCCTCTGGAGTGCCTTGTGGAGTCGATTAGCCCAAGCAAGAGGTCTCAAGAAGAACTGAAGCGTGAAGCAGTCGAGATGTAATATTGTTTTGGACCGGTTATCCTCCGATGGACAAATATCGCATGCCTTCTTCACGGTAATTATCAACATCGGGATCAACCGGCGAGAAATATCTCTCAGCAGCGCCTGCCTCATCTTGATGGCTCGCGCTGCGAATCTTTGACCAGCGGCTGGCGGCGATGGAAGCAATTTTCGAGAACAAATCTTGTCGACGGTATGATTTATGCTTGCGAGATGCTGCTGAACGTCTACACTGTTCGCCCTGAGGTACGCAATTGTTGTTATAAAACCATGGTCACCACTCAAAGGCTGCTGCGGAGGGCTGGTTGCCTCATCAAGAACATCGTTTAGACCTTGAATTTCATCCATCAAAGCCTTACCAGAGGCTGTCTCACAAGTTTTGTGGCCGCCTTCGTCGTTATCGCTCTCGAATGTGCGAGTCCAACCTGACATTCCCGTCCACGCGTGATGTTGCAATGTCTTGAAAATGCCACCCATGCTGTTGATTATGACCTTGACTGTTACTGGTGTCTCACCTTGATGAGGAGCTTCGACGAAGGCCGAGTCCTCAGCAATATCAGACTCGATTTCACTTGGAGAGTCGACCTCGCTTTCGTCCTCAGTATGAGAGGAGATATCCTCCTTATCATTTTGAGGCGGTCTGTCATGGTCCGTGTGGCTTCGCTGGTTGGTTTTCTGAGGGGCCTTCCCGTTTGCACCAGGCCTGCCCCTGGACCTATCGTGTGCGTTTTGTGGCGCGTCGATGTCTTCACCATTGGGGGTTTGAGACACGAAGAGATCATCTTCGCTGTTCTCTCCTTCGTCTGAGGATGCCACGACTTCCGGCGGCTGATCACTCCGTCGCCTGCCAATACCGTTTATCGTCGGCTTCATGGCCCGATTCCGTGCTTGGTTCATAGCCTGAGTAATACGGTCATGATCGATACCATCTGGGCCACCGTCTTCGTCATCTTCATCATCCTCGTTCTCTTCCTCGGCCGCATCGCTGCCTTCATCCTCACTTTCTTCCTCCTCGGCCTGCTTCGTCGTCACTCGCCGGGTTGAGACTGCTTGATCTTGGATTTCCAGGGCGTGGCTGAGCTTAGCAGCTTCACGCCTGGCAATCCTTGCCGCGCGGTCATCCACTGGTTTTGATGGTTTCCTGGGCGTTGCATTTTTGCCGTCTGCATCATTGTTGGGCTTCACCCGCTTAGTGAACTGCCCAAAATAGTCCAGTTCATTGTCTTGGGCAGCATCATCAAGCAGCTGTTGGGCTACCAACCGCGTGCCCCGCCTTTTGGGCATCTTGTTCGTGCTTAGAGCGACAAGATCTGGCCCCAATCGGGGGAGACTTGCGTCAAATTTCAGAGGGACCTCATGAATTCGATATTGGCCAGTCAATGAGAAAAACGGGTGAAATGGAGACGCGCCATGCGTTTATGTGCTTGGTGTGAGTGGAGCTTCGCTGCTCTCACAATTCTAAGTGTTGGTGGTCAGTCAACACGGTTCAAAGGACCGTGAAGTTCCGACCCGAACCCTGGCTTTGTCTCCAAACAGACATGACCTCACCCCTTGGGTTTTGGGATCGCTTGCTGGTCTCAGGAGCGACCACAAGTCGACCTCTTCCTGGATCATTCATAGACTGGTCATCTATCTCCTACGTATCGACTGCGACTTTCACAATTATTGGCAGCTCATTTCCCGCATCGTGGCCCTGCGTTCCTGATAGTCTGTCTACCTTGTGGATCGGAGCTAGTCATTGCTTGTCACTGCTCGCATACTTGATCAGTACCTTGACAGGCCAGCTCCTCTCATCACGATCTTTCACATGAACTGAACATCTGCCACGATGGAGTCCTCCCAGCAAGCCGGCCAACAGACGGCCAAATTACCTCAACTGGAGATCCTCAACCCATCCGTCCCGCACAGCTTCTCAGTACCCTCCAAATGCATCAACGAGGGGCCAGATGTCCCACATTTCCTCACCTCCAAGGCATACCGCGATATCGGTATTTTTGTCATGCAGCTGAACCGAGCGCTATGTCCCCGGAAGTCCTCCAGTGGTCCTTCAAAGACGTTTCCCCTCGCCGGTGGGAATCGGCAGGATACTCCAGCCGTCCGTAACTTGAGGGACCTTCTAGACAGGACAGCCAAATTAATCGACGAGGCACCTCCTGACCCTGGCCCACGAAGGTTTGGAAACATCAGTTTCCGGAAATGGTACAAACTGTTGGAAGACAACGTGGACGGGTTTCTGAAGGAGTTTATGAGTGCCGACATTCTCAACTTTGGGGCCTCGGAAGACACAACAGCTCAACATCCTGGTGCGAGGAGTGAAGACGGCCAAAGTGCACGAGCCGTCGATGAACTGAAGGCGTATTTTCTCGGAGGATTTGGCAGTGCTCAAAGGCTCGACTATGGTACGGGGCACGAGCTGAGCTTTCTAGCTTTCGTGGGCTGCTTGTGGAAACTGGGAGCTTTCAAAGATGGTGTTCAAGGTGGTGAAATCGAGCGCAGTATTGTTCTTGGTGTTTTTGAACCGTAGGTTATACCATTTTCACATCAAGACACGAAACTAATAACGTATAGGTATCTCAAAGTGGTCCGTCGTCTTATCCTCACATACACCCTCGAGCCAGCAGGCTCACATGGTGTCTGGGGTCTCGACGACCACTCCTTCATGCCGTACGTCTTCGGCTCTGCACAATTCACCCGTCCAATCACCGAGGACGAGCCCATGCCCCTCGAAGGCTCCGTTGAGCGGGCCCCAAAGCCGGGCGACATCCTCAAGCCCGAAGCTGTGGAGCGGCTACGAGAGACCAATATGTACTTCTCCGCCGTCGGGTTTATCAACGACGTCAAGAAGGGCCCCTTTTGGGAACACAGCCCGATCCTCTACGACGTGTCGGGCATCAAAGACGGCTGGGGCAAGATCAACAAGGGTATGATCAAGATGTTCAACGCCGAGGTCCTGTCCAAATTCCCTGTCGTGCAGCACTTCCCCTTCGGCTCGCTGTTTTCCTGGGACAGCGACCCCGAGGCGTCGAAGCCTCAGCAGTCTGTCCACCTGGCCAACCAACCTACAAACACCGCTGTGCCTTTTCAGTCTGCCGGCACAGCTGCGCCTTGGGCCCAAGCGACACGCATGCCTGGACCATCTGGGCCCGGGATTCCTTATACCAGAGCACCAGGAGTGGCTCCAGGTGTCAGGGGAGCGGTTGAGCCGCCACAGACCGCGAGGCCTCCGGATGTGGGACCAACAATGTTACCACCTGGGCCCCCGCGGCCGAACGGTCCTCCTGGCACAGCTGGGCATCAAATCAGTGTTACGAAGGCCCCATGGGCAAAGTAGATAGAGGTGGTTCGAGTTAAAATCTCACATGTCATCGCTACAACATCAGCACCTCTGGTTAAAGTGCAGCGTTGCGTGCAAAGCCAGTAGCATCTACAATTTTCGTGCGGCTGTCAGTGGCGACCCGTTCACCTGTGGCCTTGCTGCTTGTTGTGCGAGTTTCAGGCCACTGCAAAACCTACATGTTAGGCTCTACAAGAACACGTATACTACGGTGTCTGTCAATTATATGTCCAGTAAGGGATAGCCCTCCCCTAGATACCTCTCTACGGGGCCGCCACCAGGGGAGCCTGGTGAGCAACCTGACTTCTTTATATTGACGAGACGTGGACTGAGCTCAGCACACAGGACGATCCGTATCTTGTAGAATGATTGTAGATCAGCTGTGCCCTTGGCAACATCTTGGGACCTGGCAGCTGTCCCTCGCCCCAAGTGCGTCTCATCATACGAACCGAACGGCAGTCTGAATGCAATCTGGTATATTGAGGGTATCTATTCAACTCTGAGGGTGCAACACAACAACGGCACTGGTATTAGAAGAAAAGGAAAACAGAAAACTCATGAAACCAGACGAGTCCACCCACGTGTGGATAGAAAAGAATCCCCATCGATGGTCCTCAGACACCCATTACGCACCCCAGGTTCGCTCCCTCGATATGCAATAAGGCAGAAAGAAACAAACAACCGGTCTCGTACTTTATTTTGAGGGCAGTAGGGCCATGTGAACGCCGAGGCACTCTTTCGACGCCGGTCAAGTCATCACACGCTCAAAAGCAAGTTACTTCGCAGGCTCGGTAGCAGCAGGCTTGGCCTCCTCGGCAGGCTTAGTCTCCTCGGCGGGCTTGGCCTCCTCAGCGGGCTTTGCGGCCTCAGCTGGCTTCGCGGCCTCGGTGGCAGCAGCGGGAGCAGGAGTAGCCTCGGTGGTTGTAGCGGCTGGAGCTGCTGCTGGGGCAGCGGCATCGGCAGCCGGGGCAGCCTCGGTGGCAGCTGGCTTGGCCTCCTCGGCCGGCTTCGCTGCTTCAGCGGCGGGGGCAGCGGGAGCGGCCTCGGTGGTTGTTGTAGCGGGAGCGGCAGCCGCGGGTGCAGCGGGAGTATCCTCCTTCTTGGGCTCCTCGGCGGGCTTGGAGGCGTCGGCAGTGGCTGCGGGAGCGGCTAGAACAGACAGACATCAGTAACTGCTGGAGCATCAGGGTTGTTCGACTCGTCCGACTTACCAGCTGGTGCGGTCTCGGTCTTGGCTGGCTCCGCAGCAGCAGCAGCAGTAGCAGGAGTCGTTTCAGTTGGCTTGGTCGCCTCAGCGGGCTTGGACTCGGCCTTCTTCTCGTCCTTCTTCTTGAAGACGGCTCTGAACTTGGCCTTCAAGTTATTGAGTGCGTTGGGTGCTGTGAACGGGCACAAAGGTCAGCAGTGGAGCAGAGCAGCAGAGCCGTTGTAGGTTCTCGAGCAGAAGGAGGGCATGATAAGCTCGACACCCACGACCTCGGGCGTGGGCATTGGGTGCTCGTCGCGTCACACGGTGTAACTAGATAGCTCCTCTCCGCCTCTGTTGACGGCATGCTTGCCGGTGGATGGGGAGGTTGACGATAAGGTTGCATGGCACTTACGGACTCCAGGCATCTTGGCGAACTGTCTCAGACTCGAGCTCCTCAAAAATGTAAGGTATTCAGGATGTATGCGTTAAGGCGGGTGGTTCGCGAAGCTCGAGAGGCTGTCGTGCTGGTTCTTGTTGGGTGGTCGATGAAAGGTGTTTGGAAGTCGGGGAATGATGGGTCGCTAGAGTGCCAAACCGAGACACGTCTTCATAGCACGAACCAACAGATCGGATAATTTGCGAGATTTGATTATGGGATGCTCCGGGTAATCAAAGAATCCTTGGAGATTGGTTTCAGTCGCACACCCCGGGGAGACGGATTGACCAAGATTGAACGAGGGCCACTCTGCCACTTCAGCACCGCGAGACTCGGCTAAACCTCCGCGCGAGGAGGAGGGGGGCGCTACTGAGCTTCTAATTAGCTAGCGGGGCCGCGCTGGCCTGTGCTGTTGGCCTTAGCGCCAAGTGCCCTGAATCCTGCTAAAGATAGCACCAACGGTCCACCAGAGCTCCAACCTTAATTGGCTTCGAGCGTCTCGGTGTTCGAGACGTCATATCCTTATTGCTGCAAAACATCGGACGAAAGCATGTCAGTCGATGCGAGTCTGACAGGCCGTGTTCGTGATGGAGGAGGATACACAACGGCAGTGTCTGACAGTTTATGTCTCAAATTTGCCAAGATCCTTCTCAACATTGAGGTGGTGTGCGGCTTATCGCGCATGTGGGTACTAGAGTAGATTGAAATCTTGCAGACCTGGGGAAATTGGGGAGGATCACTCTGGTTCATGGGTTCAAATGAAGAGGTACATAGATGTGTTCGTGATTCTAGAAGTATGGTGATCCTTCTCTCACATGTCGCATCTCCCAAGATACTGGGTCTCGTCGATCATAGGGCTAAAGTAGAAGTAACATTATTTCGCGTCAGAAGCACAAGCCACGCGAGATCACTCAGTAAGAGAAATGGGACCATTCGATGATTAATGTATGAAAATATCTTAATGTACTACACAAGGGAAATTTTGCTATGTCATACTTACCTGGACAACTTACCCTGACACGCAAATGTGCTTCCGGCCTCGAGGTAGGTTCCTCACCAGCACCAGCAGCTACGCTTGTAGCCTTGGGGCAAGCATTGGTCACTACTTGGAGTCCTTCATCTTAACATCGCCGTCGCTGTCAACCTCCTCGGCTTCGGCCATCTTGACATCGCCGTCTGAGTCAACGTCATCTTGTTCGCTCACGGTAGCATCTGGCATCGGATGATCGATATCTTCCTGCCTCGTAGCTGCGAGCTCGGCCACAACATGAGCCTTAGATACACTTGTAGCTTTGGGCATGTCATGGTCCAGATCCTGATGATCGCTCACAGTCGCGAGCTCGGCCACAGACGACTGCACATCGTTCTGAGGATTGTGCACAGGGCCAGTGCCGATCGGACCATCAGGTTGGACACGCTCTCCACTTGAATCGCGGAGGTGCTTGCAACAACAACAACAACATCCACAACGATTGCTGTTGGTGCTGTTGGAAGATGCCATGGTTTGTGTTGGAATATGCAGCTCAACTCGAAAATACTGTAAGCTTAAATGTACCAGGAAATGCACCTGGCAAATCAATGTACTGCGGATGTTCAAGTAGACTTAATTCGAAAGTTCGAATTGATGTGGTACGCTAGGTATGATATCTCAAGGTCTTGATGAGGCTGCCTTTTATATTCGAAGCCTTCTTGTTTCAACTCTTCCACCTCCCGCGTCATTGTGAAGGAAACATTGTTTCTCTAATATGAAGACTGAAGAGAAAGAACAATAAGAGCTGCCAAGTTTGAGTTAGCTATGTGCCGGGGACTATTGTCTAAGCTATAGTGTTGAAAGGAGTTTGGATCCATTATCCTTACCGTTGTAAAACAATCTACTCGCCCGCCTCCGGGCAGGACGAGTTTGCTTTCTTCGCAACTTCGCTTGGAGAAGTTGAACCTCCCAATCGTCCGTTAATTTTTGCGTTATCGGAAACCTCGGCAACAGATAAGAATGATGATTTCACATTGGATAATGGGCTGATATTTGACGTTGTTCTGGAGTCGAACACCAGAGATTGGTTTCAGTCTGGCTGCGGGTTTGCCGGGAGAGTCTGAGCTGTCTGTATCCAATGGCAAGGCCGCTGAGACTGATGACTGTACCAACAACACCAAAGATTATCGCAATGTTGTCGGTCTGATCCGAGTTGGACTGCGTGGTTGGCAGTGCTGATGTGAGGGGAGCTGTGGTGTTCTCAGCAGACCATGTGAGGGACGGCGGCATCTTAGTTACTGTGGGGAAGCGAGCTCAAGGCTTGTATCAATTGATACCTAAGTACATGGAGTATAAGATCTAACCCCTTTACAAGGCTGTGTTGTACATGCGGAAGTGTCATAGATATTCCATGGATATCAAGAGTAGGACCATCTTTCGGGAACCATCAGCTGCATCGGGTCATTCCCAAGGCAGATTTATAGCAATGTTGACTGCGAATTCTGCGAGACTGACAATTTGCGTAGCTTGACATGTTTGACGCTTCCTGCACCTAAATCATGCTCAAAGCAGGTCAATTGCGAATACTGCGAAGGCAAGCGGCTTGTATTTGACTTTGAAATCTTAACAACTCCCCAGGATTCACATCTCGTAGACCAGCCAAACCTTGCAGGGCATCCATACCTCGCAGATTTCGCAGGTGACCCCTCCCTCGTATCTGGGAACTGCATTGGATGAGCTGAGTCTTTCGCCTAAGTGGTTGTTGAGGCCTGTTGTGCATGCAGCGCTAGATTGCATGTGGCGTCAAGTAGGCGCTTTTGCCTACATCGCTGTGCCCCAAACGGGCCTTGCTCTCCTCTTTGCAACACACCCTCAAGTGATTACAGCCAGACCATAATTCGCGGACTTCGCAGGTTTCCCAGATCTTGTAGATTTCGCAATCTTCGCACCTTTCGCTCAAATCGCCCTGCATCGACCCCTGTCCCCCCTCAAAATGTTACAGCCTCACCAAGACAACCCCGAAGCAAGACATAAGTCGATCACCCTGTCAGTGCCTACTTTGTGTTTGTTTCCCTTATCTATCACATTTTCAGCCCAGATTTGGTGCAGTTTTCCTACACTTTATTGGAAAATCATAGCCTATTCAAGCTTGATATATCATCTTAGATTACTAAAGACCTATAATGGAGGATAAAGAGTACGGCCATTTGAAATTTCCGGATTGGCCTCCGAGGAAGAAAGCCAAAACAATGAACCTACAAAAGTGCGATCATTGCAGGAACAGGAAAGTCAAGGTACGAGATCGTCAATGCCCTCTTAAGAGCCAGCTGGATACTGAAAGATACACTTGTAGTGTGAGCCTCAGAATCGAGAGTGGCCCGATAAATGTAATCATTGCGAACGCAGAGGAGAGAAATGCACTCCACCTAGTTTTGCCAGGAGACCCCGAACAAGACAAATATTAAAATCCACCAACCCTACTTCCTCCTCTCGCCGGAGTGTCAGTGAAGCTTCTTCAGCGTTTCGCGAAAAGGAGGAACAGGACATCGACGGAATCGATGTAACACTGGCAGGGAAAATTGATGGTCAAAAGCTAACGTTGCAACATATGTGAGTGCTCTCACCAAACCAGTAGTCATTTACGTTCTTACCAAAAATGTTCAAAACAATAGCAAGGAAATCGTCACATTTCTGCGCTGCCATCTCTCCGAGTATCGTGTGGAAATAAGCCAGGCGCAGTGGCTAGAGAAACTTTTTCGTTTTCACGAAGAATTTGGTAAAACTTTGAACCCAACTAAGGAATTCTTCAAAAAAGCTGCCAGCAGACTCCATGCCATGTCCCGGATTCGAAGGGTTACATTGGATCATCTCAAATCGCTCCTCGAATCACGCCAGCATCCCTCGGCGGAGCGTATCTTGATTTGCCAACTGCTTGTTGACCTCGAAACGTCCTTCAGCACTTTCACCTCTGATTCTGAAAATGTACATCGCCAACATGATTCTTCCTTTGCAACACATCAACGAGATCTTGCGGCTCTGCTCTGCGAGACTGGAGATGAAAACGGCGCCCTGACCCTACTACGTCGGATCCCACGTGCTCAGATTGAGAAGGAGGATCTCGAAAGGATAATGCAACTTGGCACTGCGCTTTGCTCCCGAATGACGGGGATACTCAAGATACTGGGAATTGGCGATGATTCATCAACCCTGGATGTCTCTCTTGACGTGCTGGTCCTTCCATATAGTCTCTTAGCTGCACACTCCAGGAAATGGATCGATAATGAAGGATTCATCAAGAAATCATTCATCTGGCCCTGGATACGGCGAAGTATTCGGGCGCAACTGAGAGATCACCCTGGAGCACCAGTGGATTGGTCGCCCTCGAGGCTGGATACCCAATTCCGAGACGTTTTTGGTCACTCTCTCCTACATGCCGCCATTTACTCCCAGGATAACGACCACATCGAGGCTATCATCAAGGATTTGAATCTTGGTCCAGAGGATGTGAGAGCGTATTTGAGCACAAGATGGCCCTTCTATGCCCCAGGGTTCACACCACTTGCATGTTGCGCCAGCTTCTCACTCAACTGGGGGCTCTTTAACGCCCTACTTCCATTTTCAAACAAGAGCTTATGTTGCGGATCAATTAATGTCGCAAGCAGGCATGAATTCTGTGCCCTCGCCATCGCCCTACGTAAACGGGACAATGAAATTGTGGGGGCTTTGTTCCAAAGAGCGTTTCAGGAGAGAGTTGACATCTCAAATTGTTGCCATTGGGCAATGGGTTCTGTTCCGAACATCTCGCTCGAAGCCTCAGAACATTTGTTGTTCATGATTCGACAGTCCATGGCTGACGCGGAGGAACCGCTATGGGGGCCGGAGGAATAGTGGCACAGATCATCAATTCTACCAAAGCTCGGCCCTGCTTAGCTAGCGAAGATAGTCTTGAAAGGCAATGAATATTATGATTTGAATTCGTCCCACTTCTTACATGTGGTATTCCAAGATGCGTGCACTGCCGACGAAGAGATAAGAACGAAGATGGTCGTTTACACGACGCTCCAGGTAGCTCGGAAGAAACCTTTCCAAGGCTGGGAGACTTGATGAGAACTACCAATAAATCTATAGGTGTGTAACTGATTAAATTAGGGTGCAGAGTCATTGCAATAATTCGTCATGTGTTGAACGGCTCCCAAAGAACGCTGTAAAGGTCGACTGCCTTTCGTTATAGGAATGGGCGAGCACGTCACAGATGACATTTCGGGTGGCATTTACTTCGGCACATATTTTCCAGTTCAAATTCCTATTCCAGATATAAGCTGTGAAAGAAGTACGAATCTGTATCTAACGGGCAGCGAGCATAGCCCAGCTACAACCTCAGCATCCTTGACCAAGGGATATAGCTGCTCCAGCATCATGTGTTCAACGCCTACGCCGAGGGAACAAGCTCTCATAATCAGACTTATGGGTCCACTGCACAGCCCCGTACTCAAGAAATTCCTTCAGCCCGGGCAAGTCCCTCGAGAACTTCTGCCTGATCTTGGCACCCCGGACGGAAACCTTCCTCGCGGCGCTCGCAAACGTGAGCGCCAGCTCCATCCACGCCAGACACGTGCTGGCGCTGTTGGCAAACGGCGGGTTGCGGTACTCCACCGTGCCGTTGACCTCCTGCCTCTGTGCGTCCCATTGGAGGTTCGTGAAGTTCCAGGCGTAGTACCTGGTCTGGCCGTTTTCGCGATCATAGTTCATTACATTCTTGAGGTCCGAAATGCCGCTCATGTTGTTGATGGTCTCAAAGCAGCGGCCGATGTCTTGTGAGGTCAGGTAGGGGTTCTCTGAGTAGTTCTGCTTGCAGTAGAAGTTCCTGCTGGCACGGTGTGAAGGCAGCAGGGCCTGTAGGCATGGCTCAAAGTAGACGATAGCCTTAGACAAGGCTCGCAGGTCCTTCATGTTCCAGCAGACGGAGGGCTTCAAGTGGACGTGCAGTCCGCAGCTTTCCTAAATTTGAGAAGGGTCTTAGTAGTGGAATTTGCATCGAAAAGCAAGTTTGAGAGAGTGGGTATTGCCATTTGAGCAACACTTGACCTGACAGAAGAGAATTGGATGGAATTGCAAGCGAGTACTGGTTAGGTGGTCACTTACGTTGGCTTCGAAAGAATATCTGTCTCCGACAGACTTGTACATTGACTTGACCGAATCGCGCCACAACTCTGTCGTATCATAGACCATAATAGGAGACACTATCTCCATCGAGACCTGCCGCGCACTGTCCTTCCGAATACTACCATCACGCTCAATTGTCCACAAAGCGATGGAGTATCCAGAACCGTAGCGCGGGTCGCCCTTGACGCGCATTCGACCGGCTTTCCTGTGGCTCTCCATATA
The DNA here is from genome assembly GCF_026229845.1 of Diaporthe amygdali. Classification (NCBI taxonomy): domain Eukaryota; kingdom Fungi; phylum Ascomycota; class Sordariomycetes; order Diaporthales; family Diaporthaceae; genus Diaporthe; species Diaporthe amygdali. The sequence continues at coordinate 582,965 of NW_026517049.1, read as the reverse complement.
GTTGTCAAAATAGGTGCAGACGCGGGAAGCAAACTGTGCTATAGCAGCTCGATCATTGGCATCACCGAACCGCGAGATGTCGTCGCCAGATGACTTTGCCCTCAAGTTGGTTTCGACTTCGCAGCCCAGCGTCATAGTCTGTTGTACTATACTCTGTGAGCTGCTTGCTGCGGCGGGCGCTGGCCGGCGCCTGTCATCGCGATTGACGACTTGAATGTACTGAGTGTATTGAGGCATGTTTCTAGGCAGAATATCCCGATTCCAGTCGGAGAAGTTCTGACAAATCACCAAAAGAGAAGAAAAATTCGATACTTTTAAAGATCAATACTGTTTCTTAACCCGGGCCGGCGGGATAATGCAGAGAAAATTGAGACGATGCACATTCACAGACATAACCATATCACTTGGGCATCATTGCCCATTTATACATTTTTACTCTTTGCAATATGTGAGCTCAGCAGTCAACTGGCCCTCTTTGGAAACCATCTTGGTCTAGGACGATGTTGAGGCTACTCGCGATGCAGGTCCACATTATAGTGGATCCGTGGGATGCGCCATCAACTGAACAGGATGCTCAAACGGACGTGAAGAGGACGAAACAATCGTGACCACTGATAGGAATGGGACAGAAACTCCTTTAGCCAAGTATTCGGCAAACATCCCCTACGGTGGTCAGTGTAACGCTGCATCGTTCTGACAGGCCCGGATCACAGGGCCGGGTTCGATCCTTTGCCCCGTGCCTCAGACCTGCATTGAGGGCCAGCCGACCATGCCACCTAGTGGAGCGCTCCTATATGTCTTCGGCAGCATCAAGCCGATGGGAGAAACAGGGGAGGATAAGAAAAGAAAAAGAATCCCTGTCACAGCTAATGCTTTCAATCTGTGCCATAGTGGGTGTTTGGTGGGGCTAGGGGACGTGTGAATTGCCGACCTATTGAGAACCTAGATACCCTTTGCTGCGTAGAGTTAGACCTGGGATTGTTCTGCTGTGACATATTTTGGGCTGGCAGGGTGTTGAGATATACCTAGTGCATATTTCCAGCGAGGTACAATATTGTTCCGTGGGTAGAGCAAATTTTCCAACGGAGATCTCTCAGTAGAGATGTGAGTTGAGCGGCTTTGACGCGGTCACGCGGCAAGTTAGGAATTGTGCGAATATGAATCAAAAAAAGGTGTTCTGTCTGTTTTGCAAGACACTTCTATTTTGTCCCTATTTATTACTATCGACGCCGATGTCCAGTTGTGTTTCACTTACAACAATAAATAGGCTTGGGGATGCATGTCTCATTGCTATAGAGAGCAACCGTCTCAATGTATGGCATGATAGCCCCGTGATGATTTTGAGAGACACAACCTGAGATTTTATTAAGGGGCTTGCATGTGGCGTGTCATCTCTTGGGGCACCGACTTCAATATTCCATGATTTCACAGCGCAACAACACCGTTCTGGCGATGTGGTTCGCATGCAGTGCGACTAACCGCTATACGTATTGAAAGGGCGGGTCCCTGGACCTTGAACGCACAGGAGCAGGACTGTAGATACGACCATGCTTCATTGACCAGTCACAATGCTGCTGAAGACTGTACTGAAGTCATCGAGTGATATCTTTTACATCCTGGAAAATTATCCGAAAAAAGAAGTTGGCCGCCCATGAAGACCTGTTCAGTGTTATGGAGGCGCCTATTTGTCTGCGTTGTACCCTATCGCCTGAAAGGTAGCCCGGCTTCGAAGGCGCGGCTTTGACATTGGCTGAGCTGCGCAATGACGACATTAAGCCTGCGACAGCCGGTGGCGCAAACGCGACCCCTGTAGGACCGAGATTGGAGTCGACGCCACGATCTGGAGACCCTGTTGTCTGATTGTCTGTACCGTCAATGCACGCCTTGGTAGCTGTTGTACGTCACGGCAGTTTGCTACTGCACTGCAGTGCGACTCCCTCTCCTCGCGTCAGCAGAAAAGGATGAATGTACAACGAGAGTGGAGCATGATTCAATCCACCACCAGTTTGTCGGGTAATTCACGGGCGACTCGCAGTGGCTTGTGGTCTGTTGACTTTCCACAGCCAAAGATTTGGGGGCGTTGGGAAGAGGTGGCTCAGGTGGGAATTTTGGCTCGAAGCCAACGCTGTCGATCATCCGGGCCCCATCCAGCTGTGGTCTCCTTGTCCGAGGCGGACAAAATACTCCGCCTTCAAGCACTGTCCAACTCGTCAGCTTGCCCACTTGTTCGTGCCCTGGCGACAGGTCCATCCTAAGAAACTGACAGCTATAACCCTAATCAGGATATTCAAAACGCAAGTATGGGGTGCACCTTGCAACACCCTCATGGGCATTAACGACACGCCCGGCGGGCAGCATTGTCTTTGTGTAACCAAGCAGGGACAGCAGGATCGATCGAATACAGACGGTCGCGGCTCGACTGGCTCCTCCTGGTCCATATTCTAGCCCACCACGACCGGCACTGCGTTCGGGGTGGGGCAGACCACACCTACTGCTACAGTAGCACTTTGCGACAGAAGCATACTGGCATATAGTCAAACGTTTCGCTGGTTGATTCTAGCGCGCCGGGGGGCCCTGACTTGGGCGAAAGCTGCCCGTCCACCGGTCTGCCAGTCCTCGGGATGTTTCAGGGTTGTCTCCTGAAGGCTCTGATCCCACCAGCATGGGCCCCATTCCGGTTCTGGTTCAGCGCATGACCTGGGCTTGGTCGATAATGGGCAGACAAACTTGATAGAAGCATAAGCTGCTCGTGGTGAGTGTGCCTGCTGGGCCAGGTTTTGATGGCGGCCGTGTGTTTGGCCGCATAAGGTGATCCCAGCGTGCCTAGATCTCTCGGTGTTCTGGTGAGTGAAACGGCTCTTGGATACACCAGCACCAGCACAACCTTTGTACTCTACATGCGTCGCACAGGAAGAAACATCAACGCACCTGCACCCGCAGCCTGCGCGTCTGGACGGTGAACAACCTTGGAAAATCTTGGAATTGCTGGCTGGTTGTAGCGGCTAGTTGCTAGCGCGGCTGTGGTGATAGGCCGACGACAGCTGGTCATGCCTCGAGTGCTAGGTGCTAGGCCTGCTGTCTGTCTGGGCTGTCTGCTTGCTTGGGGCGGCACGGGCTGTGACACTGTATCAGAGCCGAACCTTGGAAGGTCGCCGGCCGTTGCCCATAGAACTGGGTGCGTTCGTTCGTTCGTTCGTTCTCCCAGGCTGCCGGATCGTCAAAGAAAGAGAGGTTGATGGCTAGATGGGTGTGTGGGGCCCATCTTCGGGTTTTAGAGTTTGGGCTGTGAGCTGTTTGCTTGAGAGGGGCGAATGCGATTTTTCAACTTTCCCATCTGATTGATTGCCCGTAGACGCGCCTTCCCAGTGCACACCCCCCTCCAAACCCACCCCCTGGCTGCTCGGAAGGGGGAACGATCGTCATGACGACAGTACTGGGCTCTGCCGGCCAGCCTAGGTACCGTACCGCGACCGTCCCAGAACACACATGATAGACTAGCAGCTTTCACGGCGGGCCAGCAGACCAAGGAGGACCCAGCAGAGCGTTGTTGCAGAGGGAAAAAAGACGAAAACGAACCCCATACTCCAGAACACCAGCGCCTGCCCCACCCAAACCCGTCATCTAGGAATCCCCGTCCTGGCCTTGTATCCCTCCTTCCCAGCTTCCCCATCCACAGCAGGGCCACTCTTTTTGCCTCTCTGGTGCAGCCAAACCTTTTTCGCTTCTGATTTGCGTCCCATCCCACCTCGCCACCGCCCTGAACTACCGCTGCCCTCTCAGCCTCCCGTTCCTGTAGCCTGCAGTACCCTGAGGAAGATGTGCCATGCCTAGTTCGATGCTCGGTGCTCAATGCTCTTCTCATCTGGACGACGACTCACCACGGCACCTAGCGAGAAACCTCTCTTGAGACAACGCTCCCATAGACCAACAAGAGTTGCAGGCGCCCTGCCCTACGCGTCGATACCCTCAGGTCCCATAGCTATCTATGGTAGCTAGAGGCTCGATCTTGAAAGGAACCTGTCTTGTCTGCCAGTCTTCGACTACATTCCGCACTCCACCCACGCAGCCTGGGAGAACTCCACTACTTCTTCTCCATTCTATCCTGCCCCGGCTTGCTGCACACACAACCCAAAGCGGTGGTGCAACACCCACACCACTGCAAATCATTGGCTCAATGTGTGAGACGGAAAACCACAGTTTGTATAAGTAGGTTTCGTGTCACAAATTGCCGACCTCACATCCTCACAAACCTTAAATAGAAGACGCTGTGAACGTCCCAGCGACGACTCACGAAACTGCGAGACCTCAGCCGGCCACTCCACGCTCCACCACAGAACGCCTCGTCACGCCCATCGCACGGAGTTGCTCCATCTTGTACGAGGCTTCTAGGTCTCCGGAGAGAAAAGCACAAGCGAAGCGGTTATGGATTCTGGTCAAGACGACGCTACGCCGGGCGGTTCGCAAACCCCCACTGGAACGTCTCACAGCTCGCATCCCGTCGAGCAAGGACCCGACTCTGAGCTGCGAGATCGATCAGACTCCCGCCAGAGCGGCCCCACCCCTTCGCAGCTTCCGTCGAGCCCCCGAATCAACACTTCGATGCCCTCGATCGGCGGCAGCTCGAATCCCGTCGAAACTCCCAGCGCGCAATCGGCCTGGAGTGCCACGTCCGATCACCAACCTGGTCATGGAAGCCAGGCAGACCCACTCGACCGGGTCTTTCCCATCCGCTCCGTCATCAGCGTGGCTCCCTCAGGTAGGACCTCGGGTGAATATTTCCCACGAATGCCGCCAGAGGCCGGTGGCATGTCCCACGCACAGGGTAGCTCTCAGCCCGAGACTCCAAGCAGGCGCACCGGCAGCATTACAAGTGACTCCGTGCTGTCTTCAGCCGCGCCACTCCCGTATTCACGTGGAGACGATGCACACCGTAGGACACGATCGACTACTACGGGGCCCAGATCAAGTGTGCAGGGCGACTCTGAGCGGCTTGGATCAGGCCCCTTGGCCTTATTTGACGACGAGTCTGATGAGGAGGAATCTGAGCCAGCCGGGGACGTGCGCTCGAGCCAGTTTGGGGGAAGCTCGATTGGACGAGGATCTACCAGCGGGCTTCCTGACGCCGCTTTAGATGGACTCATGACCTCGCGTTTCAAGCATGTCATGACTGATGACGGCCATCTGGTTATCACGGGAAGGGATGGAACATTGCAGAGGTGTGAGGATGAGCCGATTCATGCTCCGGGTGCCGTCCAGGGCTTCGGGCTCCTGCTCGCCATACGTGAAGAAAGCGATGGGCGCTTCACCGTGAGATATGTCAGCGAAAATTCGAAGCGAATCATTGGCTATACGCCCCTCGACCTTTTTCGTCTCAACAACTTCACGGATATCCTCACCGAGGAGCAGGCGGACAATCTCCTGGACCACATCGATTTTATTCGAGATGAGGATGCTGATCCAGCTATCAATGGCCCCGAAGTGTTCAGCATGTCTATACGGCCACCGAAGAGAAGGTATACTCTCTCTGTACTTCGCTCTGTTTCTCGTGCTCTTAATTTTGGCTGCTGCTAAACAAGTTTCCCTCCAACCCCTCTCTCCCAGTCTCTGACCTCTTCTGCTCTGCTTCTGTCACCACCAGTCATGAATAGGTTCTTGGCTAATATCCGGTCGGTCCACTTTTTAGATCAGTCAAGCTCTGGTGTGCTATTCACGCTCACGCAGCACATCCGGATCTGATTATATGTGAATTCGAGCTAGATGATGACCACGACTTTCCATTGAGGCCGGAAGACGACCGCACTCCAGACCTCCCAGCAGACACGCTTCGAGCAAATCCAACCATGGATGAGCTTACCGAAAGCACGGAGGTTTCGAGTAAGCCATTGAGAGTCCTGAGAAGTGCCCGCAAAAGAAGGGGTGAAGCCGGTGCCATGCAGGTCTTCGACATCATGTCCCAGGTTCAGGAGCAGCTTGCCTCTGCGACAAACCTGGAACGCTTCCTGAAGATTCTCGTGGGAATAGTCAAGGAGCTGACCGGTTTCCACCGGGTCATGATATATCAATTCGATACGTCGTTCAATGGCAAAGTTGTCACGGAACTTGTCGATCCCATCCAGACCAAAGACCTCTACAAGGGCCTGAACTTCCCTGCATCAGATATCCCCAAGCAGGCTCGAGATCTCTACAAGATCAACAAGGTGCGACTTCTCTACGACCGGGACCAGGAGACTGCGAGACTTGTCTGTCGCACAAAAGAGGATCTCGATATCCCACTGGATATGACGCACTCATACCTTCGAGCCATGTCGCCAATCCATATCAAGTATCTCAAAAACATGGAGGTTCGCTCGTCCATGTCGATCTCAATCAACGCTTTCAATGAGCTCTGGGGACTTATTGCCTGCCATTCGTACGGAAATAAGGGCATGCGTGTATCGTTCCCTATCAGGAAGATGTGCCGCCTCGTCGGCGATACCGTGTCAAGGAACATCGAGCGCCTTTCATATGCGTCGAGACTCCAGGCTCGCAAGCTCATCAACACTGTTCCTACTGATAAGAACCCTTCAGGCTACATTATTGCGTCGTCCGATGACTTGCTGAAATTATTCGATGCGGACTTCGGCATGCTTTCGATCAAAGGAGAAACAAAGTTCATGGGTCGGCTCGATCACTCCCAAGAAGCTCTCGCCATGCTCGAGTATCTCAGGGTCCGCAAGTTCAGCTCAGTCTTGACCACACAGGACGTCAAGGTGGATTTCCCAGATCTGCACTATCCACCAGGGTTTCATTCCATTGCGGGGCTCTTGTACGTTCCGCTCAGCGTTGGTGGCAACGACTTCATTGTCTTCTTCAGGAAGGGCCAGGTGCGGGAGGTGAAGTGGGCTGGCAACCCGTATGAAAAGATCATCCAAGAGGGGACTCAGAATTACCTTGAGCCGAGGAAGAGTTTCCAGGTGTGGCATGAGACTATCCTTGGTAAATGCCGCGAGTGGTCTGAGGAGCAGATAGAGACTGCGGCGGTCCTATGCCTTGTTTATGGTAAATTCATCGAAGTCTGGAGGCAAAAGGAGGCTGCTCTTCAGAACAGCCGCCTGACAAAACTCCTGCTGGCCAACTCTGCGCACGAGGTGCGAACGCCCCTCAACGCCATCATTAATTATCTAGAAATAGCTCTCGAGGGAACTTTGGACCAGGAGACCAGAGACAACCTCGCCAGGTCGCATTCCGCTTCCAAGTCACTCATCTACGTCAGTAAGTATCATCCCGTTTCTCGGCCCCTATCGAATAACATCTTGAGACTGCTCGGTGACGGTTGTCTAACGGAGCATCAGTCAATGATCTTCTCGACCTCACTCAAACGGAAGAAGGTAATAGTCTGGTGAAGGATGAGGTCTTTGAATTCCTTGCGTGCATCAGAGAGGCGACAGATCCCTTCCGGAACGATGCAAAGAGGAAGGGAATCGAGTACGAAGTCGTGGAGCACCCGGGACTGCCGACATACGTTTATGGCGATCAAAGGAGACTCCGCCAGGCCGTATCCAACGTGACAGCCAATGCAGTACAACACACATCCGAGGGACACGTCAAAATCGAAGTGTATTCTGCTGAGGTTCAAGAATCCAAGGTGCGCGTTGAAATCATTGTGCAAGACACGGGCCGTGGAATGAGCAACTCCCAGCTGGATGCATTGTTCCGCGAGCTGGAACAGGTCTCGACTGAGGAGGAAAAGCTTTCAGAGGAGGATGAAGAGGCTGCCAAGGATAAATCAGAGACACTAGGTCTCGGACTCGCAGTAGTGGCACGAATTGTTCGGAACATGGATGGGCAGCTGCGTCTGAAATCTGAGGCCGGGAAAGGCTCTCGATTCGTCATCCAACTTCCGTTTGAGATGCCACCAAACGATTCGCCGGTGGCTCAGGACGACTCAGGACCTGGCTCAAAATCCGTGACGGGCTCGGCCGCTTCTGTGTCGACAACGCGTCCGCCTGCTCGGGAAGGCGAGGTCATGCTTGTTGACCGTGGGAGCAGCACGACTGCTCCAAAGCACACGATAACACCTAAACGGAGCTTCGAGGATAACATCAGCCTTGATAGTCACCGGACTGGAACTAGCCGGGGTAGTGCCCAGAGTTCCAAGAGTGACGCTGACAGGCTCATCGATGCTATTCAGACTCCTCTAGGTATCGGAGAGCCGGAGACGGAAGTCGTCAGCGCACAACGTCGAAATTCGAAGGGGGCTTACTATAGCGGTGGTTCTCGACATACGGCATCACGGTCAATGAGTCCCAGTCGACCTTTTGGAAGGCCGAGTGGGTTGCTGAGATCGGTATCGTCGCCGGGCAACAACAACACAGGGCAAGAAGTTGGTGACGCCGCGCCCGATCCCCCAGTTGGGATCGACTATGTCACCGACAGCAAAACCCCTATTCGGCCTGTCAAGATTCCCGACGAGTTTCAAGAGCAACCGGAAGCACCAGCGCAGCCTAGCGAGACCTCGGGCGTTTTGTTCGAGCTTGGTGACGAAAAACCATCACCTAAGCCCAAGGCCAATCCCAATGCGACAACAATCGATGGCAATGTTCACAAGGCTAGACAGCCAGAATCCGCCAAATTGAGGGTGCTCGTGGCGGAAGATGACCCCATCAACATGAAGATACTACGCAAGCGACTGGAGAAGGCGGGCCATGTCGTACACCATACGGTGAACGGCGAAGACTGCGCGGCAGCTTACAAGGAAAGAGCCGCCGAATTTGATGTAGTCCTCATGGACATGCAGGTAATGTCCTCCCTCCCACCCCCTTATGCCCTGCTCCCACATGCTCCTCTCAGGCAAGCTGACGCTCTATCTCACAGATGCCTCTTATGGACGGCCTGACATCCACCAAAACGATACGTGCGATTGAGCACTCAGGCGAGCATGATCGCCTCTCTGCCATTTCTTCGAACCACGGTAGAATCCCCATCTTTGCGGTTTCGGCCTCTCTGCTGGAGCGTGAGAGGGAGACCTACACGACGGCTGGATTCGACGGCTGGATTCTAAAGCCCATCGATTTCAAGAGGCTCGAAACCTTACTTTTCGGTATCATTGACGACAAGACTCGGAACGACGCCCTGTATGTGGCTGGCCAATGGGAGCGAGGCGGCTGGTTCAGGAGGAGGCTGGAGCTCCCCTCCGAGAACAAGGCCAAGGACGCCCCTCCTCTGAGGGCAGTAGAGCTGCATGGTAACGAGATCAGTGCCGCGAGGGACAGCATGCGTTGAACGCTCCCCACGCTCCCACGCGCCAGCACTGCAAGCAACTTCCCGCCGTTCCCTTTTCTAAACTGGGCTTCCAGCTCAACTAACAGCTCCTCTCATCTCTCCATTCGGCCGTCGTTCTGTCCAATACCCAACTTGTGTTTTTTCTCTCCGGCGTTTTGATTTGATTTCAGGGGGGTGGCGAAAGGAGAATAGGCCTGGAAAATACACGATACCCGGCATTTTGCTTTCATTAACATACACGATGGGGAGGGAAATTTTGCATACACATGCGGATATGGACCTTGTTGGCAACGGCGTTCTTCGGTGCATTTAATGGAGTACATTGATTTTTGGGTTGAACCAGGCGGCTACGAACTTCAGACAAGAGACATTAGGGAGAAATTCCCGGAGGGGGGGAGGCGATACGTCGCCAGATGGAGATGTACAACGGTGCTCATGTACCACAAAGCTGCATGTGCGAAGTCGTTGTCGAGAGACAATCGCTTTAGATGTCCAGGGTCGTGAGGAGATCCTCTTGTTGTTATTGGGTGAGCGACGAGATCACCCTGCAATATCCAAGGTGTAGCAAGGATGACTGATGAATCTCGCGAGTGCGGAATAGGGAGATGGAGATGTAGAAGGAATACGCTGTGGAGCTTCATGCTCCTGCTGCTAGGCAACGAGATGAATGCACGTTCGATTCGCGGCGCCCATAATAATTCAGAGGCCGAGGCCGGTCATGATCTATCTGGCTTCGGGCACAGTTGCAGCATTGTGACTCTTGAGCCAGCCCACACACCAAGACGGAAGGCGAGCCCATACCCGCCTGTGGGTTCGTTGTCAATGGAGCCTGAGGCGACTATGAGGAAGGATCATGCGCTCAGGTCGTCATCCGTTTCCCCCCTTTGTGGCATATACAGACAGTGAGAATAGCCTCGGGACGCATCTCACGCGTGTGGGTCGCCGCCGCCGCCGCCCTTGCTCTTTCATGTTCTGCCCACAGAACCTGCCAGTCAGCCCTCCTGCCACAAAGAGTCCCAGCAGCAGAGCATCCAGTTCCACAGGCGTTACGATGCTCGTGTGTGTGTGCCCACACTGTAGTTACCAACCGCCTGGGTCCCCGCCCTTCGGTTCGTGCTATGTCACCTTCTCCCAGCCCATTTGCTTGGCTGGCCTGCCAGATCGAGATTGCGGCCAAATAACCGGGTCTCCGGGGCGCCTCTTCATTTGCGAGCACTACGTAAAGATAGTGGGAAGTGGGAGAGAGAGTAGTTCCCAGCTTTTCCTCGGCCAAGCAGAGATACGACTAGACAGTGGACACAAAGTGCGATCGCCGACCTGCCTGCCTGATCCACCCCCAACAAAGCGACACAAAAAGAAACGCCGTGGCTCCTCCCTTCCTCCCCATATATTATCCGGGGACGGAGGGCTCGGAAGATGTCCTGGAGGAAAGAGAGGGAGACAGGCCAGAATACTGTGACAGTCCCTAGCGTAGGGCAAGGAGAACAGGGATTCACAGATAGAAAATAGGCCCCAGATGGCGATCGGGCCGGCTCCGGAGGCGAAACCCAAAAGGAAAAGAAGGGAAGAAAAGAGAAAGTGTACTTATTTAGGGGCCCCCATTTTCTCGGCGCGCCCCTCCCCCTTCATTCCCCCCCGTCCAAGGCACGCCTGCATTGCTACCAAATGGCGTCATCTGGCGTCCAGCTCCGCGGGCGGCTCGGTCGCCCAGATGGGCGGTCTGCATCTGGTTATTCCGCGGTGTGTGTGTGCGTGTGAGTGTGTATGTGTGTGTCTGTGTGTGTCGCTCTCGTCACGTTGTTTGTGGGCGGCGGTGGGCGGTGGCATGGTTGGTCGGAGCGTCGGGGCTACGATTCTGCTGTCGGTCCATGTTGCAATATTAGCCAAAAAAGGTGGACCGCTGCTGTCGAGTGAGCGAGCCAAAAGGCCGAATGCACGAGGTACATCATTTACAATACAGACCTGCAGGATTGCTCAAAAAGTTGCTGATGAATTATGCAGTGATATGCAGGTACAGGCCAGGGCGTGCATGGGGGGCTTGCAGGGTGAGACGGCGATGTACATTTTGAATTTTACTTTATTTTTTGCAACTGTCTGTCTGATCAACTGACAGGGTCCAAATCTATCTACAGCTTAACCAGCCAGCCCGTCTATATGCAGGATATGGAATCTCTATACATCTCGGGTTGTTTCGCCCGCGCCCCTGCTTTCTCTATTGCGTCTCGCTTTGTACAACCCTCCAGCAAAGATTCGCGGCTGTTGAGGTCATCGCAGTCTTGCAGTGAAGGTGGCACTGCTTCGTTTCGTAGGCTGTGTGGCTGCTGCAGCTTCGACGCGATTGCCACATAAGCATGAGAAAGCTCTCGGATTTGTTCGTGCTCGCATTTCGAATTTTCTGTTGTTCATGACTGTAACATGTCCTCCCTCCCAATTTGCACATTGCCATGTACACACAAGCCCAAACGCCAACCATGTCAGAACATGGCTTCAGTCGTGATCAGCAACTGTAGCTTGATAGCAAACTCTGTGACTGATTCGCACAGTGCTATTGTACCTCCCAAAAATTGGGGCCATTCACGTCTGGAACCTCGTTCACAGCCGTCATTCCAGTGTAGTCGGCATCGTTCATCCAAAAGATTGGGTCGTTTTCGAATCCGGCGACGCCTGAGGTGGCGGCGATGGCGGTTGCCAGGGCGGAGTCCTCTGTGACAAGAGCTGCCGCGGACGCAGCATACTTGGTACCGTCCTTCGCGATTTTGCTGAAGTCGTCGAAATCGGTGCTGCCCATTTCCATAGCGCTAAGCAGGCTCTCTTGGTCTCTGCCGAGACTGAATCCCGTGCTCGATGTGTTTGTGCGGCTGAACGTGCCGATGGGGTCGTACTCGTCCCGGATGAAATCATCAACCTCGGACACCTCGCCGGAGGTCAACGTAGGGGGCTGTTCAAAGCCGGCAAAGCTCTGGGCCTGGCTGTAACTCGACGGGGCGAAGCTGCCCAGGTCCTTGCTGGCAAAGTCAAGACCAATGTGGCTCCAGTCAACCTCAGGCTGGCTCAGACCGGCGCTAAACATCGGCTGCTGGTGATCATCCATGCTGTTGAAGAAGTCGTAGTTTTCGGGCATGTTGTAGGAGCCTGATGCCCAGCCGGTAACACTCGAGAGGTCTAATGGAGGCAGGTGAGTGTTGGACTGAGAAAGCGATGACGCAGCAGTCAGCAGCGGTGATGCCGTCTCAGATTTCGCCAACGACTGATCCTGCGCCTGGGGGATGCTGCCACTGCTGCTGGCTGACGACTCGTTGGCGAGGTCTTCCATGGAGCAGTTGGCTCCGCTTCCAGTGCTCTGCATGGAATGCGCACGGCTGAGCTGGTAGGGACCGGATTTCTGGGAAGCCTTCGGGTGCTTATAAGTGGGCTTGTGGTGGCCGTTCTCGTCGAAGGTCAACATCCCGTCGGAGGTCTGGGTGCTAGCTCTGGATCGGCGGTTCCGCACCAGCTTGGACGCCTTTGCGTTCGTATTCGAGCTGAGCTCCTGTTCGGAGTCGGATTCGGGAACGGTGTCGAGCTGGTTCTGCTCCTTCTTGTGCGAGCAGGTGCAGCGTCCACCATGGTTGCAACAGCAGCTCTCCCTGTGACCGTCAACGGTCGACTGCAAGTGCACGCACTTGCTGGTCTTCTCGCCGCAGTCGCACTTGACGTGAGCTGACTTTGAACGGCGCATGTTGCGACAGTGCGAGCACTGGGATACGGGGCGGCCCTTCTTGTTGATGTGCTGCAGGGGTCGATCTAAAAGCGTGAGTGTTAGCGACCAGTCTCCATGACAAAAGTTACCCATTTTAGGAGCATGACGCATTGCAACGTGACGCTTGCTCACTCAGCGTCACAGCAAGCAATGAGAGAGGCCCAGGGGTATGCGCGGATAATGCTCACCCGCATGTTGGCAGTTGCTGACCCTGTGGCCACGCACACAGGACTCACAGGCCCACTTCTCGCCGTCTATTATCATTTTGATGGATTTCGGTGATGTGCTGCGTGGATAAGGGGTAGTAGAGGACTTGATATGTGCTCGGTTATGCCGAGATGCGAGGCTCGCGAGGCGAGGCGAGGCGCGTCAATGGCAGCGCTTATGCTGCAGGTAGCGGAGTCGCAATGCTGTCAATTGGTGGGGTCCAGATGACACCTGCAGCTGTCCACGAGCAGGTGACTGACTGGCTAATTCGTCTGGCCTGCCAAGGTCTGAGAAGTCGAGTCCGGTGCTAAGCGATTCGTCTCAGCGTGCTCGAATAAGTTGGTGGAAAGAAAAGAAGTCTGGTATCGAGTCTAATGAAACATTCGATTGGGTATCTGGCAAAACAGCTTTTGAGATCCTGACCGGGAAACTCCAATGGATGCAAACGCCGAGAAAGAAGTACAACAACAGAGTTGAGTGGAGATTGGTCTAATGGTGATGTCTTGTGTTGTTTAGATTGTTGTGGTTGAAGAGTTGCGGGCGGAAGGTGTCGTTCAACTCAAGAAGATGATGGTGGGATAGATATTGGACTAGACAGGCGAGGTCTGAAGCTCACGAGCGCAGGGTGAGATTCATCGGATAGGCGGCGGGTGGGCGGATCGAGGGTGGGATTCTGAACTCTGGGTGCTGGAGTTCCGGGCTTGGTCGCTTTGCGCGCGTGGGAGAAGCCAGATAATAGTGGATGGTCGCAGCGGGTCCTTGTACCGGCTAGGTAGGGTAGGTGGATGCGATGCAATGCGGTGCGGTGCGGTGCGGCGCAAGTCCAGGGTTGAGGCAAGTCAAGACTATGCCAGGGTGTGTATTTTTATAAAACACGTAGGCTGGTCCTTTGCTGCTCGAAGCGCAGGAGAGTCAGTGCTGCAGTGCGGTCGAGGACTTGGCAGCAAAGATCAGAGTCCCTTTAGCCGAGAAGCGCGGTGGCTGCGTGGGTGGGCGATGCCGGGCCGTGGACGAGAGAGCTGGCCGACTTGACTCGGACGAGAGAGGTGATGCGGTTTGTGAGAGTTGTGGTATTTATGGTATATGTGTACAAGTGGCGTGTATATTGTTGTATATGTACCGTATACACAGGCACACAAAACACAGAGGCTTATATATATGTATATATATATAAATATAAATGTGCGTTTGATGCACAGAGTCGGAGCAGAAGATGGCCGGCGATGGCAAAAAAGAGCCGGGATGGGAGTCGGGAGTCGGGGTTGAGAAGTCGAGAGGATCGCAAGTCCTCTGACGTTGACCCAACGTCAACCGACGGAAGGTACGGTTTTGCTTGTAAAAAGTAGGACAAGGCTGATGGAAGGGGCGAAGGTGGAAAAAGGACAGGAAACAAAGGAAGGCGCGAGATGGAAGGGGGCGATGTCGAGGGCGAGGAAGGACCGTTTTATTGTTCAACGGGCGGCGAGTGGGAACTGGGACCTTGGGGCTGGGGGGGGGGGTGTGAGTGAGAGAGTGTGTGTGGTGCGTGGAAGTGGTGGAAGAGACTTGGGGACTGGGACTGGGATTGGGAAAACTGAACTACCTCGCTCTTCTCTTGGTGCGAGTGAGTGAGTGCGTGTGTGTGCGTGTGCGCGTGTGTGTCAAGGAATTGGCAGATGCAAATGGCAATGCAAATGAAAATGCAAATGGAAATGCAAATGGGGATGGAACCAGCACCATCATCGGAGTGGGTGTGGGCGTGTGGGTGTGGGCGCGGACACGGGGCGTGGGCGTGGCCATGGACTTGGACTTGGGACTTTGGACCTTGGATTTTGGGGCATTTGGGGGGGCTTGGGGCTTGGGGCTTGGGACCTGGGAACCTTGGGACTTGGGGGGACCTGTTCGCACTTTGCACATGGGCGCGGCAGAGGAACCTCGACTTGACCCGGCTCGACTCGACTCTTCGGCTTCCTCTCTTGGGGGTCATCTCTCTCCCACTCTCTCCAGTCTCCCAGTCTCCCAGTCTCCATCTCCAAGGGCCCAGGTCCGGTTCCAGGGCCAGGGCACCTGGCCAGGGCACGGTGACCAAAAGTACAATCGAGATACCTGACGATCCCGCTGCTGATGCGGCAACTTGCCAAGTACCGCCCCAGATCACATCTCGCAAATGACGGCACCACACCAGCCAGGCTATCCCACCTGTCTCGTCTTGTCTTGCCTCCAGGGTTCTTCTGTCGCTGTCGCTGGTGCTTCTGGTGCTGTACCTAGGTACTGTACTCTGGTTTTTCTGGGCCCTGACAAAGCTCCAGTATGTATCCATCTACTCATCCACCCATCTAGTCATCCGTACGCAATACTGTCGGCCATACTGTATCCAGCCAGGTCAGCTCTGCTCTGCTCTGCTCTGCCAGCCTGCGCCTCCACGATGAAGCTGCAGTGGCACAGGGAGCGCAGTGTGCAGAGTGCAGAGTGCAGTAGAGTTCACGAGCCAAGGCCCTGCTAGCTCTCCCCTGCGCTGGTCTCTGGATCTCCGCTCCCTGCTCTCTCTGGGTTGCGTTGCGTTGCCTGTTCTAGGCGAAAGACGGGGCGGGAAATCCTCGACAAGCAGGCGCTGCCCCCCGTGCTTGGGTCTGTGTCTGTGTCTGGCCCTCGTCACTGCTACCGCTTGCCGCTACCGCTACCCGCGCTGCTGGGTGTGGGACCAGTACGTGCAGAGTACAGTACGGCTCAATCTTTGGGGGGTTCCCATCTGCAGGGTTGTCTTCTTGATCCAGTCTTGTCTTGGGATGGCTTGGGATGGCCTTGGGATGGGACGCAGCCGTGCAGAGTTACACGTTGGCCAGGTCCAGGGTTGCAGCGTCGCAGTGTCGCAGGCGTGCAAGTGGGCGTGCAAGTGGGCGGCGTCTGCCCCCCAATCGAGCCTACGAGGTCTGGCGAGTGTGGGATGCCATGGGATGCCCATGGGATGCCCATACCCTTGCCTGGCCTGCTGGCTCATGGCCTGCTGGCCCGCACTCTACTCGCTCGCTGTGTCTCTCGCTCTTGGTCCGTCACCAATACCAATTCAGCAAAATTGAATACGCGATAGGATTACCCTACTCCCCCCCAGCCGAGCCAGTCCCGATTGCAGCGCTCATCTCGACCGCATCCAGCTAGGTTTTCGATTTGGAGACCCTCCTCCTCCTCCTGTGTCGCAACCTACCGTCTTGACACACCCAGCGTCGTCGACACCGACACCGACACCGACTCCAACCCACCAACCCACCGACTACTTGCTTCACTAGGTGACTGACAGAATGACTGCAGCTTGCATTCCCCGAACCGATCTCTCACGTCCGCACGGGGTCATCAATGTGACCTGCCAAGTGCTGGATGTCTCACAAGCTGCCAACCCTGAGATCCAAATCCAGCCGCCCATGTTAACCTCCGCTGTTGACTCGGATCTCAGTCAAATCTTCTGGACTTTTGACGACATCTATCCGCGACACTGACCAAAGCTCCTTGGCGGAGAACCTATCCCGCGTCTCGGTCGCTTGGACCTAGCTCCACCACAGTGAAGGATACCCTGGGGAGCTCACGATGTGTCCTGCGCCAGGCTGCAGCTTCTCTTTCCGGCATGGTACGCCGTACGCACGCGTCTGCCTCCAGTGGTTCGTTCAGCCTGCTGGTACTGTAATTGACAATAGTGAACTCGGACCCTCTTGCGACGCTGCTCAAGGGAACGTGAACCTATACTGCTTGACGCACGAACATGTCGCTCCGTGACGAAGCGGTGGTCGAGACTCTGCGTCCCGTTATTGTTTGGTCTTGGTCCTTCAACGACAGGCATATTCTACCCGCACATCCGTTTACGGTCCCATTCCAACAACACACCTTGCCCATATTCACCGTGCAGGGGGGCTAAATTCAGTGATATGCGGTTCACCACCTGTCCTGCATGGTGCTAGTCGATGCAATCTTCATCAAGCATTTCATTAGGGCTCCTGGCTAGCTCTTGCAGCCCTAGTAGGGCCCGCTAATAGCTACAACCCCAGTCAGACCGCTCTTGTCTGCGCGGTACAGGCTCAATCCGATATCCAACAGCGACGGGGAATCGTGGCCCGTCAATTTGTCAAATCAATGAGGCGAAACAATCACACCAAAGGCAATCTCCTGCCAAGATTGCAGTGATGATCAAAAGATTGTCACAAGCAACCACGGAAATCAGACACCCCACACTGGCCGCTGGGACTGTCTGGACTGTGGAATAATAATAGCATTTAGTATCATGGATGTTTGATACCTGGCCAGTGGGACCAAACAATCATACGCTGGGGTGTATACTATGTCTATACCAACTGATTGCCCGTCGAGCCAAGCCCTGCCGTCTCGGTCAAACATCTCGTGGGGTCTCGCCAGGCGTAAGATTCCAATATATGGCTTCGGATCAGCCTTCCGGACATCTCAACCTGGCGAAATAAGCCTCCTCAAGACATATATGACTGCCGTTAAAGGCCAAGACCTGCCATTGCTGTATCAAACCCCCAACTATTATTGATACTTGATACACAGTGCTCCCTCGCCCAGAGACTGTCATGAAACGCAGCGGCTGGTGGTGGACGACTCAGAAGCAGGCCACGGTCGACGACGCTGTACATCCCCGAACCCGTCACCGAGACATATGTCCCAGGGACACGTACAAGCACCTTGGCGCCGAGGAATATCACTCTTGATACTCCGGCAGTCTGCAAAGCGTATGTGAGCTTTCTAAATTTACCAGGACACTTGTTTCGTTTCGAACCCCCGAAATTCAGGGCGGTCACGGTCATATTGGCGTCCGATATTGCAGACATTTACGCGTACGGGACGAGGCGGCGTACGTTTGTCCCTTCTCTCGGCAACCTTGGCAGCGGCTGAGGCCGTCAAGAAAGTTTCAACGCTCGGGGACATGAAGATCTTCTCCGGACACTGCCTGTCGAGTCGTCGACCTGACCAGAACTTGCAGGCTCGTGACGAAACACCCGACATCCAGCGTGGAGGTATCTGTACCTTGCGGAGTAGGAGGCTGGTGGCTACGGCTGTAGGCGTAGCTTTGGATGCAAGCCAGCTCCTGCGTCAGCTTCATAAATTGCGAGGACTCAACACATGTGCGTGTTCGGGGTCCGATTTGCTGCACCGGGTGAAACCTCGCGGCCTGGGTACGCATCATGAGGAAGATTACTTCGTACAAACCTCGGAAATCTGAATCTGACAAGTCGACCATGACTGTCGACATGACGAGGAGTTCTAAATCCGCAACTTCATTAGAGGCTCTTGAATGCGATTGTGGGACACGTCCAGCGACTGATTCGAACAATGGACATATTTCGGACCAATCGTCTGCCCCCTGGCACTGACGATACATACCCAATCAGTACTGCACGGATTGAGCCCCACCATGATGATGAGGAGCAATGACCGCCCGGGCATAGGTCGGCGGGATATGTCTGGGATGCCTGCCCTGAACAAAGGGCCGAAAGCCAACTGTCACGGAACAGCCCTGCTGGCCTCGTCGGCCGGGATTAGGCAGTCCCCACACCCGCAGCGAAGTTCGGTCGTCAGCAACGGAAACTTGGTCTAGCATCAGCTGTGCGCCGTTGGCGAAGTTGTAAAAATTTGCAAGTGCCCACACACCTACCTCGAACAAGATTTTTGCGGATCGCCACCGACGTCGTTGTTACTTGCAGGGAGCTGCCATACGGGCGGCTGCAGAGCAAGGAGCGGCTGCGTGTGTCTCCCTAGCTCGCATGGCAAGTCCCGAGGTCGAAGTCAGAGAAGGTACCGTACCCCCAAGGTACGTACCTGGGGCCTAGGATGGACAGATCTGGGCCCTCCTCACTGCAACGGACTGAGAGAGAGCACTGTACCACTTTCTGCCATCTCGGCTGCCACTGCCTCTCACGTCCCCTTTTTCGCCCGGGTCTGTGAGCCCTTCCTGTAGCATCAACTTCCACCAACACCACATTCTGGCACAAGTAAGACAGAGTTCAGGCGTCAAAAGGCAACCTTCTCCATTCCAGATGGTCAATTGACGTCGGCATTGAATCCCAAACTCCATTTTCCCCAGATTCTCTCCGCAAAACACCCTTGTTATGCAGCCCGATTTCCCCAGAGCGCTCCCGAATCTTCCCGATCGCTGGACACCCCCCCTGGACGAACCACTCCTCAGAGTCGGGCGACGCGATTTGTGTATCCCTGTAGTCATACTCTTGTCCTGGCACACACCCCAATTCCTGCAAGGGATGTTTTTGTCATGGAAAAAGGTTCAGTCAATTCCTGATTTGATGCAGCGCTATACTTTTTGACCATGCTGTCAGAGGAAATAAGAAGCATGTGCCTACCCGGCGTGATAATGCTCCGGCAGGGTCGTCCACTTGGCAGTCTTCTAGGACACTTCTAGAGGATGCCGCGCCCTGGAACAGTCTTTCGCGGGCGGGCTTTTGGGGTCCGCAGGTGGTCAGCGTGGTACAACCCAAACTATCACTGCACTGCGCTTCACTGCAGTAACGCTCCCGCACTGTTGCGCCTACAGGATGAGACTCGATCCCTAAGTCCCTCATACATTTACCAATGCTTTCAAGTCCGAGTGCCCTTTCCAGGCCCGAAACTAGGCCCTCCATCTTGAGCCTCCTCTGATCGCCATTGGACCCTTGGTGACGTTCCTGGATTTCCCCAGGTTTCCGTACTTCTTTTAGTGGCGCGAGCTGTCACCCTCTGCCGCCCGAGTTTTGTGTGAGCCGGGAGCGCCTCCATCCTTCATGGCAGATCTTTGCCTTTTCCCTTTAGCCTGCGGTTGCAGAGTCGAAGCCTTCAATCGGGCGACAAGTCATCATATCTACGGGGTCTCCGTCTACTATATCATTCCTCAGATAGTGTGAGCTGCAGGTGAGAGACGATCGTATGGCCTACGTGTTGCTCACCAGCGGTTCAGTGAGTTGCTACACACCATGGGGATATCCCATCCTTTCCCTACACCGACGTAGCCGCACTGAGCCAGCAAACCGCAGAGCTGGCCTGTTCTGGCTGGGTGGGCATGCTGCCGACGGCTCTAAGCACTTGCAAAGTCCCAGTCATGTGGCAGGGCCTCGGGCTGTTGATACTACGGTCTCAGGAATCACCTGTTCGGGGCCGGTCCGACTGGGAAAAGTCATGGCCGGCCCTTCTGGGTGTTACTTCCTCCCAGTGGTTGCGCATGTGCGTCGTTCCCACCGTCTCTACTGACACGCCCGCGTCTAAGTAGCGAGATGATGTCAAACTGCTGGCGATTTTGGGACTGCTACCCCAAGGGAAGACCTGGCCGTGGTTTGGGGACGTCGGTGCCGTTCATGCCGAGCCGGCACCACCGTGGTCCCAGCTTGACGGATAACACGGGATACAGATGAAGCAACGCGTTTCCTCGAATATTCGGCAGACATTCATACCGTGACCGACATCATGGCGCCGATATGGATAAGTCTGGCTTGCATCTCATCAAGGCCGAGTTTGCTCTTCCGTTCTTGCCAATGTCATTGACTACTCGCCCAATGCAAACGATGCTTGCCGACAACCCTCCCTACAATGGCCGCATAGCATGTCAGTTGCAGGCAAGCCATGGCCACGTCTATGGCAGTCCTATCGCACAGCAGACGGCGCTGAAAGACCTTGGTACGTGGTGAAATAACAGAAACGTCCATATCCGGTGAGCAGAGTCGTGGACGGCCCGTTGAGCGGCGCCGGTGCCGACTTTTGATGCGCTGCAGCTTGGCGCTGTTGCTTGGCGCTGTTGGCCGAGGGCACGGGAAGCCGCAAGGTGTGGCAGCTTCACCAGACTTGCCGATGCGGCTCCCGACAGAATACGGATACACTTTGTAGCTGGAACTAGCCCTTTCTTTTTCCTCTAAGGAGCTCACGGGAGCGAAATAGCCCGAGGCTGGAATCGAAGACCTGAAGCGACTCTTCCGACACAGAGTTTTCATGCTTTTAGTCCTCCACCAATGCAGGAGGGAGAAGCTTCGCGGATGAAGGCAGGTCCTCAGACCATCAAACAGTGATCGGGCACAGCCGGCAAGCATTCTCGAAGACAGCCACGGAGAAATCGAGCCGCAGAGCAATATAGAGTTGCGGGCCACGTAGGACACTCATGGGTTTTCCCTTTGCAGCCTGGCCTCGGCCTCGGCCTGGACTTCAACCGTGACCAGGGAGCAAGACCCCATGTTTCGTATTACCCAGCTCAAGCGCCAGTCGAGCAGTCTTGGAAATTCCTGTATACGAGGGGTCGCTGCTCGAGTCCAGCGAGCGTCAGGGGGGCAATCAATGGCGGGGCGAGAGGCCAAGAGAACTATAGCATTCTCGCTAGGCTGAAGTCGCCCATGGCTCCGGGCGCCAACCTGGGATACAATGGGACATGGTGTTGGCCGCCTCAATGGCGTGGATGGGCATGGGCATGGTGGTGAGAGCGCGGCAGATCCGGCCCGTCAGTTGGAGATGCTGCGTGACAAGGCGGTTATTATTCTACTGCGTGTAAGACGACGGGTGGGATCGGCACCATTCAGACTAGGGATTTGGAGGAGGGATGGGCACGCATTTTGTGTGGTGCGGCGGTCGTAGTGCGAGGTTTGGGTTGCACAAACTTCGCAATGCGACGGACCCCAAATCCCCATCTCGCTTCCATCCGGCCTTCTAGAAGCCTGCCTCTGTTGTTCGGCGGGTGGCACATTGCAGCAAGAAGCTCTCTCGATCCTGCGCCCGCGCCCTGCGCCGCACTCCTGCCTCTATACGCACAGCAGGCTATGCAGGTGATGCGTGTGATGCAGGTGACGCAGGCGATGCCTTTTTGGCTCTCCTGAATATCCCGCACCACCACCACCCACAGCCTATCGCGGGCGGTCCATTGCATGCAGAGAACTTGTCCCTCGCCTCGGGGCGTCCTTAGTCCTGTCCATGTCAGACCACTCCAGCTGGGTGCTCATCCTTATCCTCGGGGCCGTCGTGTTCGTCTCCAGTATCTTTTTGCCCCGCACACCGCGGCTTCACGCTGTCGGGCTGTGCAGGAGCTGGCTGGATGCTGGCCTGCATTTACGGTGATCTATGCCACGGGTGGCTGGTAAAGAGGGCCAGGCTGAATTGCCTCAAATGCAGGATCGCCAAGGAGGATGAGAGGAGGGTGGGGGCGTGTGCAGCGTGCACAGCGTGCAGGCCACCCCACCCCCCTTCATCGTGTTGCCCTCGGCTATCGCGCATCACTGAGGTGTCAAGCTGTCAGACAAGAAAGCAAGGCAAGCTTGCATCTCCCAGTCTGGTTGAGATCTGGATTTGGTAGGTGGCTGGCTGGCCGTTGGCTGTTGGCTGTTGGCTGTTGGCTGTAGGCTGTAGGCTGTAGGCTGTAGGCTGTCTGTTGGTCTCGTACGAATTCTCATTCCCACGGAGGACCCCGCTATGACATATCGGCGTCGACTGAACCGCAAACCGTGACTGCACTAAGGTTTGGGAGCTTGGGCCACCTCGGAGCTCTTCCCTGCAGCCACAAGTCAGAAATTTTCTTCCTTCCACTTGGAGCAGCCCTGAGCATACGCGCAACACATACACACACACTCACACACACGCACATCCTTTCTGTTTCTCTCCCAGACATCCCACTCCCATCTCCCCCCACGACCACGCCGACTTGACTTCCGTCCAAGCGCCACCACCCTACTGCTTCTGGCTGTCACTTTGCATAAGTAGCAGCAGATCGAGTTGAGCTTCTCCGCAGCTTGAGGCTGTCAGTTCCTAGCTCCTCGGCGTCCACCCTGACATCTCCGCTGTGCTGGCTACGGCCATGCCCGTCACCGAAGACGGGCAAAAGGAAGGATTTGCTGCTAGATGATCAACCGGGATCAAGAAAGCCCTTCCCTTATACAACACGACCATTGAGTTGGGGGCACGCTTCTCTTGCAGGACATTCCAGAGCATCTCTCCCCGTGCCACTCGGATCCTGCTCAGGAACTGCTCGCTTGCACCTGTGCAGAGTGGCTGCTTATTTGCACCCATCCAACTGGACGTATGCTCGTGCGGCAGACATGACGAGATTCCTACGTGTATGGCCATGTTCGATCGAACAAGGCGTCGTCCACACGGGCTACTGCGCCTGAGCCAACATCAGCCAGGGCTGCTTCAAGACCACCTCGATTCCAGGATCTCCCTGGGTGCCACACTCCTGTACCAAACGCAGCCGCTGTCCGGCGAGGCTTTCAAGTCATCAACATCTCCTCGGTCTAGCAACCGCAGGGCTGCAAGTGCCGCCACTGGCCCTAGTATGTGATAGGGACCTTGCTAGACCGATGAAGACGGGGTGTACAAGACGCGAAAAAGCTCCGTCAGACGGTGCCAGAGTCTGCAATGCAATCCAAAGGTAAGCCCTGCCAGATATCACGTGTTTACACGTGTATCGACGTCTACTGTCCTATCTCTCCGTTGGCGTAGACGTTTTCGCACTGGCATAGATGAACATAAGACCCGTTGCTGGGCGCCCGGTTTTAAGAGATCGTCTTGACTCTCCTTGAAACTCCTGGGAATCAGCTGTGGCCACATTCTCTCCTTCTCGATCCCTCTGGGTATCTCCTTTCGTCCCCGCAGTGTGTTCCTTTCCCAGGCCCTGACCACATCAGCCTGGGGGTCGAGAGTCCTCTCTGCACTGGTCGTCACAATGCCGTAAACCGGCTACTCAAAACTGCGGGCGATCTTCCGATTGTCCGATCAGTGGTCACATCGCTTCACAGGACGAGGTTCATGGTCTTATTCTCGCTGATGGGGTCAATAAGCCACGAGATATACCACAACATCTTAGCTGCATATCCCACGTTTTAGGGTGGAGAGCTCCCTGGCACAAACTTTGTCAGATGGGGGCCTTGTAACCTCCGTCCACATGCCCTGATCAGCTTTTTAAGTGGTGTCCCCCAGACAGTCAGCACAATGCATAGCTAGACTGGTGACAGGGCAGCCATTGGAATACTACTGGCGTCAACTATCGCTAGCTGTGCCAGGCGTGCTAGCAGTCTGCTGGCTCTGACCGAGCTGTAAACGATGTGGCTCGCCTCTTGGAAGGAGTCAAGTCCTGCCGCACTACCGCGGGTTGTGGGGGGCTAATCGGTACTTGAA
The DNA here is from genome assembly GCF_026229845.1 of Diaporthe amygdali. NCBI lineage: Eukaryota > Fungi > Ascomycota > Sordariomycetes > Diaporthales > Diaporthaceae > Diaporthe > Diaporthe amygdali. The sequence goes on along the minus strand of NW_026517049.1, from coordinate 558,646 downwards.
GAAGCAGCTATAAGCTCTCGCACTCTCGTAGGCTCGTTTTCGTATTATCCAGTCAAACGGCTGCAAATCCGCCTGGATTCTATTGGTGCTGTTGTGTGTCACTGCATCTGAATTTCAGTGTCAACGCTATCGTCGTGCGCGGAGAACCTCATGTTCGCACTTAACTGCGTCGCAAGAAGCAATGCCATCCCGTCCCAGACTCTCGGGCCAGGCAGTCAAAACAGCAAGTACAGGATGATTGATGCACCCGCAAGACCCCAAGACCAAGCCAGGGCAAGTCCAGCCGGGCCGCGGTCATAGCTCTCTCACGAACGGGCGGGCGGCTGGCAGAGGTCGAGATTGTGACCTCGCTCCACGACTCAACCACGCTGAAGCTCATCTGCCTTGCCATCCATCCGGGGGGCGCCTGCAACAGAACAGCTCGAGCACTCTCTTACAAGCGAGTGGAACCCTTTGCACTCGGTGCAATCTCTACAACAAACCCCCCCCCCCCCAATCCTCGGGCCCTCCCAAAAAGAAACATCTGTGTCGGAGCGCCCGTTTCGGCCAACATCTGATTGCAACCTCGCGGTACCAGCACCACCACCCTACCCAAATTGCCGGGATCGACTGACTGAAGTGGCACCCCCCCATCCCCTTCCCCCAGGGGTGGTGGGGCGGCCCCCTCCACCCAGCAGCGTTGCATTCTCTAGATAAATCCACGGGAGGTACGTAATACCCGGCTACCGCTGTGAGATGGTTGCCGAAGGTGATGAAGGGAAAAAGCAAACCCCAAAGCTACGTGCGCTGCAGCATGGCTTCGACCAGCTCGGTGCGTAAGGAGCTCCATGCTGTTGGGAAGTCGGCAGATATGTGGCGAGGTATTGGATGGTGTGGTGCGAGTCATCGCTTTGGGGTGAGGGCGAGAACCGAGCCCACCGTGCGGGCTGTCGATGCCACCCATAACCATAGTTCGTTGAACTTGATATGATAAGGCTCATTGTTGTGTCATTAAAAAGCGTAGAATATGCCGGGACTGTCACGACGCATCAAATAGCTATGGGCTGACCATGGCGGTGCGGCTGCAATTGTATTCAGAACCGGACCAACCCCTAGGCTACTAGCAATATCGATCCCCAGGAGTCGTGCCTATGATATAGTATCTTCTTCGTAGTCTATCGCTGTGCACCAGTCAATCTCGAGGTCTCTCAACAGTTGACTCCTCTGCCCGCTCTCTTCAAAACTGAGGGTCCAGTGACTACCTAAGGAAGAACAGGAAGGCCTATGGGAATGGTAAACTAGCAGTTTATATCCACACAGGCACCTCCAAACGTAACAAGTAACTTAAGCAATGTGATCAGAAGGGACCTGAGCACAGTGATCCTGTACAAAAAGATGACGAGTGGTCACCCCATGGTCCTCGAGACATCGTAAGTGGATCGATATAAGACTCGAATATGAATCGACAAGGAGGCTTGACTGTGGCAATTCTCTTGGGTGGCGCTCAACATTTGGACAAGTTGAAAGGTCCGTGGACATATGCAGCTCGTTGAGATGAGGTAGTTGACCTGGAAAGCAACAAGACGCTCCGTCGAATGACGGCCTTTCCCACAGGTGCAGAAGAGGAAAGCATGCAAGGGATGGCTAATAGTCCTCAACCACTTCATCCCAGCCAGACAAGATTCCCTCCCGAATAGAAACCTGCCTTGCTGTACCCGTCAAATAAGGTGAGCGTCGTTGGGCATGGGACCTCCGAGGTAAGGCTCCTCGTGAGACTCTCGAGTATTCCCCGTCTTAAGAGGAGTACTGGGCGATGGCGTTAAGATAACCGCCACACAACATTTGTCGTGGATCGAAACCGAGGTCTTCGTACGTGTCGCTGGTGCGGAATTTCAGCACTTCTTCGATATCCCCGTGGATCGGCTCCATCGGCGCGATGGCCGCAGGTGCGCCGTTACTGACACCAGCCGGCGCCACCTCCGCAGCGGCCAGGTCGGCGAGATGCTGTAGGCTTTGACTAGCAGCGGCTTCAGTGGCGTCATTGCCAGGAGGGCGCATGGTGTCTCGAATTCTGTTGCGAATCGGCCCATCCCAACTCGATGGAGCAATATTAGCCTCCAAAAGCTGATTTAATAGCTCCTTAGCCTCGTCCTCTGAATCCTTGAGGTTCGCTAGCTCGAGTAGACATAATGCGACCAAAGATGTGAAGTGATGGTTCAATGGACTGATCATCTGAGAGTGTGTAGTCAGAAGCCCGACGGACTCTTTCACGGCCCACAGAACATCTGTCAGTAACGAGGAGGGCGTAAACAAGAACGCAAGCAATCGACAATGCCAGTATGCGAGATGCAGCACAGGTTCCACGTCCGGATGAATATCCCCGGGGAAATGGGCACGCCACATCTCCATGTTCAGGTGGAAGGTAGCTGCGGCCCTAGCTGCAGCTCCCGGGGTGGAGTTCGTGGGCGCAAGCACTGACGCGGGCACCCAGTGTCCCATGATGTACGACAGCACTAGAGATGTTAGTATAGTGCAATGTGTCTGTTTCAAGTAGGACTCACAGGTGAAGCGAAAGTTGGCCTCGCCCACGATCGGCTTGAGGTTCGATGGCAAGACTATCGTATCGCCGGAGATTATCAAGGGGGTTGCCGTGGAAAGGGCATTCCATCGATCTAGTATGACCAGTGTCCACCACGCCCGGATCCGTATGCACTGGTCTGATTCTACATTGGAGACACCATCTAGTGCGGTAGCCTCTTGTGGGACTGACATAGCGTAGGCCACACCAGCGGCTCGGCCAAGCAGGGAGGCCTTGGCTGGTCCTCCATGCTCTCCGACGAGTGAGGGTGGGCCAGCGTTGTCGGTGTTGATGATCATCAGAATCAGACACTGCAAGTGAATCAGGCCAGATATTTGAGACTTCCTCCCACCTTCAACTTCGAAGTCGGCGAGAAGTCGGTTGGCATTTGCTAGACTGCCCTGTACATTGCGCACGGCGAATGATCCAATGGCAGAGTTGAGGGCCTCGATGAACGCGCTGCGCAGTGTAGGGCTGCAATGTGCCAGATGCGAATTGAGGGTGTCTTTGGAACTGGGCAGGAAGGGCAGGACGTGGTGCACGATGCCCAGATAGCTGTGGGCCACGGTCAGGTTAGCCAACATGGATCCGAGGACTTGCAGAGACCCAAGAGAACTTACGCATTGAAAGCATCATCCTCGACCCCGGGGAGGAGATGGTCAGGCTGCGGAGGCTGCGGTTCCTCTTCTTGAAGGGGTTCTATGTTGGGAGGTTGTGGTGGTGTCGTGCTAGTACTCTCCCTTGGCAGAAGGGGCTTGAGACCAAGGTTGTTGGCAGAGTAGGATGCTTGTTGAGAAAAGGCAGGGCGGGATTCCGACGGCGGCCCAGACTGCCTTAGTGGGGAAGGAGTAGAGAAGTTTTCGGAAGAGATATGAGCGTACGGACGCTTGCGAGACTCCTCTACCTGTGCGGAAGCAGCAGCAGCAGCATAGCTGTCCGCGAGATCACGCCTCGGTAATGCAGCCAGCTCTCCGGCTAGAGCGTCTGCCGCCGCCTGTCCTCCCAGCTTGCCCTCGATGGAGTGGATACGATCGGCAAGCTCTTTTATATAGCCTTTGGATGGACCACGCTTCTGTGGAACTCGACTGAAAAGACACCGTACATTTGAGCGCCTACAATTAGAGCAAGCCTCCTCACCTGTCTCTGAGGCAGCGTCGCATTTCACCTTCTTTCTCCGACACTCATCGCAGGCCCTGCTGACCTTTGATCTCTTGCGGGGAGGTACGTCGCCGACACCGTATTGGGCTTGGCCCAGCCCCATGGGAACAGGCGGACCGAGGTGAGGTGGTTGTTGTTGGTGGTCCATGTACTGGGCATGGTGTGCATGGGATGGGTGCTGCCCATGTTGAGACAGCTGAGGTTCCTGTTGAGCCTCTGGGTGGGGCATGACATGCTGGAGACTCTGCTGTAAATCCTGTTGTATGCTGGGCTGGATATTTTCGGGGAGCTCAGGCAGCACATGCTCTTGGCCCTGCATGTGGGCGTCCGGCGTATCCTGAAGCTGTTGGAGGCTCTGCAGGTTGGGTTCTTGGGGATCAAAATCATCCTCCTCCGGATTCGAGGTGCCGACCACGCCAGAGATGGCCTGGGACATCTGGGCAGCAAGCTGCAGTTGCTGGATCTGGTCCTCGCCTGGGCCACCCAGCTGAAGATCCTCAGCATTCACATCTGGGCGAGAAGCCCGCTGAGGCGGTGTTGGTGGCTCTACATGCTGCTGATCTGGCGGGTCGTCGAGCTGCCGATCGCCTTGAAAGAAGGAAGCATCAGAGTCTTCGACGCGAGGAGATGGGTATTGCTGGAGCGGTTGTGATGGATGAGGCTGTTCGGGCTCTTCCTGTTGGATGTCCTCGGGTACAGCCTCCACCTTGGGAGCGGAGGGCTCCTCAGGCACCTCTTTGTCCATCACAGAAGACCTTCGGACAAGGTCAGAAGGCTTCGCATGTATGGGCGTGAAAGAGAATAAACCAGGTCAACTCCGTACAAGTACAAGCGTGCCAGCTCAAGTGGAAGATACGGTGGTGTCCTGGAACGGATCTTCACCTCGAGCCTTCACATCAGCGGCAATGGGGCACCCTTGGCAGATCCGAGGCGATGCAGAGCCTGGACGAAGACGAGTCCTGCACCTCGTCAAGGGACGAGGCAGTGACAGTGACCTTGTCGATGCGTCAGACAAGCTTGCCAAAGGACGCGACGTCGCTTGAGGAATGTGACATGTTAGCTGGTGGCACGGAGGAAAACAGCGAGACGCGAATCAGTTCAAGTGAATGCTTTTTTTTCTTGCTTGACATTTCAGTAGCTCTAAATGATACACAGACATGAGCAAAGTCATCTTGGCTCGCTTGAGGGATGTATGACGGTGATCAGGTTGTGGCATGCTTGATCAATGGAGTGAAGCGAGATGCATGATGGGAGGTGAGCGCATGGACAAGCAAGACGTACCTGGGCCTGGGGGGGGAGACTTGCGTTGATGACAACTCGGCGATGGGAAAAAGTGATGATCCAGGTGAATGTGTGTTTGAGACTGGCGTACGGCCTGGGGATGGGAAGTCGGGTCGACCGTAATTCGGCGGCTGGCCAAAAAAGTGGGCTGTCCTACCACAGTAGCGCGGCGCCGCTTACATAACAACAGGTCTGGCTCGGGTCTAGTCCTCGCTCGCCCTTTGTACTGTACTCGATCCGACTTGCACGAAACACTTGATTGAGCCAGCCAGCCCAAGATAAACTCCTCCAAAGCACTGTTTGGCATCGAGCATGCTTGGATGATGACTCGGAGGAAAATGAGCCTGACTATCAATTCTCTCTGTTATTCTCCTCTTCTCCCGTTGTAAATTCCAGGGCCTAGGTGCACGGGCGGGCTCCTCACCTATTCGCGGAAACATTTCCTCCTCTCTGGTCGGCTTCTACATGTAGGGCACGATCACCGTCTTCCACCTTGTCGGAGTTCTTGCATACTACTTCTTCTCTTTTGTTCATTGTAACCATCTCTTCAAGTGTATACTGTATGCTTCTCTGAGGGAGGAAGCAAACGCAGTAGATCTGATCTGATCTACCAGGGATCAGCCTCTAGAATTGCCTCCCACAAGTTTCATCTGTCCAAAGCTTCTCAGCTGCAGCCATGCCGACGGTTCCACGAATCTGGAACTTTATTGACATTCCAGGAGTTCATTGATTATTTCCATTGGGACCTTTGACTCGGCCATCGCAACTAATTGAGGAAATATGGTTCTTAGAGGAGGTCACGACAGCTGCATAATAGCTGCTCAATAAAGCAATCCAGACTGCGGGTTATGCCGGCATTTCCCCCCACCAATATGCGCGTTCTCCAGGCTGTGACTTTACTTGCTCATATTATTTACTAGCTCAGGCGCTCCGGCTAGTCGGTCTGATGGTTTAGACATCAGATATAAGCTTTTTGCTTCCGGGATACCACCCGTAGATCATATGGTGTTTTGCCTATGTTTTGCTACCCCTAGGGCCCGAGACGTTTCAACTGATCTACTGAGTCGAGGGAGTACCACATTCCTGGTGCACTGCCTCCTTACCAAACAGGTAGACCTTCCAAACCGGACACTTCTAGACACTTGCCCCTTGGGCATTGGAATTATGCGGCTGCGCGCGGAGCTTATTACTCGCCGGCGCCTCATCTCATGAGTGAGAGCGAGGGGAGCGACAGATACATATACATGGAGGCTTTCTCACTGGTCTTATGTCGACCCGCGATGCGTCACGTCCTGTAGAATAGCAAAGTCCCGGATATAAGCCCCACTCTCTTTCAAAATGCTGTCAGCACTGCTCGGCGTGGTTTTCCTTCTTTTCGTAACACCTAATCTGGCATTAGAATCGACCCTCGTCCAGGTCGAGCACCTCAGATCGGCACCGGCACCATGGGCGATCTCCCGCCCAGCAGACCCGGGACAGCGGTTCCAGCTGTCGATCGCGCTGGACCGGAGCAGGCACGTTGAGGACAAGCTCTACGCCGTATCCACGCCTGGTCACGAGAATTACCGCAAGCATCTCACAAGAGCTGAAGCTCAAGCGTTGCTAAGCCCGGACAGCGAGACCTATGAGAAGGTCAGGAGCTGGCTCATCCGCAATGATGTCAACCCTTCTGATATCAAGGGCGACAAGCATTGGATCCGGGTAACCACCACCGTGGAGACAGCTAACCACATGCTGGATTCCGATTTCACCTGGTACAAGCATATGGGAAGTGGAAAAGAAGTGCTGAGGACGTTGAGATACTCTCTGCCGCAGGAGATGCAAGCCGATATCTCACTGATCACCCCTACCACAAGATTCTGTTCGCACCCGATGATGCATCAGCCTGTATCATCCCACAGCGCTGAATCCGAAGCTGATACACAGCTCCCCGAGGAATTGCGAAGGCTGAAGACGAGAGGCTTCGCCGGCGCAAAGCAGTTCTTGACTGAACAGAAAGCCGTCGCCCAAGTCGATGCTTCGTGCAATACCACGATCACCCCGAGCTGTGTCCGTGCTCTGTACAACGTGCCATCGAACTTGACTTTGAGCAAAGCCCGAGGCATCGGTATATACTCTTCACAGAACCAGGTCCCAAAGTTCGCGGACTTTGCTCTCTTCGCCAAGACCGTTGACCCGACCGCACCGCCAACCAACTTCTCCTTCCTGAGCATCAACAACGCCACCACCGACCAGAACCAGAACCAATTCAGCAACCAGGAGCTCCAGTTCGACGTCCAATACACCGCCACGCTATCCAGTCCGATACCAAACATCGTGACCGCAGTGACCGGCGACGGGCCCATCCAGCCAGAGCTCGGCAACGTCCCAGGAGACTCGACCGAGCCATGGCTCATCTGGCTTGACGCCATGCTCGCCCTGCCGGACGACCAACTCCCTCACACCATCACGACGTCGTTCGGCGAGAACGAGCAATCCCTGCCAAACGGGTATGTGCAGCAGATCTGCAACCAGTTCGGCGCGCTGGGCGCCCGCGGCGTGACCATGTTCGCGGCAAGCGGCGACAGCGGTCCTGGGAACGCGTGCGTGTCCAATGACGGGACCAACAGCACGACCTTCAACGCCGTGTTCCCGGGGTCCTGTCCATTCGTCACAGCCGTAGGGGGCACGCGCGGCACGACCCCGGAGCGCGCTCTATTCTTCTCATCAGGTGGCTTCTCGAACCGCTTCGCCAGGCCGGCCTACCAGGACCAGGCCGTGCCGGGGTATCTGAGTGGGACGATCAAGAACCAGTTCCAAGGTCTGTTTAATGCGTCTGGCCGTGGATTCCCGGACGTCAGCGCGCAGAGCTTCAACGCCACCTTTGCTGACCAGGGCAAGGTCCTGGTCGGCTTCGCTGGTACGAGGTATGTAGTCCTCCGCTCTTCTTGGTGTGCAGTGGTGTGAAGAGCACGTAGCTGACCACGTCTATAGTGCGGCAGCACCCATCTGGGCGGGCATGGTAGGGCAGGTCAACGCTGCTCTTATTGCGCAGAACAAGGCACCCATGGGATTCATCAATCCGTGGCTGTACGGCGCTGGATTGCCTGCGATGAATGATGTGACCACTGGTGCGTCGGTTGGGTGCAACGGGAAGAGTGGATTCGGCCAAACATTACCCCCGGAACTTGGTGCGAAGGTACTGCATTTCCCAGGTCGCTTTTTCGAACGGTTTCGCAATAAATCTTGCTGACATTGTACACAGATCGTACCGAATGCGAGTTGGCCAGCAGTTACAGGCTGGGATGCTGTGACTGGTCTCGGGACACCGGATGTGGGCAAAATGTTGGCCCTAGCAATGGCCTCCTAGAGATGGTCAATATGCCTTCTTGGTTTTTCTTGTTGGAAGGTACCGGCGTTCATAGGAAGTACAATAGTATAAACTCACCTGAACCGTACATATGAATTGTTTGCACGCAGACTAAGCCACGTGGGCAAAGACGAGCATTCGCTTGAGCCTGTTCCGGAGCAGTTGTGACCTCTCCTGCACCACGCTGTGTGGCAATGTCCCTGCTCGATTCTCTTGCGCACCACCGTACCTCTTGGGTCCGTGCCGCCGCTGCTGTTGCTGTTCGGAGCAACGCCAGGTATCTTCCAGGCATACCATGTAGGAGGGCGATTTGCCGTCTCGTCCATTGGTGGTTGTCAGTCAGCATGTCTCACGTAGACCTCTCGATCTCTTCCTCGCCAGCCTCCTCCCTCCTCTCATCCCAGAACCCCTTCCCATAACTGATCAAGATCTCCTCCCCCTTCGCAATACCACCACTCTTCCCCTTAGCCTTCTTTCCGACCGGCAAGACAAACACAGCCATGCCCTTCTCGCTCCTCCTGAGGTCCCAGACCTCGCAAAACTCGGCATTCGGCTTCGCGGCCCCAGGTACACCGCGGTAGTCATTCACAAACCTAGCCTCATTACCCATCCTGGCCGCGTCTACTGCGACGCCCGCGTCCCGGTCCAGCCAGAGGTCATAGTCTGAGGAGGCGTGTGCCGCCGAGTCGGCCGGGTGGTACTCGCCCAGGTAGGGCAAGATCAGGCTGCCCGGCGGTAGGGCCCGGGCGGCGAAGAGGCCGGCTTGACCGCAGGCTGGGTGCTGGGGGTCGTTGATGGGTGTGATCTTCACGTGTTGGCAGGGCCCGAGCTTGAGTTCGCGAGGGATTTCTCGGAGGACCTCCCCGTCGGCAGGTGGCTTGGTGCGGCAGGACAGCAGCTGGGTTTTGGTCAGGGACGGGGAGTAGACCGGTGAGGTGAGGTATGGGAAGCCTTCAGGCCAGTTCTTTGGCAGGGGCTGCTTTGAGACTCCCATGTTCTTGGTTGCTCGCCGAGAGACTCCTGGGCTTGATAGGGTTGATATGTGGCAGAGTTCTCAACGCTTTGATTCGTGTTAGTAGGTGAGGTGCCCAGGTCAGATATTGCAGTTTGACCGCAGCGGGCCGCGCCGCTCACATCGGAATTGAGTTTGGCGAAATGCGACTTCGCGGCATTCTGAAGGCAATTTTCTCGGCCACAAGCACGCACCCAAGAGCTCTTCACCTTGGACATATACCAAGACGTCCTCACATCTATCACAAAATGCATTGATCATCATCCTAAACGCCAATGGCCCTTCAAAATAATAGCGCACTGCAGGTCATTTGGTTGCGTTGACAAGCTGCCTTGCTTCCAATTGCTAGAGGGGCATTCTTTTCAAGAGAACGGTTTCCTGGGACTGGAACACATACTTTCATATGAGCAGTGATCAAACTCACTCGACAGGCTAGCCTACCTGATCTACAATCTGAATGCACTCGGAGCTATGCGAGTGTAATACCAGTCCGGAGTTGATGGTCCATCCTGCTGTGCGGTAAGCTGCTCTGGTCACCATGACGTAACACCTCCTTCACCATCGATGATGATCACTCTGCATATTGCAATTCCAATTCCAATCCCTCAAAACTGATTCGCACTCGAAAACTCTCATCCTCTCGTGAAGATTTTATCGATTTGCCAAGTGTTACCTCAAAATCAATAAATCCGCACCTACCCTGCCGTTCTCAACTCACAGACATGGCATCCCTCCGATCAATCCGCGGCGTCCTGCGAGCGCCCGCCCAAGCCCGGCCGCAGACACTCGCCCCTCGCCAGCCGTTCCTCTCGCCAGCCAATATCCAGGCCTTCCACAGCTCGCCCCGCTCAAAATTCCCCTACAAGGACGACCAGGACCGCGAGTCCCTCAAGCCCAAATCCACCGAGGGCAGCAAGAGCGGCACAGACGACGCCGCGGCGCAGTCCGACGCCGCATTCGACCCCTCAACAACGAGCCCCGAGGGCGCAAAGGAGCAGGCCGAGGGTGAGGGCCACGGGGAACCGCTCGAGGTGAGCGGCGCGAGCCACGAGAAGTCAAAGCCCCTCGGGAACTCGGGCGGAGGGGAGATGCAAGGGACCACGAAGCAGGAGAACAAGAAGTCGAGCCATGGCCACAGCCCCGAGAAGAAGGGCAAGGTGTAGATCGCACCGATAGGGGATGGGTTGAGCCTCTGGTGGCCAGACTGCAAGTGTGGGTGGACGACAGCGGTATTGGGGGTTCCCAGTGGCAACAGGGCAGAGCTGGCAGCACGTAAATGTATGTGTACCGGTCGCTGGAGGTTCCCATGGTACTGCATCGTTGATAATGTGGGAAATTTCATCATAAGACGTTCAAATGCATCAACCGTAACCCTCAGCGCCTTCGCTCATCTATGCATCTGTAACCACACCCGCACTGCCATGTTTAATTATACAAGCCGTGCGGGTCGTCATCCTCTTCATCGTCTTCCTCAGCCGGCTTGCCCTCCTTCTCCCACATCTTCTTGATCCTGTCCGACGTGTCCTTTCTCCGCGGGTCGTACTTTGTCAGGTCTGTCCTGCACATGGGACAGGTGCCCTTGAGCTGCAGCCACGGGCCGACGCAGTCCATGTCGAATCGGTGGCTGTGGTGGCACTGCAGCTCCACGACAAGCGGGTACTTGTCGTCGAGGAACTTCTCGGCGCAGATGGGGCACGAGTCGTCGGGCTTGAGCGTCTTCTTGGGCACCCGGTCCAGCGCGTCCAGGAACTCCTGCGACACGCCCGCCACCTCCCTGGGCGGGTTGAGGATGTCGCTCTCGAGGCCGTCGAAGAGCGACTGGAGGAAGTCGCGGTTCGCGGCGTCGGGCGCGTCCTGCGCGAGCGTGCTGAGCTGGTCCTGCACCAGGCGGAACAGCCCGGCCATGTCGACGGGCGTCGGTACGGCGTGGGGGTTATGCCGCTGCGTGTCGGCCGAGGAAGGGTCTTCGCTTAGTTGGTGCAGCTGCGAGCTGAACGAGGACATGTCGATTTGTCTCCGGCGGGTGGGAGGGGCTGCCTCCTTGATACCGTGCTCGACTGCGAAGCCCTCGGTCAGCATCTCTAGCGGCCGAGGTGCGAGTTCACGCCTGTTGCTTACCTTCATATTGGGTCGCCATGGTTGTGCTGCTGTGAAAAGAGTGGGGAAACAGTTCTCAAGGTCTAGCAGAGCATCTCATGTGAAGCAGAGTTGTATCAGGCTTGGTTCAAGAAATCAACAGAAAAAAGAAAGGCGGATGTATAGCTTGCGAAGGAAAGCTGCAGGGGCTCACGTAAACCCCGATGCCTGGCAGGCAAACAAACGATGACGGATGTGGGTGGCTTTTGGGTGTCAGATCGGAGCCGAAGGTCAGAACCTTATCTCAGAAACGCGACGATCAAATTGGGTGCAAAGTACAGTGATTGGACCATCTGCAAGTATCAGACAGCCTCAACACATCATGATGAATGGCATCGGATGTGTCTGTATACGTGCAGCAAACATCGCACATAGTATGAGATGCTGGAATTTAGGTTTGGGCTTCCGGAGCCGGGACGGCCGGAGTTGCTAGGATGCTAGGCCCTGGTTGTCTGCTACGACTCGAGGGTGGGAAACTGAGTTGCAACGGACCTGAAGTCGTCATCGGCACATGCCTATGCTCTCAACTTGGTCGAATACCATAAGTACTGGTCGGTCATCAAACTCTAATTCATCATCTTCATCAACCAGGGTGGTTTTCCAAATCCAGACATCAAGTCACCTGTTGAAAAATGACTTCGGCAGCAGTCTTCGGTTGCACCGGAGCCGTCGGCTCCAAGATCCTGGATACACTTCTCACGTCGGAGGCCTTCTCATCCGTCAAGACCATCTCAAGGCGAGCCCCGCCCTCGCAGTCGGCCAAGCTTGAGGCAATCGTCGAGACCGATTCATCAAAATGGGGTGGTCTGATCTCATCCCTGAGCCCCAAGCCCTCCGTCGTCTTCAACGCTGTAGGCACCACTCGAGCCGCAGCCGGCGGCATCCAGAACCAGTGGAAGATTGACCACGACCTCTGCATTGAAAATGCCAAGGCTGCAAAAGCAGCTGGCGTCAAGACCTACGTCTACATCTCCAGTGCGGGGACACGAGGCCTGCTCAGTGGCTTCGTGCCGTACTCCAAGATGAAGGTTGGGGTCGAAGATGCCATCAAGGAGCTCGACTTCGAGCATGCCATCATCCTGCGGCCGGGTGCGATTCTCGGAGAGCGTGAGAAGCCGAAGAACAAGATGTTCGAGGACTTCATGGGCAGCCTGCACAAGGTCAGCCAGGGGCTCCAGGACTCATTTGGTTCGTATCTGACCGTCCCGCCATCGCAATACGAGCGCAATATTAATCCCCTCTGTAGGCCAAGATCAGAAGTTCATCGGAAGGGCTGCAGTGGCAGCTGCGCGTGTCGCCGAGGAGGGCAAGGCACCGTCCAAGTTCTGGTGCGTCGAACAGGCCGACATCCTCAAGCTTGGCAGAGATGAGTGGAAGGAGTAAATCAATGGCAGCGAGAAATGAAGCGAGGCTGTGCTTTCAAAGCTTTGAGTGAGACGGCATCAGAAGCAAGAACTTCACCGGTCAGTGTCGGGAGCAGCGTAGCTCTGGGAGCCAGTCTTCTAAAGGCAGTGGGTTGGGGTCGTACGGCATGAAGGCACACAGTACGAGATCAGCCCCCTGATATGCTGCATTCGAGATTGCAGAATGTAAGGCACCGGGAAACAGACCGGCATTACTTGACTCCTCGGTTCTGAGCTGTCATGTTGGACCGTTTTTACGCGAGGGATTATAGGTTAATATTTGCGAATCTGCAACGGTAGCATCGTCAAAGCATGCGCATGAGAGACATGACGGTGCTAGGATCGCACCGAACCGTCCTTCCACGTGGCGGCCCCTCTAATGCTCTTCCTGCAGTGTATTGCTTCCCTCGAGATACACGGGATTTGCTCGCCTTGTCCATATTGAAAAGGAGCGGGCCGTCAAGCCGGCGTAGTGGGCTTCGAACGCCGTTGAAGCGATGCATCATGATAGATCATATTTCCAGCATGAACTCAGGCTTATGGTTCAACGTCCTGCAATGCGAGCCACATCTTTTTTTCGGCCATGACAACCTAAGACGAATAGCCAGGGTGGAGGATGTTGACTTCGACGCTTAGATATTAGTCCGTGAAAAGGTGTGGTGGTTATGTTTGCCCTGTCACCCCCTCCCCCAACCGAGGCACCCTAACCCCCCCTCCCCCGCCATCCATGGTTATTCTGGGCTCGACGCGTCGACCATCAAAGCAGACGCGTCTCCCTGTTAATTGGCACTTTCACGCCTTTCGTCCCTCAGACAGACTTTGGAACAAAACTGCCACCACCTCCCAGTCTTAGACTTAGAGATCTTCTTAGGCTGTTTACAGCGAACTTCTTCAGAATGACGGCATCATCCGCCGAACCGGTTGCTGCTTCAACGGCTGCAGCGCCCGTTAAACAGAACGGCAGCTCAGCTGGGAGACACGAGGAATACCAATATCTGGACCTCGTCCGCGAAATCCTCGAAGATGGAGAACATCGTCCAGACAGGTACTACAATCCCCACCACAAATCACACCCATTTCACGTACTCACACAAAATTCTGCAGGACTGGCACAGGCACATACTCAATCTTTGCCCCACGGCCGCTGAAGTTCAGCCTCAACAAGGACGGCAGGCCGCTGTACCCACTTCTCACCACAAAGCGTGTTTTCCAGAAGGCCGTCGTCGCCGAGCTGCTCTGGTTCATAGAAGGGAACACGTCCTCGCTCAGTCTCTCCGAGCAGGGCGTCAAGATCTGGGACGGCAACGGCTCGCGCGAGTTCCTCGACAGCGTCGGGCTGGGCCACCGCGAGCCGGGCGACCTGGGCCCCGTGTACGGGTTCCAGTGGCGCCACTTCGGCGCCGAGTACGTCGACGCAAAGGCCGACTACACGGGCAAGGGCGTCGACCAGCTGGCGGAGGTGATCCACAAGCTCAAGACGAACCCCTACGACAGGCGGATCATCATGAGCGCATGGAACCCCGCGGACCTGAAGAAGATGGCGCTCCCGCCGTGCCACATGTTTGCGCAGTTCTACGTCTCCTACCCGAGGTCGAAGGCGTCGGCGGCGGCGGCGGCGGGGACAGAGAATGGCAATGGGGAGGCGAAGCCCAAGGGCCACCTCCACTGCCAGCTCTACCAGCGCTCCTGCGACATGGGCCTGGGCGTGCCGTTCAACATCGCCAGCTACTCGCTGTTGACGCACATGATCGCACACGTGTGCGACCTCGTCCCAGGGAGTCTCACGCACGTCATGGGCGACGCGCACGTCTACGTGGACCACGTCGATGCCCTCAAGATACAGCTGGAGAGGGAGCCGCGCGAGTTCCCGGAGTTGGAGATCAAGCGGGAGAAGGGCGGCAGTATAGACGGGTGGAAGGTCGAGGACTTCGAGGTGAAGGGATATAACCCGCACAAGACGATTGCGATGAAGATGTCGGTATGAGATATTCGAGCTTGGCTCTGGGTTGTCATGATGTTATGAAACGACTGTGGGAAGCGCCGCTTATTGTCGGCTGTGGTATGCAGGGCATGGCGCAAATGAGGCCTATTTTGCCCTACGAAGTCGAAGGTGGCCATTTGACAGATTTCCCGCCCTTTTTGGCTTTAATATAGAATGACCGCAAGGTCAACGGAGTTGTATCATAATGTCGCATCCTTGCGGCGGCTGTATCGGGCCAGAACGATTCATCTTTAGCCGCTCTGGCGACATGCTACTCAGTGTATGTGCGACTTCATGTCTATTGAGCAAAGGATCAACGATGCTCGTGGTGGAAGTTTCATGCCTACAGTGAAATTCTGCCTAAACCAGCTGGCAAGGTGGGGTGTAAATCGCGAGATGATGCAATGAACATATCCCCAGCTTCGTAAGCCTCACCAACACCTCTCATCATGGATTCGCCACGCAACTACTCCCAATTCACTTCTCTTGACATATATTGACTTACCTATTCCCTATCTCTGATCACTTGTCAAGCCACGATACACCCTCTGGTCAGATAAAGCCAGACTTCATTTAAGCAAAACATCAGAATGGACGCTCTCCACATCCTCATCACAGGCGCAAGCGGAGGCATCGGAGAAGCAACAGCGCTGCGCCTGGCCCAGCCAAACCCCAAATACACAGTCAAGACATTGGTCCTGCACTACAACACGAACGCCTCCAAGACGCAGCGCATCATGGACGAGATCGGCCAGCTCAACCCGGCCATCAAGGTCGCCTGGCTGCAGGCGGACCTGGGCTCGACCAAGAGCGTGGACCGGCTGCACCGCGAGGCAGTCGCCGCCGCCGGGGCGCCCATCAACGTTTTGTTCGCCAACGCCGGGACCACAGCGGGCCGTATGTTCTTCTTTCCGCAACACAGTCATGATTCAGCATCATCACCACCCCAACGGTGATATAAATGTATTCTCCGCAGCATGCATGCATACACTAACACCGCCCACAACAGACTCCGGCCCAACCGGCACGCTGGACGCCGTCTCCCTCGAGACGTTCGAGCAGGCGTGGCGCGTGAACACACTGTCGGTGTACCAGCTGACCCAGCTGGTGGCGCCGGGGATGGCGGCGGCGGGGTTCGGGCGGGTCGTCTACAACTCGTCGGTGGCGGCGCTGACGGGCGGCGTGGTGGGCGCGCACTACGCGTCGTCCAAGAGCGCCCTGCACGGCATGCTGCACTACCTGTCGCCGCGGATGGCCGCCGCCGGCGTCACGTTCAACGCCGTCGCGCCCGCGCTCATCGAGGGCACCACGATGCTGCCCGCGGGGGCCGAGGGGAATGCGGACCTGAAGGCCAAGATTCCCGTGGGAAGGCTCGGCCAGCCGGATGAGATTGCTGGGGTGGTCTGTCTCATGATCGAGAACGGCTATGTGAATAACAAGGTCTGGGCTGTAGATGGGGGCTGGGTCCCGAGGTAGAAGTGAGTAAGTAAGGCATGGATAAGCAGCCATCTATAGGGAGATTCCCATCTTAGATGTTGCTGGCTGTCTACAGTTCTAATCCTGAAAATTAAGTAAATGCCATCGCTGTCTCTAGAAACGCCCCGTCTACCTCGTGAGCCACGAGCAGTCCAGCTTCCCGTCCTGCTCGCCAGCAGGCTTCCACGCCGGCCTTTCCAGGCTCCTCCTGGCGACCTCGCAGTCCGTGTTGATGTCCTCGATCAGGGCGTCCAGGCCCTCGTAGTTCTTCTCGTCACGGATGTAGCCGAGTATCAGCAGGCGCATGTCGACGCCGTAGAAGTCGGCCGCGAACTTGTCCAGGACGTGCACCTCCGCGCTGCGCACTGTGTTGTTGTAGAAGGGGTTGTACCCGATCGACATGACCATGGGGAAGATTGAGAATCTGCCCTCGCCCGTCGACGACGAAGATGACGACGACGACGACGACTTCTTGTGGTTAGGATGGTCCGGCCCCAGCTCGAGGGAGGCCCAACCAAAGTACACGCCGGATTTGGCGTCCGATATCCAGGGGGTCACGGTGGCGTCGACCGGCAGGTTGGCAGTCGGTATGCCCAGCTGTGTTGGGGTTAGATCATTGGGGCCGGTCAGAGGAGTGTGTACATGAGTAGGATGTAGATGACCGGACAGCAGAGGGCTAGCGAGAGTGCTCTGGTGGGGAGGAGGGGTGGGGGGACAGAGAGGGCGAAGGCTTGCGGTGTATGGGTGCGTGGTTGCATGGGGACTGCAGACTATGCAGCACCGCACATATGTATGTGTGAGTATGTGTATGTGTGGGCCACTGCCCCAGAGGCCTGCACTCCTGACCGGCCGTATCCCCCCCATTCTGGACCTCGACTACCTTGCCTCTCATGCAGAGGCAATGGCAATGCCCGTCATTGATCACCATCCACCCTCCCCTTCGGTCCCGGCTCGACCGGGTTGCCACCCCATGCCTTCACTCGATCGGCACCTGGCGAACGCCGAGATCTTGGTAGTGCTTCGGCCGCCTGCTGCTTGCTGCTGCTGCTGCTTGCTGCTGCTCCTCGTCCCTATCCGTCCCCCTGCAGGGCCAGCACACTCATACGTCGTAGGATGGGACGCAACGAGCGCACGCGCCGTAGATCATCGTTGGGCAAGAAGGGGGCAATACGAGAAAGCAGCACACACGAGCCAAAGCGACCACGACTCACCTCCTTGGACCCCCGGCCAAAGCCCTTGATGACCTTGCCTTCCATCTGCAATGGGAAAGGAGATTCCGGCCCGGACGCCGGTCCTGCTACCAGAGGCCTCGTGTTTGCCATGGCTTTGCGTCGTTGCTTTTTCCCTTTGCTCAGGGATCGCGTGAATTGCCCGAATAGGGAGCGGCCTTGTGTATGCACGACGCAAGAAAACACGGTGACGGGCAGTCTCAGAGGCACAGGCGGGAACAACACAGGGGGGGACCCCAACGCTGGACGCAGATTTCAGGTCGCACAGAGATCGTGGCAGAATGTGATATGTGATATGATCGAGAACGTTGCAGAACGGCAGGGGTCTTTGATTCACAAGTTTCTGGGTCACAGGCCGGGGCGTGGGGTTTGTTCCTGTTGTGCGTCGTGTTGCTCACGGCTGGAGGTGGATGGGAATATGTAGACTAGGTAGATGGCGAGGTCGTATATTTGTAAGTGTGAACGACTGCAGTCGCCTGTGACAGAATGCTGTGGAAGAAGGTAGCTCACAGCGGGGTGAGTAAGACCTGATAAGATAAGGTATACTGCATACACAGCCTTATTAGGCGACGGGCGGCTGGTATTGGGAAATCCTTCCTGTTTGCGGGCAATTAAAATTATACATGTATGGGGTCGGCCATTTTCTCAACATTTCAAGGTGAGGCCCTGCTTTGGGTGGGTGCAGGGAGGCGAGCTGCACCTCAGACTGCTGTAGACGGTCTAGCAAATTTGATGGTCGCTGTTGCGTGATTGCATTGCCCATCAGCCAGCCATCTTCGAGGTTAACCGCTCGTTCGGCCAGGAGAGTGGAGAGCCCGCAACCACACACTCACACTCACACACGCACATCACAGTGCCCTTCTCTTCTGCCTTCCCCCCCCCTCCTTCCAACCCCCTTCCACCCCGCCCTACGCCGCGAGTCCTAAGACAGCCTGGGGTTACACAACAAGAGCGAGCACATTCAGCAGCATTCAGGGACTTTTGAGAATTTCCTCATTTCAGCTTCACGGAAATAGACCTCGACCACGTCGATCGCCTGCGTCGATATGAGCTAGCCTCTAATGATTCATCGCTGCCGAAGATGCCGTCAAGCAAAAAAAAAAGCAAACGGGTATAGTAGTAGTTCTGTTGCTGTTGATGTTGTTCTTGTTGTTTGTTGTTGTACCCAGAAAGTCCAAAGCCTCTTCTTTCTTTTGAAGTGGGACCGTAACGAACTCTTCTCTGCCCCTGATCACTCAACTCTCTAGTGTCGAGACGGGCGCGAAACCAGAAACCCACCACCCGTGACTCCACCCAAGGCCGTAATGCATTCTGCCCAGTGATCCCCATCCTTTCGTGACACCGGTCCCCATGAACAAGCAGGAAATGCATGTGATGATGACTTACACCGCCAGACCGTGCGGGTGCTGGTCAGGGTAATAACAAGGTAGAAACTGTAACTCCATTAGCCACGTGCCCGTCTTCTTGGCCTCCCACATTGGTGGGATTGGGAAGGGATCTCACATTAATGACAATCATCATGGGCATATCAAATGTGTCTCTCCGTATGACCCAGCAATATGTGCACTCCAGCTTCCCGTCCTTGGCAATCCTCGAGATGCCGTGTTCCCCGTCAATCCTTGCGACCCTATTACTGAGGAACATGGCCCTCGGGTCTTTCGGCGGTGACTCGTGAACGCTGGAGTTACTCCCCGTGCCGTCGATGCTCTCCTGCGTGCGGTACTTGAGCAGCCTGCACTTTCTCATCACACTGCTCCGGCTGTCGCCGAAGGCGAGATGTGCAAAGTCCTCAAAGTACTGGACAACACTGTCATCGTCCATGAGCTCTGCTATGAAAAGCGGGTGCCGTTCGTTGCCCGAGGCCTTGCTCTTGTCTGCTTGGTCGTTCAGGCTGCCAAGCTTGGGCGTCGTCAAGGTGTCGGTGGTCGCGCCCGACGCTCCCGCACTGCCGCCCGTGTTGACATTCATGTTGACCTCATTGCCGAGGAGGACCTCTTTAGGCCAGCCAGTCAGCGCGGTAAATTCCTTGTTCACCGCGGCGATCTCGCCAGTGCGGCGGCAGACAATAGTGGGGCTTGAGCCGTGGTGCATGAAGTCTTCGTATTCGAACAGTGTCCGTTGGAAACATTTTTCCATGAACACCATGTCAGCCCGGTTCAGCGTTCGGGTGACCGAGATGAAGGACGGCCGGAAGCTCGAAAGCGCCACGGCGATGCGGACCAGCTTGTCATTGCTGGTCCGAAACCTTCGTTGCAAGAAGGCGATCAACCGGTGGAAGTTGTGCACGTATTGGAACGGCTCTTTGACCGTGTCATAGATAGTCGACGGGTCTCGCTGGCGTTTGCCAAGAAGAGGCTGCGGAAAGACCTTGGGCATGCCAGGCTTTGCCTTTGGGCGGTTCTGAGCTCCGAGTACTTGGGGCCCAGGCCCGTTGTGGTAGGTTGTTGTAGGCGAGCCTTCGTAGCCGATGCCGTGGCTGGGCTGAGGACTGTCATGATCGGTGCTGGGGCTTTGTAAACTTGTTGGGCCTGCAGCAATGGCGTAAGCATGAGGGAGACCGTGCTGGAGGTTGCCTTGGGTATATAAGGGGTTGCCGGACTGGTCGATGGAGAGGATATCGCCAATCATACCGCCGTCGAATTGTTGCATACCATTGCCGAAAGCACCAGCCGAGAAGTTGGCCTCGCCAGCGCCTGCTTGGGAGAATGATGGCTCCCGTGGCGGCGTGTCAGCGGCCCCAGAGGCCATGTGGTTGAGCATACTGAACTCCATGGCGCCGTATTGGCTCCCAAAGTTCAAGCCCTCGAGGTTGAAATTGTACAGTGCAGGGTTGCTTGGGTCGAAGAAGGCGGAGGACATGTCTGATATATCGCCTGACACCTGTGGAACGGTGAGACCACTCATCTGCGGCGGATTTGGTGGCTGAAATGTGGGGGACACGGGGGACTGTTGACTGGCGAAGGCCATCCCCTCTGATATTGATCCCAGCGCCGACTGTGGCGAGAAGAGCGGATAAGGGTTGGAGGATGTCGTTGGCGAGAAGAAGCTGCTGACACTGGAAGCAGCCTCGGAGCCAGTGCTGGATGGGTGGCGATGCCCGTTTGGCCGGTTCTGAGGTGCGTTGGGGTTGTAATTTGGGCCCAGAACCGGTCTCAAGGCTTCTGGCGGCGCATCGTGAAGATACTTTGCCTTCTTGCGGACTCCATCTTGGCAGTGGTCCGCGAGCCCGCGTTTTATACACCTCTGACAGGGCCGTTCATCGCCTACACCGAAAAGTTAGTTTCGCCCATGCGCCTATAGTCTCGAGGCTCCAGTAGACACTGTCGTGGGGGACGCAGAAGAACCGCAGGGGGAAGCAGTTCCGAAAGACATATTTGCTTGGTTATAGTTCGGATTCATGGCGTACCGCAAGTAAGGTGGGCTCTCTGGCAAGCAAAGCAGGCCCTCCTCGCCTTCTTCCTCCTCGGTCGCAGAGGATCCTTGGGGTCATACTTTTTCTTGACCTCGCCGTCAGGGCCGACCTCTTGTTTTATGGCGTTTTCAGTCATCTTGTCGTCGTCTTTGAAGGAGGCGTCGTTGTCGTCGTACTCATGCTCATTCTCAGACATGGCATCTGAGACCTCACCCCCGTTGGAATCAACTTCTTCCGGCATCGTGTACCAGCTACATATATATGTGCGGCCTTTTATACTGGGATGGGTTGCTCAGGGCTAGACGCTCGTAATGACGGCACGGCGCTGCAAGGCCGGCGACCTATTGCGAAACCACTCGCGCTACCTGTTCCAGGTGTAGCAGGTCGTCTGGACGGGGACGGACAAGATGTGCTCAACTCCTGCAGGAATGCTTGGGTGGTTGCACGACACCAGGATCAGCTGCGGCCGCAGGACATACGGTCACAGGGGACCCGGCTGCTCGAAAGCTAGGTCTGCTTTTTCCTTCCCAGAGCGCGCCGATGAGCTGCGATGCGATGCGCGGCGCTGCGCTGCGCTGCACGCAAGGTACGTGGACGCAAGGAAGCAACGTGTGGCAAGCCAAGGGGCCGGACGTCCACTTTAGCCCTGGTCTTGCGAAGAGAAGACGCAGGTGGTCGTGCCGGGGTTGTCTAGGACTGTGGCCGTATTGGGGGCGGGAGGGCCTCTGTGCGCATCCGCAATATTGGCGTCGATCGCTTCGCAAGCTTCCAGAAGGACGTGCCGCAAGGTGGAAGCTGAAGTCCGGGCAAGTCCAGGCGCACGATCTCGCAATGCCAGCGTAGTCGCTCGTATTCTCCGCGGAAAGCTATGACGACCAGGGCCAGCTCTCCAATGGCCTCGCAACCAGTGTAAAAAGAGGCGTTCCTTGTGCGACCGGCACCGTGTTCGCGCACTGGAGAGGGCAGAGGCCAGGGCAGGCGGACAGGGGTCGACAGGTCGGTCGGTGGGTGTGGTCAGTCGTAGGTTCGCAGGTCCAGGTCGCAGTTCGCAGTCGGCTTCGGCGTCGCGATCGCAATTCAGAGGGGCACACACAGGCGCCGTGGGTCCACATACACAAGGGACAAGGACAGGCACAGGCACACGAGTACAAACACAGACACAGGCACAGGGTAGGCGGGTAGGGCACAGGATCCTGGCTGTCTGGGACGAGACGAGGTTGTATGAAGTGTGTCGTGCTTGCAAGAGGGTGGCGGTAGGAGGGGTTGTTGCTGCAGCTACCCGTCGACTTATATTGAATGTTGCATATGGCAGCGCTAGGTTGATCGGCGACCTTTTGGAGGGGGGATGGAGGAGGAGAGGGAGGGCGGGTGTACAGGCAGGCAATGGATGCTACTGCTGTCGGTGATGCTGGCTGGCTGGCTGGCTGTCGGCTGGCTGTGATCAATGCAGATGTGAACAGGCGAGGAAGGCGTCCTGTCCTCGGTTCTCCCTCAGTACATGTTGTTGTCCGCGGGGTGGTTGGCCTCGGTTGTGGAGGATTGTTGCTCTCTTTGTCGTGCCTTGTGGTCGGCAGGCTGGGTCGGGCTGCCGAGCATTGGCCGTCGGGAGAGAGTCGTAGCCGTAGTCGAGTCGTGGTCTGGCTAATTACCTGAGGAGGACCTCGGCGTACCTTGGTAAGGAGTCCCAAGGCTGCGCTGCGGCGAATGATGGGATTGCAGCTATTGCAGTGGATTGTGGGTTATAGGTTGGATGTCTCGTGCTTCTGCATGTGCCTTGCTTTGCCGTGTCTTGCCTCGTACTGTCTTGCCTTTGGGCCGCTGGGGAGTGGAGGAAAACGTTGGAGTGGGTATTGCGTCAAAACTGGGAATTGCGGGGTGGGAAAAAACAGCCCTGGGCCTTTGGGGGGGGGCGCAGAGGGGGGTTGGAGGTCTTGGCCAAGCTGGATTGAGGTAGGTACAGTAAGTAGCCTAGTAGCCTACTCTGTCGTGTCTCTGTCTGTCTACATCAAAGACGTAGTACAGTACTGGTGCTGCTAAGTACCTACCTAGCCTAGGACAGGACACAGACGTGGACAGGGAAGAGTCTTCCCAGCACACCGGCAGCTCGACTTCGGACTAAAACAATAGTCCTTCGCACTACAGACGGACTGATGGACTGATGGACTGATAAGACTGTTTCTTACGATACAGTCTCAACCCACCAACGGCTCAAACTGCTTCTCGAGTTCCATCCATTCAGTTGTCCTGGGTTCCTGGTTCCCTGGCTCGTGGCAATCTGTGGGCAAGTGGCAGGCTATCTGCTACCAGGATTAATTAGACTACTACTCAACTTGTCCGGATCACACCTCAGCTGCCGGTGCCGAGCAGATGGCGTTCACATGAAGGAGGGTTCCCTACCACTCACTCACTCGCGCAAGACTTCAGTACACCACCACACACACACTCTCTCACACACTTACACAGTCCCTCGTCTCGTACAGCAGACGGTCAAGTTCTTTGCACCCTGCATCGTACAGTGCAGTCCTGCACAGTGCTTCGGGCCAATCGCAGATCCAAAGCAGCCTGCACCTCTCTTCAGGTTGTGTTCCACATGCTTCCCTGCGTCTGCCCATCACCTTCACAATCACCATCGTCACCATCATTACCATCACCGTCATGCCAGTCTTTCTCCTGCGCATGTGGTCTTATGTTCTACAAACTTTCGGCGACCTGCCCGACTTCCCGGATCTTGCTGCTGGCTGGCACCTGCCCAGTGGTGGTTAGCTGGCTTCCCACGCAGTCATCAAGACGGTGAGACCTTGGGCACCTTGTTGGGCCTGCGCACACACACACACCTCATTTCTTCAACCATGCCGCCCCGAGCACCAGAAGTCTCGCCAGTCCTTGGCCCAGCTCTTTGTTCAGCAAAGGGCAGGACTAGGCGAGAGACTCAGCTGCTCATCTCAGGTCGCTAGAGCCCCATCCGTCAGTCGAGTCGTATCTGCGACCTCGCTTGACCAAAACACCCACTCCCGTGTTGCAGTTCCAGCAATTTCCTTGAGGCTCGTCGAAACCCCCTCCTTCTCATTCCCCTTTCCCCCCCTCCTCCCTGTTTGAGATCATCAGTGCAGGACGTGACGGTGCAGCACACACGCTTGCCCTGCACTTTAGCTCATCACACTCCCCTGTGCGCGCCTCATCTTGGGTCATCTGGGGTGATGCATCAAGCCTCTTACAACAGCTCAATAGATCACGGGCGCCGGCATGCGCGCCACCAAACATCATTCATGGCTGCGGCTTGCAGGTGCCAACTGGTGCGTATGGCTTCGATGCCGTTTCTCTCGTCTATCTCATGCCACCATGACCTTGCCTTGTCCTGCCCTGTGCCTCGCAACCTCCATCCCAACCCTGCCAGAGAGGACATGGAGGACATGCAAGGCGGCCTGCCATCCTGACTTCACTCATGTCGGTCAGGATAAGGGACCAGGCCCCGGCCGCTCTCATTGGGCGCCCTCGCTGATTGATCTGCTCGAGAGGCGTCCTCCCCTCCTGCTCTTGAGACGAGCAACGTTTAGACTGCCCGCCGGGGAGGCAAGGTGATCGATCTCTGACTTGCAGCTGCTGCTGGGGATCTCCGAACCGAGATTGTGCGTGTTGCATTCTCGATCTGGTCCCAGAGCATCACAATGTCAACCTTCTTCCCTCCCGGCCATGGCTCGGTCTACTGCTATCCATCAACCGGATAAGCGTCTCGGATAAGGACGGACTGTAGACCAGCCAACTTTGCTGTAAGCTGACGACAGGATAATCTCACGGCAACACCTGCTCAGGCTAGATGCTTTCGTACTCTATCTTTGGGGTACACGGCATAGAAAGCTTGCATAAAGGCTACTGGGCGAGTGTCTGGAGGGACTTTTGACGAAGGGGTACCAGGTCTGCTCTGTGGAATTCAGCAGGTTATCTTCGACACAGTGTGTTCGCTGCTCTACGCTAAGACCTCAGCCTGGTTTCATGGGCACGCGGGAACGGCACGCCTGTCTCAATTTGCTTCTTGCTCTTTAGAGTCGCCGTCGACTTTATTTTCGGACCGACCGATAGTCTGCAGGGCCGCAAAGTTGCGGTGTTCAGCCTGGCCATACAGGCCATACACGTATCGGTATAAGCCAGTAATCTTCGTTATTTCAAAACAATTGGGTATCTAGCATATAATACTCATCTCAACATTCCATTCCCCGCCCCAACATCTTTAATCTGTTGTCGCCATCTTACTGTGTGCGCGGATCCGCTTGCCAAATCTATAGAACAGGTACCTACGATATATTAGTAAATCTTAGTAATCTGCAATAGAGTCTAGTCATGATATCTAGCAGCGTTCCCAGAGGCCAGAGGAAGGCAGCCAGGGGAAAGGGGCGGTGAGACGCAACAAGGGGAAGGCCCAATACGTACGGGAATGGCAGCATAGCTACCGTCAGGAACGCCAACAGCGATGTCGCCCACTAAGTACAAATCTCGTATTAGCAACCACTGTGTTTCCCCAGAGAACAGCACATAGCCGTCAGCGACTTCTTGTTTGGCTTACCTGGTTACCAAGCTTTTCATACATCTGCAGCCCGAACAGAGGGAAAGCTGAAAGAGTATTAGTAGATGTGTCAGACAGAAATAGAGATGGAGAGAGAGATAAACGCGTATTCAAAGGTCGTATCAGCGTTCGTTTGGGGGAGGGTTTATCGAAGACAATCCCAGCTGAGCGGGAAGGGGCTGTCCCGTGTGCGACGACTCACCAGCTGCGAAAGAGCACCGAGCCAGTGCGTTTGCGGCCAAACTTGACGCCGCGTAGAGAGGATAGGCGTCGACCTGGTTTTGTTGGTGCAACGTTAGCCGTCCGATAACTTGGTCTCTCGTACAACAACCAATGGCTCTCCTCGGCTGCCCTTGCACGACAGTGTTTGGGGCATCACAGGAATACGTCAACGTAGTTTGGGGAGTGGGAGGGGAGGGGGGTGTTGGAAGGGCAGAGCAGAGCAGAGAAGTGGGGGGGATCAGCAGGTTAGAGAGTATACCACGTACAAGGTAGCTGAATGTTCCGGAAAAAACAAGCAGTGTCTGTGAGACAGGTTTCCAATCGGTTAGTCGCAGCGTCCCGGATATGCAGAATGCGAGATTCACAGCAAAAGCGGGAAGGGAAGAGAGAGACACCATGCGAGGGAACGGCGTGGCAAAGCCCGCCTTGGACGGGACCAGCCCATGATTCAATGGTACGCTCGTGGGCCGTCTTTTTCCTTGTCTCTCCCTCGCGTGCCACAGTCGCACAGAGCTCTCGAGCCACAGACGGCTGAGGCTGACGGGCCGAACGACGTCGATAACGACGGACGGGCCAAGTTTGGGTGGCTGCCAAGGTCACACGAGGGGACTAACCGCCCATTGCCATCAAGAGCGTATATGCAAAACAAAGGAGATTGATTCAAGGAAACTCACCCCTGCGCCGAAAATAGCTGAGCCGATAATCGGCATGATCCAATGGACCCACGGCAATGAGGACCACCCAAACCAAAATAGACCGATGGTCACCAAGAGGCTGCCCAGTATCGCGGACGGGAGACGGTACTCGGGCTCGGCCTTGCCCTCGACACCTGTGAGCCTCTCGTTCTTCTCGATCAGCTGCGCCCGGATCTTGACCCAGAGCGGGCCCATGAGGGCGGCGCAGACCATTCCAACAAGCATGCCCAGGAAGGTCAGCCCCGTCTGCCACAGGTTGAAGCCGTAGGTGCCCTGGAAGACCAGGGGGAAGGCGCCAAAGAAGAGGTACAGTATGCCCAGAAGGATCGCCGAGTAGAGGTTCAAGATCAGCGCCATGGGCTCGAAGATCAGGATCTGGAAGGGCCGCAGGAGCGAAAGCCCCACGGTGCGGATGAGGGACTTGTTCGTCTTCTCGATGGGGGCCTTCCACCGTTCGTCCCCGGTGTCTCCGCGGATTTTCCTGGCTTTGTTGCGCAGCACGACAGGGTCTACGAGATTGTCAGTATCATTGTGTACATAGGCCTGCCACATCGGGGATCTTCATATTACTCACGATACGTCTCCGGCACAATAACCACAAGTGCTAGGCATATCATGAATGCCCAGATAATGAGCATATAGTGAGTCCACCGCCAGTTCACATTAGAGTTAATAAATCCCCCGATCATAGGTCCGAAGCTTGGGCCGAGGAATGGCGACGCAGTGAACATGATCATCGGGTAGTGCATCTGGTCGGGCGTGAAGAGATCCCCAACCGTGCCACCAGACACGCTCAAGAACGCGCTGCCCGACAATCCCTGGAAGAAGCGACTGACAATCACGGTCTCGATATTCCGCGCCACAGCAGATGGGATAATCCAGATGGTGAAGACGGCAAAGGCAGCCAGGTAGATGGGCCGGCGGCCGTAGAACTCGGACAGCGGGCTCCACATGGGGCCAAGGGCGATGCCCAGGACGAACATGGACAGGCCGAGCGTGGCGACGATGCGCGAGCAGCCAAACTCGGCGTCCATCTGCGTGTAGGTGGACGTGTAGATGGAGCTCGCGCACGTCACGCAGAAGCTGCCCATGGACGTGATCCCCACGATCGCCCACTTGCGCCCCGTGTTCATGCTCCGCGGGCACCACGGGTCGTCGTTGCCGCCCTCGAAGCTCACCTCAAAGTCGTCCTTCTCGCGCCCCGCCGCCCCAGCCTGGCCCTTCTCCGCGTCGTTGCCCGAGTCCCCTGACGACGAGTCCGGATCATCGTCCGCGTCGCAGCCGTACCCGTTGTAAGATCGCACGCGGCTGAGGGACCTCGTCGACCTTCCGGATGAGCGTGTTCTCACTGCTGACCTCCCCGTGGCTCTGGCGCCGGCAGATGTAGCCGTTGCTGGCCTGATGGATTCGTATATTGCCTCATCGCCGTTTGCGGTGTCCGTGGTGCCTGTCTCAGTCTTCTCTTCGTCCATCGAGGCCTTCTCAATTGAGATCTTCTCCATCTTGTCGCTGCTCGTCGAAGTGTCTAGCCGCCCGAGGATGTTGTTGGCCGCGTCCTTTTCGACATCCATTTCACTCGCCATCTTCTGGTGCTTGGTCCTGTCTAGGGGGTCGAACTAGTCATGAAGGGAGGTGGTGATGTTGCAACAGTGAGTTTCGACCTCTGCGGACAACAACCTGGCAACCAAACCTGGCCTTAGGTGTGTACTTGTTCCTTCGGGAATTATTGATGACGCATACGGGATATAGCTGTTCCCTTCACACCTGGCACGGGACGATTGGTAAACATGCAGTTTGTCAGATCTCTTAACGCCGTTAAGGTGACGACGTCAAAGGCCGAAGGAACGTGGGCCAGAGTGGCGGGACGGCGATCCGCCTGGCTCATACGATACTAATCGACTTCAGGGGCTGATACAGTTCCGTCGCTTGTCGCAAGCGGGCCAACATAAATAAAGGGACGTGTCCGTCAACAACTTTTTTTTTCTTTCCAATTTCGTTTTCCAAACTATGGGTCGCTTGCCGGTTTGCTGTCTGCCCTCGGCGCATTCCTCGGAAGTGGTCTAGAGCATCCTTCCCGCGACACACAGCAACGGCGACGGGCCGGGACTGTAATAAATGAAGGTGGAGTTGCTGCGTGTTGCTTAGTTGGATCTCTGGCAGGGATTATTACTTGGGTGCGACTGGGTACTCGGTCCGGGACATCGTCAACCCCCCAATTTTTGCCCTTTTGGCTGGCCGCATCCGGGATGGGCAGGAGGGTGGCAAGGCGGGAATATAGCACCCAATGCTGCTGCAGTGGAGTTAGCGGCAAGTTGCCGGTTCTCTTGCCGACGACCAGCCGGGCCAATTGACTGTGAGGAAAATGTTGTGGTGTCGATGTCTGCGGCACGTGTTTGTTATTAATCTCTGCGAGTTTGTCAGGAAGCTGTAGGGGTGGTCGCTGATAGCCTTGGCATGGATGAATAACGATGATGCGTATAAAGGCGAGTCGCGAAGGCCGATCTCTGCTGGTGTGTGGCTCGCCTCCCGCGCTGTCAATCCTACAGCCCGAGCGTTGATGAGCCTAAGTCTTGCCGAGACTATATCACTCGTTACTGTGTTAAGGATCTAGTAGATCTTAGCCTGTTGTTTCAGGAGTGTCCATCGATTTTCCTATGCCATCATTCAACTCAATTGCTGGTAAGGCTGAATCTTGAATCTTGCTCAAACTCTCCAAACCACCGGGTTGTCCGTGCTTGGCACTCCGAGATTGCCGATCTACCGAGACGGAAGTTGATGGAATGGACCGACGGCAGAGCCCGGCTTGGCCTGCACTGTTGCACCGCAAGATAGCTGGTCCGCACTCAATAGAAAGGTAGACTATACATAAAAGAGCATAACGGGTCGTTGCCGACTGAATCGAGAATCATTCGCATGCTTTGGAAGCTGTCGTGGCCTTCCTTGCCCTTGCTCTTGGCCCACTGGTACTTCATGCCGGGTGGTGAGCAAAGCTGAAACTCATGAAGGTCCTCGATATGAGCAGATGCTTTGGGCTGTATCATATCGCCATGCCCCTTAGCGTGAGCTGTTTCCTTGATTGATCGATGTTGGAATAGGCATCGTAAGACAATCCATGGCAGATTCGCACAATCCATTCATATCCATTTCTCGTCGAGTTGGTCGCGAGACACCCAGCTCCTGTGCCGATAAATGTGATTATTTGGCAGCTGAGTAGCAAGAGGGCGCCGGCTGTCGAGTGCCTGTTACAATCCCGAACTAGTCATCAGGACGCGCTGAATGTGTACAGACGACTCGAGTGGTGCCCACCTCAAGTCTCATGCGTTGCTGGAGGCAATTGTAAGGGAGAACAGACCACGTTATTGAGTTCGTCAAGGCGGGTCACAACGTTTCCAACGATCAAACTTCCTTTCTCACCGCAAAGAAGTAATTCCCAACCTTCTCGCTACCAGCAACCTCCTTCCAGCCCAGACCAGGCACGTACACAACACCCATTACCCTCGGGCTACTCCACCCCTCCCTCCTAGCAAAGAAATTCCTAAGTTCCTCCTCGTTGATGTACTTATCCCAGTCGTGCGTCCCCTTAGGCACAACACCCAGTACATCCTCCGCCATGAAATTTGTGGTGAACCAGCTCGTCCACGTCCGCGCGATGGTGCTCAGCACCAGCCAGCCGCCCGGGCGCACAAAATCGCCGCACCGGTCCAGGAAGGCCGACGGCTTGTCGACGTGCTCGACGACCTCGAACAAGCTGACGATGTCGTACTTGGCCTCGTCGGTGGCCGGCAGCGGCAACGTCTCGATGGCGCCACTGACATACGTCAACTTGGGAGCCAGCGACGGGTCCTTGGCGGCGTGCAAGCGTGCAACCCTCAGGACCTCGGGGGTCGGGTCGACGGCCGTGACGGACTCGGTGGTGGGCAGGCGGGCGGCAGACTCGGCGAAGATGCCGCCGCCGCAGCCGATGTCGAGGTAGCGGAGCTTGCGCGCGGGTGATGGTGCTTGGTCCGGCTCACTCGCGCGACAGTCGCGGATGAAGTCGTGGCGCAGAGGATTCATCAGGTGCAGGATGCGGGAGGAGCCGTGGGGATCCCACCAGGAGGCGGCGAGAGCATTGAAGTGTGCTACTTCGTCCGCGTTGACGGACGAGTACGAGGACGAGGACGAGGAGGACGATGATGTGGGGCTTGATTTGGGATCAGGGGTGTTGCTCTGGAACCTCCGACCTGATGGTAGTAGTGGGGCTGAGAGCGTGCGCAAAGGCGATGGGCGAGCTCGACGAAGCTGTCGCAGCATGGCTGCGGGTGCCCTTGATGGGGCCATGTTGTGCGTGTGTGTGTGATGGTGTGTGATGGGCCTGTCGGCCTGTCTGTACCTCAATGTATATATAGCAGGATGCTTTCAGACACTTAAAGGTCAGTGTCCAGTAGTCGATGGATGCAAGAGAGGCATCAGCACCCGTGACAATGGGAGTCGGTTGACTTGAGGCACGAAGTTGAGCTGGGGGTTGGATGAGGTTCTACATGAGGTCAGAGCCTCAACGTCTGTTGACCTGCAACTTTTTGCCGGCTCGGATTCCGATCCCTGCAACGGTCGCTGCAGGTCCAGGGACTGCAAGGGACCCACTGCAGTCTAGCCCAGCAGCCCGCAGCCCCGACGCCCGTGAGAGCTGGAGGGGTATCAACGACCGACCCCAATGGGCTTGAGATGCTGACTTTGCTTACGAAGGAAGGCGATAGAACTGGTCTGCTGGCTCAAAGCAGGACGCAAACTAGCCCCAGGGAGAGCGAGACGAGTGAGTGCCCAAGGGCGCTTTGTGTCCCCAAGATTCAAAGGTTTGTTTTGTCATTGTCGACGGGATGACCTAATCATTCCCAATGCTCACTCAGCGAGTCCGGGCGAGTCGAGTCATCAATTCTAGGGACCCAACCGCCAGGAACTGCTGTGGTCTCGCGGGGCTGGCGGGGCAGACTTGATGCTTGATGGACACCGTCTTCCCAGCAGCAATCTAGACGACACCATCCCACCTGTATCTGCCCATACACAGTATTGCGCCATACATAGCGACTCTTTGTTTTGTCTTTTTCTCCTTCTTCCTTTCTTGATCGTTATACCGGCTGGCGACGCTCTTGAACTCCGATCCCCCTAGAATACTCCGTCGCAAAAGTCTCAGTTCAGCCCCGACTCACGATCGGACCGAGGAAGCCGACATACTTCCGGTTCTGCCCAGCACTGCTGAACGACATTAAGGACAGACACCACTCCAATTGATCCCCTCCCGCCTTTCAGACATCGTCTCCTCTTCCTCATGGGATCTATAATGCCGTCCGAAACCCTCGACCGGTCCGAGTTCGACTCGATACCAGACACCATCAAAGCCTTCCGTACGTACAATCACATGCCACACACCACACATGCCTCGCCCACACACAGATAGCACTGCAAGAGAACCCTCCACTACGTCACAGCAGTACTGACTCTTTCTCCCCCGGCCGCAGGCGATGGCCAGTTCATAGTAGTCCTCGACGACCCGGGCCGCGAGAACGAGGCCGACCTGATCGTCGCCGCCCAGGACGTCACCGCCGAGCAGATGGCCTTCATGATCCGGCACAGCTCGGGCTACGTGTGCGCGCCGGTGCTGCCCGACCTGACCAAGCAGCTCGACCTGCCGCAGATGGTCGCCGACAACGAGGACCCGCGCGCCACCGCCTACACCGTCACCGTCGACTCGGCCGACCCCTCCGTCACCACCGGCATCAGCGCCCGCGACAGGGCCCTGACCTGCCGCACCCTGGCCGACCCCGCCGCCACGCCCCAGTCCTTCCGCCGCCCCGGCCACGTCCTGCCCCTGCGCGCCCGCCCCGGCGGCGTCAGGCAGCGGAGGGGCCACACCGAGGCCGCCACCGAGTTCTGCCGCCTCGCCGGCAAGAGGCCCGCCGGCGTCATCTGCGAGCTGGTCGACGACGGCGAGGAGGTCGAGGGCCAGGCCATATTCCGCGAGCCGGGCATGCTGAGGGGGGAGAAGTGCATCGCCTTCGCCAGGAGGTGGGGCCTGAAGGTGTGTACCATCGAGGATCTGGTCAACTACGTGGAGAAGACGGAGGGGAGTCTGGACTTGAACGGGTCAGCGTGAAACTAGCGGGGAGCAAAATGGAGTCCGGGGGCAGATCTACGCAGGCGTTGGCCACTGTGTGTTTGTGTGGCCTCGACGCCGTGGAGCGTGCGAACGTATGTCTATAGAGTGGTGACTGAGCAAAGGGTTGGGAATGGATATATTGGAAAATTTGCCGCAAGGCTTTCAGAGGTCATTTGGAGATATGTACGTGTTCGTCTACATTGGCACTCAGCGTCTTGTACTTGAACAGTCCAAGCTTGGGGACACTTGTTGGATATGTAAACTATGGGGGTCAAGTCGAGAATTAAGACTGCCCAAAGAGTAGATTGTTCCCCACTCCTTACGAATCGCATCCAGTTGACACACTGGATGATCACACGTCTCTGTCCGTCATTCCAATCAGTGCCTCGTCATCCACGTGGGTTGTAATCACACCCGCACATTTATAGTGCCACTTGTATGGATGGGCTGGCACATGGTTGCGACGTGCCAGAACGTCAATCACAGACTGACACAGTTGGGCCAGATCTGATGGTCGATCTCGGCCGTCCAGCGCTGAAATGGAGTATCAGACATCCTCTCGCAAATTATGACCCTCAGTATCGGGAACTACTGTTGTTGTCCCTGGCTATACAGCTCGCCTCACTAAACGTCTCAGGGGCCAGGTGTATTCGTTGCTCTGGTTCACCTGATGTCGCCTTACGAGGCTGGCGATGCTTCACCCGAGCCTGACCTCGACTTCCGGACACGGTGAGGCCGTACGTACCGGAACCCTCAGGCCAGCGGCAGGGGATCAGCGGGCGTCATCAGCGGGCGTCATCAGCGGGAAGACAAGCTTTCTCTCCCGGTACGACTGAGGTCACCAGCACATGGTTGCTCAACTGGATGATGAATCTCAGCAACCAAAAGTCTTGCCGAGGCAACGCCCCGATTCGAACGGGCTGACAATCTGACGATCGCTCGAGCGCCCAGCAAGGGAGTAACTCCGGACCGGCATAGAGTCGCACTATACGCGGCGACAGGATTATACTCGGTCCCACTTCGCGATGCCTAGGTTGGGTATCTACACACATCTAATAATACATCCAATATCACTCCTCCTACTCGCCATCCGGTCTGAAACCGCAGAACAACTCGGCGACTATGGGTCGGCCTCGCCCGCAAGCATTGACCAGAAGACGACTCGTCCGATATGCCTGCAGGGCGCTCCCTCTCTTTCTCTCATGGAAGTAATGCAACGGTCTCGGTGAGATTCCCGTGGCAGCTCTGGGGGCCGCTGAGGTCACGGAGGTGACCTCAGATCCGGGAAGATCGAATACAACCCAGGATCGACACCGCGATTGGAGCATGAGAGAAGATGAACTTTGGAGGGATCGGGGTCAACGGTCAACGGCGAGGCGAGGTTGAGACATTGTTTTGGGTAAGGGGCCTATGCGCAGCTCTCGGGATGACCCTGCGCGCTTCGGGGACCCGACTGAGGAAATATCCTGTTCAATCTGGCGGAAAAACGGCCCAGGTGGCAAGTGTTGTGTGTCTCCCCCTCAAGACGAGACAAAACAAAATGCCAGAAAGATGACGGGTGGACGTTTTGGGGAGAATGGCGCGAGGGTCTAGCTTGAGGAATTCCGTGTAGAAGCTGGAACACACCGACAGGGAACGGTCTGTGCTTCCCTTTCCTGGTCCGTCCCGGCGAGCAAATCGCAGCGAAACAAGCAAGCATCTCCCATCTGACATCTGCCACAGTCACATAATCCTCCGATGCACAATCAGCCCATTCGGGGCCAACGGCCACGCCGGCACTGGGAATGCTGGACTGATGCGTACCCAGTTTGGCTAGGTTCCAATGTCGTCACTCAACTAACTGTGGTTCCGGACGGGGATTCAGCCTCCTGACCAGCTGGTGCCTCAACCGAGTTACAGTTGCGGTCCTGGCGTCAGATAACTTGGCTTGTATCGCAGGTTCGTCCAGGCTCGACGTGAGGATGAGAATTGGGGGTGGGTCCGAATCCCATGCATTGTACATCCGCCCGTGCTTTGATTCCGCGGAAGAGCTCATGGTCAACGAAGGGGGGGTCTGCGCATAGCAGCACTGCACGCTCTGGTGCCGACGAGACTCGCGCCATCTCGACAGAAAATGTGAAAAGCCGTAACTTACAAGTGACACCTGCAAGCGTTTGGTCTTCGGCACCGGCATGTGAGCAACCCATCGGTGGCTCTGGAGCATGACCATCAGTCCTCGCCCCTCCCATGAGGCCGAGGATTGATGCTGTTCAGATCAATCACAGCTATAGCACGGGAAGGATTCCTTCTAGAAGGAAGCTCTGGCCGTCAAGAAGACACAGCGTCTCTACGCCGGCCCAAACCACCGATCTCCCATCTCTGACCAGGCATGGGACCCGACCAACTCCCGGGGGCGCAGCAAGTGGCCACACCAGAGCTAGGTACACTAGGCCCTGGGAACAACGTGGAGGAGGCGAATGTGTGCGTATGGGTATCTGGCGCGGGTGTGTGTGCGCGCGTGCGTAGGGCGACAATTTCAGGGGAGTCTAATTGATTGCCCGTCCACCCCTGATGTCAGGTACTTACACTTCAATACATACCAACTTCACATCTCCAGGATCCCGGCTTCTAGAAAACCCCACTCGCGGAACGTGGCCCGAAGCCGGGAACGAGGAGCAGTCCCAGCTCGTGGAGCATGATCCAAGTCTCACCTTGAGTCGCGCAACACATCACCGCTGCGTGGCTCGCTGGTCGAAGTAGACGAGCACAGCCGGCGCGAAGTCATTCTCGTATTCGAATCTTGCTCGAAATAACAACTGCAATTTTCGTCGCGGGACAGATCTTGATTCCAATTTGGCACCGGGAAATAGGAGCGACAATCACTGACGTGTTCCGCGCTATGTGCCATCAGATCGTGAGCGAGTAAAATTTCGATGCGCGGAGGTCTGAAATGAGAGAACTTCGCTTTCCGACCAGCGCTGCTTCGGTGCGTGGTCACCGCGTAGCCCGGTTACCAAGCTTTGACGCTCCTTTTGTAACAGGACAAGCAACAACATGGCGATCGGTTGGACGTCGCCATACTAGACCATATTCTTCGGAAAGCTACCATCGGTCGACTCCCAACCAATAAGACAAGGCCCATCTCGCACTGCAGAGATACAAGATTGCCTATGTCGCAAGCTGCTAGCTCGTCGTAACGTGGCTCACAAACAATGACGGGCGCTGATGAGAGGGCGTTCACACCGAGCACGTTTTAAGGGACGTGAGTATGCTTTGCGGCCTCAAACCTAGAAGGCATGCTTCCAATGTGTTTTGTGTGGAAGACAACTTGTCCTGGCACCACCGCAGCATCACGAAATCACGAGCTGGAACGGTCCCAGGAGCAGGAGCTGGCCTGGCGTGTGTGCGGCCGTGGACAGATGTGTTGAGCACAGACATCCAGCGACACTTTTATGCTGATTATTGTCCGTGAACAATTAGCAGCGATCGAAATCGCAGCTCAAGGGACGATGTTTATTGGCGCCATCGCACGTGAGCTTGGAAGCAAGGCCTCAGGGCGGATGAGCTCGATGAGACGAGTCAATCGATGGTTTGCTGAAGGTCAGAGCTCTCGAGATCTATGTTTCGAGATCTGCTGCAACATTTAAGCGCCGCCTTTTGAAACACGGTCGGCCAGTGCTGTGGAGGCTGAGAGTCGATGGACGGGATATCCTCGACGTCTGTGAGCTGAGATGGCGCTTTGATGTCCGTTCGCAGGGCTGACGGCCGGAGAGCCAGAGAGGGCCGACTCGCCCGAGAAACAATGGGCAGCTGGTGGTCTGCCACATCGATCTCCAACAGTCAGTCAGCACGGCTGCTCTCCTTTTCTTCGGACCGTTCCACGACAGAAACAATGGATCCTACTGAGGACCCGGCACACGGGCCAGGAGAGCCAACTTGTGATCGCTGCGGCTGCAACGCCAAGCTCCGTGATCCATCTCCATTTGGGGATCATACCAGATTGATCCCGGATTAGAATAGAAAGAGCCTCATCTTTGGCAGAAAGGCCCGGAGATCACAGCAAATAGGAGAACTTGACTGACGAAGGAAATTATTGTCGAGTCTTACTAGATCTGGCACAGACTCAGGCTGGAGAGGACGCCACAAAAATAGAAGATGGTTTGAAGATGAGCCGACTGCCACGCCGAGGCATGAAATATGAGCCTATTGGCCGGGTTGGGTACACGGCAGATACGCAACAAAAGCTTGCTCTACTTGCAGTCAGTTGGGCAACCACATTGTGTGCAAAGACAGGATTAGAAACTGCGCCTCCTCAAATTTGATGGCCACGAATCCAAATTCGGGTTGTAATGTTAGCTACCCTCGACTGATTGGTGGTGCCCGATTGGGGCCTCAAGGCATCCCCCATGTCTCGTTCTCCTGGTCTAAGATGAGGTACAATCGTGCCTAAATAATTCGTCAGACAAGTGATGAACTCCGAGAATGCAGGGCCTGCCATGACGTAGCAATTGGTATATGCACGACTGTAGGCCAGAGCCGACGGCAAACAAGTCGAGCAACTTGGCACCCGTCCTGCCGTTTCAGCCGAATCTCACAAAAAATAATGCACACCCTGGTACCTGGGCGTATCATGCACTGCCGGGTAGTCCAGTCCATTAGCCGGAGGTCTTCATATGGGCTTTGGGACAGAGCCAGCGGTTCGGGAAAGCCGGCCTTCAAATGAGCTGAGGCAGGGGCTGCCTTCGGTCCCTGGACGAAGAGACGGGCACGCGAGAATGAGCATGTGAGCTCAACGTCTCAATCGTGGACGCGAATGCGCCTAGACAGACTAGTTTGCCACGATCAAAGCTGGAAGTGTTTATGCCTGTATGCCTGTGGCCTCGGCTTGGGTCAGTATCTCAGACGGCTGGTGGAATTTAGCATGGCGGCCGACATGGAACGACGTTGAAATCGGGCTTGCAGGGGCCCTCGTAGACGAGACAATCAGTACGTTCATGTACCTACTGTGTAATGCCGATGGAGGGGTGACACGGGCCACTCGAACTGCTCGAGCAGGCTTTCCGAGCAGCAATTTTATCATGGCCGTTTTACCTCATCTCCGACCATGATCAATGTCGCTCAATCCCCGGAGTTTGAAGGACGCAATCCATTTCGACCTCTGCAGGTGGTTGCTTCTATACGACGAATTAAATTGTCGGTTTCCTGACCGCTTCGTGAGATGCAAGACCAGCGCAAGCGGCACCGACAGCGAGCATCTGATATGTTTGTGTGGTCCTTGCTCCCACCGCAGTTTTGCCTCGCATTTCACTTTCGACTAGCGAGACAGGGATGATCAGGGCTTCGGCTCCACTCCCCGTCTTTAGAAGGATCCATATCTTCTAGAAGGGTTCCAGAATCTTGCCGCTTCTGGCAAAGCCAATTTCAAGCCCCAGTCGTTGGCTCAAGCGTTGGCCAGCAAGCCAGCGCAGTCTCCCCACAGCCCTCCTTGACAATGTGACCCTGCAACCGGGGGGCCCTCCTGAAGGGTGATGATGATAGTTCATCTCCTCCGCCGGGATTCTCGATGGATTGCCCCTTTGCGTCGTGTCCACTGGCTGTCAGGATGTCTGAAGTAGCGGTAAGGCGAGAGCGACGATTGAGTGCCGCGAGAGACAGTACGAGAGCCTCCGCATTAGGTCGCGTGAGGAAGTCAATGATCCATCTGCTACGGTTCTGAGTAGGGCAACACGGGCGAGCTGACGACAGGTCAGCTCAATGAATATGAGACTTGAGGTAGGGCTGGACAGCAGGGACGAGCGCTGTCAAGCTGCTGTCCCCGTTCGTCAGCTTCCCCTCACCTCTCATATTCATTCTCGTTTCCGAGGCCAAATTGAGTTGCTCAGCCGTCCGAGCGTATCCTGTGAGTTGAAGCGCGGGCCTGCTTTTAAATCGACGTACAGACTACCTGTCTGCAGGCTCCCGCATGCTCCATGACTGGTGGCACGGTGTTGTGAACAGGATAAACCAGGCCTTCCGCATAGGGAAGGCATGCAGCATAGCATCTCTGAATCGTCGATACATAAATGGAGCCCTGTTCATGTCTCGCAGCGCCCGCGCTGATAAAGTTACGGTGTACGACTCCTTGTGCCGTCGAGCTTCGAGGTCGCCCAGGCTCCCACAAGCAGCAGGTGTGTACTGCGCGAGTACTTCCGGAGCTACCGTGGCAGGGCCGCCGGCTCCGTATGATGTGGAGATTGTCGTCGTTACAGTAGCGTTGGTCGAAAGCACAGTGCACAAATGAGACGTCCTTCTGCTTTGCTCTGACCGTAATGGAATACTGTAGAGGCGGCATCGACATCAGGCTGATGTGGGAGAAATACCGACCGGCTGCATCGGTGATGACAAGCAGTCAATGCGAGAGATTTGATCACATCACACATTCGCTGTTTGTCTTGCAGTAGTAGATCGGACGGGAGTCTGAGCTCTCGAGCTGGGTTCGCAGCCTGGCGGTGATTTGAGCGCTGATGCCAAACGCAATGTTCTGCCTGCCTGTACTGTACCTGTCTGTGGGCTGTAGCTACTGTTGGGTGCAGGCATACCGGGCTTCACACCACCCTCTCGGGTCTGCTGGAAAAGTCGTCGTCCTCCTCGCCTCCTGGGCATGGCCACCAGGCTGCTTGGTATATGAGGGCTGGTACGAAGGGACCGTCCGAAATCTCCCATGTGAGAAGAGGCGGCAAATAGCCAAGCCTTGGAACAGCGTGGTCTACTTGGCTCATCTTGAAGCCTGGCAGATTGAGTTCATTGCCATGACACAGGGACCGAATCCAGTGTCCACGAAGGTGTTGAGGCTTGGCAGAAAGACGCAGGCGCAGGGCCGTCCGCCCGCCGTCGTCCGAAGGCAAGGTTTGGCTGGAAGAAGGCCCCAAGGTTGGGGGTCTCATCGAGGTCTGCAGGCTCTAGCTTCCGGTGCCCCTAGCCTTGGGAGAGCGTCTCAGGACACCGAATCTTACAAATCTTGACGATTCATTGAGTTGGAAGGATCTGCCAGCGCATCTTCAGGACCGACGGAACCAGACAGACTAACCGATCGACAAATGAACAAGCGATGGGCCACATGAGATATGGGGGATGGTTGGATGCAAATACGATGGCCTGGATGTCGGCGGTGCTGAGGGACACTGAACGAGCAAGTGATGGAGGAGGGAGGGAGGGAGGTCTGCGGTGATCAACGACGGAAGAGTTGGGACTTGAAACCCCGGCAGTCCGTCGACTTGGTCAGGCCTGGGGAGCCCTGGGGCTTGGGTTGGCCTGGGCAGCAGCAGCAGCAAACAGCAGCAAAAAAAAGGGTTCGGCTCGGTTCTGCTCTGCTGCAGGGCGGGCGGAAGAGAAGGAGCTCCCAAGTGCCCTGTGCGGCGAGGGGTGGAGTGGGCACTGGGCTGGGCTGCACATGGTGGATGCTTGGGGCTTTGGGCTGGTGGGTTCGATACTGGTGGGCTAAGTGGGCTGGGTGGGCTGGCCTTGTTGTCCGGCCCCCTGGAGCCCCGGTCGTGGAAGTACCGGCTGTGTACAGATGGCGCCCCCTGCACACCTGGGCACACACCTGGGCACACCCAAGGTTGGGATGTTTCAACGGACCTGTCGGTCTGGCAGTCTGGGCAAGGGTGCAGCAGCAGGTGAAGGTAACTGGGCTGCAGCCGGTGCTGTACTAGGTCTACCAGGTGGTCTGCATCATCTACCCAGCCAATAGTCGTGTGGGAACCCTGGAAGTGAAATAGAGTGAGTGGGTTGAGGCATGGAAAGCTACCTTCGCCCGTTCTGGGGATGGCAGTACCTGCCCAGGTACGATTTTATTTTTAAGAAGACCCCTTGTCCTCGACCCAAAACTTCCTCCTTCCCGTCAGAGCGTCATATCAGCATTCAATCACCACCGTCTTCACCACCTTAACCACCACCGCCTTCAACAACCTCCTCCTCTACCCGCCTCCGCCTCACTCGTTCGTCTGTGCCTCATCGCATCAGACACATTGCAGTCGACACTCACCACGCAGAGTAAGGCTATCATCATCACGACCGCCATCAGTCCAGTCACCACACCGTAAGTCGTGCACAGCACCGTCTTTAAACCCCTTGCCTTGCCCTGCCTTGCTTTGCACTGCACTGGCCCTTGGTACCTGGTTGGAGGATTGTGTGGCCGGAACTGGGACCATTGCATCGGACTATCGCATTGTTTTGGATTCGACGCGTAGGACGGAAAGCGGCAGACCTGTCCTCGCCTCCAAACAGTCGCCGCATCTGCAAACTGCAGTGCAGACTCTGGACCGGCGTCGTGCAATCTGTGTCGGCCCTCCCTCTGCTCCTTGCATTTGAGTTTTCCCCTGGCGTCCCATCGGCCCATCTGAGCCA
The DNA here is from genome assembly GCF_026229845.1 of Diaporthe amygdali. Classification (NCBI taxonomy): domain Eukaryota; kingdom Fungi; phylum Ascomycota; class Sordariomycetes; order Diaporthales; family Diaporthaceae; genus Diaporthe; species Diaporthe amygdali. The sequence goes on along the minus strand of NW_026517049.1, from coordinate 517,680 downwards.
CCGACACTCTTGACTGTTGCCTTTCACAAACCTACAAGTGCTGGCCTGCCCTGCCTACTTCCGAAGCTTACCATCCTGGCAAAATCACCCTCAAAGCGCGTTCCAGCGAGGTCTTTCTTGATACATCACAGCTCATGTGATCGAGGCAATCATACTCAACTGGGAGCAATTTCGTGCATGTTGCACAAGCACATTCGGGCTCTTCGGTTCAGTCTAGCTGACCCAAGCAGAATTTGACAGCCTTCGGCTACACCGACTCGAGCTTCTCTCACGCGTCGACAGCTCCTCCAAGACCCACGGATACCTTTAGACGATTCATACCGAGGGTGCCAACGAGGTCCTGCAACCTCTAAATAAACACCGAGAAACCAAACGGACTGTGCCATTTTGCGTTGGGAACAGCCAGGGATAGTGTTGAGCCTCCCTAGGACCGCGATCCGCCTACCATCGATCACGCGGATTTTCTCGTCACGGCATCTGCTTTTCTGTACCTCATTTTGGGTCCGAAGAGCGCAGGAGAACCCGAGCATTGCACATCGACTTTGGTCCTACGAAATCCTGCTACCTGCGCAGGTGGACTAGCTCTGTGTGCGCTGTGCGTTGTCAGAGACAGCATACGAACGTGGCTCCGTCACTGAAGAAAGTCGAGACAAGGTGCGTCAACATCCTGCAGCATTGGGGCCCGGGTTGTCTTTTCCTCCATCGAACTTTGTCCGTCCGGGGCGGCAGAGTTTGTTCGCAGGCTTGTCGGCAGAGTCCTCTTCTGCACTTTGCCACGTCATCAAAGTTCCACCGGCATCATCAATTTTGTGGGCGGGAAAGCGAACCGGAGATGCAGAAGCACTGAACTGACATGGCAATTGATGAAACCAGGCTGAAATCGGACAGAGCGCGTCTCTAAGTAGTCCACACGCGCCTCTTCCTGCACCTTGATCCGTGCACGACAATCCAGTACCCACCACCACGACCCCTACTACTGGTCACCAGAGACGGCCGTCTCAGCCGCGCGCAACAGTCAGCAAACGTCAACCACAGGCAATCCCCCTGCCCTGTCGAGTTGATACCATTGATATCGTTCATTAACCTAAGTGAGTCCACATCAACCGTTCAAACAAAAAGTCACAGAATTGCATACACGCCTGGTGACGGGTCAAGAAAGCCGGGGTGGAGTTACTTTGCGCCAGCCGCCACTAATTGGAGGCATTCACCAATATACTCCAAACAGTCACGGCTCCTACATCGTTCACATCCCGCCTCTTGTTTGACTTATCACTTTAGTGGTAGACACTGTCCACCTCTCCTGGCCATCAGTCTCACCGCCTCTGCTCTCAGCCTCGGACTTTACTGACAACAGCTTCAGTTGATTCGCGTCCTGCATCTAGCGCATCTGCAACCAACAGCCACCGGGTTCCGAAACATTCTGGTGTTGTAAGACACATCTTATTTCCTTGCTACGGGAGTGCAATTTCCTTGCGGACGAACCCGTGGACCGTGCGTCACGTCTGTCCAACTCGCCTCCTTTGTCTGGCTCCAGCTTAATCATGTCGTCTCCAGCTCCCGGTGAGGTTATGGGCATCACCAATATGCTGAACCAAAAGGGCGGCGTTCAAGTAGCAACGCAATCAATTCCAGGTGTTCAGGGATCAACTCCAGAACAACCTGTTCACCAGCAACTCCCTCAGATGACGATGGATCGTGCCGATTCGCCTCACGGATCCGAACACTCGAGGTATTCTCAGCCTAACATGAACGGCAGCATGCAAAACGGACGGCCGTACGGCTCTCCCAGTGCCATGCACGCTCCTCTTCATATGCCTGAGCCTAACATGGGCCCCATTGGATTTCCTGGCATGGCCCCCGATATCTCCCATGCCATGCCTCAATACGCAAAGCCTCCCGAGGCGGTAGCGGCCCAGCCACCACCCAAGGCATACCCATGCAGCACTTGCGGGAAGGGATTCGCGAGACGCAGTGATCTTGCCCGTCATGGTATGTGCCCTCCACTGCCCCCTCCGATTCGCAAAAGTAGATGCTCACGCTAAATTGAATGCAGAGCGCATCCACACTGGAGTGCGTCCACACGTCTGCGATTATCCAAACTGCGGCAAGCAATTCATCCAGCGTTCAGCTCTCACAGTTCATCAGCGTGTCCACACTGGAGAGAAGCCGCACATGTGTGAACGCTGCGGAAAGGTGAGCGAACCGACAGTCACACAATCGAGCGTCTATGACTGACAAAGAAAAAGCCCTTTAGCGACTCTAGCTCTTTGGCTCGGCATCGTCGGATTCACTCGGGTAAGAGGCCGTATAAGTGCCCGTATGCTGATTGTCAGAAGACATTCACGAGACGCACAACACTCACTCGCCATCAAAATCACCATACTGGCACGGTCGAAGATGCTGCTCGCGCCACTGCGGAGGCCCTGGCCAGGAACAGCGTAGCCCGCTCAGGCTCCGCACGCCCTGCCCGGTCTGAGGGTGACCAGATTAGCAACCACGGTTCACCGATCTCTACGCCGTCTCCGGCTCAGAGGACCATGTCGATGTCACCAAGTGCTGAGATGGTTGGTGCCAATGGAATGCAACACGGATACGTGGGTAACACCTCCCTGCCTGCTCACCTGCGCAACGACCTGCACACTGGCAGCCCCACCTCTACAACGTCGGCAGGTTTCGCCAACAACGTCCGGCCGACTTCTCACCCCACGAGCTACGGCGCACCACCGACGACACTGGAGCCGAGCATCGAAAACGGGCAGGGACCTGGTAGCGCGGCTGGAAGCCCCCACATGAGCAGTGTCGGATGGGCTTCTCCTTCGCATGGGGTGGGTTCGCCTGTTCATAGTAACAACGGTAACGGCAGCTACGTCTACCCGGATCCTGACCAGGGGTATCCCACAAACGCGGCGGCGCAAGGGCAGTTGTTCTACAGCGCCGCCATGGGCTTGCAGCGGCCTGGAAGCGCTGAGCCCGGTGCAGCGAACTACAACAAGCCACGTCAGGGCGAGCTCTGGGCTGCCTAGAAACCTAATTGGTGAAGCAGACCCCCACTGGTCGCGTGGACAGGATGGGAGGCACGGGTTGCCAGTTTGCTGGTTGCATTAACAGGTTCTGCATGACAAATTTCGACAACAGAATTGCCGAGGCGTGCTCACTGAGCCGTGCTCGGCCCGTCAAACAGAGACGTTTTCCAGAGGGCTTTCGGTGGGTACCCATGATTACTCAATCGGTGTGGATGTCTGCATCCAATTTTATAGTACGGAAGTTATGGCGCAAAATCGAGCCAATCGTGGAGGGTGGTAATACAGGGCTTTTGGCTGGGGAAATTGTTTTTCTTCACTCCTTTAGACTGGCAACCGGGCATGAAAAAGGGAGAACAAGCGTGGCTACGCAGCGGGGCGACGGCAGGACAGGGTGTTTCGGAGCTTCACGGTTCGATTGCTTCTTAAGGTCAGCAGACACAAAAGTGACTATCCGTTTACTGTTTTCTTTTAGTGTAAAACAATTAGACATTCGATAGCTTCGATGGTCGAGGAAAAGAAAATAGGACAACCGCGTAATTAGTATTGCTCGCTTGAACACCATTGTGAAAAAGTGCAAAATTAAGTGCTAGTGAGACGAGGCTGATCGCGTCCATCCCCCTTTCTTGCTCGGGACTCATGCGCACTTGTGGACATATACGTGACGGTGGAAGACGACGTCTGCGTGGTTTCTGACGGAGACAGCCGAGCTTGCTGCAAGTGTGTTGTTCATTTGCACAAAAAGATGGTCGGGACGGGGACCAGGCCAGCCAGGATCCGAGGTCAGGCTAGTTTTGTCGTAGGGTGGGTGTTGGCTCGGTTTTCTGTTTACTAATCTTCGGCCACGAGTTGTCCTATTTCGCTCATACGCTGGCCATGGGCTGTCAAACGACGTAATCATGGGCAGAAAGAGGGCCTGTGTTCCTGTTTTGCCTGTTCAAATATCTTGTGTGTCTCGCTCGCCCCGTCTTTCCCCCCCGAGAAGCTTCATACAAGGCTGCTTGCTGTCCAAGTGTATGGCCCGGCACGGAGTAAGCACGAAACTACGTGCTCAGCTTATGTGGACGACGATTCCTCGACATTAGCAGCCTCGTCACATTCGTTTTAGAAAGACTGTATTGCGAACTGGGTTCGTCGAAAAGAATCAAATTGTTGTTGTGGAGGTGTACGACTTAAAGCATGGCGCCGCCACTCACCATCTCGATCCAGACCTTCTCCGACACTGTCTGCCCCTGGAGTTACATCGGCAAGAAGAATCTCGACAATGCGATAGAGGCATACAAGGAGCAACATCCCGACGTTGAATTTTCGGTGACCTGGAACCCGTTCTACTTACACCCAAACGCCAAGATCTCCGGTGAGACCCCAATATCTTGTTTTCAACATCACCATCTTCACTACCACCTTCCCGGCAGCTGAGGATATACTCTGCAGCGATGTCCCACCGCGTTACCCAAAAAACCATGGCTAGAGCTGATATCATGACCAGCATATAACAAAAAGAAATACTACGCCTCCAGGTTCGGGCCCTCAGGGGCCGCAGCGATCTGCGAGCGGGTAAACAACTCGGCGGCGGCGCTGGGGCTGTCTATCAACTGGGACGGGATATGCGGCAACACTCGAGACTCACACGTTCTCCTCCTCCTCGCTCAAAAGCTCCAACAGCAGCAGGACGAGGAGGGCGAGGAGGAGGAGGGAGGTGACAGCACCGCCGCGCACAAGGCCCGCGACAACCTCCTGCGGGACACACAGGATACGCTGTTCTACGGGGCGTTCGACCGCGGCCAGGACATCAGCAATCGGGGCTTCCTAGTCAAGGTAGCGCTGGAAGCCGGGCTTTGCGAGAGCGAGGAGGAGCTCCTGGCGCACCTGGACAACAAGGAGGCGCGGGACGAGGCCGACGGGCTGGACAGCTACGCCAAGGAGGTGGTTGGCATCACGGCCGTGCCGAGTTATGTCGTCCAGGGGCGGTACAGGATCGGCGGGCAGCAGTCATCTGACGTGTTCCTACAGTTGTTTGACAGGATTAGGGCGACGGAGGTGGGTGAGTAGTGTGTGAGTGTGAAGGGCGTCTCATATTGGGTTTCTATCCAGATGAGAAAAGCGAAAGCAGGTGCTATCTGTGTGTCTGGTTGGCATAGTCGATTACAAGTCAGAAATGGCTGGCCAGGAAACATACACGATGGCCTGAGGATAGACATATTGGAGGATTCGCATACCGCTGGGTGGCCTGTTGGCGTTGTGATGGTATCACATCTAGTAGTAATAAAAGCCAACCTTGTACAAAGAATGAGCAGTAATGAGTTGCTTTGATCACGATGTCTCTCGGCCATCGAGATTGCTTCAACATGTTTATTGATGATTAGTATGAGTATGCTCGAAGACGAGAGCCTCTGTCTTCGCGAAATGTCCCTTTCCCCTCCCTAATGAATCGTGTCAAAACTCCCTGGAACACTTGATCCTCGTTCCATCGATGCTGGGTGTCCATCCATACGCCATGGGCAAGCCGACGTCGAACAATCTGTCGAAGGCCTTCTTCAATCTACCGTTTGCATTCTCTTTTTTTGTCTCTTTTCAATTCAATTTACTCCAATACGCCGTGATGATGCACGCAACGAAGATGAACCAATACTACCTCACTCACTTCTTACCTCGGCGGCGGGAAGAATCATCCTATTTCTTCTTGTTGCCGTCGTCAAAGAGCCCCATGAGATGCGTGTTGGTGAGGTTCTTGGGTCGGGTAGACGCCCTCTTCTTCTTCTTCTCCACCTTGGCCGCCACCACCTTCAGCCGGGGGTCCTCGCTTGTGGGCTTCTGGCCGACCTGGGTGAGCAGGCGGTTGATGTCCTCGACGGCCGGCACCGAGACCTTGTGCCACAGGTTCTGGAACACCGGGTCGACCTCGTTCCAGAGGCTCTGGTCATCGCTCCACACGTAGCGCGGGTGGTTGTCCTTCTTGGTGCGCACCACCAGCACCTTGTGGTCCCGCTCCAGCTCCGTGAGCGCCTTGTAGAGCGACTCCTTGGGCCAGCCATCCTCGAGATCCTTGACCTGCACGTACATGGCGTCTTTCTTCTTCTGAAGATACGCCAGAAGGCTCTCCTTGCTGCGCACGCCGGGGATCAGCGGGTTGTGTATGTAGGTGCCACTGTCCCATCGCTGCTCGCTGAGGTTGGGGTCAGGGATCCAGCGCACGCGCGGGTTCCGGCGCAGGATCTCGGCCAGCTCGTTCTGCTCCTTCTCGGTGACGGGCCGCCGCGACATGTGGTCCATGATCTCGTAGATGCCCAGCTCCTTGTCCTTCTCCTTCAGGTGGTGCACGGCGTAGACCATCTGAGTGCCCAGCTCCATGCCCGTACCCGTGAGGGAGGGCTGCGAGAAGATCTCGGCGCCATCAATGGGACGCGACTTGTTCTTCTTGGTCGGAGTGCTGCCGGCGAGCGCGCTGCTTGTGGATGCGACTGATGGAGAGGGAGATGGAGGCGCAAGGGCGGCCTTCTTGGAAGGACCAGTCAGGTCGACGACGGTAGGGCCGCTCTTCGCTGCGGCTGACGCAGCCCGCTGGCGCTCGAGGAAGGACATGTCGACGGGATGGCAGAAGAACTGGATCACTGTCGAGAGGTTGTGGATGATTCACGCGCTGACGAAGTCAACGTCGCTATTGTGGAGGAGGAAGGGGTGGAAAGACGTAAGGCTGAGACAAAGCGCTCTAGGCCCCCAAAGTGGGTGGTTGATACGCAGCGGAAATTGATAAGGAAGTGGGCTTGCACTAGCTCCGCTGGGCGGGTTTGCTGTGGGTGCCAGCAACTGAGAGATCGACAAAGATTGACACGATAACCAGCTGTTTGCTCCTTGAAGAAATCTTCAGGAATAAGACAAAATATGGAATAGTTGAAGTCGCGAGAGATAGTTTGATCAGCTCTTTTAAGTCTGCTCAACGTGGTGTATGATGTGGGCACAAGACCGTAGATCTCACTCGCAAGTAGACAGACTATTGTGGCAGCATAATGGGACGACCCGGCATTCTGTTGGCCAGCAACCATCTGTCTTCAACACCGTGGTCCGTTATTGGCAAGCAATTGTCTTCAGGCCTCGTGATTGTCTCTTCAAATGGAGTATTAAAACGACCGCGTATAAGTGAAGGAAAAGTCTAGTCGAAGAACCTAACCTTGTTGAATAGCCATCACCCACGGAAATGCATGGAGTGAAAGTGTCTGGACAATGTTCCGGCGCACATAAACAACCGACCCGATGCCTCTGGTAAACTCAACCGTGGAACCCTCAGTATCAAATCATTGGGTAAACAAGGCCAAAGCTGAATTCTGTCTACCTGCACGGGCGAATAGAAACAACACGAGGATATGTAAGGCAAAAACCACCAGTGAAAGCACGACCTATATGTTATCGTCACGAAACTGGCGGCACCCTCTTGCCAAAAGCCCACCGCAACGCTAGCCCCTCCCCAACTCATAGTCCTTCTAAGCCTGGCCTTGCTGCTGCTGCTGGGCCTGGAGATATTGGTAGGCAAAGTAGGCAGCGGCACCACCGATAAGCACGAAGGCGTACACGCCGATGCCGAGGCCGGTGGCATCGCCCGTCGACGCAGGCGTGACGGCACCGGGCTTAGGAGCCTTGGGGGTTGGGTCGCCGGGCTGCGAGAGCAATTGATTGTCAGCAGGTGCTCGAATCCGACTTGAAGTGGCCCCATGTGCTGCTCCTCATCTTCTCACAGGGGCTGGGGGTTGTTGATTGCAGAACGTACCTGTCTCTTCAGCACACCGGCGTAGAGCTGCTCCAGTGTCTCACGCGCCTCGTCGCTGTGGCCGACGTCCTCGAAGGCTTCGGTTGCGTCTTGCCCGGCAACATCCAGCATGACCTCCTCACCACCGCTGTGTTGCGCGCGGGCATGTGTCAGTATAAGCTTGCCGGTAGTGCCGAGGCATTGGGGTCGGGGAAGGGCCCGGCATTTGGACTGCCGGGCAACATTGGACGGGGCAGAACTCACGGATGCTCGTCTATGAACTTTGCGCAGTCGTAGACCTTGTCGTGGATGACCACGAACAGGTCCTTCTTGGTGTTGTGCTCGGCAACATCCTGGTAGGTGAACTCCTTGTCCGTCATTTTGGCTGTTGCGGTGGTGGCTGTTGGGGAGAAAGCTCGGGCAGTTTCGTCGAGGTCGGGGTAAGACAGTCAGAGAATCTCAACACGGTGACCGGTGCGGGAGACAGCAGCAAAAGGGGGTGGAGTAGAGCGCCAATGGGAAAGCCTGGAGGAGAGCGTCGACAACAGACTGCAGGTGGTGGAAAACTCGAGGACGGTGAGGTGGATTAGACCGAGTAGCCGGACAGGAATGGGGAATCGAAAGATAATGTATGCTTTCTTGCTCGGAGTGCTCAACTCTGTCCCCGGCGGGAACGGAACGGCAGCATCAGCACCGTTTTGACACTCTGTCGAAGGGGGGTGTTCGCAATCCGGCAGCCAGCCTGGCCAGTGGGAAGGGGACCGCCCGGCCGCCCTGGACCCCGAGCTAAACAAATGGGAACTGTGAGCTGTCCAGTTGCCGGGGACCCTGGGGCCCCACTGCTGCACCAGGTACCTGAGTTCAAATCAAGTCACGCTGGTTGGCCAGAGCGGGCGATTCATCACCCTGCCTTATCCAGAAAGTCCCGTCCGTCTGCAGGCCGTTTGGCACCGAGTATTCTCCGTTTCAACAAGATCCCCACACGAGCTCCTCCGTCGCGGGAACGGCACCACAATGAGACCCCGAGGCTGACGGGGCCGATGACAATCGCCGCTTCCAGAAGTATGGCCCCGGCTGACCTCAACATATGTCCCATCGTCCAGCGTCAGCCTGGTTTCTGCACCTCCAAAGCTCCACGTCGCATTTCTGCACAATTTCACAACACTAGCATTGACGGGGACTGTGGCTCCTGGCTTCCCCTTCGTTTTCGTATTCGTATTGCCCTCTTTCTCTCCCTATCTACCTGACGCAGAACCTGTCCGCGAAGCAAGCTACCCCAATCAGCTTGCCTGTGGTGCTTACGGCAGGACATGACTTCTCACACCAACAGCCAAGATATAAAGGCTTGGTGTCGGCGAGCTTCCGAGTCCGATTTTCAACCTCACGGCTCAATTGATGACACCCCATGCCTGGACGTAGAGGCCTACATATGCCCATATACATCTGGTCTTCCCTCCACGCTCACCTCCTAGAGCTGCCGCCACCGATGTCTTGGCCTAACCGGTAGCTGGCGACCTTGTCCCACTCAATCTTCTGTCTCGTCACCGGCAGCTGTCTCCTCAGACCCTTGAATGCGCCCTCGCTCAGACTCGTGAAGCCCTTGTTCAGCTCCTCCTGGTACTTCTTTTCCGCCGTCGAGATCTCCTTGGCAATGCCGCTGCCGGTTCCCGACGAGACGGAGGCTGTGACGGTCTTGTTGGTCACGAGGCGCACGTTTCCGTCCTCGTAGTAGTGAACATCCACCTTGATCGAGCCTTCCAGAGAGTTGTCGGATGGGTCAAAGATGTACAGGGATCGCCATCGACCGTTCCTATCCTCCGTCAGCCTCGGTCCTTACCGAACTATTATGCCTATAGGGACAATCCTCACCAAAAATTGTTGGGGCTGTATTTGCTGGCTACGGTGATGATGGCCAGTTTCGAGTCATTCTCAATAGGATACACTCCGAAGGCAGCGTTGGGGAAATGCTCCTTGACGTATGTTCCCAAGCTCTTCAGTGTTGATTTACTGCGGACCAGGATGTGTCAGTGCATGAGCCTTGAACTGAGAGGTCAGTCAACACGTACACAAGATCAGAGTGCGCGCTTTCGAGGGAATGGCTCTGGGCACCGCTGGCCTTCTGCGTAGCATGATCGAATTCGAAGCTGGTAGAGCTCTCGACGTCGTAGTACCGGCCATCTCCAAGAGAGTTGTGCGAGCTGACAATGACGGGCTCGCTGCTGCCCGGTAGCTTCGCTGTGATGAACTGCTCCTCATTGTACTTCTGGAATGCCGGCCCAAGCTCCTTCACCAGGCTGGGTTCGGAGATGGTGAGGGCTTTGATGTCTGCATCGAGATGTTAGTGTCGGGGGTTCGCGGGGGCGCACTCGTAGGCTCCAACTTGCCGGCTATGACATCTGAAAGCTTGAAGAGGTCAGCGGAATATCAATGGCATATAGGGACACGGGGGCGCACCTCTCCGGGTGGAGCATCTCCGACAAAGGAAGACACCCACTCTAGACTCTCAGACATGGGCGGCGGAGGGACAAATGACGAATCGGTAAGGTGGCAGTTCGAGTATCGGTTTCCTCGGCTACACCAGAGTTTGATGCTTGGGTAATCTGTGGATGAGCGCTGGTACGAATCGAAGGCGACAGGTTTCAGGGGCAACGACGTTGTTGCGTTGACAGCTCCCCGTCATCTATCCCCAGACCGCGCTTGACCCCTAGAAGTGGGGTGGGCACTGAACGCCGCGCGTGGCGGGGTAGCTCGTCATTGGGCGGCTGGCCTGTTGAGTTGTGGGAACCACCCGAGCGATTCCCAATTTCTTCAAAGGAGCGCAGCATTAGGGATCAACTTTAACCAAAAGTTCGTCATGCCCAACCATTTCCCAGCTCCAGCACGAACCACTATACTTTTTCCAACTTAGATATATTTCGTTTATAGTTATTTTCTACGTCATCCCAAGAAGAAGCCGTGGAACCGGCCTTTCAGGATGGTCTTGCCCAGCAATACCAGCCCCCAAGCCAAGGAGCAAGGCACCCGGCTGCCATAGTAACCACCAACGCCGAGCCTGATGCTTTGGAGATGCTAATAATCCAAGACCTTTTTAATATTGTCATATACCCCTGACAGCTGTTAGCTCCTCTTCACAGTGGGCTCACTTGCTTGGAAAGGCTACTTACTCGCAACATCTGGCAGGTTGAACCTCTCGAAGACCAAAGGCGTCGGCGTGCTCCAGCCAGCAACACGCATGACAGGCGCCTCCAGCCGAATGAATGTGGATGGGTCCTCCTGTATGGCTGCTGCCACCTCGGCGCCAACGCCAGCATTGACCATAGACTCGTGTACGACCATGCACCGCCCAGTCTTCTGGACGCTCTTGAAGACCGTCTCCTTGTCCCAGGGGTACACAGTCCGCAGATCGACCAGCTCAATGCTAATGCCCAGATCCTGCTCTGCCTGCTTGATGGCATTCTGGCAAATGAACAGTGGCTGGCCATACGAAATGATGGTCAAATCCTTACCCTCTTTCACAACCTCGGCCTTGGACAATGGCAGCTCATACGGCGCAACGGGAACTTGCTCGACGGCTGCTCGGTACAGCACTTTTGGTTCCATGAAAATGCAAGGGTCATTGCTCCGTATTGCCGCCAGCAATAGTCCCTTCGCCTGCAATGGTGAGCGCGGGACAATTACTCGGAAGCCTGGAATGTGCGTGAACAGGCTCTCCGGTGACTGGGTGTGATACAGAGCGCCATGGCCTACCGCTCCACAGGGCATCCGTACGGTCAAGCCTCCGACATGCCTGCCACATGCTCCGTCCCTATATCGATATTTGGCCGCCTCGTTGACCATCTGATCGAATGCTGGAAATACGTAGTCCGCAAATTGGATCTCTGCGACAGGTCTCATGCCCTCGGCAGCACACCCGATGGCGAAGCCCATGATGCCCTGTTCTGACAAAGGGGTGTTGAAGACGCGATCGCCTCCGTACGTCTCGGCCAGCTTCATGGAACAACGAAAGACACCTCCAAATGCAACATCTTCGCCAAACAAGAGCACATTTTCGTCCTCGGCCAGTGCTATTGACAGAGCATCGTTGATGGACTGGAACAGGTTCATCTTCTTGGTCGTCCCCTCGCGGACCTCGGGCGGCAGCTCTGGGTTGTTGAGGGCGGACTGCGACGTGTGTGCCAGGAGAGGCGTCGTTGCATAGTCGATTGGTAAGTTGAGCTTCGCATTGGGAGGGTGCGTCGAGTGCCGCCTCTGTGGCAGTCCGTTATGGCTCGAAGGCAGAGGCTTGCAGCTTCGCGAGGGAGCGGCTGCCAGTGTCGCAGCCCTCCTGAGCAAGTGTCGAGGCAGGTGGCCCCTCATGGTGTCGAAGACCGCGGTATCAAAGCGAACCAAGCGATTTCACAGGAACTCTGACGCGTCAACGCACACAGAAGTAAGTGCCTGGTAGGTACAATCTCATTGCATCTCCCAAAAGAAGTCGTGTCCACCATTCTGGGCGGGATGATGGCGGCCTTGGAGTCGTCTGGAAGACGAGAGTTCGGCAAACGGCGGTTCAAGAGTCGTGGGGGGGTTGATCTGGGGTTCGCCGCCTGGTCCCTGGTCCCCCAGACGCCAGACAACCCTCTCTAGGCGGCACCCTTGTCCCCCAACTCAGGTACGTACCTGACACACAGCCAGCCTGACAGGTTGGAGCTCGGCACCTGCAGCATGACATGCACAGCGGATCCCGGCCCTGCGCCGTGCCTCCCAGCCTCTTTATATCCAAATGTTACCTGGGAGACCAGCCACCCGTAAACACCAGCAGACGTAGCTAGGGCAAAATCCCACCGTAGAAGGTCAATCAATTTATTTTCTGCACCCGCTTCCTTTCTGTCCGTCATCCGTGCTGTTCCACATTAGATCTGAGCTGTGTGTGTCATGCTGCAGGTGTTGCATGTGTTGATCTGCCACTGACACTTTTGGTGGGCTGGTATTGCTACACACTACTGTAGTCCATCAACCTTACCGACTGCTAACCGAGTCTCCGCCCTTCCTCGAACAACAGTTACTTCTTTCTTAAGTACACTTCACACACCTCAGGTTCTGAGCTATGGCACCTGAACGGTCTTCCAGGCACCGCGAGTCTGGTGAGAGGAGACATAAAAGCCGCCACTCCAGGTCACATCATCATGCCTCCGGTTCAGACGGGACAAGGTCTGGCCATAGCTCTCGCCAGGCCTTGTCTATGGACGCTCTAGCGGCTCTGAATGAGGCCAATGCCCAGGGTCCCAGTTCTCGAGAAGCTGAGGAGGAGCTCGAGAGAAGACGGCGTCAAGAGCGCAGAGAGAGGCGAAAACGAGAGCAGAGGGCGAGCGCGGCCCGGAACGAGTATCAAGCAGTTGAGCCAGACAGCCCACGAGACAGCCCACGAGGGCACCGGACGCGGCAGTCCAGGTCTTCCCAGCCGCCACCACCACCACAGTACGAGGAAAGGGACTTGAGCCGTCGCAGGGAGTCGAGGGAGAGGAGAAATCATCGGTCTTCGAGAGCGTATGAATCACCACGAGACGCCCAACGAGACGAGGATGATGAGGAGAGGTATCGACAAGAACGGAAGGAACGCAAGCGGCAAAAGAGAGTGGTTGCCAGTGCTCCAGCACCAGCACCTGTGGAGGACAAACCCAAGTCCAAGAGGTTCTGGCACTTGCGCGGTGGCGGAACGAATACGTCGAGCAGTTATCTTGGCTACGATGACAAAGAAGGTGCTTATGACGATCGTCCAAAGAAGCGTTTCTGGACCAGGAAGAAAATTTGTGAGTTCTCTGTCCCGGATTTTGACTGACCGTACGACTGACATGATCAGTGATTGCTGCCGGTTTATCACTGGCCATTGTCCTCATCATTATCATTGCAGCGGTGGTAGTGAGCAAAAAGAATTCTGGAGGTTCCAACTCTGGCTCGGGCTCCAGTTCGAGCTGCCTGAAATGTAACTTGCCCGCCGAAGGCAGCGTACCCAGCGGCGCTCCAGACTACTTGGATCCATTCCAGTGGTACGATACCATCGACTTCAATGTCACCTACACGGATGTCCTGGTGGGCGGCCTTCCCATCATGGGCTTGAACTCAACGTGGGACGACTCAAACGCGCCGAATGGCATCGTCCCGGCCCTGAACGAAAAATGGGGTTCTTATACTGACCGGCCTGCTCGAGGTGTCAACCTGGGGGGCTGGCTGTCGCTTGAGCCTTGGATCACACCGGACTTGTTTATGTACGATCAAAGCCTAGGGATCGTGGATGAGTATAACCTCTGCAAATATCTGGGCTCAAAATGCGCTTCAACCCTAGAGGAGCACTACTCATCCTTTGTCACCGAGTCGACCTTTGCCGAGATAGCCGATGCAGGCCTCGACCACGTCCGCATCCCTTACTCGTACTGGGCTGTCCAGACCTATGACGACGACCCATACCTCTTCCGTACATCCTGGCGGTACCTCCTCCGCGGTATTGAGTGGGCCCGCAAGTACGGCCTCCGCATCAATCTCGACCTGCACGGCATCCCCGGCAGCCAGAACGGGTGGAACCACAGCGGGCGCCTGGGACCGATCGGCTGGTTCAACGGAACCAACAGCACACAAAACGTCCAGCGCTCCGTGGACGTCCACGACCGGCTGTCCAAGTTCTTCGGGCAGGAGCGCTACCAGAACATCATCTCCCACTACGGGCTGTGTAACGAGCCGAAGATGACGGTGATATCCTCAACCGAGGTGATGAATTGGACCGAGTCCGTCTACAGCATGGTCCGGGCCAACGGAGTCAAGGACGCCATCGTCGTGTTCGGCGACGGCTTCCGCGGGCTGGGCAACTGGCAGGGCGAGATGACGGGCTACGGGGACAACATGGCGCTGGACGTGCACCAGTACGTCATCTTCAACAACGAGCAGATCGTATACAACCACACGGAGAAGGTCGACTACGCCTGCCGCGGGTGGACGGAGCAGACCGAGACGTCCATGGACACGAGCACGGGGTTCGGCCCGACGCTGGTGGCCGAGTGGTCGCAGGCCGACACGGACTGCGCGACGCACCTCAACAACGTCGGCTGGGGCAACCGCTGGACCGGCACGTACGACACGGGCAACGCGAGCGACCCGCTCCAGGCGCTGACGCCGCGGTGCCCGACCGAGGACAGCTCGTGCTCGTGCACCAGCGCCAACGCCGACCCGGGCTCCTACAGCGACGACTACAAGCAGTTCCTGCTGTACTTTGCCGAGGCGCAGATGGACAGCTTCGAGAAGGGCTGGGGCTGGTTCTACTGGACCTGGTGGACGAGCCAGGGTTCGTGGCAGTGGAGCTACAAGAGGGGCATGCAGGCCGGCATCTTGCCCAAGAAGGCCTACGAGCGTTCATTCCACTGCAACTCGACAGCGATACCAAATTGGTACCCATCTTTGCCCGAGACTTACTAGTCGACGGTTGGAAAGAAGAAGAGAACGTTCGTCTTGGGGGACGCATCTCCGGAGTGGAATTCTCGGGATTGCAGCGTCTGGCGGCATGCGGCTGTACATGGTTGATGATTAGGGTGAACATCAAGCGGGTTATGGCTGGGTTTAATTATTTGGCATTGCAAACGGCGTCGGTCACGGAGGAATGGATCACATGGCTTCCACGTTCCTCCAAAGCATATTGTACATAAACGAAATCCTTAAGGGATAAGTCTAATTATAAACTACAAAGTACATAAGCACACTCAATCAATTTCCAGATGTGCCAGTAATGAATTTTATGTCCGAGTGGTCATATCGACATCCGACTCCAGGGTCGGGCAAGTTGTTCGCAACGAAATACTTGTGATGTGAGGCTAAAGCAAGGCGAAGAGAGTGAAGATCCATAAAGTCAGATCCAGAATTGAGTTTCCTAGGCGAGCATCTCCATTAGAGAGAATTCCCGATACAGGGGCTATTCATGGATATCGAGTGAGTACCATTGTCTTTATTCACGTCTTAAATGCGGATGCATTACGATGACTGCAATTATGTAGGAGATGAGTACCAAATTCATTCAAGTTCAATCAACAGGTTCAAATGCAAAGCTCTTGTATTTTATTGTACTACTGAAACTACTTCGGATGCGACCACAGTAACACTTGCAGTCAGTCACATAGTCCTTCTCTATGTCAAAGCGAGCCCAATGTCCGTCAACACGCTACTGGCGTGGACAGGATCGTCGAGTCGCATCTAGATGACAGTGGGCACCCTTGGGTAATGGTCATACCTAGATCTGATTTTGTCAGCCATGAATTCATGAAATATCTTTCAAGAATGACTGAGGTAGAGAGGGGTGGCGATATCAGTTCGTGGAGCCTCTGTCAAAGGCAGATTCATCAAGGCATTTTGCTATGAAGACCGTCGTGATAAAATTTTATGATCATCATTTTGGCACGGGGGAAAGATTGTGAAAAATTGGTCATAACTTACAATTGTAAACATGTCAACATCGTCGATCAGTAAAACCTAACCTGAGCATCATGAAGTCACTAATTTTCTGGCATCATTGTTAGCACTAATCTCACTCCGTAGACGCGATAACAAGAAGGTGAAGCCTGGGATTCAGCAGTGACGGTTATCATCTGCGCTCGAAAGCTCTGACATATGCTTGTCTTGTTTTTTGTCAGATCATCATTAAGGTGCAGAGAGTGGCTAGCTCTTGATCTTGGGCGACGGGAAAACTGAGAACGGACCTACCAAATGGGGCCGTCACGGATGTGAAGTCGAAGCCAACAGATCGATCTACTTCAGCAATGTTAGCAAGCTGAGTTTCTCAGGCATGATTGCAAAAGTGTGTGATTCAGCGTCTCTGTCAGGAAATGCATGAATGGTAGTTAAAAAAGGTTGTCTGCATCGGAAACCCGGATAAGACTCGTCATCTAAATATTCATCAGGGAAACGGGGGAGGGCTTCGAAAGTGGGAAATAGCACCTACTGACTTGAACGACGACGATCGTACTCGGTCGGCGTATGGAGAGCATCGATTGGCTCGTGGCCAACGACTCATCAACATCATCACCAGTTGCCTATTGGCCAGAATTATACAGTGCCAGAGATCTGGGTTGTGACGATGTCAGCGAGGGTGATCGTCTGCGGTCGTTCCAGCCCGTAGTGTCGCTTCAATTCAGTGGACGAGGTTTTCTAGGCCTGTCGCAAAATGGCATATCTGCTCATGAAATAATTCGGAGCCCAGTGCCGTTTCATCAGGATGAATGCTGAGGGGAGATAGATGGAAATGGTCGTACCATGCAAGCATCTGCAGCCGGGCCTGAGCTTCAAGTCAGCATATTGCGCAAGAACTCAAGATCAATAGAAACGTAATGTTCAAGATGATAATCAGAAACAGCCATTTTTGTCGTCAAAGAATAACTCAGTCGGTAATTCCAACTTGCCGAAGCAAAGTAAATGTTCATCAGATAAAGGAGAGTCGAAGAACGCAAAGTTGACATACCGTCACGGTGGGGGCCCGGCGCAGGCAGAAGAGATGGTCGATCATAGAGGCATGTCGACGTGGAAGAGACTCGAGCACTACTTTTCAGGCTGTTAGCTTGAGGTCGCAGATCGAGCGATGTGTTTGATGAAGCGCAAGTCGTGCTGAATTTCAGACTGACGTTACAAATTCGGTTTCATTCCTTTTAGGTCAAAGACTCTAGTTTGCGGTTTTTGGTGTTGTCATCAGGAAGACGATGGAGGGGAGAAGAAAAGTGCTGGCTTACCTCGAATTTCGCACGCGATGCGCGTGGTTGATGTTGGGACAGGAAGAGGTTGCTTGCAGAGACTTTTTTTTTCTTGCCGTTTTGAAGCAGGTCGGCGGAGCCAAGGTGGCCCAAGCTCCAACGCCGTTTTTGCGGGGCACTGGTCAGCTGAGTTGGCGTTTGGCCGCGACGGCTCTCGCGGGTGTCATTGCATCACCACGCCGCGCTTGAGTCGCGTCATCCTCTCTGAACCACGAGTAGGATTCTGAGCACTCAACCAACAGGAGAAAGCTGCCCATCATGCCTGAAATTGCAGAAGGTAGGTCACATCAAGTTCCAATTTTACACACTTGGAAATCCTACTAAGAACGCTTCTAGTCGCGAGGTGTGTGCATTTCCTCCGCCAGCACCTTGTGGGCAAGAGGATCTCCAAGATCCAGGCAGTAGATGACAACAATGTCTTTGGCAAGGTCGGCACGTCCGGCTCGGCTTTCGAGAAAGCACTCAAAGGCCGCACTGTAGGTGTGCCGCTGAAATCCCCATGCTACAGGTCATGTCCTGAATCTCGCACAGGTCGAGGCTGCTGGCAGTCAAGGGAAATATTTCTGGCTCCAGCTTGATCAGGCTCCACACCCGGTGATGCACCTAGGGATGACTGGTAAGCGACAATCCCGATACACTTTCTTGTGCGACTTGCAGTTTAGCTGACCGGCAAAGGCTGGGTTCATATTCAGAACGACCGCACTGCATACACCAATTACTACAAGAAGATGAATCCAGAGGAACAAGAGCAGTGGCCACCAAAATACTGGAAATTCCAGCTCGAGACTGAGGGCAGCCCAGCGGTCCGCATAGCTTTCACTGATCCCAGACGGTACGTATATCTTCAGGAGGCTCGCCGTCCTCGTTGCCCGTTCACATGCTCAAAGCTCAACCTTTGAAGCACTTCCTGTCGTGAAGTTGCAGACATCCTCATTAACGGACTCAAAATTCCTGACTCTCATTCGCACATTCCCCCTACTTAGTAATTGCTGACGGCTATCTAGATTTGGACGCATCCGCCTCGTTGACTGTCCTGGTGACCAGATTCGCAAGACCTCGCTGCTGGTGGAGAATGGACCAGACCCGGTAGTCGACAAGGATGTATTCACAGAGCAGTATCTGAGAGAGAAGATGCGCAAGAAGCACGTGCCACTCAAGGCATTCATTCTGGACCAGGCCCTCATAAGCGGCATCGGCAACTGGGTCGCCGATGAGAGTCTCTACCAGGCAAGATTACACCCTGAGCAGTACTGCGACGATTTCACCGACGCGGAGATCAAGCGACTTCACGAATCTATCACCAATGTCTGCCAGACAGCATGCGATTTGCTTGCCGACTCGGACCAGTTCCCCGACGATTGGCTTTTCAATCACCGATGGGGAAAGGGCAAAAAGACCTCAAGCGCACTGCCCAATGGGGAGAAATTGGCTTTCATCACGGTGGGTGGACGCACAAGCTGCTACGCACCGAGCCTCCAGAAGAAGACCGGTCTTGTCGCACCAGGTATCAAAGAAGAGCCGCTGGAGAACGGGGACTCTGAAGAGAAGCCTAAAAAGCCCAGGGCTGGAAAGCAGAAGAAGCAAGAAACAGATGACGCTAAAGAGCTGGCAAAGAAGACGAGGGCCAGGAAAACCGCGGTCGAGCCCGCGGATGACGATGACGATGACGACCAGCGACCACGGAAGAAGAGCAGGGTGAAGCAAGATGTCGTGAAGGGAAAGCCTTCGGCCTCTGGATCAAAGACCGCGAAAAAGGAAAATGGCATCGCAGAAGAGAGCGGCACAGGCAGAAGGCGATCAGCAAGGCTCAGCAGAGGTGCTTAGGAATCGACCTAAGTCCCGGCCGATCACAGACTCGTGGTAGCAAGAACGACTATCGCCGAATGCCGATACGCGGGATTCTCAGATTCCCTCAGCCCAGGACAATACGGGATGGCAGGGGACCCTTTCAGTTGCCAGTCGATGACTTGCCTAAAGTTCGAGTTATGGTTTCGGTGCAATTTGGAGCTCATGGCGAAGTCTAATTTGGGCTAATTAAGTGTTATGAATCCTCACTTGTCCTGTACTATCACTGCAAGTCCAAGTTGCTGTTTGATCTTTGATCGTTGCGAACTATTGGTTTACCCTCTATACAGCTTCTTGCACCACCCCTGAGCCAGCAAATTTGTATGCCATGTGTACTATTCTGTACATTCCCCGAAGTACAAGAAGATCGGCCCACTTGAGATCTAAGGAAGCTTATGTATAACAAATCTCTTAGACGGCATAATCCTGCCCACTTCTATTGTGCCGCAAAGATTGCAATTATGGCAATGAGAGTCTACGGTTCGGACGGTATGTCCGGTGGAAACGTCCCAAATTGGGCCATCAAGTACATAGTGTCCGCCTCGTCCAGCTTCTCACCATTCTCCGTCCCCTGGGCCAGCATTCGGAAATCTGCAAGTAAACTTAGCCTTCCATGCTTGCACTTCCACTGCCACCGGGGTTCGTGTCAAACTCACAATCGATATAGTACCCTGGCGTAGCAGTCATGTAAAGCTCAGCCTCCTCCGTGGCCGAGGCATTCTCAAAGGTGTGTATGGCCCTGGGAGGAACAACCATCAGGTCTCCAGGCGAGACTATGATTGGGTCAGTGATGTGTACCTTTGTCCCTGAAATAATTAGGTTTGGCTTTTGGGCACTCACCGTCCATGCTGCCGTCGGGAACGATGAATCGAACAGTCCCTATGCCGTTAAGAATCAGCAACAACTCAGCCTCACCATAGCTCCAAACAGTGGGTCACCGCACCCTTGGTCACGAAGAACAACTCATCATGAAAGCGATGCCAATGCATAGGTGGGCCGGAGGTGCCTGGGGGTATCATCAGGAGAATAGCGCCGACGCGGTTGTCCGTGTGGGACCCGTCCTCGAACACGTAGCAGGTGATGGGGCCGAGCATGAGGACCTCGGCGTCGTCCTTCCTGTAGAGCTTCACGGGCGCCGGGCCACGGTTGGAGGGCATCTTGGGCCTGGGTGCCAAGACGGCCGATAGCGAGCAAGAGGGGCAGGGTGGAATTCCGGGTAATAACTCAAATCACTGTGAGCAGCACGTCCAAGTCGAACATCGTGAAGGGCTCCGGGCTCGCTCAAGCAAGTGCACATGGTGTCTGCGCTGGATGCATGGGAGTGTTTCGTCCGACGTCCCCCCAGCCGCCGGCTCCTTTGCGCTTTGACGGACGGCGATCAGCACATGTCTGGCAGGAAGACGTGACGTCGTCCACTAGCTTTGAAGCTCTTCTCGCCTGCGGGGTTAAAGTGAGAGTGAGTTGTTAACGCTCAGAAACCCTTGCGTTGATAATTGGATGTCATATAGAATTGGTTGTGTGCATGCTGTAGGACGCATTTCTAGTGTTCCTGAGTAGACCCTGCATATCCAGCGTCTACTCCAATTCTGAACATTACGCATATGGAGTGCAGAAGCCAGGATCAATTCTCATTTGGCGAAACCTTCTGTATTGTATTATCTTAGGAGTATATCAAGCCTTGTTTTGAAAGACAAATCGTGTGGGGATGTGCAAGAGTTCTTGCTCTCTTCTTAGAGTACCGAGTAGTCACAACACATTGAATTTGCGTGCATTGCACCTTTCTGCAACCCTGACAAACACTGCTGTCAGACCACCTATGATAAAGTCGTATGGCGCTCGGAAGTCGGCAGAAGTCTCCCTGAAAGCTTCTCATGGCTACTATGGGCCAAGGGAGCAAAGGTAGGTCCAGGCCCTTTACCCGCCGAACGCCCCATCGCTTTGAACTGCAACTTAGGATAACTTGATAGGGATGCAACGCTCGCGAGCTCTGAAGCGCATGGCAGACATGTTTGCAGTAGTTCCCATGCGGTAATCGAAGAGGCATGACGATCTTGAGGAGGGGGACCAGCTGCAGCTTCGGTGCACAACGATCTAAGGGAAGCACATTACGGCAGTGGCGTTATCATCGCAGGAGCTGGCGCTGTCTCTATTCGGCGATCTAGACCACAATTACGAGGCGGGGGGAAGAAGCTTTCGCGTCCGGGTAGTGACTAGGGAAGATACTCATGGCATCCGAAGGGACAAATATCGTGTTGTCAGGGGCAAAAATGGACTGTCAGAGCTGCCGTGTTCGTGATCCAAGGACGGGTTCAGGTTTACGGAAGCAGCGATCCGGAGGGGCCCCCCTATATCCACCCTGATGTCGACGTCGTCTCCGCCGTGAACTCTATCGGCCGCGGAGGACAAGCCGCCATGAGATCAGCCCACGCGCCGAGAAAAGGCCTCGGTTCCTCCGCCTCTCTTTCTCACCGGCCTTTGGACTCTCGATTGACGCCGCTGTGAATGAGCGACGCCATCGTAGGAGCACGGGTTGCTGGTGGGTCCTGTGGGTTCCAGGAGGCATTCGTATAGTTACACGTCCAAGCACTGCCCGGCAGATGTTGAGGATAGCACCCTGGACGTCGTCTCTGTCTCTCAACGTGTAGCATGTTTACTTCAAATCTAAATCTGCGGCACCTGCAGGCTCACATGGTGTCGTGCCTAATGCGGCCCGCATTGCTATGTTCCAATTGTAGTATAATTGTACGGTACGCCAGCGAATGCGCTTCACTCAAAGATGAAATGGGTATCGCTTGTACCAAATAGCGCTATGCCTAAGAGCAAAATGCCTGCGTGCAGCATGGGAACAACCGAAATGCTGAGCCCGAGCCCCGATGAACTCCGTCTTGAATGCTGCCGTGGTCTGATGCCGAACTGCCTCAAAGCAGGAATGCCCCCAAAAACTCCTTTGTTACCTTTATCCTTCGATGCATTCAGACTGCCAGATAGGTCCCTGTCCACCAGAAAACTCCCATGATGATGCCCTTGTAAACAATGATGACTTGTTGCCTTGTCGGTCCAATCTTCCTGACACCGGGTCTGATGTAATGTATAAAAACCAGAGCGAAATACCGAAAAGTTGTCTCCCAAATTGTTCTGCCGTTTAAACATGTCCCTGAATCGATACAATTGCTTGTCGTATTCATTCTTTTTGATGCTGGAAGCCAACCGAATATCGAAATTCTTGGGTATCCCACTGGATGGGAATGATCGTGAGGATATTGACGAATGGTCTGCCGTCCTTCTTGAAATTCGTAATCTCGGTCTGGTGCTCTTTGTTGGCCTTTACAGCCTCGCGCATTCCTAGGATCGTCCTTTGGTCGATGTACTTGCGAGTTGAGCGTGGTTTGACGTTGCCCCCAGGGGCCTGTAGAAACCGGCAATTCTTCCCCCGGATGTCGTTCATCCTATAGCCCGTCATCTCCATGAACGGGTCCGAGGCGTAGACGATGGGCGCGTCAGGCAGTGCCAGGTCACAGACGAGGAGTGCGACGGAACAGTCGATGGGACCTAAGTCGATTTGTGGGTTGGGCCTGGCAAAGATGCGAAAAAGCACTGTCATGACGTCCAGACCGCTTGGGGCGTAGAGTCCGGGGTAGATCAAGGGATCAGAGACGTCGGATTTTTGGGTACATTGTGCAACTTGGGCCTCTCTCGTCTTGCCGTTCGGTGTGAATCGGTACTGTAGTTGTGTGTTAGCATACTTTTGATCTCTGTCAAACTGTCAACCCTTCGGTTGGTGTTGGACTATAGGCCTACCTCTAGTGCACATGATTCCCAGGGATTCATCGTTGTGGACTGGGACATAGGGAAAGGTGGATGAGGTAGGGTTGTGTTACGGCACACAGCAAGACTCAAGTACGGCCCAGTGAGAAGTTGGCGTAGGATGAAAGAGGATGGGAGAAAGGCATATTATCTACGGGACAAGTTTACGAATACATTGGGAGTTGTCAGACAGGCACTTGCCCGGTTTGCGAGAGTAGTGCACGTAAGAGATCGAGATCACAGCAGAGGCTCACAAACCCGCAACTCCGAAGGGTTTGAGCACCAGGTTAGAGTGACAAGAGATCGTGGAGTGGGCTAGAGCTTCATCCGGTGTCGTGTCTGGGCGAATGGGTAGCCGAGGGGATGGGAAAGTCAGGCGGCAGTAAGCGAAATGGGGCCAAAATGCGATCGCATTTCGATGGCCGGACGGCATCTGCCATGATCGCGGCGAGATCATGTAGGCCGAGCGATCGGGACGGCTACGAATTTGGTATATTACAACACTAGCACGCAGCAAAGCGCACCCTAGCACTCGGAAGCGGTCGCTTTGCCTCCACCCCTCTGCAGGCGGTGCCCATGCAGCAAACACTCTGTTTCTAGGTCACATAGCAGGGGTGTATCCTTTCCCTTGAGCGGAGGACACCTAACTTTATCTGTCACTCGAGAAGCGTTCAGCATACTTTGCCGCCACAAAATGATTGCTCGATCGACGAGCAGCCAGTCGCGGAATTAGTCAGGCGAGCGAAAGTGAGCTGATCACGGTGTCAGGCGGACTAAGCATTGACACGAGTAGGCAGACACTGACGGGGCGGATTGACGGATACGGGTCGATTGACGTCGCTATTAGGCTGATGAGGAGGCGATGCGTGACGATCGTCGTAGAGAGCAGACGTCGTCCAGATCTGAACAGATCTGAAGCTAGTAGACTATTTAGAGGAGACCATAGTGCAGCCAGTCGGGTATAATAGTGGGGCCGGCCCGCCCAACGACTGCAGTATAGTATGTGGGCAGGCAAGATTGGTTGAGCAGAGGCTGGATAAGCAACAACGGTTGACAAGGGCCCAGGCCTGTGTCTCAAAACCACTCGAATAGATGCTGTTAAGCGACATACAGCAAGCAGTCACACCTCATCTGGCCTATGCGAAGCCGCATCTCGAAACCGTTCCGGCTGTCAGGAAAAGAAAGACAAATCGATGCATGCGGCTGGACGCCCAGTTCATTGGATACACAAAGTACATCGGCCAACACTACGCAGTACCTGACAGCTCACCAAATTAGTGCGGTAGGCCGAGTCTAGAGGGATGGCCACTGAGTCGATTCGCTCCTGGGCGGCTCCCAGTGCCCCTGGTATATCCCGCCCATCCTAACTAAAAAGCGCCTTGTTCCGCGATTCTTGTGCGACGCACCCCGCCAGTCTGTTTGCTTTTTCGCAGCAGTGTGACTCCAGATCCCCTCACTCACGAACGGATTTAAGGAGTTTGTACTCCGTCGCAGGTGACCAAGCCCAAGCAATGAGGCTCAAATGGTACGTTGAAGGCTTGCCATCATCGTCCCACAGCTTGTCTTCTGAGACGTCGTCGGACTCGCTTGGAACTAGCTCGCTAAGGGCAGTCGTCCTCGCCTTGTCCCAGTCGGCTTCTCCCGGTTGGCTATCGTCCACCAATGTGTTTGCGAGGCGCTTCCTGGCCTCCATGGCGACGTATGTCTCAGCAAAGGTGGTATCGATGCCCTTGGCCTCCTTCAGCAGCGGAAGCACTGTCTCCATTGTCTTCTTGGCCAAGACAGGCTTGAACTCGCGCTGTTCAGATTTCGCCTTTGGGTATGTCTCCTTGAGCCATTTCTCAAACACGGCCTGGGCAGCCTTAATGTCGTCCGTCTTCTTGGGATGGTGCTTCGCTCGGTTGAACATGGTGTTGATAGTCTGACGCTGGTCTATAATGCCCCTTGTCAGCGAATTTGCTACAAAGTATGGTGATCATCCCAGATCGGTCTCAGGAAATACTTCTAAGCGAGAAGCGTTCCTTTTCTGATTTCCCGGACGGGAAACCATACACCAGGTGGGATGCTTAGATTCGCCCATTTACGGCATTGGGCAGTACGGCTGTCCAGATTGTCCACCACTTGGCAGGCTGAGGGAGCATTGAAGAGACGCTTATTTACAGGTCAGGCTCCTCTTGGAAACAAGAGCGATGGTCTTGTTGGCTGTCTCCACATCCTTAAAGCCGGTTCCCTTCAAGGTCGTCTCGGGGTTATCATCCGTGTCTGTCTCTCAGTCAGGGTTAGTAAGTGTTGAATCAGGAGGGTATCTTCTGAAGCTTGATATCAGGAATACGACCTCACTGGTCACATCTCTAGATCTGACATCGAACGGATGACGCATTCAAATGTGATAGACTGTGCTTACACAAATGTGACTGCTTGGGGTCTTTGGAGGCCTTGGCTTCCTTTCCCTCCTTGGACAGCGGGTTTGCCCGGTTGTTCTGCTTTTTCGACGTCGCTTTGGCCATTTTGGTGAATGGACGATGTTACTGAGGCTGATATCTAGGTGGAGCTGTGGTTGACAACAAATGCTTCCAACACTGCCATGCCAACCTCATATAATCGGGTCCTGGTGGCACCTGTGTGAGGCAGCCGGCTCAATTTATTATGCCTGAAAGCGGGCCGTTCTTCTTATTAAAAGCCCCTGGCGTTTATTCTGCAGGGTATGGAAGCCCTCATCGTCATAATAACCAGCTTTGCTTGATGTGCACAGCTGTTACAGTCCCGACAAAGGCAGCTTTGATTAGCTGTCGATGGCTCGCGTTTGGGAATTGATGTCATTGCCCCCTAAAGCTGCCTAGGTGCGAGTTGGCAGAGCCAGGGAGCTCCGATCTGCAGGGGTTGTATGCACCATGCTCAGCCAAACACGCGTGAAGGTGCAGGAGCAGCTGCAACCAGACGCGACGCGCTTGGCGGGGCTCGAATTGACCGCCGGAAAGTCATCACTCGGCCTCACATCTAATGGGAACACGCCAGCACAGAACGCTCAGGCGCCAAATGACCTTTGGTTCTATACCGCTCTTGCAGCTTCGTCCGATATCGCCGGAAGATTTCCTTCGCGACAATACCTTCAGGGCTTGAAGCGCGCCTGAAGACCCTCCTTCTCCTCGCAGCCGATAGGCGCGTCCCACCTTTCACACCTCACAATGCTCGGCTCTCAGCGACGTGCAGGGCGCAGTTCTGGCAACCGCCGTCCACCACCATCTCGACACGATGAGCAAGACTCGGTTGACCTCCCGCCGTATGAACCGCCGAAATGCCCTCTCACCGACGACATCAAGCGCCAACTGAAGGAGCTCTCCACAAGTCGCATCAACGATACATACGAGAAGCACACGGCCGAATCCACCAAGCTTCTTAGCACCACCGTATACGCCATCAACGAGCGAGTGACCCACCGCAAGAGGACTGCCGCGCAGAATGCAGAAAGGGCCGCCAAGAGGAAGCACAGCAACGATGACGCCGAGGGTGATGATGAGGGCGCAGCCGCCGAAAGAGCAGAGGGCGCGGTACAGGAGCTGGAGGGGGAAGTCTCCGAGCTGGCCACCCTGATCGAGGAGGCCATGAGGGGCGCCCTCGACATGCAGGCCGCGCTAGAGGACGAGAAGAGCGTTTTGAGAGACCTGCCCGACATGGTCGCAGACCGACAGCGGATCGCGTTGGAACTCGCACAGCAGGACCGGGAAGCCGATGAGGGAGACCCTGAACCCCCTGAGGTCTCAGGAGTCCCCATATTCCACGTTTTCGAGAAGGCGCGCGATGCTAAAGCAGCGGAGTATGACAAGTTGCCCCCTTACGAGAAGTACGCGCGCAACAACAGCTACATCGACTTCAAGCAGTCGTGGCATGAGGGGCTGTACGAGAACCCGGACGATATACCGCTGCCGGATGCCACCAAGTGGTTCGACCGGGACGGCCGCCCGAGACTCGAGACTCGCAAGGACGAGCGGCAGGGCGGGGCTGACGCGGATGAGGAAGACGGTGACGAGGACGATGAGATACAGATCGCACGCGAGAAGAGGAGCTTCAGATGCCCGTTGACGCTCAGTGTCATGCGGGAGCCCTACACGTGCAGGCTTTGCAAGCACTCATTTGAGAAAGACTCTATCATGGAGTACCTTGGCGGAGGAAATGGGAGGGGTCGAGTTGCGAAGTGCCCAGAGGCTGGGTGCCATGTTGAGGTGAGTCTTTTCTGCTGCTATGCTTGTTTTCTTCTATATACTGATACTCCCCGCCAGGCCATGACGGCGCAAGATCTTTACTTCGACGAGGCGTTGCTGCGCAGGATCAAGCGCGCCGAGCAGGCGGAAAGGGAAGCGGCGGAGCGATCCTCGGATCAAGAGGACGAGGACGAAGAGGAGGGAAGCATGGATGCTTCGCATGTCAGCCGTGCAAGCGCGAGGCGAAGAGTCAAAGCAGAGCCGGGGGGAGACGATGAGGATCAAGCTGATGATGATGGTTCAGTCTGATGGGGCAGCAGGAAGACTTAGCTTTGCTTGATTTCGACACAGGTCAGGACGTAATGATACCCACACTATTTGCGCGAACGTCGTACTCTGATACCTCAATTGCCATGTCCTCTACTCCCCGCCCTGAGCAATCGTGAGCGGTGTATATTTTGGTAAATCTTCGGATGCATGTTTCCGGTATGGCCCATATTGATTGAAATAAATCCTCTGCCAGACTCCAAGCTATGCTCGCAATGACCCAAACCCAACACCCGGCAAGGTAGCAAGCCCAAATATTGGTACATCACACTATGAATTCTTCGCGCACAATTACGTTCCTGGCACAGATATCAATCTCCCATGGTAAAGAACACGCCGTCCCCGACGAGAAGTTGCGTCTCGGTAGCTTTTGTTCCAGCTTCGAACTGTGATCTTTGACACTTCCCTCTCATCATGCCGACGACCCAAGGGTCGAGCGCCGCCATATCACCAGAGCTGCGATTGCAGCGCAAGCGGTCGCACCCAAGGCAACATACAGACTTGTCATATCCGGCGGCGGCTCCTCACTCTTCGGGAATCCGGAGCTAGGATTCGTCGCCGCCTCAGCCAGCGCGACAAAGAGCTCGCTGATGCTCTGCCATGTCACGCTCACGTGAAGCGGGGTGGGCATCATTAGGCCGTGCGTGTAGGCGTCAGGTTGCATCTCACAGCGCTGTGTGGTCTTGTCCTTGTCGGCTTTCAGGGCCACATATATAGAAGGCAATTCGTCGAGCTGTGGGAACTTCTGGCGGAGGTCGACAATGTGCGAGAACGAGTCTGGATCGGAAGAGTCGTACGTGTAGCAAAGAAGGTCACAGGCATCGAGCTTGGCATGGTTCTCGAGGATGGCGGGCTCGAGCTCCCCGAGCTCCTCGAGGATGAGGTAGCATTGCTTTCCACCTTGAAGCTCGACACTGTTGACAGCCCGCCGAGGCTTGATGGTCGGGCGGTGGAGAGCGTCAAAGGGCCTGTTCAAGAAGGCGTCCATGAGAGACGACTTCCCCGCTCCGGATGCGCCGAGGACATAGCACAACACAACGCCTCGCTCGACTCGGCCAGGTCGCTTTCTACGCTTCCTTGCCTTGGTCACCTTCAATGCGCTGGTGATCGACTCCTTGGGATTCGAGGCCTCAAAGCCGAGATATGCTAGGTACTCGAGCGTCGTCTTCGGCTCGAGGAAGGTAGTCATGCTCCATTGTGCGAGCCAGCCCTGCAGCGTGATGTGCCCGGCTTCATTTCGCACAGTGGACGACGGGAAAGAAGCGTCAGTCCACGACTGGGGCAGGCCAGGTGTTGGCCGAAACAACGCCGCCAGCTCCTCGCTGTTGAGCCCTCCATCGTTGTCCTTGTCGAATGCGATGAAAAGGTCCACGAAAAAGCGATACCCGGCAGGGCTCAATTCCGACGACGCGTACTCGGGGACATCAAATTTTGGCCGTAGAAAGTTGTCCTCCAGACTGAGACTATCAGTATAGTGGTGCTTCCGCAGTATGATCCATATTGTCTCGTGCCGGCCCTTCTCCGCGTACATCCTGTTCAGACGCAGAAAACCTTCCAAGTCTACACCCTTTTCGAGATTGGTGCCAGGCGACACCTTGCTGACAGTTAATTTAATATTGTCCAGGTCTTCCTGTGACAAGGGCCGCTCGAAGGATTTGGCCTGGAAGTCGTGCATCTCCTGGTCATTTAGGTAACCATCCTGGTCTTTATCACTCAAGTAGAAGATCCTACGGAGAGCCGATGCGCAGGCAGGCTTGAGGTTGCCCTCCTTGTAGTCGAACAGTGGTGCGATCGGGTGGGTCACGGCTTTTTGGCAAAGGAAGAAGACCTCGTTCACATTGCGGTGCTCCCGAGCGCTTGTCCTGATGCAGGAATCGATCTCACGGAACTCATGCATCACAGGCAGTATCTCTTCGTCGACGACCTGGGCTGTATTTCCATCTCCTGTCAGGTCGGACTTGTTCGCGCACAACACAACGGGAACGTTGACCCCGAGGGAGCGGAAGTAGGGCATCCAGAAGAGCGCAACCCTCTCATAGCTGTAGTGGTCGGAGTAGACGAGGAGTATGACATTGGACTTTCGGATCTCTTTCCGCAGGGTATTGCGATCTTGTGGCCGGGCAGATGTATCGACGATGGTTGTGGTGACGTTCTCTGGGGTACCGATGCTCGGCGGGAGGGATATCTGGGGCAGGACAGCCTGTATTCATATCAAGGTCAGCGTGGCCGTCGAGGAGATTGGGAGGTTGCACCACCTGTAACTAAATGAAGGCTTGAGTCCTACTCACCTGGATTTTGTTGGAGACAAAGACGTCCTTGACAAGGGATGCGATCAGGCTAGATTTTCCCGTCCCCTCGTCCCCGCACACACAGATGCGCACTGGCGGCCAGAAGTTAGAGAGATCATGTGGGGAGTGGCATGGTTGACGGACCTGTCGCCATCGCAGCTGAGGTGGCGGAGGAGCTATGATGTTCTGCTCAGGCCATGCCAATTGGCGAATCGGCGGATGGGTGGCGGCGCAGGACGTCCTTGCAAACGAGGAACGATTACGTTTTGTGATCCTTTGTAGCAAGACTGGAACAGGTGCGAAGAGCAAGCGAGCGAGCAACGGATGTTGAGGTGGGTGGAGGTGGTATAGAAAGCTACCCACCTTGGTCTAAGTAAGTTCGAGTAGAGGTGGGAGCTATCAGTAATTTCCGCGAGCTTCGGAACCAACCATTAGCTGCACAACGGAGGCGTGACGGTGGGTGAGTGACATTGCAGCTTTTGGAGGCCAATCCAATCACCCTGTCGCCCAGCTCCATCCCACCTTCTCTGGACCCATGCACCTCGTGACGAATTTCCTGGGTCCAAAAGTCTTGTTCTCTACAGTTATCGAATTACCATGTGTGCGCAACAAATGCAAATAGTAGGAGGTGATCTTGATATAGTCAAGAACGGTGTCTAAATATTTAGCTACGTGTAGCTAATTGGGCCAGTATACAATTGCGGTACTTCTGCTCCCTGATTCATAGCCCGCCCATGTATTGTGTCCATCGCACCGCTGGTGATGCCATGAAGACATTACCACACCTACAGACAGTAAATGACTATGTACATGTAGACAGGTAGAATGAAGACCAAGATGGATCTGCAGCCCACATCAGAAGTCCATGTTATTTCTAGACCAGCGGATCTCGTTTGGGTGCAGGTCACATCAATCCCAGCATCCCCATGACGCCCCATGCCCCTTCTCCAAGCTCCAAGCTCCTCCCTTCCCCTCACTCCTCACATTACCCCACAAGATCGATGTGGATGACAGGCTGACAGGGCAGTGGGCAGTAGGGATCATATCCAATTCCCAAGGTTGATCCCCAGGATCAGGGGCTACCGACACCACGGGCCCAAGGTCCATGGGTCCCGAGGTCTTTCCTCGCTTCTCGCCCAGCTCGCGACGTTGTCGCATCCTTCCATTCCCTCGTCCCTGTACAACTGTGAACATTTCTCAATACTTTGACTCTTTGCTGCCAGCGACGACCTCGAGCACCTCGAGATCCTTGGGCATCCAATTGATCTGTCCTCGATTCGATTCAACCCATCTACCTCCGGCCAAGAGGAGCATCCGTATTTGGCAGGTCGGTCGACTGTGCGCCATCCAATTCAACGACCTGTCAAACCTCTCGCCTCGGTCGTACTGTGGCTGCCACACTGCTTTTGTACATGCGTAGCATCCCTCGATTCCGCCAACAATCGTCCGCGGCGGAGAGCACCGACACACGCGACAACGTCCGAGAACTGGCTCCTGTTAATATTACACGCCCACCAGGGTCCGCTCTTTGCATGGGGCTCAACCCATAAGACGAATACAACCTTGAATACATACGTCTTGCCAAGAAAGCATCCAGTACCACCTTCAGGAACTACCCCATCCTCCTGGCACCATGTTGTGAGCTTACACTCCGTCTCTTTCTTTGCTTATCGTTACCACTGCTCAGCAACTCCGCAATATGACAGACGTATCGCTGATTACTGCCCTCAGCGTCCTACCGCCTCCCCCACGGTATCCTACCCAGGCCGCATACAATGCTGCCGTCGGTGCTGGCCATATCCCGCCCATGATAGAGACCAACAATATTCTCTCAAATCCCGAGGACCATTTCTTGGTCGGAGAGGGTGAGCTTACCCAGTCTCCTGAATTCCACCCTCTGCGGGACTTCAGCACCGCCCAGGCTAAACCAGCGTGACTTCCACAGGTACCTATGTCCTCAAGGAAGACTTACATCTTGCGACTCCTCCTCCACACCCTTCAGAGGCGCCTGTGATCAACCCGAACCCACTCGCGACGAACCCTCAGCCAGCCACTGCCGGAACCAAGGTATCGTTGATCAACCTCGACGCCCGGCCGGCTCCATTCCAGTACAGAGGCATCTCAGCGACGGGCCTCGGGCAGTCGAGTATACAGGAACACCCACACGAGGACAATTCGAGAGACCCAACCATCAGCGGCAGTGAAGGACGGGCAAATTCTAGCGATGCGCCTCTGTCATTAGGCTCCGCCCCAGCGTTTGGGGAGGGGACTGCGTTGCTCGTGGCGCCGAACTCTAAGGACGCGAACAAGCGGAAGAAGCCCAAGAATAACATGACAAAGAGCAACTCATCATTTATCAGTAGAGTGATCGTTAATGAGTCGCTGAGTAAGAGGATACAGGAACGTCCGACAGACGGGCTATATGCCTTTGCTAATATCAATCGCGCATTTCAATGGCTTGACATGTCGGCATCTAATAAGGTATGAGTTTCGCTACATCCTCGCCGTAGACGAGCGTGGCCTAGAATTACGCTGATCAAACATAGGCCGAATATCTGACCAAAGTGCTCTTCACCAAGGCGCATTGTCTCTGTCATGATGTGAACCAAATAACGAAGAGCCCAAGCCATATTGACGTTATTATGGGGTTCTCTACTGGTGAGATAATATGGTGGGAAGCTACCTCACAGCGATATGCGCGTTTGAACAAAAATGTAGGATTCTTGACGGCGAGCTTGTTCAGTTCTGAGCTGATGGCAACAGGGCGTTATAAATGGAACTCCCGTTTCCCAGATCAAATGGATACCGGGATCAGAAAATCTGTTTCTCGCATCACATATGGACGGATCACTTGTGGTCTATGACAAGGAGAAAGAGGACGCCATCTTTTCATCAGAGCAGGAGAGCAGAGAGAATGGCGAGGTCGAGCTGACCAACGGTACGAACGGGGTCAACACCTATAAGAATGGTATCCAGGTCCAGAAGTCTGTCAACTCCAAGAACCAGAAATTCAACCCAGTCGCAGCATGGAAGCTCTCAAATCAACGCATCAATGCCTTCGCCTTCTCACCAGATAACCGACATTTGGCTGTCGTCTCGGAGGACGGCTCGCTACGAATCATCGACTACCTGAAGGAGGAGTGAGGAGCCCCTTGACATTATCTTGTGAGTCTGATGAGCTGACCCCACGATACAGTCTGCTTGACCACTTCCACTCGTACTACGGCGGTCTCATCTCCGTTTGCTGGTCCCCAGATGGGAAATACGTCCTCACCGGTGGACAGGACGACCTCATTTCGATTTGGCACGTCCCCGAGTCCGTTCTCATTGCGCGGTGCCAAGGCCATCACTCATGGGTGACGTCTGTGGCTTTCGATCCATGGCGATGCGACGACAAGAATTACCGTTTTGGCAGCGTTGGCGAGGATCGCCGGCTGTGTCTATGGGACTTCAGCGTCGGCATGCTACACCGGCCTAGGGGAGGAGGCGCCGCCGGTGCAGCATCGGTCCGCCAGCGAGGCTCGATCGCCTCCAGGTTGACGACATCGCAGCTCACACGTGCGGAAACGCAAGGAACCTCGGCGAGCAGGGTACGGTCCAACTCAGCCAACTCCGCAAATGGTGATGGAGAGGACGGCTTCACGGGGCCACACGCCGTTGAGCCAAGAGCAAACACAGCAATACTGCCACCTGTGTTGACGAAGGTTGTGGACACGGATCCGCTGTGTTGGCTAGAATTCACAGAGGATGCCATTGTGACGAGCTGCAAGTCTGGTAAGTTCGCTTCGCACATAAACATTCGGTCCTTCTTTCGGTATCCTGTCTCCTCGTCCCTGCTCCGCCAGCTAATGCTATCTGCTTCAAAGGACACATTCGCACTTGGAACCGCCCGTCAGACTCGACGGCTCCTGTCGGTGAGACCTCGGCCAGTTGAAAAGTGAGAAAATTTGTTGGGATGGTATCAGCATGAGAGTCGGTCCGCCCAGTAGCAAGTTTCTGGCTCTGCCACATCCACTATGCCGTACAGGGGCATGTGAGACTGAGTTAATAAACGCTGCAAATCCAGCACGACTCCTAGGCCTTGCATATCACTGCAAAGCCTTTTTCACATGCTTCTTGGTTTACGTGATTTGTATGGTTCGGATTATGACCGATAGAGTTGTCACTGTTTGTGCCTGGTTGTCTCCACCAGAGAGCTATAGGTCCGCTCTCGTTGGAGGGTTGATGTTTTGTGTGTTTTCGTTGGCAAGCCTCTTCCCGCATTGGCATGCAGCCATGGCTCCGGTTCGAGCCGCAGTGCCTACATGTGTTGATCTCGGGACCCACACCAGGTGGTCGAGAACTCGAACAAGTCCTTTGACTCAAGACCAGCCCAGGCCTGGGAAGCTGCCAGCAGGAGAGAGGCCCACGGAATTTCGCCGAGGGAACCTCCTGAAGGGGCTCTCCTGATCGTCACCCATCCGTAGATTTGACTGTGACAGCTCATGCGGCCTCGGTGGACTGTGTTTCTCCTTCCTCAGACTCACCGAGTCCCTGAGTGTTTTACTGGGGTGGTGGTGCTCGGTCCTGCTTGAGCTACCCTGATGAGCTGGATCGAGGAGCTCCTGGAGCTAGCTTTTTGCTCGAAAACACGTGGGTCCTGTGTTGCTCGAAATGCTAGAGTGGGTCCCGGGAGATATCGCAATGGCAGATGGATCTCGTCGTCCCGGCCACCCGACCCACAGCGGGAAAAGCATGCTGCAGCCTGCAGCGGTCAAGCTGCTCCTGCTGCTGGCGCCGGAGCAGAAGTGTATTAATTAATTTGTCCCAGCTTGCGCCGTCCCAGGCTGTACACATTACTGCGTAAAAGTATCCATCAAAAGACAGGCTTGCGATTTGAGCATATGGAAAGCTATGAGAGACTGGCTGCGCCGGATGCGTTTGTGCCCCTGTCTTAGCGCGAGCGATCGGTCAAAGGAAAGTGCTCGTTGTATCTGTACACGCATACAGCGCCGTCGTGTCTTGAAAGAAGGTGGCCGGGAGCATTGTCGCCTTAGCACTGCCGCGCTCGTCATCGTGACAAGAGATAAGCGTCGACGTCTAGAACAAAGGGATATGGCACGCCCGAGTTTGCTAGGAACAGGGGTGACGCGTGCCATTGATTGGTTAGGTTCTGCTTAAGAGAGGCACTATTATCAGACTTTGGCGACGGGAAAAGCTCTTTTGCCTCAGAACATGTGAAAATGATATGACAATGACTATGCCGGGCTGGAGGGTTTTGCATGCGTTCACTATTAGATTCATCGCCTGTGTTACTCGCTACTGTACCGGTCATCACGGTGGTGAGACAGGAAAATGCAAGATCTTGTACAACCAGCAAGGCTGAGGACCGGCAGTATCACGTATCCACTTGGGCCCTCTTTGGGTTAGCCTCGATCTTTGGAGGATATACGACCGGCCGAGCCGCCAGGACGTTGATAAGGAGCTCTGGGAGCGGTGGAGCCGGCCAGCGAAACAGCCAAAATGACGGGTCTCGCTGGCCCATCAATGCGGTGCAAGACCGGCGTCTGGTGGCGTTGATTGCCTAGTTTCCGAAGCTCGGCGTTGCCTCGTGCTTAACCCGGATGGGTACGCTGCCGACAAACCCTGAATCGCGACGGTGGCGTAAGGCTGCTTGCAATTCCTGCGATACAATACTGGCTCTGTAGTCTCGGGATACCCAACGCGGAAGGGGTCGACTTCGATACCTGCCAATGTGCAAGCTGCACCTAAAACGAATGACATATGAAACTGGTCTGCTGAGGCTTGCAGGTGGCTTTGAAGGTTTCTCCGGTAACCTTGTTTTGCTGTCAAGACATCCACACATGTTCATATTTTCTTTTTTTCGGTAGATCTTGGAATCGTTCCGATTGACACAGGGGTCAGGTCTCAGGGCTGGGCTGTTGGTGGGTCTACGCAGAGCCGGTCAATTAATCGTTGAATTCTGGCCGAGCCGGCGGTTGTTTTGGGCGGTCTGGCGGTTCCCTCACTCGGCGCAACGGTCAGGGCTTGTCAGGCACAGGCCTCGAGCAGGCGTCTCGTCCTCGTGCCGGATCCAGCGCTTCGTTTCGGTCTCCTTTGGATCAACTTGCTGGATGCACTCGAGGTTGCCTTCTGCGCTGGTCCTCTCCATCGGCTGCGGATCATCTCTCCATGTGGCGTGTTGCACCTTGGAGCAAAGTCATGCTATGCCTTGCTTTTTCGGAGGGTGGCGCCGGTCCGTCCCTCACAGCCGGCGCTGGGCAGGCCAAGCCCCCGCGAATAATGGGATGGTGAGGACTGCATTTTATATGTCGCCTGCAAGAGTGAGTCCAAGTCGCAGGGGGGAGACGCACCGGGTGATTGGCACGGGTAGTCAGATAAGCTGTTCGCACTGCCAGAAAAGAGGGCCATCAGGCGAGAGCTCGTAGAGATCATGCCACTGCCCTGTGACGTGGGCATGGGACGACACTGTGGCACCCTTCTAGGCCCTCTGACCGTTGGTGACGAGTTACAGACCAGATCTCGTGCAGTAGGTGCTCATAGCTGCTGTTGATCACACTGGAGAAGCATGGCTACTGTCGCCTGGTGCCCTAGCGGACGGAGAGTCTAAAGGTTGGAGCTTCTGAGATCGTGGAGAGTTCCGGACTGCCGCTTGCTCACATGGCCCCGTCTTCCGCCCGATTCAGCAGTCCTGCGCAATGCAATGTAGATCTTGCCCTGGCAGCCTGGCAGGCCAGGCAGGTTGAGGGCCACCAATGATCTCCTCATAGCGCGCATATACAATATGTATGTATTGTAGCATTTGCTGATCGGAGCTGAGTTTGTTTGAGCCCCCTTGAGGAGGGCGCAAGCGACATACCCCCTGCTATCGTCGTACCGTGACAAACTGACAGCGGGTGCTTCGGCTAGAAGTGTCATTCGTGTCGAGAAATAGACGCTCCTAGCGGAGGAGGAACGCCAAAAGGGAGGTCAGATCGCGCCTAGATGTTGGCTGGCCGTGGGGGGCTTCTTGAGGTGCGAGCCGACGCCGGCGCCAAGGTCTTGACCAACAAACGAAAGGCTGATGGAAGCTTGAGGGAAGGGTTGTGGAAGGATGCTCGATAAGCAAGCCAATGCAGGTTGATAGAGGACTGGGCTGGGCTCGGATCCACTTGGACGCAAGTAGGGTGTGCCTATGTGGCTATGTACCTATGTACCTGTGTACATGGGAACTCGACGGAAGGGCCGATCAGCAATCACTCCCTCTCCGTCATGGCCCGCCGTGGAGGCGAAGAGGACCGTCCAGAGCTGTCAGAATGGGATTTGTAGAGTACATGGTGTCGCCATTTGCTATCAAGGTTCACGGCGGAAATGCGGAATCCCCCGGAGAATCAACGGGAAAAGATACACCCACGACACTCCCCAACTGTATCGGCCGGAACGAGAGCAAACCTGTAAGGATTGGCGCGCCACTCGCAGAGCGACGGATGACGCGAGGAGGGAATCAGTTCAAGTCAGTCAGTCATTCAGTCAGTGTCAGGCCCTGGTATCCCACGCCCAGCCCTGAATTGAACCCTTCCGCCCTCTTGCATCATCCAGCCCTGAATTGAACCCTTCCGCCCTCTTGCATCATCCATCAGAGCTTTTTGGACCCCTGCCACAAACCATGGGTGTCCAGTCCACTCACCATCACTGTCACTATCTATCATCGTGTCTGACACCGCCCCCATCAGACTACTGGATCTGGATGTTGGTGATGGTGCCCTCTTTTTGGGTCGACCACCAGCCCGACAGGTCGCATACAGTACACACACTACTGAAATGTGGTCTACGTAACAGGTCGTTAAGAGTGACTCGACCGTCCTCGTTGATATTATTCCCTTTGTGGTATCAAGCGTGTAGACTATGATCCGGCCGTCGTCGGGACCCAAAGTTTGCGAAGTTGAAAGTGTGGGAAGGGAGAGACACCCGGCTGGCAGGGAGAGCCCCTCGAGTCGAAAGTGACTAGGATGCTTTCGTTCGTGTGCAGAGGCACCCTTGTCATCCTTGTCGACCCGGTATGTGGGACAAGCAACGGGCTCGACGTCTCGCTTATTGTTACTGACCGGTGGTGGCTTTGCCTGGTGGCCGTGTTGTACCGGTACCAGATCGCACTCGTCCTGGAAGAAAGATGCGTGCATACGGGACCCAGCCAAGGTTCCACGTCCCAGCCCAGCTGTGAATCCGATCGCCCTTTGTGTGTACATGTGCTGCTGTCCGCCGGTCGTCGCTCATCACGATCAAGGGGGCCATGGCCCATGTGGGATATCTTTTCTACAAGTGCGCGTAGTTTTTGCCCATCCTGTCCCCCCTTTCACCGATCCCAAAACAAGGTCCAGGCCCCATTTCCTCGTCACTGCTCGTGGGGTGTTTCTTGCATCTTTCGATACCACCCGTCTCGACTCGTCTCGTCACCCTCCCTGTCCAACCCCCCAATCCGCCATCCCCTTCTGTTGCCTCCGCCGACCACCAAAGACCAAGGGTCCAGTCCACTCACGGGACGTTACGGTACAGCAGCTATCGTCGCATCTCTGATACGGGCCATTTACAGCATCCGCAAGCGACTCATTCCCACTTCTTGCCCGGTATTACCACGCCCATTTACAATTTTTTTGCCTCACCAGTACCCACTTAGATTCCATGATCTGCATTGGGTTCCTGGATTAAAAGCATTCCACCCTGCCTGGCAGACCCTCACTCATTCCACTCCTCGGGCCATTGTCATTCTCATGCCCAGCGCAACCAGACATTGAGAATGCCCTCATTCAACCCTCTGGCCAACGTCACTGGGCGCAACGCCTACACGCTTTTCGAAATCCGCCTCGACAGCGACTTTCTAGTCTTCCGAGGCAACGATCATGAGTCCTCAGGACAACTGCTCAAAGGCACCGTTGTGCTATGTTTACCACAAGCTCTAAAAGTAGACGATGTGCACCTGCGACTAGTCGGAACTGAAAGGTTGAAGTGAGTGTGTCACAGTGCTCTCCCCACCGGTCCCTGCAACTTCTCTGCATCGCCCTGCACCCTGACTCCTCACTTCCCAAGCAGCCTTTCTTTGCCAGAGAGCTCTCATACTGACGGCCATGCCAGCTGGACGGACGCACGGGTTACCCCAACGGGAATCTCAAATCAGAAGGTCGATCGCACCAACATTTTCTTCCAGCACAGATGGCGACCTTTTGTGGGAGGCAGCTCGGGGAAGAGCACGCTGCTCGAGAAGGGAAACTATGAATGGCCGTTTGAGCTTATGCTGCCGGGCGACTTCTGCGAATCCATCGAGGGCATGCCTGAGGCCAGCATCACTTATCATTTGAAGGCGACCGTCGCGCGCGGCAAACTCGCTTACGACCTGCATGCTAAGAAGAGAGTGAGGATAATACGGACCCTCGAGTCTTCGGCCCTGGAATTCCTGCACGCCATGAGCGTCGAAAACATCTGGCCCAACAAGGTGGAATACAGCGTTGTGATCCCGACCAAGGCCATCGTATTTGGAAGCTCCATCCCGCTCGAGACGAGGTTTACGCCTCTGCTGAAAGGACTGGAGATCGGGGAAATCAACTGCAGGTTGATGGAGGTTCACGAGATAATGGTGACGACAATGCAAGGGCACCACATACGAGAACATAAGAGGGAACGCGAGGTCTCACATTGGACGCTCTCAGTAAATCGAGACGAGCACTGGAATGACATGATCGAGGACTCTGGCCAGGAGGGTTGGGTCCTGAACACAAATCTCGATCTCCCAAGGAAGTTGGGCAAGTGCATGCAAGACACCAACGTGCATGGCATCAAGATAAGACACAAACTCAAGATGGTGGTCGCACTGCACAATCCGGATGGCCACGTCTCCGAGGTAAGGCGCATGCCAACAAATGGAACATGGACCCGCAGACTGACAATCTGAACAGCTCCGTGCCACTCTTCCCGTGACGATATTCATCTCCCCGAACATGCCCCTGGACGACGACGGGAACCTGGTGCGCCAAGCACCTCACGAGACCAGCCAGGCTCAACGCATGCACGGCATCGCGCCGCCGGGCTACGGCGAGCACATTCTCGACCAGCTCTACGACGAGGTGGACATGAATGGCCTGCAGAGCGGTTTCCAGACACCCGCAATCCAATCCGGCGTCAACACGCCCTTCTACGCCCTTTCCCGGGCTGGTTCGGCCGAGAACCTGCACCAGATGGCAGGGATGGCAGTGCCTCCTGCAGCGCTTAGCTCGCGGCTGCAGGACGTGTCTCTCAATGCGTCAGACAGGAGTCAATCGTACCACAGCCTCAGCGGCGCGACGACAGGCGGCGCGACGACACCGCACTCGCAGCCTCCCCCGGCCGATAGCAATCACAACTCACCTCCACCTTCGGAACCACTATCCAGATCGAACAGCGGCGAGAACCACTCCGGCATAAACACGCCAGAGCACATCGAGTTGGAGAGTCTCAGCAAGGTGCCCAGCTACACCACGGCAATCAAGACACCTGCCCGACCCCTTAGCACGGGAGAGGGCCTGGCTCTACCCGATTACGACTCTGTAGTGAGCGCACCAACGACGCCTACGGTACAAACCACGCCGGCAGGAAATCCTCTGGACTCGATCCCCGAAACCACGACCACCGAGACGATGAACCAGCCACCGCCCAGGCCTCGCCCGTCCAGAAGGCAGACGTCTCTGGGATTCAGCAATCTGCTCCACCATCACCACTTCGGGGTCGAAGATGACGTCCGTCGGAGACTGCACCTCCTGCAGGCTCGAGCCCAGCCCTACTAGAAGAAGGTTTTGGCGCGAGTTCGTCGTCCGCCCAGGCCGTGACTATGGTTGTTAGCAAGCGAGCCTTGGGGCTTCCCCTTAGCAGGGGGGCTTGTCTTCCTGGGCGGTCGATGATTTGTTTTTGTCGTTAAATCAGCGTTGATACAGCACTTACAAGCACGGCCATAAGAGTATTAATACCGGATCATGAAAGGGATGGTTGCATGTATGGGGCAAACTAGACAGTGTCTGCAAAGGGACGGAGTTTTTGGACATAGGGAACGTTTATACCCCAAACCGCCTTGATATGGCAAATGAGAAACAATAGATTTGAAGCGCTTTCATGACAAAGCCCACGATATCCCAAAGTTCTGCGTAGGCACCTTAGAGCATACGGAAACAAACCGAGAAGGAGTACGTTATGTTATGCAAGGTTCTCATGTCTTACATCTTGCATATTTTTGTCATGTGTATTGTATGCACGTTTTAGCCGTGCCCAAAACTTTTGCAATCCCTGAGAGCTGTACACGTGCGTATGAAGCTCATAGGAGAGCTGTGAACCGCTAGTTGAGACCTGAGGGCACAAGGCTAGTGGCTCACAGACAGTCTGCTGTCAAAAAAAGGTCGTACACAATTCTTTCGCTGCCATCCTTGCCTGTACTCTCTCAACAAGAATGCACTGTAAGGTTCTCTCTCCTACCTGCCAAGGTGGTTCGAGACAGAACTTTAGTCCAAAACACAGGATCCAGCTAACCAGCGCGTTTCGACCGATTGGCACAAGAGGCAGCCTGCCACACCTATCACCGGCGACCCGATCCCATGAGCCCAACCAAGTCTTGCTTTTCTTGGGCCTCAGGCGATCTAGACAGCTAGACAGGCAGGGCCCTCCCCGAAATCTTTCGCACCTGGTGATGGGTTCGCAGGAAATCCCGCCCCAATGCAGTAAGGCGCCAAGGGCGATACGTGGTCCATCTGTGGTCCATCAAGCTTTGAGGGTGGACCGCGACTGCCGCTACTGCACTGAAAGTCCAGTCCTCAAAGCCCAGAAGCCGCCTGTGGCTTTTCCCGCGCTGCGCTGCACTACGTAACAATAGAGAAAGCATGCGTAGCAGGGGACCACTACGTCATCGCATGGTCGTCACTCCCGAATCTAGGGAACACGGCAGACTAGCAGTAGAATGTTATAAGGGTCGATCACACGCCATGCTGCTGCTTCGTGATCGTCGTCAGTCGAGGTGACAAACCCCCTACATTTCCTACAGCACCGTCAAGCTTGCCCAAAATATTGCATAGGTCAGTCTCCTGTTGTCCCATCTCGTCCCATCTGCAGGTGAGGTACCTGCAGGCAATTCGAACCGACGGCTCCGTGCGGGCCCACACAAGGTTCATCAATCTCGTCTGTCTAGATCTTCACAGGGGTCTTGAGTGTTGCGGTGCGCCGGCCCCACTGGCAGTGGGCAGCTTGGCCCCTGAGCTCTACATAGATAGCATTGATGAGCTGTGCCGTGTCATGACGGCCTGATCATCTGTGCATCGCTCAACAGCCTCGCCTTTCAGCCTCAAGATCTCCTGCTGGCGGTCGAAACTGTCGATATTTGACTTCAGGTAAAGTTGGAGATATCGTGCTAACGCTGCCTCTTAGTAGTTACGAACAACGCCGTTCTCTCGCATTTGACAGCGCTTCTCAGACCCGTTACCCCGAAATCAGACAACCACCTTCACGATGGCCGACGACGTAAAGACGTTGCCCCAAAGGTCGGGCACTATTATGACCAAGTCGAGCACTTTCAGCGAGTCCGCAGTCCCTGAAACAGATCCTGGAACCGTGCGTCGCCCCTTATCCCGCTGTCTTGTCGCGTCTTCGCCAGTGCATAACGACTGACACAATCTACAGACCGCTGGGCTGCTTGCCGAGCGTCTGCAAGCATGGAAACACGCCGTGGGCTACCTGGAAGAGTACATGGGCGCCATTGAGAAGATCCACCATGCACAGTCAAAAGAGTACGAGAAGGTCATGAAGACTATCTCCAAGCCGTTGCGTGAAGGCCACCATTTTGACCAGAATCTGGGAGG
Source organism: Diaporthe amygdali (assembly GCF_026229845.1). Lineage (NCBI taxonomy): Eukaryota > Fungi > Ascomycota > Sordariomycetes > Diaporthales > Diaporthaceae > Diaporthe > Diaporthe amygdali. The sequence continues at coordinate 474,856 of NW_026517049.1, read as the reverse complement.
CGTTGCTGGCTTCTACGAGAACCTGCGTCAAAACACGCAGGCCCTGATCAACACCAATGCCGAGACCGAGAAGAGCATCAAGGGCTCCGTGCTTCCCATTCTGGACCGCCTCCACAAGGAGGTCAAGAACAAGGCCAAGGAGCTGGCGAGCGGCGCGCAGAAGGGCGCCAAAGAGGTCGAGAAGGCCCGAAACGTTACCCAGAAGCACATCGAACTCCTCGGCCAGCATGCTGCATCCTTTGAGTCTACCGGCGGCAAGATGAACCCTACAGAGGACCCCTATGTCATCCGGCGCGGTGTCTTGCACCGCCTGAACAAGCAGGTTATCGAGGAGAACAACCACCGCAATGATCTCATTGCAGTGCAGGGCAACTTCTCAGACTTCGAGGCCCACGTGATTCAAGTCCTTCAACAGGCCATGGAGGTCTTCAACCAGTTCGCCGGTGGGCAGGCCGAAAAGACTCGAGCGCTCTATGCCGATATGCTCGGCGCCGCTCAGAGAATTCCTCCGGATATGGAATGGCAAGCTTTCACTCAGCGTAACGCCGACATCCTCGTGGACCCCGAAGAGCCGCCAAGGACGGTCGAGGCCATCACGTTCCCCAATCAGGAACATAACTCGACCGAGCCTCTCATTGAAGGCAGCCTCGAGCGTAAATCACGGAACAAGCTGTCCTGGGGCTTCACGACTGGTTACTACGTGGTGACTCCTTCCAAGTTCTTGCATGAGTTCAAGTCAGACGAGTGAGTTACGTCCTGTTGCTCCTGCGAAGAATCCCTGGGCACAGCTACAACCGTGGCTCTGTCCCTGGTAATTTTGATGTGAAGGACATTTCATTGACTCAAAGCACCATAGCAATGCGAGCAAGGACCCAGTCCCAGAGCTTTCCATCTATCTTCCTGAGGCAACCATTGGAACCCCCAATGGAGACAAGTTCAATGTGAAGGGCAAGGACAAGTCCAAGACTATGAGCAGCAAGCTCACTGGGTCGTCTGAACTTGCTTTCAAGGCGCACACGGCGGCAGATGCTCAGCGGTGGTTCGAGGTGATTTCTAAGGTCGCAGGAGCCAATGCGCCTGTGGAAAGCACGCCCGCCAGTCCTGTTGTAGGCAGTGGGGATTCTCCGGTAATGAACGAGGCCCACGACTTGGAGGCAGAGAAGCCGGCCGAGGGAGAAGCGGGAGCGGTTGGAACTAACCAGATCACTGAGCAGAAGCAGGAGCACGCGGGACAGACCTCGGGGATCACGGGCGGAGAGACGGTCGCCAGCCCGACGGCTGTGTCACCAACGGATACGAAGGGTAAGGAAGAAGCACATCACCAAACAACTATTCCACCATCTGCGGCAAACACGACTGAGACAAAGGCAACTGCTCCAGCATCAGGAACTTAGAAAGTCACCACCGAGACGAAGACAACGACGGCAAAATTTGATGAGAAACCGCAGTACGAATACTAGGAGGACGCGGGAGACGAATTGTTTGGCGGGGCGAAGGCCTGGGGCAATGACGGCTCCTGGCGGGCGATGGATAGGACAAGGACGACGTCCGCGCTTGACGATGATGGAGATTTGTTCAACAACGCGAGACTCAGCCACGCTCAGCCATGGAGATCGAGATATCCAACTCCACATGATCTGAAGGAGCGACTGGCAAGGAGTTCGTCTTCACATAATAGGATGCAAGACACAACCTTATGGAAGATATAGGTGGGAGTACACAGGGGGAGAGGCAAGGGTGTAGTGGCCCAAATGACAGGCCAAGGGGGTTTCTGCGATTCGACAAGAACAATATTTAATGCTCATTCGGTTACGTCGCGGCCCGAGGTTTGATTCTCAGGCCGTGTCGTTCTTATCGACTTTCTTTTTCTTTTTACGAGTATACGCAGAACAAATTTAGCTCACTCGACAGACTTTTTCTACTTGGCTCGCTCGCTCCGTGTGACAACATCTCATACCGGATTCGTCCATTTCATTGCTGACTGCAGCTGCAGGGTGCGCTACTTGGGGGCTGGATTTGCGCATGACCGCGTTAAGCAATGCCCACATGGGGTTTCTCTCCGAGAAGCGAATGAACAGCCTGCATAACAGCGTGGTTCGCCATGATTTTTCCTGCCTTGCTATATATGGTGTCAGAGTATATCTACTTGCGTGCCGCCGCCTCCGTTTCATATTCGGCCTCCATCAGGTCGACTGCGGAACTCGTCTATTCCCCGAGGGCTGCTACACATGAGTGGATGCTAGGCTGAACAAAGTATAGGGAATACGCATGTTCGCCTCGTCAGGTCAATTGTTAGTCAACGCTGGCCGAGCTCGGTCTGCTATGGATCTCACGGAACCTTTATAGCCTGCCAAGGCCCCCTGTCAAGGCAAAACGAGGCAACAAGTTTGGTGAGGGTGCGAAAGCCAGTGGCCCAAGTTAAGCCACGTTCCTAAAAAGGCCACCGTGGTGGGCATCCTGGTGAGAAGAGGAGGCCGCGGAGAGGGGGGCGAGAGGACCCCCCCCAAAGGTCAAGGTGAAGGCCGACCGGGGCGCCTACTTCGAGCACCCTGCTCCACGACGCCCGGGCGACGATGGCCAGCCACACCCATCCTCTCAGCCAGGTGGCACCGTTGCATAAATGTCTGAGATGCCTGGGGGGCTTCGATCGCGGCTGCATATCTTCATCGGCGTAGAGTTAAGAGCGGACCAACCACGCTGCAGCACTCTGTGGTTGTAATTATCTTCGACGAACGATGAGGGCGGGCGGAACAGCTCGCCAGCCCACGCCATATGGGCGCCTACCGCTACTGTAGGACGTCCTGCTTACCTTGCGTCTATTTTCAGCCCAGGGGACGGGCCGCGCTCCATCGACTGCACGCCTAGCCTCGCCTTCTCGTAGTCTCCTCTCTGGATGCCTAGAACCTGCCAGATAATCCCACCCGAGGCTCCGAGTCTGATCGCTGCGGTGCCAGACCGATCTTTTCAATATAGATTTTGACTCATCGAGATTGTGGATGGAGCTTTATATGTGCTGACCAGGGAAGCCTAACTTCCCTGCTATCTTCAGACTTGATAGTGCCCTCTCTGGGGCGACCATGGAGGGCGTAAACTGAGCCCAGAAAGACCTCCCAGCCTACCAAGACCAGGTGAGGCTCAGGGAACATGGGTCCGTAGGCGTGAACTTTGATGCTCGATTGGCTGCCTTATTATTCTACAGTCATCTATCGCTCTAAGAGTCTCCCAAAGTCCCATCCTTTACCGCCCAAGAGTGCCTTGCTGGGTGCCCATCACCTCCACTACTTCTATGATGCCCCTCCCGAGTCGTTCTCCCATAGCCCTACTCCCCTGTTCCTATATCCAGGAAGCATATTGTCCAAGGAACGAACACTACTGCTTCCAGCTATAACCCATGCCTCGCACCGCCCGAGCTGGCCTCCTCCAGGCTGGACCTCAGCTACCAAGGACCCGGAACCACCCCACCCCGGTGTGAAGCCCGGGAAAGCAGGGAAGATGACGAAAGAGTGGCTGAAATACAGGACGACGATACTGGGCCTGTACAAGGACCAGAGGAAGACCCTCGATGAAGTGAGGCGGATAATGAAGGATGAATATGGTTTTGAAGCCTCGTGAGGACAAGCCCAGCACCAGCTCCTCCCTCTAACTTTCAGATCTTGGCCTGTTCCCCCGCTGATAACTTGTACCCGTCTCCAGAGTCCGGGCGTACCGGTCCCGCTTCGACAAGTGGCGAGTCCACAAGTACAACTGCTCGCGGCGGCGGGCGGCGACAGTGACGGTGGGCACGGATGGCTACCAACAGCAGGGAGGGTGCCTCTGTGGAAACCGAGGTTGCCAGATCCAGGGGCCGCACGCCGAGTGCCAGTTCCTGCCCATGACGAGGCATTACTCTGCTCCCGACGTGTTGGTGACTGAAAGGTGAGTTGCACTCTGCCCTCCAAGCCCTGAAGCCATCCTCCCGACCTTCTATCCATCGACATACAGATGGCTGATTCAATATCGACGCCCATGCAGCGATACCCGACAGTTCTCGCCATTTATGCCATACGCGCAGCCAGGGATCAAGACTGAACCGCATGTAGATACTGAAACCAGCCCCAGGACTTCAGCTTTTGGCGGGGAATATACCGGACTGCCATATCGCCCCTGGTTTGAGTCGCACAACGAGGGCGCCGGGGACGCCACAAATGAAGCATCGAAGGTGGAGAGCGTAGTCAGCTCGCCGTCGCGCATGCTTCTCAATAGCGGCCTGCCAGTGCGCGTAGACCACAGTGTGTACCATACAGAGCAGCTCCATTGGATCATCCAAGCAATCCAGCTGCCACTCCAGCAACACGCCCTCGATTCCCTGCTGCGATGTCTCCTCAGCAGGCCAGATGTGACCCGCGTCCTCCCGAATGGCTCGACACCGTTCTCCCAACTGGCCACCTTGTTCTGGCAGCAACTATCCTCGGACGGCACACTGGGGTCCGACAACACATGGAAACTGCTATGCCAGTGTCTGCGGGAGTGTCTGTCCCAAGGGGCTGACCCAGACGTCCAGGTCGGTGAGAAGCCGCTCCTATTCCAGATCCTCGAACAGCCCACGAGGACCAGGGCGTTCGGGCTACTCTGGCCGCTCGTGTGGCACCTCGCCACGGAGGCCTGCCCGACACACCACGGCCTCAGCGCGCTCCACGTCCTGTTCGACGAGGCGGCCCCGGCCCCGGCACCCACCGAGGCCTCCGCCCGAGCCCACCTGGCGAAACTGCTCACCGGCCGCCTCGCGGCGGAGGGGCGGCTCGGCGACCGCAACGCCCGGGGCCTGACGGCCCTGCAGCAGTACGTCTACCACAGCGCGGCGCACGACCTGCCCGAACACGTGCTCGCCATCTGCGCGGAGCTCGTGAGGCAAGGCGGCGCCAGCGCTGTTGTGCCGCCGTGGTTCATGGACGACATGCGCGCGGGGAGGCTCCACGGCGGCGGCGGCGGCGCCACCGCCAGCTTGCTCCCAGTCGTGTGGGTCTCGGCATGCCAGCATAGCCTGAGGGGGGATGCGCCCACCGTCGACGAGCACATGCCTCTCCTGCTGTACTGCGTCGGCGGGCGGGCCGATGCCGAGGGGCTCAAGGTCATGCTGCCGCGGCCGGTGACGGCGCCCATGGCTCTGCCCAGTCCTGTCTCGCCCAGGGGCGAGGTGAAGTATGCTTGGTGACGGCACCTGGGTTGTGCCCGAGGGTAGTGGTGGGAGGTGATTGAGTGGCACGATATAATGCGTTATAGATATTGATCAGAGAACTCAATCGTTTACTAGCAAGTTTTCCGGTGGTCATTTTCTTTCCTTTCACTCTCTTTCGCACTGTTTCACCCTCAACGAAGCTGATCCAGTCAGCAAGATTGCGAAGCCAGGACCACAGTACTGGGATAGACGTACCCAAGAACCAGATCAGGCCGGAAAATATTCTCAAAAGCATGTAAAACAAATAAGCTGTTTTCCACCTTCATCACCAGATTCTTATTAGCACAAACCAAATCGTTTTCTTGGTATCATTTCATAAATTCATTGTCTTCTCTAATTGAAGATCACCGCATGGAGACGCCATTCGGACGGGCTTTACCCATCCACGACCTATTCAGCCTTCGAGATATGGACCTCTGACTGCCTGAGCTGTCTGCCAAGTGATCTCATCTGTGGCCTGTATTGTGGTGCTGACTTCCCACCCGGAATTTTTGGGCATGAGAAATGAGACCTGTAGTATAGCAGAGCTTAAGAACGGTGCAGAATCGAAGGTACGATGGTGTCCAGGGTCTTAGCCCTACACCTTGTAGAAGCAGAATCCCACATAGAATGATGCAGCCTCCATCTCCTCTGGCGTGACCAGAAGCTCGCCGCCGTGTCTCTGTCGTACACCCATGCGCTCGCTCAAGGGCCCCAAGGTCGGGTCATCCTTCTCCGTCTTCCATATGTCGGAGAAACTCTTGTGGTATTGCAACTCAAGATTGTAGTCCTCTGCCAGAGCTCGGAAAGCTTCCCATGGGACGACGTACTCGGGTACCTCCTCGACGGCCTCGTGCAGGAAGAAGCTGTACTTCCAGCCGAAAGGAGGACGAAAGATACCGTCTTCTGGGGTCTTACCCGGAAACCTAACCCGATAAATATCGTTGCCCCATTCAGCAGTCGGCTCGGCCTCTCCTTCTTCCTTCTCCTCACCCTCCTCAAGCTCCTCTGCATCCTCGCCAGTCTTGGCCTCCTCGCCGCCCGCTTCGGCTTGTTCGGCCTTGGCCTTTTGCTTCTCATTGAACTCCTTGACCTTCTCCCCGATGACGTCGGAGTTTGGAATGGTTCCAATCAAACGACCACCCTTCTTCAATGAGCCGGCCACGTTTCTCAGCATCTGTCGTGCTTTTGCCTCACTCTCAAATGCGTAGTGCATGCAGAACATCATGGAGACAACATCAAATCCCCGCTCGCTGCTGATATTGGACTGTGTGTAGCCCACCTGCCGTACGATGTCGACGTCTTCAATCGTTTCGGAGAAGCAGTCCTTGACGTGGAATCTTGCCTCGAACAACCGTGGCTGAGGGCGTCGGTAGTTCCCTCCGCGACCGCCCCTGCCGCCGTGCCGGTCCCGCTGCGACATGCCTCTGTATCTCTCTTTTGCCTGATCAATTGAGATATCTGCCGGGTCCAGGCCCACGTAGAGTTCCACCGTCTGCGGCGCCTGCTGCCATTTGCCCAGATCGCCTCCCTTTCCGCATCCAATGTCCAGGATGAGCAGTTCTCGGCCACTCGAGATGCCTCTCTCAAATGCGCCAGGCGTGTGATCCTCGTCGGGTGCGAACTTTTGTATGATGCAGCTCTTGATCCAGTTGTTGAACGAGCGCAGGCCCTTGATGCGGCTGTCGGTCTTGCGCCAGTCGCGACCGCGTTCGGGAACGGCGTTGTAGTGGGCGCGGACTACATCGTTGATGGCGGCGCGCTGCGTCTCGGCCTGAGACGCGGCGGCATGCTGCTCGCGCTCACGCTCAATGGCACGTTGGCGGAGCTCCTCGCGCTGGGCTTCATTTATGCGCGACCGTTGGCCAGGTCGCTTGAGTTTGCGCGGTTGTTCAGAGCCCGAGGGTGATACACTTCGCTGTCGCTTCTTCGCAGGCGCCAGAGCCTTGGCGTCGTAAGGTTGAGGGAGATCGTCTCCTGCCATGATAGCGGAAAGGTTGTGATGAGCTGGGTGCTGAGTTTGCAGAGTGGAGGAAGGCTGGGTGCTGAGATATCGTAAGAAATTCGTATCCGTCTGTTACTGGTTGGCTTTTTGTATGAAATTGTCCGAAGCTCGAGATGGTCTGAGGGCTAGCCACGGAAGGAAATCGAGAACCTCGATGATGACTTGGCTCAGGCTGCTCTATCTCGAAATTGGCCGCTCGTACCTAGAGGCGAGTGCCTTTCCGTTAGTTTGTCCTTGAGCGGGGACCTCTGTGGCTTCGGAACTAGAAACAAAGGAGAGAGAGATGTAGGAGGAGTGTTTTGAGAAAGAAGCGAGGAGACGAAAGGGGCCAGCCGGCCAGTCAGTCAGTCAGTCTGACCTGGGAGCTGCGAGGTCACCAAGCGGCGCCGAATCGGGCAGGCGGAGAGGTACCTAGGTACCTGGCTAATGTATCGATCCACCCCCAGGCGCATGGGCGCGGGCATTACGGAAGCTCTGCCGCCTGCTGCTGTCAGCCACTACCTGGACAGTGACATCGGAGAGCTTCAATCCTCACCCAAGCAACCTCTCAAGCATCCAAAAAGCCCGACCATAACAACAACTCAGCCTCTCCAATCCCTCCCCCAATCGCCGTGACTCCTGAACTTTCTTCTTTCCGTTGTCATCGGCCTCAGTCCACTCCAGAATCATGGGCTCAGATCCTCAATACGCGAAATGGCCTCTGCTGCCACTATCGCAGCATGTGTTCACTCTCACAAACCCCTACGCCTCACGACCGACCCAGGATGCCGCCGTGAAGAAGCTGCAGGATGCTATTCAAGAGCACAAGATGGCACCTCTCTACAGGTACCTGGCACACCCGCTCGAAGGCATACTGAATGCCGTTGGCGAAGGCGGCGCTAGTGCACCCGGCAAGCCTCTGAGCAGGAAGTCGAGCATCGCGGGCATGATCGCCACTAAGGGCCCCACGGCTACTGTCACAATCCCCTGGGACGAGGGCTTGTACCAGAAGCTGAAAGAGGAAAACGATAAGGAGCTGGAAGAAATCCAGAAGGAGGAGGATGAGGCCGTCGAGAAGGCCGGTGATTCCGAGATAATGGCTGCCAGGGGCAAGAGGGCTGAATTCTGGGCGCGAGTTGGCGACAAGGTACGTCCACACCATAGATATCTTGACAGTTTACAGGGCAATGACTAATCTGTTGTCATTTCTCCAGGAGAAAGCCATAACCACCTACGAAGACGTCTTTGAGAAGACGGGCATCCTCGGCACCAAGATCGATCTCGTCCTCGCGATAATACGCATGGGTCTGTTCTACGGCGACAAGTTGCTAGTCAAGAAGGAGGTCGAGCGCGCCAAGACGCTCGTTGAGAGCGGCGGTGACTGGGACAGGCGAAACCGCCTCAAGGCTTACGAGGGCCTGTACCTGCTCACAGTGCGATCGTACAACCTGTCTGCGCCCCTCCTCCTCGACTCCCTGTCCACATTCACGTCCTACGAGCTCTGCACCTACTCCAACCTGGTCGTATACTCTGTGCTCGCGGGGTCCGTCAGCCTCAAGCGGGTTGACTTCAAGAGCAAGGTTGTCGACGCGCCCGAGATCAAGGCAATCCTGGGCGACGGCGACGACAAGCTGGCCGCCCTGAGCGGGCGCGTGTCCGCGGGGCCCAGCGCGGACGACCCCGTCAACGAGGACGACCCTTCCAGCCAGGCGCAGGCGGCAGCCAAGAAGAAGGCCGTCAACCTCACGACGCTCGGCTCCAACAGCGACCAGCCCGAGGCCGAGATGGCGGTCGACTTCTCGCCGCTCGCCAAGCTGGTTAGCAGCCTGTACAGCGGCCGGTACAAGACTTTCTTCCAGTCGCTGGCGCTTGTCGAGGAGCAGTTCCTCACTCAGGACCGCTACCTCCACGAGCACAAGAACTGGTTCATCCGCGAGATGCGGCTGCGCGCGTACCAGCAGCTGCTGCAGAGCTACAGGGTCGTCGGGCTGGAGAGCATGGCCAACCAGTTTGGCGTCACGGTGGACTTCTTGGACAGGTTTGTCTCCACCCCCCTCCATCTTCTTTTTAAGCCATTGATTTCCAAAGATACGTATGACTGACATTATTTCTAGGGATCTCGCCAAGTTTGTCGCTGGAGGCCGCATCCCGTGCACCATCGACCGGGTGTCGGGCAAAGGTGTCATCGAGACGAACCGGCCGGATGACAAGAACAAGCAGTACCAGGACGTCGTGCGCCAGGGTGACCAGCTGATCACCAAGTTGCAGAAGTACGGCCAGGCCGTGAGACTGCGGGGAAGTGAGAGGGCATAGAGGCACATCAAGGCGCACCCATAGACTCAAAACGGGACGGTGAATGGTGGTGACATGGCACATTGATAGGGTGCTAGGGCTTATGCCCAAGTCGCGCTGTATGTATGATACCTAGACACAAACGAAATGACTTATGGGCATTCGAGCAAGTCCTCCAAAATTGAGGTGGGAATCTTGTGTTACATTTCCGTTTTTCCGTCATGATCTCATCTACGATGCAGCATTGTCATGTAAATATCGCCGATTTGCATCCAAAGGCGAACGCCATGCCATGTCCAAATCCACCAAGATCTTCGCAATGAGTGGAGTCGTTTACTCCACTGTACGTCTTATTTCCAAGATGAACCGTCTATCGGTACTTGTTCATGAAGTCCTCGTGGAACTTGACAATCGAGCCGACCCACTCGGTGCCGGGGGCGAGGAATGTCGTCCGGAAGTGCAGCGTGCCCTCCTTCTGGCCGAATCCACTACCGGGGACGAGACAGACGCCCGTGGCCTCTAGCAGCCTCAGGCAGTAGAACTCGTCGGCCGAGCGGCCTTCGGCAGCCGCCGCCTCGATCGCCTTGGCCGGGATCTTGACGGTGGGGAATAGGTACATGCTACCCTGAGGCTCGCCGCACTCCACGCCCTCCATCTTCTCGAAAGCGCGCCACAGGGCGTAGGCGCGCTCCTTGAGGCCGTTGAAGATGCCGTTGTACTCCTTGTCATACAGCTCGTAACTTGGGTCGCCAGGCTTGGGCGGGTTGACCATGAGCTCCACCAGGCACTGCCCGATGACGGGCGCGCACAGCGTGATGGACACGAACTTGTAGATCTCGGCCTGCACCTTGGGGTCGAAGCCGCACAGCTCGAAGTAGCCACCGCGGTGGCCACACTCGCCCACCATGCCCTTCGAGACAGACTGCAGGGAGGCAAGCTCCACGGTGTCGTACTTTCCGGGGTTCTCCTTCTGCAGTGTCCGCAGGACCTTCTTGAAGGAGACGAACTTGCCAATGAACACATTGGTCTGGTACACCTCGTCCGCCATCACAACCAGCTTCTCCTCACGCGCAAAGTCGATGACGCTGCGTATGTCGGCCTCAGACAAGCTGGCGCCCGTGGGGTTGCCAGGGTTGATTATGACGATGGCGCGAACGTCGACGCCCTGGGCCTTTGCATCCGCGCAGCCCTTCTTGATGGCCTCGAGGTCGGTGCCCCAGTTCTGAGACTCATCAAGGTAGTAGGGGACGCATGTGGCGTTCAGGACGGAGAGGGAAGCGGTGTACAGGGGGTACTGAGGGATTGGCACCAGGATACCTGTTTTGGGACCCTCGCAGATAATATGCAGCAGGGTGTTGACGCCCGACGAGGCACCGCCCGAGAGATATATGTCAGCCTCATTGGCGGGGAAGCCGTCTCGTCCTGCGACAGGTTAGCCCTATTTACCCAGCCCCTCTTGTCACCGCTGGCGGTTGGTTGCCCGCGGGCCATGGGTAAACTCACTCTCGAGGAAGTCGGCAATGCTCTGCCTGATGGCGGGGACGCCATTGCTGGCGCTGTAGGCTCCAACTGAACCAGCCTTGCTCAGCAGCCACTTGGCCCTCTCGATGACATCGGTCTTGTAGCCGAGTTGGTTCAGGAGAACGTCCTCATGCTGCAGAAGCAATGGGTTCTCGAGCAGACTCAGGACCTGCCTGAAGAAGGTGATGGGCTTCTGGTCGAGCTGCTGTGGGTTGCCGATGTTGGCGGAGATGACCTGGGTGAAGGGGAGGTCGGTATCGCCCTTTGCGAGCTTGGCACGGTACTCCTCAGACTTGACGGCGAGTTCACCCCTCACGGCATACTTGGCCTCCCTGACATGAGGGTTGATGTTGTCGATGTTGAGTCTCCTTGCCGAAGTGGACGACATTGTGCGACGGGCCTGAGTGTGGGGCTGCAGCTGGTGAGAGAAGCTGGCAGTGAGAGGCAGAGCGGCGGGTGCAAGAAGGGTCCGCTGGGTTGGTGATGCTGTACAAAGCGATTTAAAAATGTCAGATATTGTTGTCAATACGCAGAGGCGGCCAATAACAGGGAGGGTGGATGGATGACGCTTGGAGGTCAGATGAGGGTTGAAATGAGTCAAGCAATGGGGAATAACACTGTATGTAGCCAAGCAGCGAGCTAGGGCAGAAATTGAGAGAGATAGAGACTATGACGGGGAAAAAGAAGAAAATGCGCGCAGGCAAATGGACCCTGGAAGACTTGAGATCTCGTGGGGAAACCAGAAACAAATCTCGCATGCATGCGGACGTAACAAGTACCGGAGTGACTTGTCGATTAGATAGGATAGACATCGCAGCATGGTGGGGCGATTCTTGTCCCTCTGTCTCTGGCTTGTGTGCCATGCGCACCTGGCCATGTGCACCTTGCACCTGAGCCTGCACCTGAGCCTGCTCCTTCTCCCAGTGTCCCGCTCCCAGTGTCCCACTCCTGTTCCAGCTCCTGCTCCATCCAGCTCCTGCGCCGGTCAGACTGGCCCAGAGTGGCTCAGGTCAGAGGTCAGGCAGGGCCCCCACGGCCCCGGCCGAGTTGGCCGACATCGGGGGACAGTGGACGGGGATATGCAGTGCGGGAGGGCGCGGTGCAGAAGGAATATCAACCAAACGCTGGAGGGCAGGGCTGGGCAGGGCAGTTAGTTGGCCACACTTGAGGCCATCGTCGGGTTTCACGGTCACGGCCACGGCCACCAGCAGTTCAGCAATCCGTGCCCAAAAGTGGTGGTGGATCGTGCAAAGTGGGACGTTGAACGTTGATCGTGGATAGTAACAGTGACACTGACGGTTGTCACTTTGAGATCGGTCGATCGGGCTGGGGACAGGGAGTGTAGTGCAGAGAAAGGAGCATTAGAGTGTTAGAGTGTCGGGTTAAGGCAAGATTGGCGAGCTCGAGCAGACAATTACCCATCAGTGTAAGTTTGGCCCGGGCCAATGAACCCCGACAGTGCCTCGAGAAAACCGGGCCCGTGGCCATGGCCGACGTCAACACGGCCCTCTGCCCACGGAGAGCCATCGCCGTCAATCCGTCCTCTCGTCTTCGCGTCTTCTCGTCTTCAGGCTGACAGGCGATGGGGAAATTCGAGCTTGATGGGGAGGTGGTTTGTCTATGGGTCAAGGGAGGAGGAGGGTCTTGAGCAGAATTGAAATGGGAGAGAGATAAACTAGCATGCAGGGCTCCCCCTGCTCACCAAGAGCTGGAAGTATCCGAAGCGCGGTGACACAGCACATAAGCGCCGTCTCGACATGCCTGCGGTCACTTTCGCTCAACAGCTGCTATACCTTTCTCATATTTATTGACTCTAGTACAGACTGAACGACAACACCGTTCTCCGGGGAAAGCATACAAGCGTTGGTGTCTTTCAGTTTGGCGTCCTCGAGCAGAGGTACCAAATATCTGGAAATGACTAAAATATAACCCGGTAGATACTGGCCCAGTATGACCTCTGATGGATTCATGTCTATGTTATAATCTCTTAGGTCTCAAAGCACAAATCAATTCCTGGGCAAGCGTTCCCCTCCGCAGATACGGTAGAGCCATGCGGAACTTCCTAAAATCAACATCCTGGAGTCCCCTTTAGGAGCTGAACTGAAGACGTATCAGAGCGTAGATTCACGTCAAACACTCTGACGGCTAAGAACAAATCAAAGGATCGTATAAAGTTCAAATTTTTCAGTCAAAGTATTTGACTTTGACACCCTTGATAATCTCTATGTCTGAAACCTCATTATCACCACCTTCTTCATCCTTCGACGCACCGAGATTTTTAATGACCCTGTTCTTAACCCACTCACCAGCTTTGACTGGCTTGCCGTCGTTGCCCAGGATCTTATCGCCCAGCAAACCACGCTCCTGAAGCACCGGCGACTCCTGGATAGGAACCAAGTCCGTACCGTCCTCAATCCTCACCATATATAACACCCCAAGACGATTGATATGAGCTTGGTCCTTCGGCGGTGCCACAACTCTGTGGATGCTGGATTTGAGGTAGCCGCCTGCGTGGATGTTAGCCTTGTCCGAGGGCTCATTGCACGGCTCCCAATTGACTGACCCGTGAGGAACTGAAGCGCATCAGCAATATTGACAGTCAACGCATCCGTCTGTGGCTTGACCCATTTCCATGTCCCGTCTTTGGTCAGCACCTGCAGCGCGGCAACCGGTTGGCGGAATAAAAGCGTTAAGCTTCCCATATCCGAGTGTCTGCAAGATAAATCGTGTCAATCATTCATTAATCAAGAACTAGGGTTCGTTTTCTCTTGCTGGACCAACTTGCCCTTTGAGCCACACACCGCCCAACTTCTGGTTCTCCTCTTCGCTCCTTGCATGGTACTTCATGTACCGCAGATGATCTCCACTGCTCTCCTCATACCGGTGTCTCTTCAAGAACCACTCCTCGTCGTCAAGGCCTAAAGCCACGGCGAACACAACCAGGAGCTTCTTGACGATCTGCTCGTGAACTCGCTCCGAGAACTCCTTGATCGTGCTCCAGTGCTGCCTGACGATGTCTGGGTGCGGCCGGCCGGCGTGTTCTGGGATGAATTTTGGGATGTTGTAGATCTCGAAGTTATCCTTCACGCCCGGGATGAGGTTGCGAGTCCCCGCGGGCTTCCAGCCATTGTAATCACCTTTTTCGAGAGCGGCGCGGTATGGTGCCTTGGATGAGTCTGGGAGGGAGAGGAGGGAGTGCGCGAGGGCGAACTGGGTGTCGATCTCGGTCGGGGTAAGGCCGTGGTTGGAGACGTAGAAGAAGCCTGCATTCTTGGTCAGGACTCTGCCGTATCCGAAGGTCATGATGTGAGAGGGGTAGATAGATTTCCGTTGATCTATGGTTGAACCTGCCTATGTCTTCCAGGGCCCTGGCCAAAGTTGAGGCTAGTTCTTTCTTTCCTCCCGGCTGGTCAAACTTAGAGAGGTCTAGAGTCGCGAGATCTGCCCAGTCGAGATCCGCCGATGTCTCGGGAACTTGCACATACGGCAATGCGACGGTTTCAGTGGTTGTAGACATACTTAAGTAACTGCAAAAACCCTTTACCGTCTACGTTGCTTGGTGCAGAGCGAATAATCAATATCAGTCTCGAGACGTGAGCCACCCTTTGGAAATGTTTCCACTAAGTTGACCCGCTAGCTGAGGTCAACCATATTACTTGGATTAAAGAATCGATACTATCTGGCCGGGGTAAGCAAGATGAGGTGATGGGACGCGGAAATATCACCATTACTCCACCGTTGTTTATCTTACGACAATACCAGATTGTCGGGCCGGATGGTGGAGAAGCATATTCTCCAAATCGTTGTCATAGGCACTCACTATCGGTAATAGTCTCGGAACCAAGCAGTCGGGATTTGATCGCATATGTAAGTTGCGAGATATCGGGAGTGCAAGCAGAGGCTAGGCAATACGTGATGGGCACCCTGGTAATACACCATCGCCGGCATGATCCACAATCCAACGTGGTGGAACTGTGCCTTTTCCAGGAGAGCTCATATGAGATTTGGAGCTATCGATGATGTTTCAGGACAACTAAATCTGCAGAATTAATATGCTGTATGCAGGCACATTTTTGAGTATTATCGATGTTTAGTAGTTTTAAGTTCACGAACTGTACTTAGGGCCAATCGGTTCAGGACCCGCCGATCAACGCTCTTAATTAACGAGCAAGCCGACCTCGGGTCTAGTTCTTCTCAGGTACAGACACATAGACAACTCGCTCTTGTTCCAACCTGAGCGATTTCGAAGTGGTCCGTCCCAGGTCGGCGTTGCTCGATACCGGTAACGTCAAAGAGCATCCATTGAAGGCTACTAGCCAATCAGCACCAAGTTTGCTCAAATTTTCACCATGACGACATCACCAGGTCGAGACAACGGCGACACCGCGGTTGATCCCAGGTCAACGAAGGAGGTGGTTAGTACCACGACGCCGACGATGGAATTGATCGGAGAGGAAGCAAGGTCAATTGACCCCAAAGTTGAGAGGCGAGTCTTGAGGAAGATCGACCTCTTTCTTATGCCGGCTATGGTCATCGGTGAGCTCACATTAATCTCTTGACCACGACTAGGAAATGACACTGACACTGGTATGTAGGATATGGTTTGGTCTACTACGACAAGGCTATTCTGGGGAGCGCGGCGCTGTTCGGCATGACCGCTGACCTCCATCTCTCCGTGACGGATGCGTCAGTCAGCCCGCCCAAGGTAGACACCACGAGGCTCAGCTGGGCAACATCAATTTTCTACTTTGGCCAGCTGGTCGGCTCCTATCCCATGACATACATCCTGCAGCACTTCAATACTCGGTATATCCTCGGTCCTGCCGTTATGCTCTGGGCCGTAATATGTGCCGCCACTGCTGGGGTGACGACTTGGCAAGGTCTTCTGGTGCAGCGATTCTTTCTTGGTACGGCCACAAACATGTCTTTGCTCTGTCGAGTTATTGGACGTACAAAGCTAACAGGTTTCTATCAGGATTCACCGAGTCGATCGTTCCTACAGCCTTCATGATCACCGTCAGTGGGTATTACACTCAGTCCGAACAGGCTCTGCGACAAAGTTGGTGGTTCTCCGGTACAGGTTGGTTCACCCTTATTGGCGGTGGCCTAAATTACGGATTTGCACAAATCGATGGTTCTCTCAAGCCTTGGCAGTATCTTTACGTCTTCGCTGGTGCGCTTACGTTCTTGTTTGGACTGTGGTGTTTTGCACTGCCAAACTCTCCTCTGGACGCGTGGTTCTTGACCTCTGAAGAACGCCTTGTTGCCGTCGAGAGGCTGAGGGCAGGTCAGACGGGTGTGAGGAACCAGGCCATCAAGGGCGCGCAAATCAAGGAGGCGTTGTTGGATGTGAAGGTCTGGTTGGTTGTGGTGATGATGGCTGCAGCGTACGTTACCCCTTACCATCCATATGCGCCTACCTGTCTTGTTACACTTCGTGGTCCTTAAGCTAAAGGTGACTCCAGATACACGGTGAATGGGGCCGTTTCTGGCTTTGGGCCGCTCATCGTATCGACATTCGGCTACTCTGCCCTTGAGAGCATACTGTTTCAGTTCCCGCTCGGTGCCATCAGCGCAGTCGGTATTACTCTAACAGGCTGGATATGCTCCCACCGCAACATTCGAATCCCGCTTCTGATCTTTTGCTGTCTCCCCGTTATCGCAGGCTTTGCCATTATCTGGAAGTCCGAATGGGGATACCGTCCAGCTGCCCCGGTGGTTGGATATTCGATCATCGGGTTCTTTGGACCGGTCGTCAGTTTGACTATTGCACTCGCGGCAGGAAATGTGGCGGGTGAGACGAAAAAGAGCTTTACAGCATCCGGCGTCTTTGTCGCATACTGTGTCGGAAACATCATCGGGCCTCAGATGGTGAAGAGTCAGACCAAAAGTCAACACTACCCTGAGCTATGGACAGGCTTGATCATTTGGTAGGTACAAAATCTTCCGCCACATTCGACATATGGCTAACAATGATGACCAGTTATTGCATTACTATCGTAGCTGCCTCTGCACTGTATTTCGTTCTGCACCAAGAGAATAAGAAGCGGGATGCGTTAAGCTTGGACGAAAGTGAGCGAGACAGAACCGCTTTCAAAGATCTGACCGACAAAGAAAACGTATATTTCAGATACGTATTATAGGTGAAAGTTGGTGGAAGATACCAACTATTGTACAGAGCACAGGAACATAGATATAGCACAGATATATATAATTGCGGCATAACCTTCCACAAAAGTTACAGATGTCTGATCTTATACGTATCCTATCACATTGACATCCCGGCTTGACAGTCAATTCCTTGGTTGCCTAATAACGACAACATACCACAACCCCAAAGAGCCATCCATATTTTTGTGGCGGGCTTCAAGAATCTCGAATGGCTCGTCGCGAGATACCCGGAGTTACGACTGATTACAGTATCTATCGAAATTGTTGCAGTGTAAACTACTATGTCGGGCCTTTTCGGGAGACCTCTAGCTCGCGATGGCGTCTTCGGAGCTCAAAGTGACTACATCGCCCAGCTTCTCCACTACTATCAGAACCCCCGCAGGGGATCACTGAATGAATCCACAATCGGGATTTGAAGGGAGATAAAATATAACGCCAAGCTGAGGTGCAGAAAGACAAACGAAAAGCGCCTGGTCGGGGTATCTGCCTCAGTGACATGCTGCGGCTTGACGTGACATTGCACAGAACTTGTTGTAGCTCGATAGAAACATATACAACTACACCATGGCAAAACCGAAACGCCGTGTGGCTGTGATTGGAGCTGGTCCAGCAGGCGCAATTGCCACCGACGCTCTTGTCAAAGAACAGGCGTTTGATTTGATACGTGTATTCGAACGGCGCAATGCTGTAGGAGGAACCTGGTACGTTGTCGCATATCCTGTCTCCTTAGGAACTTGCCAGACTGTAACTCCGCATCAGGATCCACGACTCCAAACTGCAGCCGGGCATACCATCGCTCAGAGCTTTGGTGGAACAGAAGACCGTTATACCTTTGCAGATACCATCCACCTGTCCCTGTCAAACTCCCCGTGATGAGTCAGCCAACTCCCACCAGTCCCGGTATTGGGACTCGGGGGCTCATGAGCACCTCCACAGCAACTTGCCCCCTGGAATTATGTGTTTCTCCCAAGAGCCTATACCGGAAATAGTCTCGGAGCGGTCTTTGGCGCAGTATGGCCCAGACTCACCTTTTCGCCATCGTGAGGTGATGAGGGAGTGGGTCGAGGGTGTGTTCGTACGGGGAAAATCCATTGACCTCGTTCAATTCAATACCACTGTCGAGCTGGCCGAGTATGACCAGAAGAGCGCAGAGTGGAACCTGACTCTGCGAAGAGAGCAGCCGGGCAAGGAGACCGACTACTGGTGGCAAGAGCAATTCGATGCCCTGGTTGTTGCATCTGGCCATTTCTACCTGCCGTACATACCAGATATTCCAGGCTTGCTGGAATATGATGAGAAGTTTCCCGGCAGGATAGCACATAGCAAGCACTACCGGAATGTAGAAGACTATAGAGATAAGGTGAGAAAGAGTTTCAGAATTAGGATGCCCATGATTGACAAGATTCTGCCAGAGAGTTGTTGTGATAGGGGGCTCAATATCGGCCTTTGATGCGCTGCACGACATCCGGCTTGTTTCCAAGCTGCCAGTTATCTCGTCTTTGCGGAAGCCCAACGCTGTGTTCACGGAAGCAGCTTTTAAACACCCCGATATTGTGGTTAAGCCAGAAATCGAGTCCTTCGATCCAGATTCCGGGCGTATCACGTTCTCAGATGGGTCATCGGTTGATGATGTGGAACAGGTGCTATTCGCTACCGGTTATGACTTTAGCGTGCCTTTCCTGCCAGACCTGAAGGGCGTGAACAAGAGGATACCGGGGCTGTATCAGCATGTTTTCAAGATCGACAATCCTAGCCTGGCCTTCATCGGAATGGTGAGTGTTCCTCCTTGAACGGTCCCTGCTCAACTTCTTGCTCAGGATCTGAATTGGCTTATTGTTCATAGGTCACTGGCGGCTTCGGCATTCGCATTTACGAATGGCAGGCCGTAGCAGCCGCACGCATTCTGGCTGGCCACGCGAAGCTTCCCCCACGATACGAGATGGAAAAATGGGAACAAGACCGACTGGCACTGAAGGGGGAGGGGGGCCCATTCTGGACTCTAATGCCAGATTTTGAAGTGCATTTTGAGGCCTACAGGGCTCTTGCAGGAGAGCCAGCTGAAGGCACATCAGGCAGAATATTGCCAAAGTACGATTCCGCTTGGGAAGAAGAGTTTTGGGAATTCGTCAGGAAGAGGATCAAGTGGTGGCAAGATGCTGCTGAAAGGGATCTGACGAATCGTCAAAGTCGTGCTGAATTATAACATGAGTAGATGGGAGCATCATACATGACTATATAAAGTGCCTTGAGGTATATGTACTAGCAAGAATTCAGCATGATAATGTTGTCAAGTTAGACTGCAACGGCTAGAGTCATCCCTGAGACAAGACATACGTTCCCGCTTTGGTGCGAACCATGTTGAAAGGCCGGGTTTTCGACAAGTCTAGACCAGTACAGAGCTCAAAGAAGACACACGTAAGCATTTTAATCCTGATGAGTCTTGATCGCTGAGAATCCAGAGATGAGCTGCAAATGCCTGCGGTTCCTCGAAGATTACGACAAGGAATGAGGCAGTTGTGTTGATCACGCCATCGGCCCAGGTGCTCGACAATGCATCCACATAGGAGAAACTGCCCCTCTTCAAGCCCACATGGAGGAAGACGCACCGCGCACTGCAGCCGCTTTGAATATAAACTAGGCGAAGTCCAATGCCCACATGATCAAAGCCTCGCGAGATGTCTGCACCTCTTCTCTCTTTTTGACATAAGTTACGCCCACAACATGGCATCTCGCCCCGTGATCGAATATTACTTCTCCTTCATCTCGCTATGGTCCTATATCGGCAGCCGCCGCCTGCAGGCTCTGGCGCAACAGCACAACGCTCAGATCATCTACAAACCAATTGACCTACTGCACATATTCTCCGTCTCCGGAGGGCTACCTGTGAAGCAGCGCGCGCCGCAGAGACAAGCGTACAGGCTCCTCGAGATGGAGCGCTGGCGCAAGATCAGGGACATCCCACTCGTCAAATTCCCTAAGTTCTACCCGGCGGACCCGTCTCTTGCTCACCGGGTCTTACTGGCTGCTATCGAGGAGGATGGCTACGATAATTACGCGGTGCAAGAATTTGCTAGGAAGGGCCTCGAAACTGTGTGGGCGACCGAGGGTGATATCGCTGATCCGGAAACCATCCGGAGGCTAGCAGAAGCCTCTGGGCTCGAAGGTGCCAGGCTGCTGAAGAGGGCTGAATCAGAGGACGGATTGGCGGTGAAAGAGAAGGAACTGACGAAGGAGGCTGAGGCTAAACGCTACTTTGGTGCGCCGTTCTATGTGTACAGAGGGGAGCCTTTTTGGGGTCAGGATCGGATTGAGATGCTGGAAGATGTCATTAAGAGTGGCAGGGACCCAATAGTGTTACCACAGATAGAGTGAATAGTCAGTTACCAGGCAGGATCTACTAGTATTCACTTACTGATTTCTCTGGATTTAGAACCTGCATAGGGCTGTCAAAAGTCGTCGTTCCACACCATCAAATAAACAATTTCTGGCCTTACGAAAAGTTTCCGGATATACAGCCAGCTGTTTCAACTACTTTGAATAAAGCCAAGTCGGTGCTACTTTCTATCAAAAAGAAAGCTAACTCAACCACCGTATCTGAAATGTCTATTCCAATTGAAACATGCCCTGCAAGATTTCAACAAGTGTAATTTTTTAAAGCCTTCAGAACTTTGTATCTCATTACGCTCAGTCTGGGGGACTGCTTCCATGGCAGGTACCTATAGACACTAGCAGTGAGCCATACCCTAGTGCTAATCAGCTGTGGTCGTGACAAGGGAACATTTCAGATTTTTTGCTAGAGACGAAACCCAACAAGGTGTTGTGATAGTGTCATGCAGAGCCCCGTGACCGTCTGCTCGGACTGAAGGCCAAGGCCATGGTCTCAGTATAGAGACCTGTACGAGTCCCTGGTTGTCCACGCTAGGCGCAATAATTGAGTGAAATCGCAGATGGAAGGTCAACAGCTTGTGACAAAACAAAATATTGACGACAACTTTATTGACGAGAATTCAGCAGAAATATAGCGTCAGATGTCCACGACTGGGCAATTATATAAGATGGTAGCACAACTGGTCTTTTTCTACTATTGCCTTGCTGCACCCTCACAACACTTCTCACAGGATCGTACAATTTCATGTCTTAAGAGTTTCAATTCTGCCTAACTTCATATTGACGAGAACATCTACCTCGATCCCCAGCTTGTTGATCAGTTGCGCATTCACTGCAGTGGAAAACGCACAGGAGCCACCATATCATAACTTTGGGACCACTTTGTCGATCAAGCTTATCAACAGCTTAAATTGTCATTACACCCGCCTAATATCAAAATCCATTCATCGGATTGGACCGTCAACATGGAAGGCCCCAGTTCCTCTCACCAACCAACGGAGCATCCAGCTTGGTTCACGCATTGTTCTGCTCCCATCAAGCTGCCGAACGTTTTCATTAAGCTGCCAAAGGAAATCCAAGATCAGATTCTCAGGCACATACTCTGCGTCTTTCCAAGGCCAGAAACGTCAGATCCGGCCAATAATGGCAGATATATCGGAGAGCACAGCAGACTCGCTCAGATGCCCTGGGAAATAGACACACGCATACTCGAGCTGAAAGATCCCGGGTTTCGTGGACAAGCTTTGAGGCTCATGCTGACGACGAATCAATTCATCTGCGTCAAGTCAGAGTCCGTCAATTTACTCCCTATATTTCACGCTGCCCAGATCCCGATTGTGGCTCTGGGCGTCGGAGAGTGGAGCCGAGATCGCGTGGAAGAGCTCTCCAGATTCTTCATCCTCACTCATCGAATCGAAAGAGTAGGAGGTGTCAGGGCGTCTATAACCCGCACGTGCAGACCATGGGGTCGGTCTAACGAGTCACTCTACAGGCTTGGTCTCTCTGGTAAGCTCGTACCTCAACGGCAGGAGTTCGTCATTCTCCGTAGGGATCTTGACCTCTTCTGTCGAGCACTCGATGGAGCTGACAGCGGCTACCACCGATTTGGTGAATGCACCCAGCATATACTCACGTTCCATGGCCCCTTTGACGATATACTCGACGAGGATGTTCCAGTCTTGCATCCTTCATGCTTCCTGCAACCTTATTCGGAAACCCTTCGCGGCTTCAAGAATTTCACCGTCCAGGGTAGGATACGCTCAGAGCTTGCCCAGGAGATCAAAGATAAAGTAGGACCACAGGTCTCAACACCTCGAGTTGAAGACGTCCTTGACAACGTCGACCGCCAGATGAGCCAAGGCGATGACCACCTGAGCCTCAGCCGGCCCATGATGGCGGCCCATACCTACGCAAGGGCGTCGCAAGAGCTGATATGGTTGTACAGCAAAGGCATCTTACCACTCATGGCCGACGAATCTCCAGATCCAGCACTCTCCGGGCGGTCTTTTGAACTAGACCTGCAACAGGGAAATGCATGGCTGATTATGATGCAGAAAAAGCGAGAAGCCACCGAGAGCGCTGGTCATAAAAGGCTCAATGATGCACATGACCGCGGCGACCCAACGAGCTACTCAAGCTTTGTGGAACTCGTGATTAACGCCGTCATGCACAAGGTACCACCGCCGCTCGTTCATAAGGCGAGCATCCATCAGTTCGCCATCAGGCTGTACCAGGCGGCCAAGGCCGAGCGGCTCGGCGACTGCGGCAGCAGGGATACGTGGGCAAACATTCAGTCCGCTGTATCAAAGGCGCCGCAGGACGAGGAGATTCGCCGGGAAGCAGCATTGATCAGAAGATGTATACAGCCTTGGTCCTTGACATGGATACCAGAGGCCCAGCGGTAGAATATGATGCTTGACCTTGAATGCACCGGAAGAGATGGAGAACGGAAGATTCAAGGAGATTGTTCTAATAGCATTTGAGGGAGGAATTCTGCATTATTTGGAGGATGGGATCTGCCACACATCGTCCATGGGCGAGGGCTTGTGCAGGAGACAACATTTGAAGTAACCCAGGCGGTGGGCAAGGAACCTTACGGAATTTGGTCAACAGCAACATGTAAATATTGATGAGCCTTCATCCGTTTCGCAATAGTCTAGGTTCAATAGCAAATTTAATCAAATGAGCTCACAAGAAGCTAGTATGATGCCAGCTGGAATATCCTCGTTTCACACAAGGCGTATGAAGGGCTTGGATCCAGCACGGTTTGTCCTGCTTGATGGGTACGCGAATGGAAATCTTCTCGTTCTGTATTTTTCCAACAGATCTCAGCAGCAATCTACCTTTCCCTACATGATCTCTCAGAGTAATCGCCAAAGAGGCAAACACCAAAGTCGGCCACTGACATGTAATTGTAAACTTGGGAGACGATAATTCAAGTCAACAGGGCCTCTCGCGTGTGGAGGATCGTTTCGATCTCAGCCTGTCAGCGTCCTCACACGTTAACACCTTTCCATTATTAGCATGAAGCAACCCGGACGATATTTGTTTATTGATTGCTCTCTTTCACGATATATGTCTTAGACCAACATCTGGGAAGAGTGTGCCAAGCTTACGATGATGATTGATAGCCACTTACACAAGCACCCAATCGAGGGTTCAACCCTGACAGGGTACACCTCCAAAAGTGCATCTCGACGTCAATCCCGATTCCCAAAATCAAACCTCGCCCGTCGACATTCCCATCCCACCGGCGACGCACCCGCACAGCAAGCCATGGCCAAGAAAGGTGCGCACCAAGCTTCCCTCCTTTCAAGAACTTCTCCTATCGACTGTACCTGTGTACTAACCACGGCCGAACAGTGAAATCCCGCGTCGTCTCGGTGCGCCTCATGTCGATGGCCCTGACGGGCTTCTTCTACCAGTTCACGCGCCCGCGCACGTCACCGCCCATGAGCATGCTCAAGTACGACCCAATAGGTACGATGCCGACGCCTTCTCCCCTTCCGCACCGGATCCGCCCCTCCAGTCGCGAGCCAGACGGCAGTACCGGCAGCACTCCTCGTCGCATCGCCCTCCTCCACGCGCCGCAGCAATCCCATCGTGCCCCCGTCCCGAATGGGATGACCTGTCCGGGCTGATGCGGCGCATGACGGTTTCGACTAGGAAACGGCCGCTGCCGCGGCTGGGATGGGGGCCATGCCAACACCGAAGTGCACACCTGGTCTAGTCCATCTGCTAACATCGAGTCCTCGGGCGAATAGTGCGAAGAAAGGTTCTCTTCCTCGAGCAAAAACGAAAGGGCAACAGGTAGATGACCACGAATCCTACCAATCACTTATTCGGCAGCCCGGAATTGCGATAAATCCACAAATAACAGACCAAATGGAGAAATACGTCAGATCCAACACGATCCGGCACGACCATGCATGGACAGCGTAGCCAACGCAATTCTCCAGCATTTCCGGAAGGATAGAGACTGTGGGAGCAAGCAAATAATTACTGACGCGCGGTGGTCTCTGGCGAGGGCGGGCTTGTCTGCGTGGTCTGACAGAAGTCAGCTAGATACCACAGATCTGGATCATCAAGAGGATTCAACTCGAGACAGCACGTTTTTAAAAGGAACACGGACATGAGGATGGCTACTTCACATCACGCCGCAAGGCTACATGTACGATCAAGCAAGTATCAATTAGTTGTAAGAAGCTATGTGTCAGACGTACTCCTCGTCTCAGCCATCCTTGCCATCTCTAGCTACGTGCAGTTCCCCATCAAATCTTTTATAGAAGCTACGTCCTGCCCAGTACCAACATCCCTTACCGTATTTAACTTGGTGCCTGATGTCTTCCCACGCGAACGACAATTTTCTTAGCAACATCAAATCCCATTCCCTTTTTCGATCCTCCCAATTTTCAATCGTGTCGAAGCGCATATTCTGCGAATCAGGGGCCCATGGTGAACCGCCGTGTTCGAATGGGTGGACCAACGAGGTCGCCTCGCACTCCCTGTGAGTGAGTGATGGAGTCTTGAGAATCCTCGTTTTGTTGCGAGGAGCGGCGGCGCTGATAGTAGAGCGACTGGGGATCCTGACTACTGTCTTGCGAGTCCATCTTCGTCTTCGACGCAAGCAATGCTTTCAGCCCGCTCAAAGTCACATCTCTGGCGCCAATGTCATTGCGCCGCAGCACGGGTGTTTCAATCTCTCTTGAGGGTACATTCTGCGTGAAGTGGAGGCTGCGAACAGGAGAAATAGAATCGCGAAGAAGGTTCGTATTCTTTCGGCTTCTCTTGCGCGGTGCACTAGGGGCCACCGGGAATTCATTGCCCTGGTTCACTTGGCGCTCTGGAGGAGATGAGTGATGTTTCTGCAGCACTGATTCCTCCTCATCCGACTTTTTCTTGGTCCTCTTGCTGGGCGACTCCGCCTTCTGTTGGTCAGCTTGCTTACGTTTCTGCAACTCTCTTCCAAAACGAGTTCCGTGGCGGGTGATGCCACTGTCGGGTTGGGGATTGATGCCTGAGACAGGTCTGTTGTACGATGCGCGGGAGAAATTGCTGCGAACCGAGCTGGTTCTCTCTTGCAATTCCTCTTGTCGTGGCTCATCATCTTGCTGACGAGCTATGTCCTTGTTGTCAGGTGGCATATAGGCTCTGCGGCCAAAGGAACCCCTGCTCGGGACGCTGAATGACTGGGCGGGCATTCTTGGCTCAGCCAGATCTTCATTCCCGAGAATGCTGCCTTGGCTGCCTGATTTCATGATGGACTTCGGCGGATTTGCTGATCGTCTGCGTTCCTGTTCTGCCGACACTGAAGGAGGTATTGGGGATGGCGCACTATGAATTGGACTTCTGACAGTTACGCGGCGACGAACTTGATCGAGGACTCTCGCCGCTAGATTCACCGGCGTGATTCGCTCTGGTGGGCTGCTAGGCGGCAGATCTGCCCATATATCTTTGTCTGTGTTTGACTCATCTGCTGTATCTCGTTCTCCATCTTGTGCAGACTGCCCCTGAGCCAGACAATACTGGAAAATGGCCCTGTGAAGCACATCAATCTCCAGAAATGGTCTCAGCTTGGGGTCAACATTGTCGAGATCACCGTTTTGGGCCTTTTCAAGCTCAGACACAAAGCCTTTGATAGCTTGACGGCCATTTGCCCATGTCTTCAAGCTGTCGAGGACCTTGTGTACTTGCTTGTCGTACTTTTGGGCGTCCTCTGAAAGCTGTGAAAATTCTCTCTCCTTGCGCGCGATCTTTTCTTGAAGGTCCTGGATGTGCTTTGCATTGCGGTCAAAGGCCTCTTGGATCTCCTTGTCCTTCTCACTGGCTTCTCCCCCAAGTCTGGTTGTTTCGGCTTGAGCTGTCTCGAGTTCGGCTCTCAACTCGTCAACCGTCGCAGAATCCCGTCTATTCGCTTCTTCAACGGTCGATATCTGTTGTTTCGCTGCATTGAGTTCTTTTTTCAATGAATTGCTCTCTGTCTCTGCTTTTTTAAGAAGCGTGTCGATTCTTTCCTTCGCAAGATCTGTATCGCGGATGACCTCCTGTCGGGCAATCTCAACAGCGGTTTCTTGGGCAGTACGCGCTGCTTCTTCGCTCTGCTCCATCAACTTGCGTAACTCTTGTGTGTGCCTCTCGTGCTTTTGAGTCTCCTCCAAGAGCGCTGCTTGGCTCTGCTGAAGTCGATACTCAAGACCACGGGCGATGGTGGCTTTCGCGGCGACGTCAACTTTCAGCTTGTCACACTCCTCAAGAAGCGAGTTTGCGCGCGCGGCATGCCCCAGGTCGTCGGCCTGGGCCTGTTCTAACTCCGCGACCTCATCCTTGAGATCTACAAGATCTTTCTCTCGTTGTTGCAGTGTTGCTCTAGCTTGCTCCAGGCTGGTTAGAAGATCGTTGCGTTCATCGGCTCTTAGCTGTAGTTCAACTTCAAGCTGTGCGTTGTCGGCTTTGGTCTGCTCAAGCAACTCCGTCAGCACATCCTCGCGATCCTCGAGCTTCATCCAGAAATCCTCCATATAGTCCTCAACCGCATCCGACAACTTCTGCAGATTGGTTTGGGCCTCAGTGTGTGAGTTGAGAACCGGCTTGAGGATGCTATGAATCCAATTAGCACATGATCGGTTCATACAGGATGTCAACTTACGTGGAGAATGCCTGCACATTGGCTTCTTGCAGCCTCTCAATAATGCTGGCTTGGGGCTCAACCCGTTCATCCAGAGCGGAAATATGGGCAGCGATTTTGTCAAGTCTGCTTGGTCAGTCCCTGATCACTGTCAAGGATACAATCGAAGACTCACTTGGCCTGCGTCTCTTCCGTTGCTTTCGCATCCCGCTCGACCTGGCTAGACGCAACCTCTCCCATTTTCGCAGAAATCTGCTCGATCTGTGACTCGAAGCTCTTCAAGACTCCTTGGACAGAGGCAACGGTAGCATTCTGCTCCACTAGGTTTCGAATAGTCTCCCGCTCCCGGTCGAGGTCCGCATCTCGCTCTTGCATTCTCTGATTCAACGACTCGATTTTGTCGTTGACTGGCATCTGTAAGCTTCAAAATTAGAACGCTTCGCGGAGGCAGAACTTACAATTCCGTTCCTTGAAACTGTACTCGGCCACTGTTGATTTAACAACCTGAGTGAGCCTTTCACGGGTTGCTTGTAGGTCTTTGCGTCCTTGTTCATCCAGTGCCTTTCGCTTCCGCTCTTCTTCTCGCATTTGTTTGATCGCGTTCTCGCATTTTGTCTTGGCAGCAGTGTATAGCTCTTGCTGCTCCGCGGTGGCCTCATTCAGGTAGTCCTTGTACGTTCGACATTTCTCCTCGAGCTTAGACAGTCTAGTGGATCGATCCTCAAGCTTCTGATTCGCAGACTCGAGTTGCTCCTGAAGTCGGATCCGATCGTCTTCCAATTCCTGGATCCTCCCGGCCTTGCCTTCACTCTGTCTCTTGAAGTTCGAGAGCTCGCCCTCCGTCTTTTCAAGGTGTCGTTCAAGGTAGGCGAGCTCTTGGTCCTTCCGTTTCCATCCCTGTTTCATCATCTCAAAATTGCTATTCAAGGCCTGAGCAAGGTTTCCCGCGAACACGTCGATCTCAGGTGACTCATTGGAATGCTGACTGTTTCCCAGTGAAGAATCGCGGTTATTCGTGGCTGGATGACGATCCCGTCTTCTCATAGAAGGCGTGTCATCATGGTATCGTGAGGACGGTTGGCGTGAGGGACGTGCTCTGCCCGAGAGGGATGGACGAGGGCGTGATCGCTTTTTGCTAATGTTCGATCCGTGCACAGATGAGCGAGATGACGGACAATGTGTCGGGGTTTTGGTATGTGACAGTCGTCGGACATCCCTCAGAGGCCGGTTGATGCTGGGATGTGGAGAGTCTGCAGGAGTATTCCTCTGTACAAGCCTCTCACGAGGTGTTTGATGCTGAGATGCCGCCTGAATTGATCGCTGAGGCATCTGAGAAGGAGAAACGGAGGTGTCATTTGCAAATGAAATGCGATGACTCTGCTTGTTGATTTGGGCGGCACTGGCAGAATGGTTCTGTTGCTTCAGGCGCTCGTCGACCGAATGATAATCTCCATTACCCTGCTCGCTGAAGGCTTGTTCTCGACGAGGGTCTTCACCCTTGTGGTGAGTTGGACCATCAGGTTGCCTTTGCACGGCACCTGCATCCCCTGGCTGGGCCAACCGCTGAACAGGTGAAGTGTGCGTAACGGATAGCTGATCCTTACCTTCTTGACGTCGGTATTGTGGCTGATAGTCCTCGAAAGGAGGACGCCTCATAAGCTTCCGGACTCTATTGAGATTTTCGGAATCATTTGCCGCGGACTGATGGTTCTCGATGGGAAGCAGGCTGCTCTTAGCGCTGGCGAGGGCTATATGAGATGGTTCTTCACCAGAAAGACGTCTCAGATCCGGAAAGGTGGTATTACCATGCTGCCCAGAGGCGACAGAAACTGTCTGGACAGAGCCGCTAGCAGTGGAAGTTGAGGGTCCGACTCCCAGACTGCCAACGACACTAGGAGAAGTGGTGATGGTCTTCTCTTTGGTGGCATCAACCATCGACTTAGCAGGGACTGGGCGACTAAATTGGCCAGGAGTGATCTTCACCGGCTTGCCCCAAGAGAAGCTCTCGCCTGGGTCAATGTCTAGGGTTTGTGGTCGAGAAAGCAGTTGAAGGGCACCATCTCGCTCAGGGGGTGAAGAGAGATTGTGCTCAGGGCTATCACGCTGGGTATCAGGTAAAGGATCCAGAGCATTCAGCAACGTCAGGGATTCCTGAGAATCCTCGTCCTCTGTGACTCCATGAGAGGCTATGTCAGGCGGGTCAGGACTGCCGTTGGAGGTGGACAAGCTTGTATCCATCCCGGGCAAGCAGGTAGTGTCAGCGATGGGACGAGAACAGGGCCACAAGAGGGCGTATCAGAGCAAAACACTATTGTGTGTCCGCCGTGATCTGGTGTCTTCTCTCGTTGAAGCTGGTGAACAGATGGATCAGGCGATGAAATGAGACGGGAGTGTGACTTGAGTAAGAATCTGGCATATTGGGAGGGAATTCAAGAGCTCCCAAATTTTTCTTCAGGGCCACAGCGAGAACTAGGCAGACACGAGCAGATACGGAAGGAACCCACGAGTTGATGAAGGCCGTGTTGTCAAGGAAGGAGGCAGGAACTTCTGACCGTCTCTTCATCTCTCGGGCAAGAACGACATCCCACTACCATTCCCTCGCTGGACACCCGAAGATTCGAGCTCATCCATCTGGGAGATCCCGAGATGTCATGGAGAAATTTAGGAATGGTTGAATCTAGAAGTGGTTGTGCCTTGACCATTCTACCCACCACCAGCTTCAGCTAGCATTTGGTGTTCAATCGCGACGTCTCCCGGTAGAGCACTGGTCCATTTCGCGATAGGTAATCAGAGTTGATCATGGACCAGCAAGAAGACCAAGCGAACTCGTTCAAGTCCTTGCCCAGCCTCTACAGCCGAGAAGGGCTCAGTCAGTCCAATGCGTTGTCCTCCACGCAGACGCGTCATTCTTGTGACCACTTGATCTGATTTCTCTTACCGTCTGAGGCACTATAAAGCTGTCAGAAAGTATACTCTCGATTATAGTAGGTTTACGATGGCAGTGAGGACTCAAGTGATCTCGGTTATGCAGATCTGGGAGAAGCGCTGGTAGGCGAAGCCGTTTCAACAGTCGATAGAAGCACATGAAGTGATCCGCGTCAATGTATCATCTGGTTAAACGCTGGCAAGAACGAAACCATCTGTGTAAATGAGAGGGCTGTAGATGATACTATTCATAGTCTTTTACTGGGGCTCCGCGTCAAGCTCGTTTAGCAACAGAGCAGCTCCCTCAATATCCACTCGCTTACAACCCTTGTCTTACCCTGATATGCCAACATGTCAAACAAGCAAGCGTCACCGAAGTAACGCAGATTTCGTCTCGGGATTCAGAGGCAGGCAATTTGCATTGAACAAACCCCAAGATCTCGCCCGGCGGCAAGTGGCACTTGGCTGACACGGGTCGTCTCGGGCGAGCATCTTTTTTTGGTGCCTCTGGAGTCTCGCAGTGGTCACAGCAGTATGCCTGCAAGAGCCAGTGGATTTCCGTCAAGAATGCAGCTCTCCACAAACAAAACATCGGCCCAAGTTCGAGTCTATTTCGTGGCAACGAGTGCAACGACGATATCGGGGGGCACATGGACACCCACAACGTTCTCAGATAGTGATATCTTTGGGCTCGTGCAATTTTGGCAGATGCCGAGGAGCGGGGAAGAAAAAATCTGGCGTTGTGATCAGAGACTTTCGCAATCCCAAAGAAGCAGCATATACTGGTGAGAAGTCGGACACCCTCAAGTGAAGTCAAGGGCACGGCGCTTACAAGCACCCTAGCATCCCGGCCCGTTCACCCTGATTGGCCAAGTCAGCCCAGCCCAACTCAGGGGTATTGTGAAGAGATCCGCAAGGAGGGCGCGTAGCAACACCGATCCTCGCCAATGATAGGAACACTGGCTGCAAAAGAGCTGTCAGTTTCACCTGGCATTTCTTGGATGGCCAATGGCGGTACCACTTAGATCGGGTTGCTCAAGTGCCGAGGAGGGTCCAGTGTGCATGCATATGCACTGCTTTCTTTGGCAGCACCCACGATGTCCACATGCGCCCATGTGTTTTGTGACGATTGCCCGCTGCTGACTCTGGGGTGTCGACACCTAGCGTGGAATTCATTTGGGTATTGAGTGACTGTAGATCTAGGTATCTAAATAGAGCGGCTCCGCGCTCTGTGAAACAATATCGGAGCGTATTCATACCCTGCTCCCTCTCCGATTTTCTTCGACTGTCACCTCTGTCGCCTCTTTAAGTCTTCCCTCCATATTCACCTCCGCTCACAGGCTTGGCGAGCATCTCGTGATAGCGTCTACCCGTCTGCGACGGCAAGCTTAGACCTCTAGCCAGCGATCCTTGTCGCGACCCATTCTCAATCATGGCAGCGACATCATCCGCCGCCTTCCCGCTCGCAACCAGCGACCCATACACCGGTGGAAGCGACAGTACAGCTGGAACAGCCAACGCAGGTTCCGATGGGAGTCCGGACAATGACGCCGGTGCATCTGGCAGCAGCAGCGGGAACTTCCAAATTTCTCAAGGCGCACTGATCGCTATCATCCTGATCGTGGTATTTGTCGCACTCCTTGGCAGTAAGGCAGTCCCCTCTCCGGTGTTGACTGCGTGTGCTAACGTTATGCAGTTGCTTCTGGAACACTCTTCTACCTCGCAAAGAAGAGGGAGTGGAAAGTCCGCGAGACCATTCGCAGGTCAGCCAAGAAGGTTGTCACGGCACTGACACCACGACGCTCCGAGTTTCCGAAGTCCGTGAAGCAACGTCCAGCGAAGTCAAGGGGTGTTCGGGTTGAAGACGAGATTCCACCCACTCCACGTTTGAAGCCAGAGGATCTCGAGAAAGGACTGGCTGCAAAAGTAGACGTGAAGCGCAAGTACTTTCATCGAAAGTAGGAACGTCACAAGGGGAGGAATTGTTGAGAAGTTGACATGAGCGTGATGTGGTGCAGAAGGGACTCCTTGGTCTTCATGCCACTCGGAACAACACGGAGTTGGGGAGTGTAATTGAGCGGAATAATTCAAGCATGAGCCAGATGTATTATAGTTTTCTGAAGGTATTCGTGCTGGCACTTCGTCTTTGCGTTGAGCGTTTGCTTTCAGGGGCAGGCTGCTCAGGCCTCTGCTTTTTCTTGGGTTCTGGAATGAAAGAAATTGATCTCTCGCCCACTGCGTTGCTGTGCGATATCTTGCCCACGCGGCCATTCTTCTGCACCCGCGAGCCGAGAGCGATATCCTTATTTCTACCATCCTGGCCTGATGACGAGACTCGCATGGACACACCTTGCGATGTCTGTGGAATCGGCTCGCTGTCGTCTTCACTTTCGGCCATCTCGTCCGACTCTTCTTCGGAATCAACAAGTTGTCTGCGAGGACCATTGGATGTGCCTGAGATTGCGTCAACCGTTGTGCTTGGGTTGAGCATCTTGAATTCACGACTTGTCTCGTCGACAGCGAAGTCTTCGTCCTCGAAGAGCTTGCCGAAACGGTCGTCTCCGAGCACACCCGCTTTGGTATCCACGGTGTCCCTCTTCTCTTGCCGTGCAAGAATCTTGTCGGCGAGTTTCTGGTTGACCTTGACTTTCTTGATGCCACGAATCCTGCTTGCGCGTTCTTTCTCGACCTTCTGCTGGGTCCTCTTTTGGCGCTCCTCCTCAAGCACGAAGGGATTCGCAACCAAGTGCGCCTGTTCGTAGAGCTTGGTGTCGACAAAGTAGCCATGCATGTACGGGCGTAACATGGCCGTACCGACCAAGTGGTCCAGGCTCAGTGCCTTCAACTCCGGCATGGTCAAGAACTTGTAGTTATCGTATGTCTCTGTGCGAGCTTCCTCGGTCATTTCTTCCACCATGTTGTCCAGGAACCCACACCACTTCGGTGCTGAGCCCAAGGATGGGATATGGAACACGTGCTGCTGCTTGCCCTCGTTGGCAGTCACGAGGGTGCCTGTGTCCTTGACCCATTGAACGTAGTTGAGGTCTGTGATGGGCTCTATGTGCGTCCAAGCCTCGCCACTCGTCTCGTCCCAGATTTTGATAATCTTCTTGTCCGATGTCAAGATCTTTCGCTCCTGGGACGCTGTTTTGAGGTGTAGAATGTTTTGTATAGCATAACCAAAGCCTTGGTCTTTTCGAAGTAGAGGAACGGGTCTTCGTAGATCGAAAACAGAGCATATGCCCTGGCTGGTGCCTATCGCCAAAGACATTCCGGAGTAGGGGTTGAAATCCAGAGCGGATACCTCTCCCTCCAAGCCCTCCAGGACAGCCACTTTTGATCTTGCACGTGGGTCGATTAATTCCACCGAGCCCTTGGACGTACCGAAAGCCAGCAGGTTGTGGGTGTCCTCTGCGACAGCGGCCGAACTGACGCAGCCAGCCTCAATACTGCCCTGCAAGCCGGCCTCCAGTCCATCGTCGCCTCCAACATCAATCTCATAAGACTTCATGAACCTCCCCTCAACAAGATTCATCCGGAACACTTCCCCTGTTCCGTTTGATCCCAGCCCAGTAGCTGCGACGAGGGCCTCGGACGAGTTGCGGTCGTACACAAGATCTCGGCCGTACCGTGGCAATCTGATTTCGTGATGGCATCCAGCTAAGGTATGAAACTCGAGTTTGCGGTCGGACTGGAGGTGTAGAGACTTTGTGGCATCTCGGCTGAGGAGGACAAAGGATTGGTTGAGACTTGTGGTGTGTCTGTTCCAGCTCAGGGAGAGTTGGTTGAGATCGTGGGTGTGTATTTGCGGTTTGTATGTGCCTGTGCTCATAATCCACTGCCCATCTTCGGAGACCCTGACACAGACACTGGCCTCTTCGAACTCAAAGTCCTGAAGCAGTTCGACTCGGCTCGAATATTCGGGATCGTACTTCAGACTCCTCTTCCTTCTCCGGGCAAGCCAGTCTGGGAGCGGCCTGCCTGTGGATGCGCCCGAGACCGTGTATACGGGCACGAGGCCAGGCGTGGTGACCTTCATGCTTTCTCGCGTGAGTCCGTGGGTCGAGAGAGAACGGTACTTCAGTGGACAAACAGAGTTGGGCACGACAAAAGCGTAACGAATCTTGCTCAAAAAGAAGGGCAGAAAAATCACCCGTGAAGAAGGCTCAGGAATAAATTCTTATCGTAGCACTTTTGGTCTTATCGATCTTCGCCTGGCCCACCAAAAACTAGACTAGTCTAGCTCCCAGATGGGCCGGGCCCCACACACTGGGCGTAAGGAAGGACCCCTGCTCGCAGGCACACGCAGGCCAAGCAACATGAGCTACGTCCCATCTCCAGGGCTCAGTAGCACGGCACCCAGCCCGAACTCTAAGTGAGCCGCGGCGATCGATGTCCAGACATCAACGGACAGCCTCTTCCAGTCCAATCTGCCCAGCAGCGCCTCTCGCCCGCCCGGAAGCTTCCCCGACCTCTACCATTAGTTGCCTGCTCAACCCATCCATACCTAGCTCCAGCTGCGATACCTAAGTTTCGAATTGCACAGCATAAAGTCGGAATCCCCCGCGGTTGGCTCATTGTCCTAGCCGTTGGGAACACCTACTCCGGCCTATCACGCGCGCCCTACGATATCCGCCTCTGGCTCGACTGAGATGGACTGTGGCCCTCCGAGGGCTTCCAGCAGACCAGATCAGGCCAGACCCATGACCTTTCGTCGCATGAGACGTTGTATTCGCAAGAACAGCGCCCGGCTTTCCTCGAGATCTCGGATGTGACACTCGCTTGGGAGGACGGCCGATTTCCACGTGCCCCATGAATGGAGGCTATCTCCCCCCTGTGAGGGACTCGACACTACGAAATGGACCCTGGGGAATATGATACTAATACATTATTGATTGTGAGTTGCCCCTGGGCCTGTTCGCATCGCTTGCGCATCGCTCTGCTGACGTCGCTGTGCTCTTCTCCCAGAACAACGTCTCCTCGGTCGCTTTCAAGATCTACGAGCCTGTGATCACGCACGCATCTGCCTACACCTTCTCCGCCTCCGACGTCGAATTCACGCTCAGAAATGGGGGACACCTGGTCTATGCCGACCCGGTTCGGCGGGCAATCTGGTGCTTCTCCCTGACAGCGATTGACGGGTCCACCATAGGACTGCCGGGCCAGCCATCTCTCGAAGCAGACCTAGACGTCTGTGGCTACAAGCTTGCATTGGTGGACGAAGGCGGTCTCGAGCCGATCAGCTTGCTCAAAAACAGGAATACGACTCCCAACACGCTCAACACTCCTGCCTCTTCATCACCGAGTGGATCTGCGCTTGACACAGCGCTTCGAGGCGCACAAGCCCCGGGAGGCGCCATGACCGCGACTGGTTTCCCTCTGGAGGCAGACAACAAGACAAATGTTGGCCTCTCGGTAGACTCGAAGGGCTACGGGTCTATACCGGCAAAAGACATATATGAGTTCTTCACCGCAGCGGCGCTGGCTAGTCTATCACAGCGGTTCTGTACGAAGACCGGTGCAATCCCGCTGGATCTGAGGTCATTTATACTACCATCCAAACCGCCTGATTCAGAGTCTCTGGAGCCTGCAGGTATTCCAATCATAGCGTCTTTGAGGGTGCATTTGACAACGACAGGCTCACTCCTCATCGGCGTCTCCCTGTCTTTCTCACGAGGACTGCATGCTGGCGCTGATGGTTTGAATTCATCTTTACCGCCTGCTGGTGCTACTGTTCTTGCTGCCCCCTTTGGCGTGTTTGGGACATTCCAGGGACTGACAGAAGGTGAAGGGAGCTCGATCGATGGCAGCGTGGCTCAGTCACCCGAGACACAAATCACGCGATTCAGACCAGACGTGGATGTCAGGTCAGGCCAATGGCGAAGCACGTGCTGCAAGTTACTTGAAATGCGAGGTATCTCGACCGCTGTGTTAAGCAGGTCTTCTTGGTTGAGCATTCAGTATTTGCGACGGAAGCCAGTTGAATCTAAGTCAGACGGCAAGCGCACTCCTGTGGTGACTTCGCAAACACACATTCTGTGGCCAGCAGTGCTGTGTTTCCGGAAAAGGACGAGAAGCCCTCTGGCGATGAATTGCACCGTCGATCCTGGCGCAGTCAGTCTCAGGGACGGCTTCGACGCTTTGAACCATGCAAAGACCTGGTTCCTGGGCAACAGTGAACGGGAAGAGCTAATGGCCAAGAAAAAGAACGAAAGAGAAGCTGCCGCATCTAAGGACGCCGCCGAAGCTAACCCTCGCCTGCTGCAGCAAAATAATGGGTCCTCACCTTTTGATATGCGTCGAACCAGCAACACAGGAGCCGCCGGTGGTGCCATGTATCCCACGCCGCCTGACGGTGTGCAGAATGCGGCAGGCGTCACCCCGTCCATAGATGGAACCACGTCCAGCCCCGGAAACCCAGCACCATCAGCAGCACTGGTTGATATTGACACCGCAATGGTAACATCAGCAGGCCTAGGTGATGCTTTTGGCGACGGATGGGATGGCTCTGACGCCAAGCGAGATCAGTCTTTCATCCAAGGCGAGAATTGGGAACTCAACAATGACGTCTTCGTTGACAACGACATCACCGACGCAGACTTCAACTTTTTCGACGAGCATCCTGGCTCGATGGACGTCAGTGTTGCTGATCTTTCGGAATTGAATAGCGGTCTGCCAAACCTGGAGTCGACAGACCAGTTCGCGGTTCCCGCTCCTCAGAAGCCTGCAGAACTTGGAACACCCAAGACCAACAATTTGCCAGCTCCTCCTGTATTTGCCAAACCAGAGTTGAAGCACGCAAGGAGCATCATAGGCGAAAGTCGCCAGCGTGATAGCACCAAGGTACGGCCATCAAACGGGGTCAAAAGGCAGCCCAGCCCTTTTGATCCCACAGCCGTCTACAAGAGGCTGAAGGCATCCATTGCAGGTGGTTTTCGGACCAACACGAATTCCGTCGATTTACCGGTTCGCCGAGGAAGTGTTTATGACAAGCTTCAGTTCGATCCCTCTCTCTCCATGGTGAACAAAAAGTACGAGCACAGCGGCCGGTTCGACTTCCAATGGGAAAATGAGGAGAACGCACAGAAAAGCTCTGGATCACCTCCAACGACCGACTATCTCCGGCGGCATGGGAAGTCACGAACCACGCTGAAAGACTTGCCCGCGAATATGGGCTCTCGAGGTGTGGAGGCACCGGGGACCTTGGAAAGCAGTATGCAACTTGATTCTATCAAGTATGAGGACTCGACTTCCGACGCTGATGAAGTCAGTCTTGTTTCCGATCAGGACGATGCAAGCGATTTCTCCGACGAGCCATCGTCACCTACGAAATTGAGCGTGCGGCGGCGGCGGCTTGGGGATGACAACGAATCACTGGCCCCGTCGATAAGAGACATCGATTTTATGGATGATTCTCAAACGTTGAGCAGTACTGACTTGTCCAAACTATCGATAAATGACCACTCGGAGACGGCTATCGCTCGCTACTTTGCCGATGCTGAACCAGCCTCGCAGCGACTGATTTCCAACGACGATGAATTCATGATGGTTGCACAAATACTCACAGAGCAGGCTGCCTCTGGCTACCTTAAGATCACTCTGCCAGACTCGTTACCTGCTAGTCTCCATTTGACTGACCTGCAGCGAGACATTGTCCATGGCACACAAAATTCGTTGCGAACACTCCAGACCATACTGCCCCCAAACCTACAAACTGCGACGATATGCCAGCTCCGGCAGCTGCTCGAGATACAGGATGTCCCATTGCTGGCGGCACCCAGCCGCCTGCAACCACGTCCAGCGGGCGGGCCGGAACAGCGACCGAGTCTCGTCCAGATCCCCGCACCGCACCTCGAATTGCGAAGACAAGACTCCAGGTTGTCCGTCTTGCCGTCTGCTGTCAAATTTTGGGAGACTCTCGGGCTCGGGCCTTCCCAGGGCCCTAAGAACGTACATGCTGTCTGCGTGTTCCCTGGTCTCGACGGCGTAGCCGACTTTGCTGGTATACTCCTAGACCGTCTTCACAATGTGTACGAATCCCTGAAGTTGGGAAGTTTCGAACGAATGCCGTCGTCGGCAAACGTGCAGAACGGCCTCGTCTCGTATGAGGTTGACAGGACGAACAACGCCCCAGTCTCATCCCCAGGGTCTCAATTCAGATCACCCTTGGTTGAAGATATGGCCAAACTTGCTGTGGCTATCTTCAATTCAACAGCCGTTTCCAAAAACTTAGTCGTTTACTTTGTTTACACACCTGACAATCCCCAGACAATAGTTGATGCCTGTGCGGCTTTCAAAAGGCTCTTCGACATATATAAAAGAGCTCTGGCAGAAAGAAAGAAGCCGGCACAGAATGAGCTGGTGCTCCAGCTCGTCTCCCTGGACTACGTGGCCACGTCGACTTCGCTTGTGGTCCTCCAGCCACCTGAGCACATACGACTGTGCCTCGAGACTTATGATCGCTGCACACTTTTTGGGGGGCCAATGCCGTCACCAGCCATTGTTCTGGAGCAGCCCATAACCCGCGGTATCGACTTTCAAATTAGAAACCCACCCTCTGCGAACATACTCCAGGAGAACTCATCAATGCACATCGCATACGCGCATAGTGTCGACGAGAGATGGATCACAGCAGCTTGGTCGGACAATCGTGGCTGCAAGCAGATGACTGCATCGTACTGCCTGGGTAGAAGGGGAAAGTCACTCTCAAGAAGCTTTACTGATGTGGCTCACGAAATCTGGACAACTACTTTCGACCTGATATCCATCTGGAAAGTGCACTGGCGCATAATTGTCACCAAAGTTGGGGCAATGGATCAACAAGAGATCAGCGATTGGATCAACCTGGCGCAGGCTGAGACCAAGGCTTCTGTGACCCTCACTCTCTTGGCAGTAGACACAAATCCGTCACTGCAATTGCTCCCATCGATATCGAAAGTCCCGTTTACTGCGCAATCTGTATTCTACTCAACGCCAGTATCAACTCCCCAGTCATCCATGGTCTCTCCAGAGCAAGTCGGAAACCCGGCAACACCGAAAGGGGCGCCGACTTCCTCACAGAACGCCACCACACCAGGCGCAGACCCGAACGCGACCGAGACCGACTCGGACGCTAGCCTCGTGGACGTCACCGACACAATCTGGGCGGCGATAGCCTCGCATCGGCTGAACGTCTCACACTCTCTGACTGACCCCAACCCAGCTCTCATCAGCGGCTACCTGATCAAGCGCGGAGGGTCTAATACCGAGGACCCACCTACCGTCCTGGAGGTCAACGTGGTCCACAGCGAGGGAAATCCTCGGATGCATGAGCTGCTTCTTAGAGAGATGCTGACGTACTTCCGCGGACTGGGCACCATTGCAAGGGCTAGGTCCGTGACCGAGGAAGAGGGCGATGTGCGGCCATGGCATATAGCCGCGGCAGAGAAGGGCGTAGAAGCACTGTACCAGTTGATGTGAGAGATGTAGGGAGATGGATTTTCAACAGTATGTCAATCCTAGTGGGACGGGCCGTTGGTGGTTTTGGTGTATATTTGTATGGCGCAAAGGCATTGGGGAAGCACTGAGCATGAAAACCTTTTCTAGACACACAATGTAGGATACCATGCATAGCAACCGACTTGTAGAGCAAAATTCAATGCGCTCGGCCTTGTGCTCCGCACACGAGCAAGTCTATGGCTAAACGGCCCCTTCCATGGTGACCACAAAGCATATATATCTTTTTCATAGATCCAAAACCTTTATACGCTTATTACCATCTATATGCACATCAGGCTTCTGATGTCAGGCAAGATGTATTTCTAGTGAGAGCAAACTGCGGACGGGAAACGACACCGCCGACGCCTGTTCTGTTCACCCCGCTAAATCCTCAGCTCTCCCAGAAACCAGGGAACAGGTACTCGACGCGCTTCATGGCCTCGGGGTCCCTGCCCTCAGGCTTGGTCATGAACTTGACGGCGCCGCCGCTCGCGCCCTCCCAGTGCTTGGCCAGGACCAGGTCGCTGTTGTCGTGCTTGGACAGCTCGTCCAGGACGGCGCCGACGAGCCGCTTGGCGTTGACGCTGTTGGCGCTCATGTACTTCATGACCATGGCGACGTCGACGTCCTCGCCGCCCGTGCTGCGCCAGCAGTCGTAGTCGGTCGCCATGCAGATCATCTGGTAGGCCAGCTCGGCCTCGCGCGCGAGCTTCGCCTCGGGCAGCGCCGACATGTTGATCACGCTGCCGCCCCAGGAGCGGTACATGTTGGACTCGGCGCGCGTCGAGAACTGGGGTCCTTCTGTTTTGCGCGGCAAGGAAGAGAGGCAGCCGGTCAGTAAGGTGTTTTTGACTACTGGGCATATTGCTGGGGTTTCTCGTGGCTAGCCTCCCGACTTACCCATGCAAATGATTGTTCCGCTATCGTGCAAAGTCGATCCTTCGCCCTGCATCGCGCCGGCGCAGGCCTTGACCACGGCCGCCATCTTGGCGTCGAAGGGGTCGGCAAAACCAACGTGGCCCACCAAGCCCTTCTCGAAGAAGGTGAACGGCCTGATACCCTTGGTGCGGTCGATGATCTGGTCGGGGACGACAAAGTCCATGGGCTTGATGTGCTCCTGGAGAGACCCGACGGCGCTGAAGGCGATGACGCTCCGCACACCGATGTGCCTCAGGGCGGCGATGTTGGCGCGCGCGGGGACCTCATGGGGGGCAAGCTCGTGGTGGGCGCCGTGTCGCGACAGGAAGGCGATGGGCACGCCGTTGTGTTCGAGGATCTGAATCGGGGCGGAGGGGTAGCCCCATGGGGTCAAGGGGTTGACGGATGCCACGGGGTGGTAGCCATCGATCTTAGAGAGGCCGGTGCCGCCTATCACGGCGATGTGGACCGGCCCTGGACGGAACGGCGATAGTCAGCGGTGCGCCCCATGGCATGGTGTGCCGAAGAAACAACGAGGAGGTTTTCTTACGGTCGTACTTGTCTGGAAGTTCTGTGGCCATCGTGAAAAAAAATATGTGAGGATTTTCCCAAAGACTAAAGCAAAGGAAGCGGTCCAGCAGCTAGCTGGTGAGGCTGCCCCTCCAAAATTATTGGAGGGGTCGAGAGCTTTACTAGACTATGCACCAAAACATGCTTTTCTTCTAAGACGACCCCCGGCGTGCGGTGTTGAATCGCTACGGCTTGCATTACTAGGCTGTGTACAATAAGGCATTTCAACACCTGTCAGTCACCCACGTGGTATTCAACAACGAGAGATTGCCGAATAATCATCAGGCTGTCCCTTGGGCTCCCAGTGGCAAGGTGAGGCTCATTCCTGATGGAAATTCCACCTACGTAAGAATCAGAAGCCAGCTTACACACCAAGATGATGAGTCTTAACGAATTTATCCCCCGGGGCACACTTCCAACTACCCTGCTTCTGCCCGGGGAATCGATCCTTTCCTTTTGCGTTGCGATGTGCGTTAACTCACCATTGACCTTGCGTGTCTCCTGCGGACTCCCCTAGAGCGGATCCCCTGATGCTGACGAGAGGCACAGTCACATTTGCAAAGCACGTTGATTCGCACAGGACCGAATACCACCAGGACAACCGACCTGGCGCGCTAGCGAATGCTTGGTTTCTGGAAGAGACGGCATCATAAAGTCTAGCCAACAGGACTTTGAGGTATGGTTCTTACTACCAACAGTGGGCCGTTGGCCTCTGGACTTGGTGAGCAGCTCCGGTCTGCGCGAGGCTGGCGATAAGACGGATAGCTTGGCGCTCCTGTGGCCATGCCGAAGGACGTGAGGCTTATACAACTGCGCCGAACTGATCTCCAGAATAAGTACAAAAGCATGGCGAGGTCATCAATCATGTTCACAGTTGATACAGACATCCTCACCTGTTCTCAGCCTTTTCTCTCTTCGTCCTCAGTTGGTTGAAATTGCAGCTCAAGGCCCTTATCCCCGTCACTATGCCTGCCGCCAGCGCATCAGCGCAACAAGTCATCACCGAGACTGTCGAGGGATATGTCTTTGAGCACTCAGGCCCGTTAGATGCGGCCCCAAAGACCACATACGAAATCCGGGGCTTGAAGACGGCCAACAAACTCCTCAAGACCCGCATGGGGCTTGACCCATCGACTTCAGACGACCTGGCCGAGCTGAAGAAGGAGAACAAGCGCCTCAAGGCAGAATATGATGCCGATGGCTTGCAGAAGCTCCTGGCGCCAGATATCGCCGCCGCCGATACGTTTTGGCAGGACGTGATCAAGACATCGACTCCAGATAGCTGGGTATCGGCCGACGCCATAGGGACGGCCTACCTGCCGAACCTGACAGCACTGGCTTTCGCCGCGTGGTCCCAGTCGCCCCTGGCAGACGAAGTAAACAATGATGTGAACGGAGAGCATTACTTCAAGCGCACCGTCACAACAGGGCCAGGCGTCCTGGCCTCGGATATTCTGGAGGGCTGGGGCGGTGTTACGACCCGATTTACCATTCCGGACTATGCGACTCCCCCAAACAGGATTCAGTTCCCGTTCCTGCGCCTCCTGCCTGAGTTTCCTTTCCAGGCGGCAGGCAGTAAGGTTCTCGAGGACAACAGCGAGGACCCTCTGTTTGGGGTGTTGCACATCTCGGTGCGCGATGTTGTCGGTGCCGCGGGCGAGCACGGAATTGAGATCTACTCGACCGTCTGGTATGGGGATGCAGCAAAGGATTCATTCCTCGAGGCAGAGAGGCAGCACATGGTTGTTGAAATATTCAACTTGGCCATTCAGGCCCAGAGAGACGTTGAAAGCGGCAAATTCACTGTGCCGTCCGTGTGAAAAAGGCTGCGAAGGACTTGGAGCTTGCTCTGCTGACGTTTGACGCGGCGCCAAAACAGACGTGGAGGTGTAAGAAGAGAAAGCATCGCCGAAGTAAAGATTGGCGGTCTCCTGTCCTAATTGGAATGGGCAGTGATCGTGCGTCCAGTACCTCGGGGCTTTGAGCATCAATGGGTGGAGACAGTCTGCGTTGGAATCCGCAGCTAGTCAGCACATGTAATTAGTAATGTAAGAAATAGTCGTGGCGAAGCTCTTCTTGCATGATGATGGATTCGCCTCTCAGAACTGTGTGCGGGACGAAGCCCACGCGTGTCACGTTGTATAAGGACGAGGAAAGGGCCTGGTCTTCGTCGTCTTCATGATCTCAATCCGCTGCACTATGAGCGGGAAAGGGGCATTGTCGATGTAAGTGACCGGCGAGGCAGAATTGTACTTTTGTATGATCTTGGAACAAATTGACCATTCAGTACAAC
This sequence comes from Diaporthe amygdali, assembly GCF_026229845.1. Taxonomy (NCBI): domain Eukaryota; kingdom Fungi; phylum Ascomycota; class Sordariomycetes; order Diaporthales; family Diaporthaceae; genus Diaporthe; species Diaporthe amygdali. The sequence continues at coordinate 431,499 of NW_026517049.1, read as the reverse complement.
TGATTCGTGACAAAGTTTTCGATGATTGCAAAGCTCAAAGACGGCGAGGTTGGTGGAAAGGTACAAAATTGATGTCTTGGTATGCCATTCATAAGTGGAGGAAGCAAGCTCGACCTGCGTAGGGCTGGGTCCTACAGTGCTGTATTGCCGCTACACCGGTGTGAGCTTAGGCAGGATCCGCTGCAAAATTCACGCCGCCTCTAGAGTACCTAAACTACCTACCCACCTAGGTTGGTAAGCTTCAACATTTGCCATCAGACGTATTCGCTCAACTATTCTTTGTGTCTCCACGCTTTCACTGTCATTTGCTGTTTGGAGACTACAAAGTGAAGCACCAGTTTCCGCCTGTTACGAACGTGGGAGGCAGCCGCAAAACCGTTCGATCTGTGGCTCACCTTGAAGCAGAGCAGCTTCTTGGGATACGACCTCGGCAACAGCTCAAGTCATTGCTGCAGCTGTTACTTTGGACGAGACGCCGAACAAGGGCACCCTCCACCAACAGGATCAAAGATTCAAAGCACTGCGATCATACTTGGCTGGTCTCTGCAGTGAGAATCCGAGAAAATGGCGCTCGGCTCGGTGACAGACGAGCTTGAGCCCAATTCTCAGAGCAGTACGTCCTCAAACGAGTCAATAGAGGAGCGATGTTTTGCCGCCGCCCTCATATGCCTCGAAGGCCATTATACCGACTCCCCTGCAATGGGCCCTCAGACCAATGCTAAGGTCGTCTCCATGGTATCACGTACCTTGGAGAAGACTCATGCGTCAAAAGAAGTCCGGTAAGTTAATCTCGTGCTCGACGATCGTTTCCGTAACCTTCGCTAAACCACTTCCCAGAGAGGCTCTGTCCAGGAACGTCGCCATATGGATATGGCTCACGAGGATATTTGCCGCTGCCATTCCAAATCTCACCACGCGCTCTGTTGGTCCATTAGCCAGCTTGAATGACCCAGACAAGGGCGTGACCCCTCAAGAGAGCACTGCTCTCATCGTCAAGAATTACCAGGGCCTGAAGGACGACTTGCAGATTCTTAACAAGCTGATGCACATCGCCCGCAATCTTCTTGTGACCACCGAGCCCGAGGTGCCTCAGGACTTATGTGCGGCAGTCCATTTTGACCAGATGGTCTACCAGACCATCATTCTTTGCGTCAACGTTACGAGCAAGGGTTACGATGGAGAAGTCTTGGATGAGAACTCTAGACAGAGACTCAATGAGATCACCGAGCTTTGTAAGATCTTAGGACTCCCTAGGGTTTCGTGGCTTACTGACAAAATTTCCAGACAAGAAGATCCTCGTCACTTCACTACAACAAGCACACAACTGGACTGCCAAGAACGACAGGAACAAGATGTCTTTCTGGTTTGACGTATTGTTTGATGAGGATGCCGCACTGGATGACCCACAGGACGGACTTGGTGATGGACTAGGCTTTCGAGTCGACGTCGCCAAAACGGAGGTCCAACATTGGCTGGAACGCAACTCAACAATGTGTGACACTGCCCGGCGGCTGCTTAGAGACTACGCCGAGAACCGTTCTCAGAAACCTCCTGGTGCATTGGCACCAATATCGCCTTTGGCCTGGAATTGGCTACCTCCAGGTTCAGTAAAGGTCAGGGCCGACGATCCGGAGGACAACGACAAGATCAACCCGCAGTGGAAACCGGAGGAGACAGACAAATTTGAACAGGATAGGTGCTATGGGCGCGTATCCAGAGAGGTCGACATGTGGTGGATCAAAGCACGAGACGCAAACTTCGATGATTGGGTCGTACCTATGCCCTCGGTGGAGTTCGCGCAGAAGCGGACTGAGAACTGCAAAGAGAACCTCGTCAATCGATATGCTCATCAATACCGCGCCGAAGACCAGGAAAGACAAGGTTCGCCACAAGAGGGCGTTCACGAAGCCGATTACGCCGACGAAGGTGACCAGCACGCCCCCGAGGAATACAGCGAAGAGTATGCAGACGACATGGTTGAGGACGAGGACGTGGACGACGACGATTCCTACGGCGAGGGTCCTATGACTGGTCTTCTCACCGAAGTGCCTAACATACTCGATCCAAAACAGATCGAGGCTCTGCACATGATCGTCAAGTCATGCATATTGGACGCAGCCGGCAGCGGTTGGACGAGGGCAGGCGAGAATTTGCAAAAGACGCGGTGTCGCATGTTCTTGGCCCTGGACTGCGGGAAGAGTCTTCTAAGAGAAATGCTTGTCTTCATTGCGGTCTGGGAGAAGGATGAGTCCTCTCTCATCTTCCAGATCACGAGCCAAATTGTCGAAGCCATCCATCACAGTGCTCTGATACCTTACGCGTGGAACAATCTGAGGATACCCAAGGATATCGTTTCACCAGCTCAAACAATCCTACTCCGACTCATCAACTATATGTTTCGAGCTCGAATCAAGAATCCGCCCGCCGAAGAGAACAAAGATCAGATGGTGGCTATAAGATTAGTCCACTTCTTCTTCATCACCTTCAGAAGCCGGATCGTGCCGGAGTGCGTGGCCCTGATGAACCTGCAGGCCCAAATTCGGGACAACGCCATGGATCCTGCAGACTTTCCAGTCGACAACTGGGACATGGAACGTGCTAAGGATGGTCTGGTCCAATTCTTGGATTTTCTCACGACAGTCTCCGACGATCTCGAAATGCGAAACAAGCTGATCGAATGGGAGGCGGCATACGATCTCTTGGCCCTTCTGAAGGGCCTCGAGGCTGGCGTGCCTAAGAAGCCTCTCGTTGATGTGCCCCATCGCTCACAACACCGTCCGGCAGATCCGGCGGCATCGGCATCGGCGAGCGAGCACTACGATGTCAACGACCCTCCTCCCCCTCCCCCACCCCACCCAAACATTAGAGAGACTCCATCCGCTCACACCTTCCCGTGGGCCGGTGTCAAGGGCCAGATCTTGCAGATACTCGCGGCTCTCCTCCAGCCGCCTTCCGGGCGCAGCAGTCCAGGCAACCCAACGGTGCAGGCGCAGGTCGTACGACACAATGGCATAGTAGCCTTGTTGAACTGCTGCACCTACGATGACCACAACCGCTACGCTCGCGAGCGTGTCCAGCTCTGCCTGAAGTGGCTCATGGACGGCTGCGAGGACGCCAACACGTTCCTGCGCAACCTGGTGCACAACACTCCTGCTCCCCCTAGTGCCACACCAGCACAGACTACGAACCTTCGCATCGACGGCGTGCCCGGCGAGGTGAGGGTGCAGGTGCGTCCAGCTCCAAGCGAGCCGGCAATGGCCACGCTGAATAACAATGGTGTCAGCGGCGCCAGTAACCCCGGGCCTGTTGCTCCAGCACGAGCTGCCAACGCCCCCGTACCGGCGGTCCCGAGCTCGAGCACCGCCAACGGCGGGCCCCAGCTTGACAACCCCCGAAGTAATATGCGAACCTATCTCCAAGCGCTGGATTGGGCGCAGGCTCAGATGTAATGAGACTTTTCCCCGTTTTCATCCCCTTTATGAACTCAGCAGCTTTCGGAATCTCTTGAGAAGCCCCATTCTCTCAAGGCTGCTAGTTTCGAGACAAGCTGTGGACAGAGGGCAAAACAGTACTTGATTTGAAATATGCTGACCATGGTCATAAAACCTACAAAAGGCCCCCTAGGAGTCGAACGGACGAGCTCCTGCACGACATCATAAACCTTGCGGACGAGGCCGCGCGGCTGGCCCTCGGGGAAAATGGGGAGGAGACGGAAGACGAGGACTTCATGTGAGGGCAATCACAACACACCAATACTTGTGGGAGACGGTCCCCTTTTTGTCTTGCTTGCTCTTTTTTCCTTTGCCCTCCCAGCCGCTGTTGCGAAACATCATCCCTTCCTTGCTGTTTTCGAGAAATTGTGCACAGGGTTTGTCTAACCTGCGGACTTTGTTCACACATCCAGGTACTGCGTCTTGAAGCTTACCGAGCGGCTGAAAAGGGAGGGCATCGACATCAACCTACGCGACGCGCTTGGCGTTGATACGGACCCGAAATTGAGAAACTTGCGAGGCAAGCTGTGATATTGGTATAACGGACTGGAGTTTGCAGACGGACAAGGCGTACTGGCTGGAGTGATGGCATACCGGAAAAGTGGGCCTGAGTCGCAGCGGCGTTGGGGGTCAAAACTTGCCACGGCATAGCAGGCACACAAAGATACCAGAAACCCCATTTCACTTCACGCTGGGCTGTGCTGCTCCTTATCGACAAATGAGGTGTCATTCTTTCGTATGAGTGTTGTACCCTAACGTATCCCTCGACGAAGCCTTCGAGGGCGTTCCGCGCGTGCCCGACACCGATATATGTGACTGGCCGGACACACTCGCCGCCCAAGACTCTGTCTCCCACGTACATGGGGGGCTCAGGCACACCGCATTGCCCGCATCCGAGATGAAATCGTCCCCTCCCCGCGCAGGGATCATATATATCACACTGCCGTCGTCCTTCCTGACGGCTGGACGTCTTCCACCCTTCCATACGTGGGCCACCAGGTCCGTTGTACTACCGCCATGCAACTCAATGGGATGTTTATAACTCCCGAGGACCTCGACCGGCCTGCCCCTACCGTCGACCTCGAGGCGGTTGAAATGCGTGGCCAACTCCTGCGGCTTTTGCGGCGGGGACTTTGGCGAGTAAATGGTCGACCGCTGCGACCGGGCCTGGTGGTAGCTGCTGGGGGCGGCGTGGCTCTTGCGGTAGTCTGAGTGGTGTAGGCTCGCCTCCTCGCGGCGCCTCTTCCTGGCGAAGCGCCTCGAGGTGCAGAAGACGAGGAGGACCAGGAAGATGAGTGAGATGACCGAGCCGATCACTATGCCGGCTATGGCGCCTGATGAGAGGCCCGAGGGGCTGCTCCCTGTTGGCGACGACCCTGATGAAGACGAGCTGTCTGTGGCGGACTTGGTAAATACGTAGACAAGGGTCAGGTCGCTGGAAATCGTGTTCGGGCTGTCTGTGATAAGGGCCGTCTCGGATGATACCGTGGACGCGATAGCGGATGTGGCGGCATCGGCTCGGGTTATGGTGACGGTGAGAACTCGATCGAGAGAAGATGAGAGAGAAGATGAGAGAGAAGATGAGGCTGAAGCGAGGTTTTCGTTGGAGGAAACGGAAGAAGTGGTGGCCATGGTGGCCCAGGCACAAGTAGGTCACTGCCGTGATACTCGGTACCGGATCTAAACGAGTGTATAGTAAAGAGTTTAGGAATATAATTAACCGAAGCTCATCATATCGCCAGGGTTTCTGAGGTTCGGCCTATGCCCATGCCCATTATCACGGCACCGTCGATGGGCGAATTCGGGTTAAGTGAGTAAATGCTGGCCGTATCGGTATATGCTACCGAGTCCGGGAGGTAGGCCGCTATCACCGTGAGCGATAAGGATGCTCGTTTTTCCTTCCTCAGGACGGTGAATGTAGCGCGGAAGGGGATCGAAAGAAGATGGAAAGGCCGAACGCATTCATGATGGGAACGAGAGGGGGAATGAGCCTACATCCAAAAAAGAGCTTGGTCCTCCCGTTGGGAAAAAAAAGCCTTGCAACTCAGGAAAGAAAGCTTCAAACCAACAGCCACAGTCACCCTTGTCTTGCCATGAGAGCGAGATTGGCCGCGACAGGGGCTCTGTCCGAGCTGTCACGTTGGGAGTTGTAGCGCGACCAAGGAACGGGCAGCGTCTGACAGCCAAATGGGACTTCGTATCTGTGTGCGAGTAGTTGGTTGGCGTCCCCGTCGCCGGCGGGCGGGCCTCGACGCAAAACAGCCGCCTCCCACACTCGTGGGTGGCAGGGTTGTAGCCGGACGCGCAATGACATGGAGGGAAAGGGGCCAGGACGTGATCCGTCCGCATGGCACCGCGGCCCATGAGCAAAGAGGCTATTTGGCCCGTTATACAAGGCCACTCGCTCTCACTCCTACCCTAGCCTTGAGGGTCTCGGCATGGATCCCGTCAGTTTTTAGGTGTTGGTCCATTGGAGGGGACTTGACCTGTTTGGGACGAAGCGAGATGAATTTTGCACAGCTGGGCATCCGTCCGTTCTTGCACAGACAGTGTATGAATCAATAAAGGGATCAATGGATGGATTGATGGATCGATTCGTGGATTGGCTGTTAGATTGGCTGACTGATGAATGCGTGATTGAAGGATGGGAGAGCTTATACAGCTCATAAGGATCCCAAATGTATGGGACAACATGATTAGTACATTGCAGATCTTTCTGTGGGATAACCTCATGTGGGATACCCTGCTGTTGGATAACCTCCTGTGAAGTAACCTGTGATAGGAAAACGTTCCCATGGATAGTATTGACCTGAGTAGGTGTTGTTCCTTCTTGCCTCTTTCTGCGTACTCTGGAGCGTTGGGCTGACCTTTTGGGATCCTTGCAAACTAGAAGTCTAGGAGTACGAATAAATGGATGACAGTCAATATTGCTGCATCTCCTGGCGACCTTCATGGCCCTCCCCTGCCTTTCCAGGTGAGCCCTATGACATTATAAGAGAACGAATTCCCCAGGGCCAGGATGGCCTCTGCAGTAGCGCCCCGGAAAAGAGAAAGAGCCGCATGCCCCAGATTGTCGGAAAGGATTAGATGATCAATATGGGGACGATCGAGGTCAAGGTCTTGGTCGAGCATGTGAAACCGCAGCGTGAACGAGTAAGCAAGCAGCCACATGGAAGTCGAGTCGAGCACCAGCATCAAGTGAGATCATCTGCCCGTGCTGTCCTGCTGTGACCGCCTCCAGTCAGCACTGGCAGTAGGGCAATTGGCATGTGAAGACGCTGAAAGGCCTAGTCTGTCCCATGACGCCAAGGCCCTGCTTGTCCGACATCCGGCAGCTGCAGCAGTCCACATCGCTCGGGTTCGGGCGTCGTGTGCCTCGGCACAACGAGGCCAGAGGTCCAGATTACCATCAACATTCCTCGCCCTCTTCTCTGACATCTTCGCACCAGACAACACCTCTCTGATTCTCCATTTTTGTCTGTTTACGGCACGAAACACATAGCATTTCCGTTTCTATTCTATCTACAGCATCACCGTGCCTTCCGTGACCCATTCCCAAGCATCACCTATAACCCGGACAGACAAGCAGAACCGCAGAGATGGGTGGTAAGAGAGCTCTCTCATCTTATTCCAAAGACCTCGGACTGACTAGGTGGCCACAGCTATCGACAGAATTTCAGCAGTTGCTGGCCAGCTCACCAGCCCCAAGCAGGGCAAGGCCAGACTCCTCGAGAAGAACCCCGATGATGTGAGCCCATCCATCTACTTTACTCGCTCTATTCCTACCCTGTCTCTACCATTTCACCTGCTGACCAGGAACTCGTTGCTACTTTTCTAGGTCGTCGTGACAGCATGCCTCCGAACAGCATTCACAAAGGGTGGCAAGGGCGCATTCAAGGACACCATGGCCTCCGACCTGGTTGCTGGCGCACTCAAGGGCATCATCGACCGCTCCAAGATCGACCCCGCCCTGGTCGAGGATGTCTGCGTTGGCACCGTCCTTGCCCCCGGTGGCGGTGCTACTGAGATGCGGGCCGCTGCCCTGGTCGCCGGCTTCACAGACGCCACCGCCGTGCGAACCCTCAACAGGCAGTGCTCTTCCGGCCTACAGGCCTGCGTGGATGTGGCGAACCAGATCAGCACCGGCATGATCGAGGTCGGAATCGGTGCCGGTGTCGAGTCCATGTCGACGCAATATGGGTATGCATCAAACCCGTCATAGTTGACATCTACCCATGGATCCACGCTAATGAACATACCAATTACAGCCCCGGAGCCGTCTCCGAGTTCTCAGAGCTCCTCGAGTCCCACCCCGAAGCCGCCAACTGCAAGGTGCCCATGGGAGTCCTCTCCGAGCAGATGGCCAAGGACCGTAACATCGACCGAGCCAGCCAGGACGCCTTCGCCGCCAGCTCCTACCAGAAGGCCATCGAAGCCCAGAAGCAGGGTCTGTTCAAGCAGGAGATCCTCCCCCTGAAAGCCAAGTACGAAGACCCCAAGACCGGCGAGACCAAGGAGGTGGTCGTGGACAGGGACGACGGCGTGCGCCCCGGCATCACCGCCGAGTCCCTGGGCAAGATCAAGCCCGCTTTCGCCAAGGACGGCAGCATCCACGCGGGCAACGCCTCGCAGATCAGCGACGGCGCCGCCGCCGTGCTGCTGATGAAGCGTAGCACGGCCGAGAGGCTGGGCCAGCAGATCCTGGGCAAGTACGTGGCTGCGAGCATCGTCGGCGTCCCACCGCTGCTGATGGGCGTTGGCCCCTGGAAGGCCATCCCCAAGGTCTTCGAGCTCACCGGCATCACCAAGGACGACGTCGACATCTTCGAGATCAACGAGGCCTTCGCCAGCCAATGCCTGTGGTGTGCCAACGAGCTGGGCCTGCCGCAAGAGAAGATCAACCCCAAGGGCGGCGCTATCGCCTTCGGCCACCCCCTTGGCTGCACTGGAGCCAGGCAGGTCTCCACGCTGCTGTACGAGCTTAAGAGGAGAGGCGAGAAAATCGGTGTCACGAGTATGTGTGTGGGCACAGGCATGGGGTAAGTTGTCTTGCAAACTTTGACTTTAGTTTCACCCTCTGTCTTATAGCAAACGCTAACCTTTCTTCTCTACCCTAGAATGGCTGCTGTCTGGGTTGCCGAGTAGATTGTATCGCTGTAGTATAAAAATAGGATCTTGTCTAGATTTGTGTATTGAGCAACATGACCTGACGAGCACGTTCTCCAACCCTGAAGTCGTTGATCCTAGCAGCTGTCTTTTGGATTCTCCCTTTTCCCAGCCTCTCTGTAAGTAACGACTGTTAGATGTTAGACTCGTAGCAAGCGTCTGTAGTGGCCAGTCACTTGCTGTTTGCTGTGCATGCCGCGTGTCTCGAGGACTAGAAGAAACGAAAAACCATTGCCAACAAATGGACAACAATCACTTCGCGGAGCTCTGGGTCACACGGGACCGACATCATGATACGTGGCTGGCGCACCCCAGTACGTGTACGTGCCTCGCCAAATCATACGGTCTAGTGGACCTGGATGTGCACGCCATGCAGCACCCTCAGCGAATACCCCCCTTAAGACCCCTCGCTTCGGTGGGAATCAAAAAGTCACTCATAAGCCGTGATAGCCGCGGTGGCGCGTCCCCCTAGAAGCCAGCCACGTGCGTGCCTACACCCTTATCCCGCGCAAACTCAATGACCGACATCCCGACCGTGAGGTCCATGAGCCCCAGGCCGACGCTCTTGTAGATGACGTTACCAGCCTGCAGCCACCGGCACATGTGGTCCTCGCGCTCCTTCTTCTTCTTGCCGCCGTCGGCGGAGCTGCTGCTCTGGCTGGTCTTGCGCCGGTGGAACAGCGAGCCCGGGCGGCTCGACGGCCGGCTGGGCGAGCGGCTGTCCGGCTCGTCGTTGGTGCCGCTGTAGACGGACGTCATCGACGGCCCGGAGCTGAGGTCGAGCTTCTCGAAGTCCGAGGACGGCGCCGTGCTGGCCCCGCTGCTGGAGACGAGGCTGCTCGTGTCGTCTGAGGATGACTCCTCGTCCATCTTTATGCGATGGAGCATGACGAGCTCACCGAGCCTGCATGCGTAGACACTATATCAGCATACCGTTTCAGAAGACATCTCTTTCCGGTTGAACTTACTCAATAAGCTGCTTGGGAGTCAGTCCGCCCTGTATGATCTCGCCGGCCTCCTCCAGCGCCCCGTCCAGGGTGTCGACGATGACAACGCCGCCCTCAGTGGCATGCTTGTGGAAGTGCCTATGGCCCGGCTCATGCGTCTTGACGGCCTGATGCACCACCTCGAGAGGGATCTCGAGCATGTCGGGTTTGTAGCTGCCGATAGCAACAATGAGGCGGCCCTTGCGGCGGCCGTCGCTGTTGGTGAGGATGGTGTGGTCGAACAGCGGCTCCTTGCTAGGCGTGCAGCAGAAGATGACGTCGGCCGCGCGGACCTGCTCCTTGAGCAGGCGGTTGAACTCGCCGTACCCGGGCGTGAGGATGCCGAACTGGGCGTCCTGCCAGCCCTCGCGCTCCTTGACGGCGGATGGCACCGCGTACAGCCGCTTGAGGATGTACTTGCACGAGTCCGAGAAGCGCCGGTTGATGACGTTGACCTGCCGGATGGTGCTGCCGCGCAGCATGAGCGCCAGCCGGATGTGCCAGTAGGCCTGCTCGCCGGACCCGAAGGCCGTGACCGTCTGGATGCGGTTGCGTCGCACCACCAGGCAGGCTGATGCTAGGGCCGTCCGAAATGCCGTCAGCGTTGAGGCATGCAGGATACCGACGGGCTGGCCCGTTTCTGAGAACAGGGTGATAGCGCCAACGGGTTTGATCTTGGGCTTCCCTCCCGCTTCATCTTGTTTTGACTGGGGTGGTGAAAGGGTGATAACTATTTCGTCTGATCAGCAGGGGCATATAGGTTTGAGGCCCGGGGCTAGGGTCAGGGCCAGACAAGGGGCGCGCACACCTTTGACACCGACGCCAGCAGGGCTACTCGAGGGCATGAACAGAGTGGTAGCGCCTGTCCTGGATGAATTGACGGATTGTCGATGAGGTTGGTGGATGTCGGACTCTCCGGCTACCTGGGATCCGTTTGAGTAGTCATGGAGTGCGCCCTTGAGGTTCACATAGAAGGTTTCGAGCTCGTCCACGGTCAGGGATTCGAGCAGCAGTCTGATCTGCTCATCTGTGAGGACTGAGAGAGACATGATGTAAAGCGGCCCCAAAATCTCCGTCTATCGTGATGTTGTAGAGTTCGCTTGGCTAGTAGAGTCAGCCCTTATCGATGTTGAGAATGAGGTGGTAATTCGATGTGAAGCTACCACGACTTTAGAGCAGCAATACTAGACCTGGCTCGCTCGGCAGGCTTCTTGAAATCTCAGGTTGATGTCAAAAAGAAATGGCCGTATATTGGATTTGACAGTGACGGACAAATTGTTTCAAAACCGCCGGCAGTGAAAGTGGTGGATGAGATGTCGTAGATCTATGCGACAGAGGCACCCGCATTTGCCAAGGGCCGCTAAAGGAAGGCAAATGCGAGTGAGCTTTTGCCAACGGTACCCGATTACAATATCTAAAGAAGACGTTTTAAAAATTAGATTAACGTCATCACGCCTTTTCACCAACATCAAGACCCCACGGCAGATGGACTATGTGGTTCCTGAGACCCTTTGTGATCGTCGGTTGAGAGAAGTGGCCGGTTTACGGAGCTTTGTCGTGGCTGAGGGGCATTTCTCTTGAATGGCGGGGTCGCTTGACGCAAGAGAGCGCATGTGAAGGCACGGCAGGGAAGATGCTGTTTTTGCAAAGAATTTATCATTCATTCACGCAGTCAGTCAGTCAGTCAATCTATAAGCTCCCACGCCACGCTACTCTTGAATACAGATGATGGGGTGGTGTCCCCGCCGCTTAAGTATCTCCAAATGCAACTGACCCTCCCTTTTGAGCATCCAAACAGACTCAGTCTCCAGGTGCATAAATCTCATGCACAATCCTTCCCCCAGGACCCACGACTCAAGGGCTCTGCCCAGGTCGCCCCATGCATATCTTTGAACGCCACGAACAGTAAATCACACAGCTAACAAGGAGAAAAGCACGTCCCTATCGACCCGTCATCGAAGCACCACCGCTGCGGAAGACCAGCGTTGCGTGGTTGCCCCTAATGATCTCTTCAGGTCCTGGGCTGCGGTGTCCATTCACCTTGGCCTTGGTGTTCCCGAATCCCAGGTCCCTGATCTTGCCGCACGAGATGTCGAAGAGACACCCGTGGACCTCGAGCCCACGGTCGCGGATCGCCTCCTGGATGGTGAAGTTGGCCATGAGGACCTTGACGCCGGCCTCGACGTTCAGCTCTGCAATGCGGACGGAGCGCTCCTTGTCGTCCCGGATGGCCGCCAGCTCATCAGCGTGAGCGTAGCGGACGGCCTTGAGCGGCGTCAGCCAGGTGTCGAGGACACCGCCCACCCTGGAGTCGGACAGCGCGGCCGCGGCGCCGCCGCACGAGGTGTGCCCACACAGGACGACGTGCTTGACCTTGAGGTGCGCGACGGCGTACTCGATCACCGCCGACGTGTTGATGTCGGTTGCAGAGATGATGTTGGCGATGTTGCGGTGCACGAAGACGTCACCCGGCTGAAGGCCGAGGATCGTCGTCTCGGGGCAGCGGGAGTCGGAGCAACCGAGCCAGACTGATTTTGGTTATTAGTCAGTTGTCATTTTTCGCGACTCTTGGCGGGTGCCAGAAGGTATGAAAGTCTAAATTCGCCGCATGCCATCGCTGTGCAACAGGGGAATGAGACACTTACGGATCTGTGGCGATTGGCCGCTCGCCAGCTTCGGGAAGAATTGCGGGTTTTGGTACGCCTTGTAGCCCGCCCAGGCTCCGTTCGAGCTCATGGCATATTGGAAGGTGTCCTCTGCATCGGCAAGATGAACGGTTAGCGAGAACGAATCCGCGAGCGAGGGCAAGCAGATATCGGCACATGAGACTTACGGTTGTGAGCCATTTTCGGAGATGTGCCTGAGTGTTCAGCAACAGAATTCCTCTGCGTTACCACTAGTATTTATATGCTAGGAGGCACAAGGAGGCGTCGGTCGATGCACGCGCTTCAGAGAGCCCGGGGCAAGCTCGCAAGCTCGCAAGCGCCTCGGTCTTGAGGGTGGACTCCCAGGGACGTCTCCTGTCAAAAGGAGGGGGAAGGGGGAACGACGGTGAAGCGAGCAGCCGGGATGGTGGCGCGGACGTGGTGCTGCTTGCAATGCCGATTTGACGGGCTATGGATATCTGATGCAGCGGACCGTTCCGACGCTTGGAAGCAACTCGCGATGTAATAGCGAATTTCTGGACCCTGCCGGCAAAATGGGGAAAGCTGTGGTCCACAGATGGGTCTGCAGTCGCGTCAGAGAAGAAGCCGAAGAAGCGATCCTCGAAGGTCCAGATGCAGGTTCCAGAAGGGGGTGATGCAAGATAGATACGTACCAGGACCGGGGAACACGGAGTATCTGTGGGAGTTGAGATCGCTCGGGAATACAGTCGTACGGTGAGCGATTTTAGACCGGCAACTGTCAGACGAATCCCAACGCTACGGACTACGCGAAAAGCACCTTGTGGAACCTGTTCGGACCAAGGGAATTTATGAGGCTGTTGTATTCGTAGACTTGAGGGGAGCAAGAGGAAAGAAAAAGGTTGGGAAACTTTATAATATCTATCTCTGTGGGGGAGCAAACCCCAGGCTGCGGACTTAGTTTTGGGATGAAACGCTTCAAGCCCGAGTACCAATCTGCCATCGCTGAACAGGCCGACCGATCGCACAGATGTTAATGTTATTGATAGTGACCGGGAAATTGACCGAGTGTTCACGATCGAGGGAGCTTGGACAGGCGTGCAAGACCTCCAAGGAATGTCAAACACAGATCGTCGTCCCAGAGCCCCTGGTCCGCCAGATCTATGCCCTGCTGCCGGGCCAAGGCCGCGACCCTATACCTAGGTTGAGGATGAATCAGGGCCTGTTTTGTCGTTATTGCGGCACGCTATTATAGTCCCGGCATAAAAGACTGCCCAGCAGCACCCTGCTCGCTAGAGGTGTCCAGGTCCGGGTCACTGTAACGCTTGTGACTTCTGTGGCTTTTGATAGGAGCGTGCGACACTGCAAGGCCGACATTTCTTACCCACCAGGGCCTTGGCACCAGCAACGTCCGGGTGTCTACGACCCTCGCACACATGTCACGGTGGTGATACACTGAAAAAGACTGACTTCCATCGCGAGAGTCGTATTCTTAGTAGTGGCTGGCTACTCGGCGGCAATGTCACACAACACGAATGTGCCCAAGATGCTTCCAGATCAAGCAATTCCATTGTGTCCATAAACCGTTTTGGTATTTTCCAGACGCCGTGACCATTTACCCTTGCCGGCCATGCTTCCCATTCGTAGAAATCAGTACTCGTCGAAACAAAATTAGACCTTGAGGGCCTGCTCGACAGCCTTCCTCTTCTTCTCAGTGCGCTTGTTGGCCTTGTCACCCATGATACCACCTCCCCACTGGCGACGAGCGTTCTCGGTGTTGGCCAGGTAGCCGTCCTTGACAGCAGAGACGAGCTTGGACAGCTCAGACTTATCCTCAGAGCGGACCTCAGTGAAAGCGAGGACAGCGGCGGTCTTGAAAGAACAATGTCAGCAACTACTTCCTCGATAAGGGTGATGATAGGGTCATCGCTTACCTTCTTGTGGACGACTGTTCCCAGACGGGCCTTGCCCTTGACAATAGCGAAGGGAACACCCATCTTGCGGCAGAGAGCCGGCAGGAAGATGACGAGCTCAATGGGGTCGACATCGTTGGGGATCAGGACCAGTGAGGCCTTCTTGTTCTCAATCAGGCCAACAACGTGGTTCAGACCGTACTTGACGGTGTAGGGCTTCTTGGAGACGTCCTCCTTCTTCTTGCCCTCCTTGATGGCGGTGGCCTCCTTCAGCAGACGCTCCTTCTTCTCGACCTTGGTCTCAGGGCGGTACTTGTTGAGGAGCTTGAAAGCCTGGGTGGCGGTGTTCTTGTCGAGAACGTGCTGGAACTGGGCGATCGCAGGAGGGACCTTCAACCGCATGTTGAGGATCTTCTTTTGGCGCTGGAGACGGACATACTCGGGCCACTTCACCATACGCGCAAGGTTGCGCTTAGGCTGGATGTCGGCCCCGATACCATAGTTGCGAGGGCGCTTCTCGATGAGAGGGTTCTGGAAGCGGGCATTAGTCCAACATGCTCTGCTGGAAGGGATGCGTGAGAGATTCGAAGAACTTACCTTGGGAGCCTTCTTGCCAGCCTTGGACTGGGGGAACGGGGCGGGAGCCGCCTTCTTTCCGGATTTGGGAGGCTATCATTGAGGAAGAAAGACATCAGCGAATGTGTTCCATTGCTTGGTGGTCTTTCTTGAACTCTAAAGAGCTCACACGAGACATGTCTGCCAGCGTGCGGAGGCTCAAGCCAAGTCATCACCTGCGTCCAAGGACGACAGGCGGAATCTGCATCTCGAATTTCTTCGAGAGCAGTCTTGAGAGTCAAATTGATCGACGACAGACGCAAGCACACGCGAGGCGGCTGAGTCTATCGTCATGAAGACATTTCAATCAAGTGCTTACCATTTTGAAGGGTGATGGTCGGCAGTTCTGGAATTGACCCTCTCGAAGAACTGTGGTTTGGCGATGGTTCAAAGGAAAGGAAACTTTTTGGCCAGTGGGCTCGCGGAGAAAATCGACAGGCAAGTTTTGTTGTGGGCTCTGGGTTTCTGACCTTAGTACTAAAATGGACTAGCTCCAGTCAAAAACTCACCAGCCACACGGGGCGCCACAACGGATTTGCATGCCTTACTAGCGCAGGCCTCTCTGCAGCACCGCCCAGTCATTTGGTAGAGAGACCTGCATTCACTTTTTGATTTCAACCCATTCACCGGGTGAATTTCAAAGGCAATTCATTTTCTTTTTCACATATTTGAAGTCGCTTTCCTTCGATATTTGTGTTTCGTTCCGACCGAAACCTTGAGTCCTGGACTCAGAACACTGGAGTGCCGTTGTTCAAGGCCCTCAGAGTCCCAGGCATGGCTCCTATACCCTGCGCCCTCTGTAAGACGGAGCGGGCGCTCATCAAGCGGCCAAAGAACCACATGAAGCTCTGCAAGAAGTGTTTCATCCAGGTTTTCGAGGACGAAGTTCATCACACCATTACCTCTTCAAATTTGTTCTACCCCGGAGAGAGAGTAGCTATCGGTGCATCGGGTGGCAAAGACTCAACTGTGCTGGCGTCCGTTTTGAAGACATTGAATGAACGCCATAACTACGGCCTGGATCTGGTATTGCTGAGCGTGGACGAAGGAATCAGGGGCTACCGAGATGACTCCTTGGAAACGGTTAAGCGGAATGCAGAGCAGTATGAGATGCCGCTGAAGATAGTGGGCTACGGCGAACTCTACGGCTGGACAATGGACCAGGTCGTCGAGACGATTGGGAAGAAGGGAAACTGCACATACTGCGGCGTGTTTCGACGGCAGGCTCTAGATCGCGGCGCAAAGATGTTGGAGATCAGGCATGTCGTCACAGGCCACAACGCCGACGATGTCGCAGAGACCGTGCTCATGAACTTGCTGAGGGGCGACTTGCCTCGGCTTTCGCGGGCGACGCACATCGTCACCGGTGACTCAAACTCGGACGTCAAGCGGAGCAAGCCGCTCAAGTACTCATACGAGAAGGAGATCGTGCTGTATGCGCATCACAAGAAGCTCGACTACTTCACCACAGAGTGCATCTACAGCCCTGAAGCCTTCAGGGGAAGTGCACGGAGTCTGATCAAGAACCTCGAAAAAGTGCGGCCGAGCGCGATCCTCGATATTGTCCGCAGTGGTGAGGACATGGCCCGCCTGGTGCCTGGAAAGCAACCAGACAAGTGCGCATGCAAGGGGAAGCCACCTCCGGTTGCAGTGCCCGCCGAGGACGAAGGTGTCGAGGGGTGTGGCTCTGCCAGTGGAAATAGTGCAGGGAACGAAATGGCCGCAATGGAAGCTCAGTTGAGGAGCAATGAAACATCGGCCGGGCTTGAGACCGACGTCACTGCTGCAGTGTCTCTGAAGGCTCGGCCAAACGGGTCCAAACAATTACCAGTACGGTCCACCAATCCCCCAAAGAAGCCTGGAGTGTCAGGGCAGGTGCTAGGAAGGTGTGAGAAGTGTGGTTATATGTCCAGCCAAGCAATGTGTCAGGCTTGTATGTTGCTGGAAGGCCTGAACAAGAATAGAGCACAGATTCAGTTATAACACAAGATACCCGGTGCGATTCACCATTGCTCTTCTGGACCTGGACGGATTTATAAATGGCTCGTAGCATTGTGCCTACAAACCCACCATCGTCTGTATTGCAGAACTTGTCTTCCTGTATCGCATCTTTTTGCGCCATCATGGGAGAAAGTCCCTGCTCTGGGTGCCTTCCAAACTGAATATCCTCTGTTAAGCTGCGATGAAGTATGTGCGCCTCTCCACCACCAGACTTCCCTAGTTCCTCCCGGCATGAAGCCTGTGAGGAGCCAGAACCTCATGCTCTCCAAGAATTGTCCGCCTCGTAGCCTGTCGGTGGGGGTCGGTCGTCGTCTAGCACACGCGTCGTTCGACCTAAACATGCTCATCAGCCTTATCGTACTTAAGAAGTCCACAGTTTGTTTATCATACTCTCCAGGGATTGTTCAATTCGTAGCCATCTGGTGCCACAGGACTGTGGCTCTGGCCCCTGAGGAATCCAGTTAACCGCCTGTCACGGTTCATCACTTGTAGTTTTAGTCAGTATGGCAGGCCTGCATCCACTGTCTGGTTGGGGGAATCGTACTTTGTCTGTCCCATTGGTCCGTCGAGCGCCTCGCTCTCTTGCCTCCATTTTGGTAGTACTTGATATTGGCGAGTCCCACGCCGGAGACACCAAACATCTGGAATTCGACTTAGCTGAAGTTGGCAGATCAGGCGTCCCCTCTCCTCATCCACCTGGACCTTACCGCAAGGATGATTCCATACGGAATCAGAGTCTCGAATGGAACCGGCATCTTTCTGGTACTGTCTGAATGCTGCTTGAGGTGGTTGTTCGGATCTCAGGTCGCCGGGACGGATGTCGTCGCTGGACTCGAGCAGTCTGGTTGGGTGCTGTGACGGCGTTCGGCCGGCAAGGTTATCTCAGACATCGCAGACCTCGGGATGACTAGTTCGCCCCGTTGACCCCAACCCCAATTTGCGCCGGCTGCAGGTACGAACCCGTGCTAGAATATTGTTAGGCAACCTGGTCTGCACCGAGACAACCCACTCCCGCACCTTCGTTTGCGACGCACATCTCGCCCTTAGGAGCTGGTCTGTCTTCTCGTACGAACAGCTCACGTACAAGCTTGAGACGCGTCGATTACGACTTTCTTGAGATATCTTCAGCTTACATCTCCATCGTCTAATGACTCCCTCCCAAATCTGCGCGTCCAACAACGGGCAACTCCCCACAGCGAACTGCCGACTCCATGTGTGGCGCAACCACATCTAGTCGCAAAGCTTAGACTGCAAGCCAAAACGACATCAAGGTTACGATCTAGATATTATTGCGTGCTTCACGAGTCGGGAATGAAGCTGGGCACTTCACTAGTGCCTCCCTGTTCGTAAGAAGGGTGGAGCAGGCTACGGGCCAGCCGTCGCTGGCAAGAAGAGCTTGGGAAGTGATCCAGAACAGGACCCCAACGAAGCTCCGCAGCTGGATGTCAAGCGTTCCCAACATGGCGGCTATGGGAGCCACGCAGAGCGCTCACCTCACAGAGGACGAGCTCCAACAAAGCGCGACGAGCACGGACGAGGCTCTCGAGTTCGACCCTGACGACGATGCCCCGGCCGAGGACGATCCAGATGCCGAGGGCGAAGAATACGATGATGCCGAAGGAGAAGACGAAGATGCAGAAGGCGAATACGAGGATTTAGACGTCCTGCCGGAGGAAGCCGAGGAGGACGATCAAGAAGATGTAGTAGAATCCGGGGACGGCAACGCTGGAAGCGAAGTGGATGCTGAGGGGGAAGACGACGAGAATTACGACGACGATGCTGAGGGCGAACCTGATGACGAAGCGATCGAACAAGCACACACAGGCAGGGGCAAGGAGATCCCAGAAGAGGATGAGGAAGAGGAGAACGAGGACGAAGACGAGGAAGGCGTCGGTGCTGTCAAGCTCAGGCCAGGCGAGACTGACGATGAGGAAAGCGAAGCCAGCGAGGGTGAATCGTATCATGCCGAAAGCGAGGAGCCATCTGAGGGAGAAGCCGAATGGAACGTTGTCGCAGACAACGAAGACGATGACGATGAATCAGAGAATGCGCCGGCAAACATGTGTATGTTTTGCAAGCAAGATGAGGACAACGACCCGTCTGAGGAGTTTGAAACATTCCTAACTTGTACCGGCTGCGGTGAAAGTGGTTCGTACACTCTTTCAGTGGGCCCAAGACGCCGATGTGCTGACATGATCACAGCTCACCAGCAGTGCGCTCGGGAAAACAAGGCGCTGGAGGGCAAGCAAAGTGAGTAGCCGCTCCACCATGTGCGGGCAAGTTGTTTGAGTAATACTGATGAGTCTCGATTCTAGCCTCCAAGTCGTGGAAATGTCCCGAATGTCATGAGAGTTCCGAAGTTGAACAAGACGACTCTCTTGACGAGTTGAACGGCATCGTCGACGCCGATTCGCCTCCTGCCGCAAGGCGAGCCACGGCGCCGAAACTCGCTAGAGACCTCCTTCCATCACAAAGGGGAGCTGTGAAGCCAGATTCACATTCCGTATTCAATCAACTTGTCCTTGATGACGACCCCATGGATGGATCACGCGTGCTTAGAAAGCGCAAAACATCTTCAGCCGAGGCCGACGAGCACGTAGTTGGCCTGCGCAAACGACGTAAAAATACCGGTGATAGTCACAGCATGGAAGGCGCAGCAAACGGCACAAACGGAGTCGAGGAGGACAGCCGCCCACGCTCTGCACGATCCCTTCGACTAAAGATATCAACCAACGCGCCGGCAACAATCATCAAAAAGACTAGATCAAGCCTTGTGGTGAGATTTCGCGTTGCACCAACAGAACTCAAAAAGATCGCTTCCAAAAAGCCCAAGCCATCAAGGGGCGGGGGAGGTGGACGGCGCACGACAGGATCCAGGCCAGCCAGAGCTGTTGGCCCTTCGCGCGCGAGGCGGGTGGCCACACCTCCTATCGCTCCCTTTGCCTCAAACCTCTCGCAACCCTTTTACTCTTTTTTCGACAAAGACATGGACGACAAGGGTAAACCGTATGGAGGCATCCTCACTGAGGCCGAGGCAGATACTTCGAAGACCGTGCCCACCAACGAAGACCGCCGCCGTTTTGATGAGGCCAAACAGAAGGCGGAGGAGGACTGGCAAGAGCGCCTTCTGAAGATGCAGGAGGAGATCGAGGTGCCCGCCAAGAAGTCAAAGAAGTCGCAAGGCCCTGCGAGTCAAATTGAGTGCATCGAGTTTGGCGGTTGGGAAATCGATACATGGTATGCGGCCCCATACCCAGAAGAGTACAGCAGGAACCGCGTGCTTTTCATCTGCGAGTTCTGCCTCAAGTACATGAACTCAGATTACGTTGCTTGGCGACACAAATTGAAGTGCCCAGCGAAGCATCCTCCGGGGGATGAGATCTACAGACATGGATCCATCTCCGTCTTCGAGGTCGATGGTCGGAAAAACCCAGTCTATTGCCAGAACCTGTGCCTGTTGGCGAAGCTGTTCCTAGGCTCGAAGACGCTCTACTACGATGTCGAACCATTCCTCTTCTATGTGCTCTGCGAGTACGACGACCTTGGCTACCATTTTGTTGGCTATTTTTCGAAGGAGAAGAGAGCGAGCAGCCAGAACAACGTCTCGTGCATTCTGACACTACCGATACATCAGCGAAAAGGATATGGCAACCTATTGATCGACTTTTCCTACCTCCTTACCCGGGTAGAAGGGAAAACGGGTTCACCTGAGAAGCCGCTGTCGGATATGGGCCTTGTGTCATATCGAAACTACTGGCGCTTGATAATGTGCCGCTATCTTCTCGAACATTGTCCAGAGGACAAACACGTGAGGAGAGGCCTCAGCATCAAGCAGATCTCCGATGACACCGGGCTTACGCCAGACGATGTTATTTCAGCCTTGGAGGGGTTAAGGTGTCTCGTTCGTGACCCGCAAACTCAGCTCTACGCTTTCAGGGTGGACATACAGTTCTGTAAGGAGTACGTTGCGAAGTGGGAATCCAAGAATTATGTCCAGCTTGACGCGAGCGTGTTGACCTGGACACCCTATGTTATGGGCCGCAGCAACGCTACGAATTTCGAACTCGCGCCAGCCATACATGCCATCGCCCCTAGAGAGGAGGACGACGAGCAGAAAGCCGATGAAGCTGTGATTGCAGAGATCGTGGAAAATGGCAAGCCTGTTGCCGTTCAAGTCGAAGCCGAGGCTGAAGCCGATGTTGAGACTGAAATCGATACTGGCACGGAGGTCAACGGCATTGACCAAAAGGAGGAGGTTGTCGGGAAGACCGAGCCACAGACGGACGCGGAAGCCGCTGACACGGTACTTGAGTCCACAGAGCCCAATGACATGGGACTCGACGGAGCGAGTGATGTGGACATCAGCAACGTGCCCATAGCCGACGAAACAGAAACCGGCCCGCAAGTTGGTGAAGGCAGGCTCGACCAAGAGAAGCCAAACATCGAGGCCGATGACAACAAGGAGAATTCATGGGTCGACGCCTACAACGACATTCCGCCCACCAGGTTTGTCGTATACCCTCATGTCCACGGCGGAAGGCGTACCACGGCGGTCCGTCCAATTACGACTCCACGGCCGCCAGTGGCTCGGACAGCCAGCGTATCCCGGCCGAAAGCACGAAGACCAACTGGAGGTCGGCGGTCTGCAGGGCCCAAAGCCAGGAGCAGCAGCAGCGCTCGCAGGAAGCCCGGTGGCACGGGACGAGGGCCAGGACGCTGGCCAAAGGGCACAAAAAAGAGTGATTATGGAAATGCCGATAGCGGCCCGGGCTTGCCGCCAGGATGGCTTGAGCAGCGGCGTCTGGAGATCGCTGCTGGCGAGACGATGACGACGCAAGAGGCGGAGGAGGCTCTTGGCGTCAGCATTGATGGTGTTCAAGGCAAAGAGACGGAGGGCCAAGTCACGGCCAGCCCGCGACGGGTCAACGGTAACGGCAAGGCCTCTGCTAGGAGCAGGAGCAGCAGCAGCAGCAGCAGCAGCGGCAGTAGCAGCAGCAGCAGTAACAGCAGTAGTCGCAAGACTGACGGTGGTGACGAAGGTGACGGCGACATTACCATGGTTGACTCTGAGGACATTGCCGCTTAATGGGGTACACGAAGGGCCGGAGCGGACGAGACTCAGTCCCGCGTGGATGTCCTGACCTGAGGTTCTTTTGATGATTTGCTAGCAAGGCGTTGGGAACCATTGTGTACTATGTATTACTATTGCTCACGTGGATTGGATTAGTGGAGGGACATCGGTACCGCGACTGATATGATGGCCATCATCATCAGGCTTAGAGAGAAAGCCCAGAGCTTCGTTATTACCGCACACAACATAATTGACAAGGGTGTAAGATGGAGCTACTGGTCTCCTCACCATCACTGGAGAGCTGTCCTGCAGGTCCTGCCTGGACGGGCCCATAGAATGGCCCAGCTATTGCTACTAATGGCAAGACTGAATAATGACTGTACCTCCGGCACATGTGAGCGTTCCTTCAATTCCATGCGTAATACATGCTGGTGAGGCGGATCTTCGGAGTGGATTATGATGAATTACCGCAGCACAAGAGATAGACTGGTCCGTCAAGCCCGTCAGATCCATAAAATGCGTGGGTTCAGGATACTAATGGGGGGTGTCCACTAGCTGGCCAAGTCGGTGGTCATCGTAATTCATCGCATTTAGATTTACAGTGCATGGTTTCAAGAAGGCATTATTTCGCCTTAGTCACGAATTCTCGGCTGCAGCTAGCTCATCAGATACTGCCTAGACAGGCTTAGCCCCCAGACATGGGCCCTGTCAAGTTTCGTCATGCCCAAGCCCAAAGCCTGAGCCCAAGCCTGAGCTGGCTTGCTGCTGCGCCTGGGCTGCGTACGAAGTCTAAGTACCTTGGTCACAGCAGTTCAGTCTAAAGTGTGTCCCGGACGGGCGCCACCTGGAACACAGGCCATCATCTGCAGAGAAAGGGACCTCCGGCTTCATTTGATTCTATTTCGATTCCCAACCTTACTCATACCGTACACGCCCTTCTCACATCCGGCTGCAGCCATCTCTCGCCAGCCCGTGACACTCGGTATCCCATACGAAGCATCCTACAACACACCGACCGCATAGCAGCCGAGGTGCCACTACTGCGGTAATTCCACAACTGGAACCCATCGAACGGCTCAATTTCCCGTGCCAACAGCCTGCGATCCCGCCGTCTCCCGTCCCCCGTCCTCCTGTTCATCGATCGATTCATCCCACCTGCCACCAACTTCTCTGGCTGAGGTCGACAAACGGCGCCTGCCAACCCCCTTTTCCGCATCGCGATTGTCGCATGTGGCAGATCTGCCGTCACTCGTTGTCCGGAGGCTCGCTGAACCCTGTGGCTGTTCAACAGCAGGCGACAACTCCGACAGTCAAATATTTCCTCCTGTTGCACGATATCTCGACAGCGCGCGACGACCTGCCAGGCTCGCCTGCGACATCACCACTCTCGGTGCAGCCGGTCGAGATCTAATCCGTTGATTACCATCGGACAAGGGGACCACCCCCACCGCCGCAAGTCAACCGGCTCCCCGACTACACACCTGGTAACCTCCCAACCCAGCCGCCAAAATGTCGAAGGCTATGAGAAGCATCAAAAATGTCACCAAGGGGTATTCTGGTGTCCAAATCAAAGTGCGCGAGGGTATGTTGGCCAGGCTCACAGAACTCCGCTCGGACCCATCTCGAATGTCGCAAACTGACGTAGTCATGCAGCGACGAGCAATGACCCATGGGGCCCAACGGGCACTCAGATGAGCGAGATCGCCCAGCTCACCTATAACTCGTACGTTGTCGATCCGTCGCCGTGCTGGCTGTGGTGGTATGCTAACGCGATTCGCGACTTAGGTCAACCGAATTCTACGAGATTATGGACATGCTGGACAAGAGGTTGAACGACAAAGGCAAGAACTGGAGGCATGTCCTAAAAGCGCTCAAGGTCCTCGACTACTGCCTCCACGAGGGCTCCGAGCTAGTTGTCACATGGGCAAAGCAAAATGTCTACATCATCAAGACCCTTCGCGAGTTCATGTACACCGACGAGGAGGGCAGAGATGTCGGTCAAAACAGTAGGTGATGATTATTACCACCCTATCGAAAGCAAGTCTGACCTTTGTCTTCGCAGTTCGGGTGGCTGCAAAGGAGTTGACGTCCTTGCTACTGGATGAGGAGCGCCTGCGAGCTGAGCGCAGCGATCGCAGGACGTGGAAGTCCCGCGTTACTGGACTCGAAGAATATGGCCCGCAGCAGCCGCACGATACACCGCGCCGCCGTGAACGGCGCCCAATGAATGAAGAAGAGGATGCCGAGTACAAGCTAGCTCTAGAGGCGAGCAGATACCAGGAGGAAGAGGATAGGAGGAAACGTGAGGGCCGGCCAGGACAAGAGACAGAAGACGATGACCTTGCGAAGGCTATCAAATTGAGCAAGGAAGAGGAAGAGGCCCGCCGACGAGCTTTAGAAGAGCAGAACGCCCAATCGCTGTTTGACGACACCCCCGTGCAGACTCAACCTCAGCCAACCGGATGGAATCAGGGGTACCAGCAGGGAAGCGGCGTCGACTTTTTTGGGAACCCGATTGATCAGAGCCAGATGCAGCCTCAGCCCACGGGCTTCATGCCGAATGCGTACACTGGCTTCCAGACACAGCCCACTGGCTACCAGAATGGCTTTTCGAACGGCTTTGGCCAGCCTCAACAGACTGGGTTCGATGCCTTTGGTCAACAGCAGCAGCCGTTCCAGCCGCAACCTACAGGTTACAACCCGTATGGGCAGCAGCAGCTCCAGCCGCAGCAGACGGAATCGCCCATGCAGGCAGGAAGCAACAACCCTTGGGCCACCAACCAGAATTCGGGCCTATCTACGATGGCGCCGATGAAGACAGGCTCCAACAACCCATTTGCTCAACAGTCAGCTTCACCGTTCAACAGGCCCGGGCCGTCCAAGATGCCATCGATGTCAGTCTTGAACGCGCTGCCAGAGCAAAAGACACTGTCCGCGTTCAACCAGCCCCCGCCCCAGGCCACTTCTTTCACCCCTCCGCCAAAGATGCCCCAGGCACCGTCGAAACCGATCAGTGAGCACGAGGCGAAGCTCAACGCGCTTCTTTCCAGCGGCGAGGGTCAAGACACATTCGGCAACACTGGTGAGACTCGAATACCGGCACAGCACACAGCTCCAGGAACGTTCGTCAACAGTGCGGGAGCCGGTGCCAACAGGCTGACAGCCGAGGCAACCGGCAACAACCCGTTCCTCCGGCAGCAGTTCACGGGCATGCCGACCGTGTCATATGGGGCCACGGGCCCTGGTGGCATGAACGGCGGGTTTGGCGGACAGGGCGCGAGCAACCCATTTGGGGCGAGGCCGCAGCAGCAGGCGAGCAACCAGGGAGATCTAATCCAATTCTAAGGCGACGATGGAGGCAGCCCACGGGCCAAGACTGGTCAAGGCTCGTTCGGCCCATGACGGAAGTGCGCGCGTGCGTTGTGGTAAACTGGTGTGTTGTGTCCTTGGGTGGCGCCTTGCGTACTTGGCTTGAGTGCGAGTTTTCTCTTATGAAGATATATCCCCTCGGAGGTCCCTAGGTAGCATTCATAAATCTTTATTCTTTTGTTGGCGTTGCAGTGGCACACCCTTGGATTCTCGTGTTGTCTTCCCATGAGAAGCGTCTTTGAGGACTGCAGGGAGCCCACGGCGGCAGTCCTGTCATCGACATCGACCCCATCCAGGCCAACACCTGATGTATTGGTCATCGCCGCCTCTCCCATATAGCAGCCTGGGCCTTTCTGCCAGCCACAGATCCTGCTGGAGGCTGGCATTGACTCACTATTCTCCCATTGTCCTGCTACACAAAGGCAGTGGTGGTCATCTGATACCATCTGTGACATGTATTGTAGTCTAGAGCTGGCGAGGCAGAATCGCAAGAGGGTCCTCGCCAGTGGATTGACCAATGGGCCTGAGCCTGCAAGATTGAACTGACTAATCCACCAGAAGGCAGCAGCAGTGCAGCGCTCAAAGCAGTTATGATTGGCTGGTCTGGGTGGCCCAGGCACGGTGGCCGGGGCCCTTTCAGAGCCGAGCAGTCAATTGCCTGCGCCTTTCTGACTGGCCAGTTGCACTGGCCTGAACTGATGTCGCCCCCAAATCACCTCCAGCACCGCTTTTCCTACGGAGCACCACCACCGAGCCCCAAGCTTGCGAAGGAGCTGTCACCAACCCAACCCGCAACCACCCTGTCCGCGGCGGCCTTCGGATGGCTTCATTTTCTTATTGATTCTGGCGAGTGTTGCATTTCTGTCCGTCCTTGTCCCTTTTAAAGGACAGTCGGCTTCTTCTTTTCTATTGGAAACCCGCCTTTCCTCATGTTCCCCTGCCACTGAAAAAAAATCCCACCCCGACCTGACGTTGACCTCACCCCAACCTGCTCGTCTAGGACAGGGCGAAGCTCGAGCAACGGTCGCGATTGCGCGAAACACCACTCATCCCACACAAACATCGCGACCGACAACTCTACCTCGATTGTTGACTGCGAAGTGGGCTCATCTCGCGTCACGCTTTGGTCGCCTCGACGCGTTGGGCGCGCGATCCACGGCCCTCGCGCCCTTGACCATCTCACCCTCCGCACACAGTCGTACTCGGCAGACCCATCGCACTCCCGGCCATCTCCAATATGTCTTTCGGATTCGGCGGTGGTGGCTTCGGCCAGAATAATCAGAGTAACAATACCTTCGGCGGCGGTGGATTTGGGACAAACAACACGACGACTTCCGGTACGTTGGTTCAGCTTATTTTCTCGCAATGATTTTTGTGTCTTTCTTTTTGCTCTTATGCCAGGCCTCAACCTTCACCCGCCTCGGCTGACACGATGTCCCCAATTACCAGCCTTCGGATCATCCAGCACTCCTGCGTTTGGGGCGCCAGCGCAAACAGCCAACACTGGGGGCGGCCTCTTTGGTGGCGGCACGACAGGTGGTTTTGGCAACACTGGGGGTATGATACATCACTTTTCCTTTGAACGCTGCGAGCGCCGCGTTTCACTGGTCGATGTGGTCCTAGGCAGACTCACCGCACAACCGTGGAATGCGCCCGGCGTCTTCTTGAAAATGTCTTCCCCATTGTCAGCCTTCTTACGGGCATCTGTCTATTTATAATGCCACCGCCGTCTTCTGACTTACCAGACTGCCTTGAGACAGTCATGTTTTGCTAACATCCTCTTCGTACAGGTGGTTTCGGCGCGACGAACAACACAGGATTCGGAGGCGCAAAACCCGCCTTTGGTGCCCCTGCGACATCCACAGCTGGTGGCGGCCTTTTTGGCTCAACCACGGCAACGACAGGTGGTACTGGATTTGGAGGTGGTGGATTTGGAACCAACACTGCGGCCACCTCTTCGCCGTTTGGTGGTGGAGCTACCAATTCCCTTTTCGGCGCCAACAAGGCGCCAACTCCTTTTGGCGGCGGGGCCACCGCCACGACCGGCACTGGATCTTCGATGTTCGGAGGTGGAGGTGCATTCGGCGCCGGCAATACCACCAGTGCATTCGGTGGTGCCACAAACAATCCCGGAATAGGCACGAACGTTGGGGAGCCCCCTGGAACTGCTGTACTGGCTTTCTCCCCCTACTTAGAGAAGGAGCCGAATAGCACCTCACAGAACTCTTTCCAGAACATACTGTTCCAGGACCCATACAAGAAGTTCTCGGCAGAAGAGCTAAGGATGGCAGATTATGCTCAGGGTCGACAGTATGGTAACGGGCCGGCAGGCGGTGGCGGCGCATTTGGAGCAACCTCTGGGTTCGGTGGAGGGGCCTTCGGCAACAACACTACTCAGAACACAGGCTTTGGAAACACCAACACCGGCGGCGGCCTTTTCGGTAACACCCAAAATACTACGGGTACAACTGGCTTTGGCAACACCAACACCACAAACACAGGCGGCTTCGGAGCCGGTGCAACCAATACCGGTGGAGGTCTCTTTGGACAGCCCAAGCCCGCAACAGGTGGAGGTCTCTTCGGTAACTCGACCACAACAACTCAGCCAGCGCAGACCGGCGGGCTGTTCGGTTCTTCAGGTGCTACGTCAGGTGGGTTCGGAAACACGAACACTGCCACGAATAGCTTCGGCACCGGAGCCACTGGTGGCGGTTTGTTCGGCAACACTCAGAACAAGCCTGCTACTACCACGGGGTTCGGGGGCGGATTCGGGGGCACAGCGGGCACCGGATTCGGCGCCACTGCAGGAACCAGCACTGGCTTTGGTCAGACCAACACCGCCAACACGGGGGGTGGTCTATTCGGCAACACGAACACGCAACAAACCAACACTGGTGGTGGTCTTTTCGGCAACACGAATCAACAGCAACCCCAATCTACCGGCTTTGGTTCCAGTGCGTTCGGGCAAAACAACCAGCAGCAGACCGGTGGAGGCCTGTTTGGAAACCAGAACAAGCCTGCAGCCACTACTGGGGGTCTCTTCGGTAATACTGGCACTCAGCAAAACACTGGTGGGGGTCTATTTGGGAATACCAACAACACCAACACAGGAGCATTTGGTCAGGCCAACACTCAGCAGCAAGGTGGCGGTGGCCTGTTTGGACAGGCGAACAAGCCCGCAACTGGTGGCCTCTTCGGGAATAGCACCGCCGGGCAGACCGGGCAGACTGGAGGTGGTCTTTTCGGAGGGCTGGGATCCAACACCCAGAACCAGCAGCAGCAGAACTCGGGCTCGTCGTTGTTTGGTGGCTTGAACAACCAGCAGAACCAACCGAAACCGTCCCTCTTTGGCCAAACAGGACAATCTACTGGCGGCGGTCTGTTCGGATCCCAGCCAGCGCAACAACAATCGGGCGGACTATTCGGACAATCAACGGCTCAACAGCCACAGCAGAATTCTATCCTAGGGGGTTCACTTTTCAACAACTCCCAGAACTCTCAGGCAACGCCCCAGGCATTGACAGCTAGTATCGGCGATGTCAACGCTTACGGCACCCCGTCTCTCTTTTCAGGTCTTGGAAATGGAGAAGTGCAGAACCCCGGGCCCCTTGCAACACCCTTGTCTGGGAAGAAGAAGGAGCGCAAGGGCTCTATTCTGCCCATGTGGAAGCTGAATCCTGGATCTTCCACCAAGTTTGCGACCCCAGTCAAGCGGGGCTACGGCTTCTCTTATAGTACTTACGGCTCTCCTGCCACACCTTCAAGTGCAGGCAGCACTCCGGGTGGGTTCGGACAGAGTCTACTCGGTGCAGGAAGCCTGAACCGATCCTTGAGCAAGAGCGTTTCATCGAGCAATCTGCGCAAGAGTTTCAACGCCGAGGACAGCATCCTCACGCCGGGCTCGTTCTCGTCCAGCATGGGCACTCGCCCCTATGGTAGTGCAGGCTTGAAAAAGCTGAACATTGATAAATCATTGCGTCTTGACTTGTTCTCGTCGCCTTCCAGAGACAGGCAGGCCCCAGAGGCACCCAGTGGTCCACGCAAACTCCCAAAGCGGGTCAGCTTCGATACAAGCATTGACGCATCCGAAAATGGCACGCTTGATGGCACACCTGAGACTCCCACTGCCTCTGCCCAGGATCTGGGCTTCATCCGCCCAACCAATGGAGGCACACTGACAGCCAGCGGTGGTTCGAAGAGCCCAGACGCACAGCCTGAGATGGAACAAGTCAAGGGCAACGAACTCGCTGTTGTGCACGAGGAGCCTTCCTCTGCCTCTGCAACCAAGGATGCCGCCTCCTCTCCGGGCAAAGGAGCCGGAGCCTACTGGTTAAGTCCTTTCAAAGAGGAAATTCTGAAGATGAACCGTGTGCAACGATCTCAAGTGACCGACTTCACGGTTGGTCGAGAAAATGTTGGCCAGGTACAATTCAAGGCGCCTGTTGACCTCACCAACATCGACTTAGATGAGATTCCAGGAAATGTAGTTGTCCTGGAGACCCGATCTTGCACTGTGTACCCGGTCGCCGCGAAGAAGCCTCCGGTTGGCAAGGGCTTGAATGTGCCTTCTGAGATATCTCTGGAGCACTCTTGGCCGCGTGGCCGGGATAAGCGGACGCCAATTGCCGAGAAGTCTGGTCGCGCATTCAACAAGCATGTTGAGCGCCTCAAGAAGATCCCTGACACAAAGTTCATCGACTACAATGCGGATACTGGAGTGTGGACGTTCGAGGTCGAGCACTTCACCACCTACGGTCTCGACTACGATGAGGAAGATACAGAAGGTGACACTCTCGGCGATATCGCGCCGGAGGAGGCCGCCCTTCCTGCGCCGCCTAAGTCAACATTTCAAGCTACCGATGGGTATCCTTCCGCTGATCCTGAGGACACTTTTGAGTTCAGGCGGAAGCGACGTGCTCTACCCGGTGCCTTCGACTACACGGGGGCTGTTTCTGACGATGAAGAAGAGATGGCCGACGCCAATGAGCAGTCTTTTTTATCTAATCGCTCCGCGGGCTCTCTGTCCAAAGCCTTAGAACACCATGAGGATGAACTAATGGACGAAGAGCATGCTCTACCCGAGGCACAAGATACGAGCGCTTACCTAGGGTATCATCAAGCCGCGGAGCCGGATTACGACTCGCCTTACCATGGATCGATGGTTGAGTACCAGGAGACACCTGGTGGCATCATGAGGGCTAGAATGCGTGCCATCAAGGACTCGAACACGCCTTTCAAGCTTCAGGTCGCTGATGGGGATGACTGGATGGACATGCTCCAGAAAACCATCGGGCCAGCAAAGCGAGATCGCGCTGCGTTGAAGGCTATTAATGAGGAAGAAAGCTATGAGGACCTGAAAGCCAGCACACGGCAGGATGCTCCCCAAGCAATGCCCAGAGCTGTGTCGGATGGCCGTGGATTTGCAACAAGCATTGAGCTCATGAACTCGCTGTTCGAGAAGCCTAAGGCGCCAGCGAGAGCTGCGCCGGCTCCCATTCCAACCTCGGGATTCAAGGTCGGTACCACATCTGTCTGTTAGATTGCATTTTCACGCATGGGTTGGGGCGCTAGTTGCGGACGTTTTGTATTTATTCACATGCATTGCATTTAATAAAATGTGCCCCTACTAAGACTTTTCCCATTTTCTAGTGGCCATACAAGAGACAAGACAAGACTGGTGAGGAGGACGAAGCCAACATGGACCCTACCGACAAAGCCTTTCATGACACCCTCCGCCCAAGCTGGGGTCCGGACGGGACCCTGGTCATTTCAACCACCCCAAAGACAATCTCCAGATCCTCTAGGAGAGCCCTCGAGAAGGATGGCATCATGGCTATGGGTAGGCTCAACATCGTCTCTGAACATCGCGACATTCGATTTGCGAAATTCTCCAACGAGACATCACCAAAAGCACTTACCAATCAGATGGCTTTGACCCGTGTCAGCCTGGTCGACAATGTTCCGACAGCATCGCTAGGTCCAATCAACACGTTGACTGCTTTCTTCCACGGACAGGACCTGCAGAACCCAGCCAACGCGCACGAGAAGATGGTCTGGGAGCTTGCAAGTATCCTTTTTGACCAAGTCACCGACGTCAACGGGGATAGAGTTCCACCGTCTGGGCTGCGCCAGGCTCGCCGACGTAATCTCTCCAAGTTCTGGCAAAACACGGTTGAAGAGGCGTCTAACAAAGCTGTCGGCATGGCTCGGTCGCCTGAAGACAAGGCCATCGCCTCCCTAGCCGGCCACCAGATCCCAGACGCTTGCAAGCACCTGCTCGATGGCAAGAATTTCCGGTTGGCAACACTGGTTTCACTCATTGGTACCAGCGACCAGCTCATGCAGGACATGCGGGAGCAGGTCAAGGAATGGCGTGAGGTCAACGTGCTGTCCGAGTTCACCGAGCCCATTCGTGCCATTTACGAACTCCTTGGTGGCAACGTCTGTGCTGTTGAGGGAACGAAAGGAGCCATGGAGAACCGAATGGAGTCGTTCGTGCTTTCGCAGCGATTTGGTTTGGACTGGAAGCAGGCGTTTGGGCTCCGTCTATGGTACGCAATCACCTCGGCGGATGATGTAGTGGAGGCGATCCACTCCTTTGCAGAGGACATTCAGCAAGACAAGGAGCCGAGGCCTCAGCCATGGTTCGCTGAGCAAGGCATCGCCGCGTTGTGGGAGGATCCCGACAAGGATCTGCGCGAGGACCTTCTATGGGGACTGCTCAAGCTGTATGCCGACAAGGAGATTGATCTCGCCGACATTCTCCGACCCGAGAATTCTCAACTCTCCCCTCTGGACAACCGCCTATGCTGGCAGCTGGGCCAGGCTCTTATCAGCACCGGCAAGGTCGCATTCGGACGCGATGCGGACGACAAGGCAGACGCTGCGACTCTGACGTTTGCGTGGCAACTGACCAACGATGGCCACTGGCTCGAAGCTGTCTTCGTCCTGCTCCACCTGACCAACCCTATGGCACGCGCCAAGGCGATTCAGGAGCACCTCTCTCACCATGCCCAGCTGATAGGGAGCGAGCAGAGCGAGGACTTCACGACACTCACGCAGACCTTCAAGATCCCGGCTGAATGGGTCTGGCAAGCTAAGGCGTTGTACATGCGCAGCGTCAAGGGCAACCCCAGGCAGGAGGTCGTGTACCTGCTACGAGCGGGCAGCTACGCCGAAGCGCACAAGACATTTACCAAGCAGGTCGCGCCGGCGGCGATCATCGAGCGCGACTGGGAGGGCCTGGACGACCTGCTGACCGAGTTCGGCGGCGACCCAGGCAAGTTCGTGCCGGACTGGAACTTTGGCGGCAAGATCTACCGCGACTTCATCGAGCTCGTGCGCCACGTCGAGCACGGCTCGGTCGCCAGCGTCCCGCCGCGCGTGGTCGAGGGCCTCATGGCGGGCCTGCCGGCGCTGCACGAGAGCGTCCAGGTCAGGCAGGACGCGGACGTGCTCGAGGTGGCGGCCGTGGCCGACATGGCGAGCGAGGTGGCCAAGGTGGTTGTCGAGCTGGCTAAGAAGGGCGAGGTACGACCGCATTCTTCCTTTTTCATATTACCCCAAGTTGGTTTCATTGACATCATGCTGACTTGTTTTAAATGCAGACTTCACTCACCCAGGTCCTTGGCCTGCCGCTCACAGAGGACGCGTACTTGAAGTACTCGAATGAGCTGGCGTTTGCGTATTACAGGGACGTCATGGTTGGACGTAGTTGATCGAGAAGGGATGGATTGTTCTGCCGAACGAGGAGAGAGAAACAGGACATGAATGTGGCAGGGTGTAAATCAAATGCAGTTGGGCAGAAAGACGGGCAAGGTAGCGAGCATGGCATGCGTTTACATTCTTGGCTTTCCTGTGGCTCCAGGTAATAGTCGCGGGACATTCGAGTGAGAAGAGACATGAGAAGACGCTGGCATGGACGTCTGACAAAGATGGGAGGATGAACGAAAGAAGAAAGAAAGCGAGGTCGCCTCTACACAGTTGGCATGAAAGCATACCACTTGCTCAACAGATAGGTTTTAGATAGTCACAAAGACAAGCATAATGCTCCAAGTACCGGTCGCTCAGCTATGCAGACGTGTTCGTGAGATCCAGCTCCCCACCGCAGTTCCAAATGCCGTTTTTCGAGACTCCCCTGTGCACATATATTTGTTCATCAGAGTACGATGGAGGCAAGTCGTTGCTTCACTTCACAATTTCCTTTCCGTGGTATTATTCGCGTAGAGACACACAGCTATGCACATTATGACCGTTGCCAATCTGGTCTGTCATCCAACAACGCGGGTAAGCGTGACAGCAGCAGCAGCACAGGAAGTAACGCCGTTTTGCTCCTCGTCCGTTGATACCCAAGCCACCAAAGAGAGAGAGAGATTGCCTATCCGTTCGGGTATCTTATGATTTGTGGAATTGCTTGACCCTCTCCACCTCGTCCCAGCTGCCCATGAAGATTCCTGACTTGTCGTGAATATCTCTGGAGTGGCTGTTAGAATTTTACTCAAAAGGTGCAGATTATATGGGGGTGGTGGAAAACAAGGGTACGTACTCAGGGACGACTTCCAGCATGCGGTCCATTTTTGAGTTGACGGCTTGTCCACCGGCTGCGACGTCGTCAGTTCAAGATTCGCGGAGCAAACACACGTAAAAGTGGGGAAAAGAGGGGGGGGTTGGAGGCGTACCATTCTCAAACACCATAGCCATTGGCGCACACTCGTACAGGATCCTCAGTTTGCCCTTAGGGGCCTTCTTGTCCGCCGGGTACGCAAAGATACCGCCGTACAAGAGCGTCCGGTACGCATCCGCCACCATGGACCCAATATACCGCGCGCTGTAGGGCTTGCCCTTGGCGTCCTCCTGTGGCTGCTTGAGCGACTCGAAGTAGCCCTTGACGTTGTCCTCCCAGTAGAGCGAGTTACCCTCGTTGACGGAGTAGATGGCGCGCTTCTTGGGCAGGCGCATGTTGGGGTGGGTGAGGATGAACTCGCCGACGCCGTTGTCGAGGGTGAAGCCGTTGACGCCGCCGCCCTTCATGGTGATGACCAGCTGGGCCGAGGCGCCGTACATGGTGAAGCCGGCAGCGACCAGCTCGGTGCCCGGCTTCAGGATGTCCTCCTTGGTGCCCGTCGAGCCCTCGGCCAATTTGTGGATGGCGAAGATTGTGCCGACCGAGACACCGGCGTCCAGGTTGGAGGAGCCGTCGATGGGGTCGCAGGCGACGGCGTAGCGGGCGTTCTTGTTCTCCTTGAAGTATATGACGTTCTCCTCCTCCTCAGAGACCAGTAGTGCGCACTTGCCCGAGGAGCGCATGGCGGCGATGAAGAGGTCGTTGGAGATGACATCGAGCTTCTTTTGCTCGTCGCCGGTGGTGTTGGAAGAGCCGGCCAAGCCAGTCAAGTTCACGAGTGTTGCTCTTCGGATATAGTAGGCAATTGACTTGAAAGAGAATTGCAGGGCGTGGCAGAGCAGACTGGTCAGGGAATAAGACTGTCAGTTTCTTGGATACAAGTGCCCGGGCATGTCTGAGGGGTGCTCTTACGTGAAGTCTCCGGTTGCCTCCTTGACCTTGACCTGCTCCTCGGTCAAGAAGCGGGTGAGGGTGACAATGTTGGTGTTGATGGTCTCGGCCTCGGACCCATTGGATTGTACTGCTGCCGACATTGTTGTGGTGGAAGAACGGCAGGGCACACAGAGAAGTTGAAGAGAGTTTAACAATTGTCAAGCAGACTGCTTGAGGACTGAAGCAGGTGAGTTGGGGGCGCGAGATGGTAAGCACGTGGGCAAGATGTGAAACAGAGCTGAAGTTGAAGGAAGCTATGGGCTGTATCACGGAAGCCTCGAATAGCCGAGCACGTAGACAGATAGCTCACGGAGACCAAAGAGTAGAGGTTATGGCTCTGGTTGAGGGTGAGGGTGAGGGCGAGGGTGAGGTTGTTGTGATGTCAAGTTCTTAGGTATACTAGGCAGGGGCAATGGGTTGCGGTATGGTTGCGAGAAAGGACAGGATGTGCAGGAGAAGGAGAAGAGACGAGAAGGAGTAGGAAGGAAGGAGACGAGCAACAAACCGGCGCAGACCAGAGCAGATCAGATCAATTTCTAGCCAGGAAGGGACTCACGATAATGACACGGCCGGAAGGGCCATCGTCGGCTTCGGCTACGAGGGGCAGGGTCCTTGCTGTGCCTGGGTATAGTCTAGCTCCCAGGTATGGATTAAGTCATGGTATGGGGAGGGGAGGGGGGGTGTATTTGTTTGGCTGCATGGGCATTGGAGCATCCGCATCCATCCATTCATTCATTCATTCATTCATCATTCCCTTTGCCCATGCGAGGGGCCAGAGGTACCAGAGGTACTGCCCCTCAACCCCTCTGCCCACTGACTCTGCCCCTCACTGAGGGTACTGTACTGTACAGTAGGCAAAGGGAGAGAGAGAATGGGTGAGCTCGGCACAGTGGCGGCTATTGCACTTGGTACGCACGAGTGACGTTTAATTGGAGCAAAGAAGCTTTTCCGAGGGCCGGCCGGGTCGCTGTCAGCTTGATCGGCTGGATCTGCCCCAGCTTGCATGTCAAGGCACGATTTCTCCACACTGACGCTGCACTTGGGTATATAGTGTATACGTACATTGGGGCATTGGGGGGGACCAAGAATGCGGGGGCACCAGTGGCTCCGGTGGCACCTGTGGCTAGGTGCTGTGGGAATAACTGATGCACCCCTGGTGCTCTGGGCGGGCCACATCCCCCTTTGTCCATTGACGCGACCTGGATGCAAGACAATTTCCCGGGACGCTGTCAACCTCTTGCGTAGCTGCATACCCATTACCTATCACCTATCTATTTATCTGGCTCCCGATTAGTACATGAATGAATGAAAGGGTTGGATCTCTCCATTGACCGTCAAGTATTGTGGGTATCTCATATTGTCTACAGTAGAAATTATCACGCGAACGAAACAATAAAGCTTGTCCAGTAGGAGAATTGTCATCCAGCAACTTGTCCCACAGGGATCGTCATACCATCATCCATGAAGACTGTACCAGCCATTTCACATGTCGAAGTCTCGCTCGACTATAGCTAGTTAGCTACGGAATATCAAACTGTAGACAGCCCAACAGCCCCCCTACCAAGGGTTTCCCCAGGGTTCGGGTTGGTGGGCCATCGGCGCGCGTGTCACACTCAGCCAGGTCCAAAATCGCCGACTTTGACCTCGGCACATGCGGCCAACGCACGCGTGCGACTGAGACTGAGCCGTGGGACGCCATTGCCGCTGCCAATGCGGCCAGTCCATGGCATCTTCTTAATTTTATAGTGTCGCTTCTTCACCTCGTAGCTCTTTCGTGTCGTCTTCATTGACTAGACAACTTTCTGACCATAGTCAACCTATTGCTCTCCTCGCTACCCTCCTGTCCCTGCAGCTGTGAGTGACCGTCAAGCTCAAGACCGTCCCTCCATCCAGCTCCACTGTTTCCATCGGCAGTCCACGCCCTCGTGACATCCGATCGACGCAGCGACAGCACCAAACACCTATAACCTTTCTCTCCATCTACGAAACAGCCTCCCCAGACGAAACCAAGACAGGCAGACACACAACCGCCACAATGGTCGCCGACGCCGCCATCTACCACCCCAGCGTGGCCCACTACCTGCGCTTCGTCGCCACCACCGTCGGCCGCGACAAGGTCCTGCGCACCCTGCAGTACTTCGCGCGCTTCTACGCCTGGTACCTGTTCCGCACCAACGGCTCCCCCGCCGAGATCGCCCCCTGGGAGGCCGTCAAGAAGCAGTTCGGCCTGACGCGCAAGCTGATGCGCGTCGGCAAGAACGTCGAGCACCTGCGCGCCGCCGCCGCCGCCGCCGACGCCAAGGCCGGCTCCGTCGACCCCGTCCTGCGCTACACCGCCGTCGCCCGTCAGCTCGGCTACGCCGGCTACCTGTCCCTCGACATGGCCACCGTCCTCGACGCCGCGGGAATCCGCAAGACCGAGTCCGCCAAGCGCCTCCAGCGCGAGGCCTTCCGCTTCTGGGCCATGGGCCTGCTCAGCTCCGTCGTCGCACAGGCATACACCCTGTACCAGCTCAAGCAGCGCGAGGCCAAGGTCGACAAGAAGGAGGGCGAGGGCGTCGTGGAGAGCAAGCGGATAGCAATGTGAGTGATGCTGCGATCCAGTTTTCGGTTTCTCTCTGTAATTATACACGGCTAACATGTCACAGTGAGCGATCTGCCAGCCAACTTCAGCTCATCTCAGACTTGTGCGATCTGACCGTGCCCTTCTCGGCACTCGGATGGGTTGCCCTTGATGACGGCATCGTCGGTATTGCCGGCACCGTCAGCAGTTTGATCGGCCTGGTGGCACAATGGAAGAAGACAGCTTGAGTGGCGGACGGACAGTCAGACAGATGGTACGATGAAACGGCGTTTTAAAATGATGCGAGACGACGGCGATTGGGAGTAATTGATTTCTAAAAAGGTCTGTTCACTTCACAGGCTGGCGCTCTCCATTTTCGTTGCACTAGCAATGAGTCGAGCCAGCGTCATAGCTTTTGATTCCCTGATCTTGCGGAAGCACCCCTTTACCCATGGCGGCTGATTTCAATGAAAATTTTTGGACTTGTTATCTGTATCTGGGACCATCTGTGTTGAGAGATTGTATCAAGTCAAAGTTATTGTGGCGGCTAGTGGGTCGCTGGCGCTCATGGATAGCACTATGTAAACCAGCAAGGTCCTCGAAAGCACATGTGCCACAGATGTACCAGAAGGATCGCTCCCTCGATTTGAATTAGATATTTCCCGCCAATCTGTAGTAAGCCTCACTTTCCCAAACACTAAAGTAAGGGCGAGGTCTTTCGCTCGTATCGGGTGACGAACTCAGCGTTGCGAAACTGTTCAGTAATGAGTACCAATGACAGAAATCTGTTATTCTTACATCAAATATTTTGTCTGCCAGTGTTTGATACGAGTATATGAGCCAAGCCATGTGTCCTGGCCAATGAATCCCCCATATACACGTCCGCGAAGCAAGCGTCACCCGTGATGGCATCTGCTTGACGGAATCACCAAGGTGTATTCGTAGCTGTAGAGCACATCGAGGAAGCAACACGTGCTGTGAAAACCTCAAATTCGATAGTCCGGGCTAGAGTTGAGAACCTCATCGTCCGCCTCGTTTGCAAACCCACGAGCTTAGCCCACCTGACCAGCGCAACCCGCCACGCACATCGCGAACCTTCCATCCCATCTTTTCCCAGTGAGTCACTTGCCCACACCTATTCACTTCACTCCCGCCGCAAGAAAACCAGCAGACCCGACCATTTAAATCCCCATTTGTATGTATCATTCAGGGCAGGTGGCCTAGCGGTGGGAGACGTCCTACCACGAAGCCATCTCCCTCACGCCAATCCCGACGGGGCCCGAGTTCAACTCCCCGACCGACCGATCGATCGATTAAAAAAACGACCTAGACTTTCCGCAGGACCGCCGGTGAGGCCAAATATTCCGCGCCAGTTACACTGGGACCGTCGGTGAGGCCAAACATTCCGCGCTGCGTGTGTGACGACAACTCGGCTCGACGACAAGAGACGTAGGCCCACCGGGGCCGAACTCTTTTGACCTTCTGACCCATTCTGTCTTTACTCCCTCCTGTCTTCCTTCTCCTCTCTCGGGTATGACCTCCTCCATCCTCTTCGTTCCTGCGCTTCTGTGATGAGTGTAACACTCTCACCTGCCCATACCAGCAGGATATTTGAACCACAGTAGACAGTACCCTGGATGCCACAACATAGAAATCGAACAACTTGAGAGGAGGGGTCCATCCATGACATTCAACTGCAAGACCCAGAATGAAAGCACAGAAGATAGACACCGCTACCTAACACGGCATGGCTCTCGCTCGAGGCAAGACAGATAGCAACATTGCAGGTGAGGAGCTCTGGATCTCTTTGTTGAGGGCAATGGGAAGAGTTTGCACACAGCTGACAGCACTAGCTGCGTGATGCCTATAGAATAAGGCCAGTGAGAGACTCATGGTGGTTCTACTAACATGCCCCTCCACCAGCGCGTCAGAGCCCGATCTTCCCGCCCAGATCCCTCGCGATCCCCAGGAACGCCTCGGCGCGCTCGCTGCCAGGCTCGGCCACCACGGTCGGCTTGCCCTCCTGCGCGTGGCTGCCGATGTTCTGGTGCAGCGGTATGTCGCCGAGGAACGCGATGTCGTGGTCCCTGCACACCCTCTGGACGCCGTCGCTGGAGCCGAAGATGTGGTGCTTGCCGCCGCAGTCCGGGCAGGTGAAGAGGGACATGTTGTTAACGAGGCCGAGGAGGGGTACGTTGACCTTCTTGAACATGTTGATGCCCTTGACGGCGTCCTTGACGGAGAGGGAGTGTGGTGTTGTTACTATCACTGAGCCTGCATGCGTGGCCGGTAAGTGCTCCAGTCTCCTAGCTAGGGTGTGGGCAGGGAGGTCAAGGCGAACGTACCATCCAACACGATCTGCTGCGTGATGCTCAACTGCGTGTCGCCAGTTCCCGGTGGCAAGTCCAAGACGAGAACATCCAGACCGTCCCAGTGGACCTCGTGAAGCAGCTGCTGCAAGGCCTTCATGACCATCATGCCGCGCCACACGACAGGGGCGTCCTCCCCGACCAGATAGCCCATCGACATGGTCTTGACTCCGTAGTTTGACAAGGGAAGTAGCTGATTATCTGGTCCGCATTCATCAGCTTCTCGAAACGAGCTTTATTCCATTCTCGGCCACAAGGTTGATTACGCACTTGAGGAGAGCCGGGGCTCCTCGTTGAGGTTGAACAATGTGGGGATCGACGGCCCAAAGATATCTGTGTCCAGGATCCCAGATCGGTGGCCCAGCCTCGCGAACGACAATGCCAGGTTCGCGGCAATAGTGCTCTTCCCTACGCCGCCTTTCGCAGACGACACGGCGATGACCTTGGCTACATCCTTGATCTTGCGCCGCTCAGGAAGGCCACGCTGCATCCGGGGGATGGAGCCTGTCCGAGGGAGGCCCTAGGACAAATCAGCTTTTGTAAAATTGCGTAACGGATGAGACATCTTACAAGTGGATTCTCATGTTGTAAGGCACGGAGGGTGCTAAAGAAACGCCGTTGTATTGGGGTCATGACGGTCATGTTCCTGTTAGAACTTGGCCACTGATCTGGGCGGCTCAGAGTTGCCTCGGGACAATTTCAAAATATGGTTATGAGG
Source organism: Diaporthe amygdali (assembly GCF_026229845.1). Taxonomy (NCBI): domain Eukaryota; kingdom Fungi; phylum Ascomycota; class Sordariomycetes; order Diaporthales; family Diaporthaceae; genus Diaporthe; species Diaporthe amygdali. Next base: position 391,057 of record NW_026517049.1, on the reverse strand, counting down.
AAGAGGAAATTAATTGAATTGCCTAGATCATGGTGAGGGGCCCAAAACCACAGTCTTGCAACGCTGGCTTGTATACAAAATATGGAACAGAATATATCATAACATGAGCATAAATAAATTCGTTGATTGTATAACGTTTAACGCGCCGAAAAGCCGGATGTCGTTGTTAAACCAGGTCCCCGGAATGGCACACTGGGGCCGTTCTCTTCAGCGGCCAATCACTTTCCCCGTCAGTACAACAGGTACCCCAAAATGCCCGATCGGCCCCACTAAAAAGTTCAGAAGCTTCAAGGTGCATTTTTGCGCGGCCGAAATTTCCAAACTTCTCCAAACATACGTCCCGCATGACAGGAATCATGGCGCCAGCAAAGTCAACACGCGCGAAAAAATTCGCTGCGTTTGAAGAGAAGGCTGTGAAGGGTATGCGAATCGCGTCTCTAATTCCGCAGCAAATAAACGCATAGATTTGGCTAACAGCGTCTGCTGCAGACTACGACCCAGAAGCCAACGCTCCGTCCGAGAATGAGAGCGACAGCGAGGCCGACGAAGATTTGGCAGGAACCGAACACTACGTCAATGTTGGGTGCGTCTTTCTGGAAACAACTTTGCCTCAACATGACATCCCTCTGACTCACTCTATAGCAAGAGCCAACTTCGCCAAAAGGAAGCCCCGTCACTAGGTCCCGAATACAGGGGTGTTAGGGTCAGCCGCGCAGCCCTGGAAGACAGCAGCGATGGCATGAGTGAGGGCGACTCCGAGGAGGACGATGAAGAAGGCGACTCCGAAGACTCTCAAGAATATGACGACCCCGAAACTGCCGACCTTGAACAAGACAACATTATCGACGACGAGGAAATCGACAGCGATGAGGCCTTTGAGGATGGCGAAGAGGAACTTTTCAGGAAGAAGGGATTCTCGTTCAAGGACAGTAAAAAAGCTGCCACCAATGGCACGAAGCCTGCCACAAACGGGCGATCGAAGAGAGCTGTTGCGGCCGATTTCATGTCGGGCTCGGGGAGTGAGGACAGTGAGGCTGAGGAGGACGGTGTCGAAGATGATCAATCCGAGAGCGACTCTGAAGATGACGAGCAGACAGACGATCTTGACTCCGGCGATGATCTCATTGACAGAGAAGCCGAGGAATCATCTGATGAAGAGGGCTCGGATGAGGGTACCGAAGACGAGAGCTCTGAAGATGAAGACGATGAGGATGAAGACGTGGAGATGGGCGGTACTGGGCCCAAGGACAGCCGATCTACGATGCGGGAGTTGATGCAGAAGGGCCAAAAGTCCGCGGTCGCAACCATCTCCCAAGCAGCCAAGGCAGACGCAGAAAAGGGCGTCGCAGTCCGAAAACAGAGGCGCACCTACGACTCGCTCCTGAACCTCAGAATACGTCTCCAAAAAGGCCTCGTCGCCACCAACTCCCTAAACGAAGCGACTGAGGTTGACGACGCGGATAAAGAGCCCTACGAAGCAGCCGAGGAGGCTGCCATCAAGCTGTGGAATGCCATCGATGGCTTCAGGGCCAGCTTACTTCCCGAGCCGAAAGCGGGCGACAAGCGCAAGCGAGAGGTCGACATTACTACATCCAGCGATGACCTCTGGGAAGAAATGCAAGCCACCGAACAGCGCGCTGTCGCCAAGCGCAACAAGGTACTCGACAAGTGGTCGACCAGGGTCAAGAACACCACAGCCACCATGAACACTCGTCAACTGGGTGCTGCGAAAGGCTCGCAGTCCTTGGTGTCAGTGCTTGAGGACCAGATGCTGAACTCTGACCGCCTAATCAAGCGCACCCAAGTCCCTCGGTCCTGTGCCCCGGTCCAGGGGGCCAAGAAGGTGACCGAGGACCCGAGGATCTACGACGACGCAGACTTTTATCAGTTGCTACTCAAGGAGCTTGTTGACCAGCGCACAAGCGACTCAGGGGCCACTGGCACGAGCGGTGTCCCCACCGTGCGATGGACTGCCATCAAGGAGGCCAAGACGCGGAAGCAGGTGGACAGGCGGGCGAGCAAGGGCCGCAAGCTGAGGTTCACCGTTCACGAGAAGCTGCAGAACTTCATGGCACCAGAGGACAGGCGGAGCTGGGAGGGCGAGGCCATCGACCGGTTGTTTAGCACCTTGTTCGGGCAGCGGACGCAGCTCAAGGAGGACGATTCTGATGAGGAAGAGGATGATCTGATGGCTGAGGAGGAGGGCCTCGAGCTGTTCAGGAGTTGAAGCACTCACGCAGAGAAGCCGGAAGTACTTCTTAGTGTGACCAAGACATGTGTGGAGGGACGAGAGCTGGCAAGTGGCCCCAAGGCGTTCGTGGATCGCCGCTGGTGGAGGCTGACTGGGGCTTAATGCTGTGCAACCCTCCTTGTGGCCGTGTTCACGACACCAGCCCCCATTTATATACACCTTCATCTCAAATTCAAAACTTCTCAACGTGCTAGGCCATGCAAGCCCGCCCATGTCAGAGACACAAGTAACAGAGTATGCACGGCGAAATGCACATACGGGCCACCCAGTGCATCAGCCTGTTGCAAGAAGCCGCGGCCGGCACCCTGCGTCCTGATCCTCATCCAAGCCCTCCGCATAGGCATGACATGGTAGATAGCCAGCGAGGTGGCAACGATAGCGTTGGCATCATCAAAGTTGGTGCTTCCCCTGCGGTACAGAAGCAGGACGCACAGCACATTGGTGGCAACCAATAGACCGCCGTAGCTCTGGCATACGAGAACAGCCTCAGGGCTGGGGCTCGACTCCCGGAGCTGTTTCGGTGCGTTGAGCAGGAAGGACAGCGAGGCTGGCACCTCTATGAGGAGGTGAAAGAGTAGGGCCAGGTTGCCGAGATGCATGATTCGACTGTGGGCGCCTGAGGGCACCGTGACTGGCCTTGCGTGGGGCGTGAAGATTGATGTGGTATTCCGGATCGGGCCCGGCGCAATTCGTGCTCCGGATGGCTGGGTCGGCCGGATTGTTGCGCGTTGAACGTGGAATTGTCTGCCCGGATGCCGTTCCGGGTGGACGATTCCCGGAGACGAGCCAATGCAGTCTCTGCGGCTGTGCAGGACCTTATTCCAATTGACCAATGACTAGAATGTGGTGGGCGCCTGGATTAGTTTTGCGACGCCCATGATTCATTGATTGCGACGTGAGGCGGCTCAACTCACCTCCCTTGCCCCTCGTGTGCCTGCTCTCTGTACAGTAGACTGACTGATCTACTGTGTATGGGTTACTGGCGCCGTTCTGGTTTAGATGGTGTAATGTTCATGTCATGTTGACGGCTGGGCAGTCGCACGGGGCTTAGTGAGCTGCAAGATTGTGGGTTTGTGACCTATCTGTCTCCTCGAAACTGTCGAGGTGGGTGTGGCTGTGTGTCGGTGGAATGTCTGAATGTCTGGATGTCAGGATGTTGTTGTATGGTTGGAGCAGCCGAACATTGTCTCAGCATGCTCGTCAAGGAGCTTTCACTCCTGCTTTCTGGCGAGGTGCTGGCCCAGAAGAGGCAGGTCCAGACAAGCCAGACAGACAAGCCAAACAAGAAGCAGCAGGGAGAGCAAGCAAGCTCCTGCAGGGGTATAGCAAGTTGCGGGCTGGGGACCGGCAGGGGCGACTAGAATTCCAGGGGTGGGCTTGCAGAACTTGCCAATGACAGCACCAAGAGCTCACCTTGGGCAGATCCCCGTTCCCACAGCCACGGCCTGCTACACTTCCGGCCGCGAAACTCAAGGCCTCGTGTTTTGCGTTTGGGAGGAGACCTTGTCTTGTGTCTGCAGCTCGGCGCAGCCCTGTGCGGGCAGGCCCCAGGGATCGTCTATCTGCGTGGCCTGATGCCTCAATGACTAGTGTTGGCCATGCTGCACATGCCTCGGTATCACACGGCCTGGCCTGGCCTGGGGCTTGGGGGTCTCTACCAAAGTAGAGAAAATCAAGCTCTCGCCACACCTGGATTGCGGGCGGGCGGGAGAAGGCATGTCCTCACCCAAGAATGGACCTCGGATTGTGACTGCCCAGACGAAAGGCTTTGTATCTTCAGCTGCATCACATAGCTACAGGGTACAAGTACCTGCTGGGTTCCTCCTGCACCACCGTCCCATCGTAATCGCAACGCGGAATGATTTACACAACCCGTTGCTCCTGACTGCGCAGACTTATCACTCCCGGCGCCATAATTTGTTGGGACAGCTCTCCCGTCTTGTTTCAAACATCGTCGCCTCGCGTCACAAAGCTTCCTGGCAGAACTCCACGCCTGAGCGAGACGCCCTTCACCACTTGAAGCGATATCAAAGAGGACTCTTCACGAATAAACCTTCTCATGTCAAGATCTATCTAGATTCCCAGGTAATCTCTCAAGAGATTGGTGCAGGTGGTTGTGAATCTTGAGGCCATTCCAACAGAATCGAATTTTCCAAGGCGCTACCCGTTCTGCCAGCAATCTTTTCGACATTTGACTCCTGGGGGAAGAAGAGAGGAGACAAGAGATAGACACATTCTGCTGATCATTTTGTGGCCGGGCTGGGTTTGGACAGGATCTCAACTTGTTTTTTGCCCACCTGAGACCATTGACGATCCGAGTAGCACTTGCCGGCCGCCTGAGCCATTGAACCACCAGGAACCGGTTTGCACCTCTAGAGTGAGTATCAGACGGTAGAGAAAAAGACCGAATACGGCTCACGGGGCTCGAGCATCCAAGAAATTACCAAGAGGAGGCGCAGACGCTTGCAATGGCCTCGTCCAACAGCTTTGGGCAGCTAGGGCTGTCCATCTTGGGGCTTGGCTCCCAATACCCACCATTCGGGCTCAAGCCTGACGCCATAGACACTCTGGCGAAGCGTTACCATCCAGAGAGCCCGTCTATGAAGAAAGTGTGCGCCATCAACCAGTTCACTGGCATCGACACCCGCTCGTCCATAGGCAATCCCGACCACCCAGTCGTCAATCATCCGGATCCTCCCACTATAGCACAGCTTCATGAGGTATTCATGAACGATGGAGTACCACTCGCTGTGAAAGCTGCCCAAAAAGCCATCGCTGAAGCCAGAGTCGACCTCGACCAAATTGTGAGTATTGTGACCCCGAGCCCCAGTTTGTGTGTCTGGGACTGAGACCGTGGATGGCACCCTGCCCGCTCATCATGGTACGCATTGCGAGCTGACTATATGGTAGACACACGTCGTCTCGACAACATGCACCGACAGTGGGAATCCCGGCTTCGATCACTTTGTCTGCCAGGAGCTAGGACTCTCTTCCCAGGTCGAGAGGGTTCTCCTCCACGGGGTTGGTTGCGCAGGTGGATTGACCGCACTGAGAACGGCAGCGAACCTCGCCTTGGGTCACAGCTACCGAGGGAAGCCAGCGCGCATATTGGTCCTTGCACTCGAAGTGAGCACGACAATGGTACGGAGTGAGTTGGAGAGTATCGACAAGCTTCAGGAGACAAGAATAGGAGTGTGTCTCTTCTCAGACTGTGCCAGCGCCGTGGTTCTCAGCAATGGTTTGGGCAACGAGGGCTCTGTTCCTGGACGCCCGGTGTACGACTTGTTGGGTTGGGACAACCGAATCATCCCAGAAACGACAAAAGATCTGGGCTTTGATGTCGACCCAGTGGGCTGGAAGGTGGTTCTCTCGCCACGCGTGCCGAAAATCGCCCAAGGTGCTCTGCAGGAAACTTTTGCGGATCTGATGTCCTCATTGAAACTACCACCACCATGGGACGATGCCAAGCCATCCGAATTTGACTGGGCCATGCACCCAGGAGGTGCGACGATTCTCAGTGGTGCGGAGAAGGCGATGGGATTGGTCCCGGAGCATATGAGGGCGAGCTATGACACGTACATTAACCATGGCAACTCCAGCAGCGCCACAATTTTCAGCGTACTGGACCGCTTGCGGTCAAAAGACATGGACGCTTGCACACCAGATGGCAGAGGACCGAAAGACCATGTCGTGGGCTGTGCCTTCGGACCTGGCGTGGCAGTGGAGATGTGCATGTTGAAGAGGCACTTCGCGCCCCGCGCGGAAGGAACGGGCCTGCAGACTCCACCCGAGACCGAGAGTGAGCAGAGTAGTGAGAAGAGCGATGATGGAGAGGACAGTGTTCTTGACGTTGAAAATGAGGCGACAATGAAAGATACCACACGGGCTGATGCGGGGACGGACAGCTTCATCAGCCAGGCACTTGCATCTGTAGAGCTTGATTGAGCGGCCAGATTAATACATGAACAAAATATAGAACATGCACTTATTGGCAACACCTAGCTGGCCGTTAAACACCGTTACTTTTCACAAGTGTTCGATGCGACCAACTTTCTCCCATAATATTGATCTCTCGCGAGTGGTGGGCACAGCCCACCACTTTGCGCAACTCACAAAAGCGTACGTAGATACCTAAATAAGCGCACAATCTCAACTGTAAAATCTCAACCATCTTGACACTTCCAGAAGAATAGCATAAAGTGACTCCGAATTCATTATGGGACAAACGATGTTGGGATAGCCTCCTGCAGAGTAACTATGGACCAGAACATTTGAAGAAAGGGACAAAGGCAGAGCGACGGGGTCTGAATAGAGGTAGAATCGAGCGTATCCTCTCTAATTCTGAAGGGCGAGGTCGCTCTCTTTGGTATATGATCCCTCCGACCCATATAGCCCCTAACACTTGTCTTTAAGGATACAATAACAGCTTATAAGACCTAGAAGTCTAAAGCAGGTGAGAGTCTGGGCTGGATCCCAAGATTATTAATAATATATCCCAAAACATCTTCATATGCCCAAGATATTCAGGATGCACAAACCCTCTCGCGTGTTAGGGGCTATATGGGTCGGAGGGATCATATACTAAAGAGAGCGACCTCGCCCTTCAGAATTAGAGAGGATACGCTCGATTCTACCTCTATTCAGACCCCGTCGCTCTGCCTTTGTCCCTTTCTTCGACAGGGAACCCGGCTCCAGACAATTCCTGATGAGTACGGTGTTGGCGGGATGGACTTTCTGCTCAAGTTGCTTTGTATCTAGGACGTATAGCACTATGAAGATATTTCAGAACATATAGAATGTGAGAAGCGCAGCCTGCCAACTGAGCATTGAAGGTCTCTATTTAATAAGTTACCTAAGACTTGAGAAAGGAGTAGCCAACAGCTACGGGCCCTCGTCGAGTCATGGGATCAAGAGCTGACGGGATCGACTGTCTAGAATGCGCCTCGTTGATGGAATTGTTGGATATGTTCCTGAACACTGAAACTTGACATAGGAGCACAATGCCATCGTCAGTATCCGCAGGCACAGAGCGACAGCAAATACGGGGGAAACATAATTCTTTCTCCATCATCTGCAATTTTTAATGACTTGGTAACAATGTCGTTGATCAACAACTTCGTACTGGTATTCCATCTATGGTCAGCTTTCTATACCATCGTGTCCTGAACGCATTTCTGATCGATGAGGACGGCAACAACGGCAACGCAGCAAAAGGCCGACTCGAGTTTCTTGCCCTAATACTTTTCTGACTTTTTTCATGCAAAACTACGACTTCTGAAAATCACTGAGGCATAAGTGCTCATCCTCTTAATACATGTTCTCCAACTCTGGGGATACATTGGCACTGAAGCATTCAAATACTTCCTCAAATACATCTACACTTTTCGCTGCTTTTTCTACTTCTGCATTCGGGTCTCTGCGCGCTTACCTCTTTGTGGGCGTTTGTCCACCTGACATTTCGAGCTGCTCGTCACCTTCTTCTCTCATCTTCATACACCCTCACACCCACCTTCATACCCACCACTCTCATACTCACACTCCATTGCTCTCTTCTCAACTCTCTTCCTTGTCCCCAGTCCTAATTCCTCGTCTCTCACTCCCACGAAGACGCACACCGACCTCTACCTCAGGTGCTTCGTTCCGTAATTCTGTAAGTGCTCATCTCTCTACCGCTTCTTCATTCCATTCCTCAACGTTCTCTGCATCTTTTTCTCACATACCTACATCACAGCCTTCTCATCTTCCACTTTCTCTCCCTGGCTTCTGCAAGTACGTGCTTGCCGACAGCTTGCCATCTTCATCGTACCCTTTACCAAACCTCACCCACGTCTCGCTGATCATTCCTTTCTCACTTCGCATCACCAAATCTTACCCGCAATTCCCAGTCCATAATACCATGTACATCTAGCCCCTTCTCACTGGGTGTGCCGTTTGACAACTCCCTATCCCACTGGCTCTGTGGCCTTCAAATCCTTCTTTCACTTGTCCACCGCTCTTCTTCCCCTTTAACTCTCAACTCTCTTCCTCAATCAGCCTACATTGGCATATGCACCTGTTCCGACCATTTCCTTTCCCACCACTCTTTCATACTGACGTACAGATTTTAGCCTCATCATAGCCCTGGGCTCAATAAGTAAAAAGGCATGTGTTCCTCATATCAACCAAACTCCTTTTCATCTTTTCATTTGCCTTTCAATTTCATACCGCGCTTCTGCGCTTCTCCTTACATTCAGTCTCTCCTATGTTCTGTTCTCTCACTTGTCTTTCATCCCTTACCTTGCTCCCGTCCCCTCCTTAACTCTTCCTCTCACAGTCCCTCACACACATCCACACACACTCTCTCTCTTTTTTACAGACATATGCACGCCCTTGCCTCTTCTTTCCTTCCACATCCTCTACGAAACATACAAACATAAAGTACTGAGCTTATCTCCTGACAACTCCTTTCAGACAACAACCCACTCATCAAGCATCTCCAGCAAACGACTTCCGGTCATCATGGATGATCAGGACCCGGAGGGCGGAAGCCCCCCCATACTGCCCGACGAGGGTGGAGAGGAAGGAACTTCTAAAGCATCGGCACCAGAAGTTGGCCCCTCTGAGAGCCCCATGTTCGTGGATCAGGAGTCTGACGAGGACGCCCCTTCTGAATCCGATACGCCCGATCGTGCCTCGCCTCTGAGAGAGTCACCCATGTTCGTCGACCAGGGACCTGGTGGTACCAACTCACCTGAGGATGATGATACTGCATCCCCAGAGCCCGTCGGCCAGGGTCAGGAGGAGGCGCATGCTGAACCTGAGCAACGGGAAGTCGCTGACTCTCCTGAGTCCGAACCTGCCCAAGGTCAGGGGGAAGGTGATGAGGACATTGATGGCAGTGGATCCGCCGAGGTGGAGTACGAGGACAATAGCAGTGATGACCCGGACGCCTGTACTCGGGCATGTCAAGCGCAAGCGCGAAATGCGGCAAGACGACTCAGAATCGCAAACAAGAGAGTCGAAGCGAAGGACCGGATAATTGACGACTTACGGGACAAGCTCGCTGCTGCGAAGAAGGAGATCAAGGAGCTAAGAAAGGAACTCAAGGAGTTCCAAGGGCCAGCTGATCCGCTTCCGAAGCCGACTTGGAAAGAGTTGCTCCGTAAATGTCTTGCCAACGATGGAAACTACTACGACGCATGGACCTCCAGCTACAGGGCCTTGAATATGTCGATCAACGCAGAGATGGTCCATCCACAAATTCGGTTCATCGGGAAGGATATTGATGCGAATAGCCGCTCACGCCATAACTCCCCGGATGATCTGGTATCTGTAGGCTCAGGAGAGGAAATCTACTCGGCAATGCCACCACTTCCGGACAGTATCATCTACAAGATCTTGACGGAACTACTTACCATGGACGGCCTAGTCCATTGCTTCTCGCGTCTGGACCCACACTGTCAGCCTGAGTCTTTTCCGACTGAGCGGCAGCTCACGCGGCAGCTCAGGAAGGTTGCCACTGGAATCCGCGGCCGCTTCTTTATCTCAAAAGAGGATCGAGTCTCAATCAGTCTAACTCACGACACGGAGGACCCGGGAACTGTGCTCGCCGCTCTGTGCGTAAGCCGCAAATTTGCATGGTACGGCATTCACATCTTCTATGGAGTCAATTCATTCAGTTTCTCCTCGTTCGGAGAGATGGATAGATTCGCGACAGGATCGGGTCCTGCGAGATGGAGTCGTATTCAGCACATTGAGTTGACCTAGGTGGGATCCAAGTGTGTTGATTTCGAGCTGAAAGGATCACGCAAACGCCTCAATCGACGCACAATGCCCCTCGCTTGGTTCTGTGAGACAGCGTCGCTGAAGACTTTGTGCGTTCACATTTCGGAATCGAAAAAGAGCGTTATCAGAAGACCATACGAACCAGAGTCTCAGAAGGTTTACATGACGGGCAAGACTGCAGGGCAACCCAATTGGAGGATGACAAGAAGCTTGAGGAATTGCATGGGCATGGACTATATTTACCAACTTCGTGGCTTGTATTGGGTGCGTTTTTACGACTTGGACAAGGAGAACGCTGATCCTCGCAGGAGCCGGGCAAAAATCCGTGACAAGAGCTTCAAATTGGACGTCGAGAGGGTCGCGACTCAGGAGAAGGTTCCATCACGCGCGGAGAATTCGAGGCTGGAGAACCTCGATCGCCTTTTCCCTGATGCAGACTCCTGGACACCCTCGCAAGAAGACTTTGACAGGATCCGGCCTATCTACAACGAGGACACCGGTTACGATAACCGTTGCAACGACCTGGACATTGATGCTACATCTTCTCAAGATACAATAGGAAGGCGCACTCCTTCTGATTCGGACTCGGGTGGATCTGATGATGACAACGACCCTGGACCTGCGCTTCATACGCCGCCACGCCCATCGCGCAGACGCCGCACGTTCACGCCAGCGCCTGGCCCCGCTGACTTTGAGGAGGAACGTAGTATTGAGCACGAGGGCAACGAGTTTTCAGATGGGAATGATAATTGCCAGCATTCTGGCAGCGAAGAGTCAGCTCAGAATGATTCCGTCAGCGAGGAGCCGCATCACGACAATTCTGGCAGCGAAGATGGAGATAGCGAGGATGATGACAATGAATCCGTCACCACTGAGGTCTTTCAACGACGACGCCTTCACCAATACCTTCGGGGCGACTCAGTGTCAGAATAGGGCCCTGAACATCTGCCGCTCCCGAAAGCTCAATCGGAAGGAGGCCTAGTTTCGCACCTGAGCAGCGACATTGTCGGTGCTCGGCGCCAGATTATCGAGATTGAGGATGATGACGATCTTCAAGAAATCCCAGAACCGACACCAGCGCCAGCCTCTGCTAGATTGGCTTCTCGGCTCAGTCTTTTTGTCACTCCCGGAAGTGGCACTTCTGGTACACCCGACCCCAGACGACGGTCTACAAGTGGCTTGCTGGGACGTGGGGAGTCCTCAGTGTCCGTAATCGACCTGACTCTCGAAGAAAGTGACCATGAAGTCGAGGTCATTGAAGACGCATATCTCAAGTTCAAGTTTGAGGAAGGTGGCAGCCCAGGCTCATACGACGAAGGCCTCGAGGAGGTTGACAATGGCAGTCCGGCTGGCCGCCTGAACCCCGGTTCGAAGCGAGCACGGCTGACGAGTTCTGTCAGTGAAGGAGGCGGAAAGCGCCAAAAGTCGAATGAGCATCGCAATGGGTTATCCCCGTGGTCAGAACCGCAATGGGGTTTCCCGGAGGAGGCTTAATATCTCCTCAGCCAGCGATCTTGTCACAGTACGCATTTGCTTTATTGGTTTTCGGAGTTCCATCGGACAACATTGCTTTTGACACTTTTCTTGGGTGGAGTTTTTCCAGGACTGGAAAGATCTGGTGCATTTGGCACCCATCACTTTATCACTTCCGACTCAAGAACCTGCTCACCATTATGACTAACGAACGATTTTGGGCCAAGGCCCCTGCGAACGACGACTAGATGATCTCCCATTGAAGGGCATCCCAAGGGAGGCTATCCCATGGGAGGTTATCACACTAGAGGTTATCATGGAAGGTTATCCGAGGAGGTTATCCTGGGAGGTAATCCTGAGAGGTTGTTCTGGGACATTGTCCCAGGCTAGGAGATTATCCTATCCCGCGGCACTTGTTTACTCTTTCTTTCCACCAAACTTTTGGCGATGCATTCATACTTGCACAACATCAATTAGCGATGACTTAGGACCAACTCAATACACTCGTTTAAAAAATAACGTTGTGCCATTTGCGTGATTCTAACTAACTGTCTATTCCTCTTTGGCAGAGTGAGTCCTACCTGAGAGGACTCCCTCTTCCCGGGGTAAACCCCCCGGCCCCGGGGCCAGCCGACCAGCTCGGCGTAAGCGCTCCCTGGGCCGCAGGACCAGCCAGGCCCTTCCTGACGGGCGTCGATGGCGGCCCTTCCGAGATGGGCGTGGGACTCCTCTGCACAGCCGCCTGCTGCTCGTTCGCCGTGGTGCTCCCCGGCGGCTTCCACCCGACGCTGTCGCCCGCCCTGTAGATCTCGTTCAGCATCATCTTGGTTATCCCCGCGTCGTCGAACTCCTGGAACTTCTTGTACAGCTTGAGCGCGATGCGCGCGTCCTCGATCGAGTCGTGCGTGTCGACCTGGATCCCCTCCTTGAGCAGGTACCAGGCCAGGAACTTCAGGCTCAGCTTGCGCCTGTAGTTCTTCTGGTAAAACAAGTCGATTGTGTCAATGATTTGCGCCTTTGGTACCTGTATGTTGATGACGCGGAAGTCGCCCTTGAGGCCGTGGCCGATGAACTTGCACCCGAGGTTCAGGAGCACCCAGAGACGCTTGTATGCAACCTTCAGAGACACTAGGCAGTGGTTGCTGTTGCGCGGATCGAGATCGTCGGGTTTGATCCCCGAGTAGCTGTGTAGGTAGTCGATGACCGGCTCCTTAACTTGGATCCAGTCGTCTATAAAGGCTAGGCCCTCGTCCTCGCCCTCGCCGCGCACAATGGAGACACGGGCCAGTGCGTGGAAGTTGGGGCGGATGACCTCTCTAACGCCATCCGATTTCATCTCCACCTCTGACTGTTTCGCCAGCACAAATTCCGTGTCAAGAGCAACCGTGGTCTCCGGTCCTGGACGTTCTGTGATCGGATCAAGGGTTCGATATGGGTGCTGTTTTGCATCAGGCCTGCGTGATGTTAGCGAAGGCCTATGAGGGCAATATCTTGGGCAACTTACTTGAAGTCGATGTGGAGTACTGAAGTATCTATGTTCTTGACCCATTCGGTGTCAAGATCGTTGTTTGCAGTTTTCAGCTGGTAGACAAGCACAGACGGCATCTTCCACCTCGCGTTGAAGGTCAGTGCCTCTGCAGCTGAGACTGGTTTGACGGAGAAGTCGTTGAAGAGGTGCCACTGGCTATCTCCAGGGGCCGTCGGCTCCGCATGCGCAACTGTAACCTGGTTAGCACAGCTGCTTTGACCTTGGTGGCGCCATAGTAGGACTTACCATTGACCATGGCAACAAGGTGCGGTTTATGATTCGAGCCGGTATCAACACTGCCTGGTGACAGGGCCCCAAGGTGTGATTTTTGAGGTGACCCGCTCTCTATGTTGACAGACAGGCCGATGAGCGAGTAGACCTGAATGTTGTGCACCCCGCGTTGAAGGTGCAGTTTGAGGTCCTCGCCTTGGTAGCAAAAGAAGGAGCCGTTATCCACTATGATACCGATCTCCTCGGGGAGCCATCCTGGGTTCGCCCACAACATCCTTTGTTCGAGCTCATTATCGCGATGCTCCGCGACCGGGACGTTCAGTGTCAACACTGAAGGAATGCCTTGGATAGTCTTTCGAGCCTGCAGGGATTGGTACCGATTGCAGCGGATGCACCAACCCTTCATGGCTCCCTCTCCTTCCACGCTCGTTTTCAAGACTTGGGAGAATGAGGTTTTCGACGAACGGCTGCCGCGGCCTTTGGTTAGTGGGTACGTCAAATCTGTCACATAATTCGAACCTGACCGACTGGTCTCATTTCCGCAGTTTAAGCATTTGATCGTGGTTAGAGCAGAAGTAGCAAGAATTTCCTGCATCGCTGTAGGTATAGGCGACTTGGTGCGATAGTCATCCGCTATCGTCTGGAGTAGAAATCTCGTGAGCTGCTGCATCATCTTTGTCAGAGAGCCTTGCCGTGAGTCCTCCTCCAAAAGGCCAAGGCGGGACGCTGGCGGGTGATTGCTTAGACACTTCAACAAGTTTGACGCATGGCATGATGAGCCCTCCGTCTTTTGCAACATATCCGACAGGTAACCAAGCTCACAGAGCAAACACATCTCGCTCAAGCAATCTGTCGCCGCATGCTGGAGCGCCAGGTTCCGAACCAAAGGCGTGAAGTGCAAGACCTGGAGAAGGGAGTTTGCATAGGAATTCGCAATATGGTTTTCCAAACCAGCGTACCGGGTCATGTTATAAAACCCGAAGTCGAAATCGTCCACTCCGTACTTGCTGAATGAGATCTCAACGCTCTGGTAAAGGGCTGGAACGTCCAATTTCAGACTTTCCAGCTCGGCATTGCCGAGGGTGCCGACGGCCATGTCCACCTGTCCATCTGGAGCACTCGCGCTACTGGATATCTTCGTCGCATCTCGGGCCTTTTCACTAAGGAACTTTGGTGCTCGTATGGCAAGCGTGGTCTTGTCAGCAACCCGTGTGTCCTCGGCCTGGTTTCGACGTGTACCACGGGTGTTTGGACCGTAGAATCCAAACGATGCTTTTGTTAGATGTGCCAAGTCATTTTGTGAGATCCTGAGAGGCGGTGCTCCAACATCTGAGATGGAGCTATTTGGTAGGGCTGATGAAAGAGCCTCTCGATAATAGGGTATGCCAATGGAATTCAGCGGGCTGGCAGAGTCAGTCAGAGGTATCGGCACTATCCTTCGAGCTCGCAACTCACGTATTTTCTTTCCAGTCAATATGGGGCGGCGGCACCTCTTCATCAGGCCATTCAGTAGGCTGTGGCAACTCGACAAAATGACATTTAGAAGGAGAGCCCCATAGATGCATGTTACAGTCAGTGTCGGCCAGCGCGATGGCTTCCCCCGATGGCGCGATTTCTATTCCCGTGAGCACCGAGCCTACGACATTCGCCTGGCGTACATTGCTAGTGTTCGGATTCAGCAGGTCCACAACATGCATCTGACCACCCTGAGAAGCAACTATTCCTGTTGTGAGCATGCGCGGGTGCATGCGGACATAGGCTGCCAACGGTGGAAATGGTATAGGAGGCATCGTTGCGAGATTTTTCAGGTCGAAGACCATGACAAAAGGGTCGAGCATGTAAGTAGCCGCAGGCTGCTTCAGGGAGGTACCACAAGTAACAACGAAGTCCTGCTGGACGTCCATGTCGTTTATGAAAGCGGAGTGGGCGCGCCACTTGTGCATAATGGTGAACTTGACCGGGTCGAGAATGTGAACGTTGCCATCGGTCGTAGCTGCGCAAATGTACCGGCCCTTTTTCATCTTGATGTAGTGATTCGTGGTGGGTATCTGGACTACTTTAGACAGCACTCGAGCCGAAAGTACGGGGGTAATCCTACCCGTTTCACGATTTCTCCTTTGTTTGTGTCGATGACAAACATGGTGTCTTGTACACCGGCGACAAGAATTTCGGAGGTGGCTTTCGAGGTGAAACTCATGCACCGGAGGTCTCTCATGTCTTCAGCACTGTGTCCCGAAAGCCATTAGACCCTGCCCTCGATGACACCGTCGCAACAGGCGCTCTCACCTGATATGTGGCCATACTGGCGGTCCTCTTCGAAGGGCCATGTGGACGCCTCGGGCGCCCAGTGCGATAACCCCCTTCTCATTGAACAGGAGTTGGTGCACCGCACCCTCGGACGGTGGGTGCGCGCGGAAAGACGTGTATTTTTGAAGGCTGTTTCCATAAAAGGATGTAACGCGGCCCTAGAACACTGTCAGAAGATGCGTTGCGACTGGGAATCGGGAACAGAGATATCCGTTCGGTCGAGCGTACATATCCATTTCCAGCCCATAGGAGCTCCTGGCTTGAATCGAAGGCGAGCGCGGTGACGACGGTAGGCACCGACTGCCCTCCCGGTGGAGGGAGGAGTTGACGACTCAACTGTACGCATCCGAGTTAGCATTCATGAACCATTTCGAAGGATCGCGGTGCGACCAGATGCTCGTCGTTGCGAAAGTGTCCAACCCGTGATTCGCAGTCCTCAACCCAACACGCCTCTGATCGCGGGGGTTCTCGCTCGTCGCGCAAGACTCGGCAGCCCCGCGGGCTCTGGAATGCGGCTGAAAGCACGGTTGGGTGGTCTTGAACTGGAAATACCGACTTACCTCATCCCAATCCGCATCCATTACACCGGGTCGCCAGGTGGCATCGTGCGGCCCTCTTGAAGCTGAAACGGGCTGGGCTTGGAATATTGAATGGAATAGACGCGCGCAGTCCGTTCATCCACCGTCGTTGCTGGAGCTGCAGCTGGGGCGTACCGCGGCCCGACGGTGGGGTTCCATTTCCAGGGGTCCGATGACAAACTTACAGGGGCTTACTCTGTACCTACAGTAGACCCTTGACTGAGCACTTGGTTAGTGAAGAAGCAATATCACGGCACTAGAAGCCTTCACATCTGTCTGTGATTCACCTTACCTATACATCACCATCAGTGCGATATCGTGTACATGCATAGCCCAAATAAATGCTTGCAACATGCATTCAACTATCTGGCTTACCTACCTAGGCACTGTATTCGATGTGCCTAGGTACTGGGAGAGCCTTAAATTTGTACTTATCCCTCCTTGACTGCTTTTCAGTCTTGCTCTCTTCTCATGAGGACTACTAACTAGGACTATGCCATTTCGAGTCAGAGTTCTGAGACTGTATAATTGAATGATAAGCCGAGATGTGTTGGAAAGATGAAGACGCGCAATGAACAACCCGAGAATCGAGGCTACAAGAGTTGTATTCTATTTAACCTTCTAGTAAAAGCACTTGTGCCGATGTATGATCTGATATAATACCGCCTGTCTCCGTGCAATGTATCCTTCTAACCCAGAATCAATACGTCGAAGGGAACGTGCCCAGCCTGCCTCCGTCGATGACCGTGACATTGCCATTCAGGTATGCCCCAGCCCTCGAAACGAGGTACAGTACCGTACCCGCCATATCCTGAGAATCGCCCATCCTTCCAAGAGGGACCAAGTTCGTGTCCAGGGGAATCAGACCCTCTGACGAGGCATCACCTCCCATCGCCTCGACAATAGGAGCCGACATCTCGCTGGGGAACAGTCCTGGTGCCAAGGCGTTCACCCTGCAACCGCCTCGTTAGCCCTGGTTCTTGAAGGCTCACGGAATATACTCCACTCACCTGATGCCCCATTTAGGTAAAACACCCGCCAACTGCTTCGACGAATGCGTCACCGCTGCCTTCGACTGCCCGTAAGCCCACCCACCAGGGGCCTTCCGGTTGAAGCCGGCGATGCTGCTCGTGATGAGGACCTGGCCCTGCCAGTTCAGGTTCCCCTTCTTGTTTCCCTTGTCCAACAGCTCGAGGAAGGCCATAGTTGTGTACCACACGGCCGTGACATTGACGCTGAACGTCTTTTCATACTGGTCCATCGGAATAGAGAGATTCTTCTCACGGAATTCCTGCAGGGAAGTCTCCGGGGAAGGATAGGGGACCTGGGGGCCGCCGATGCCGCTGTTGCAGACGAGGAGGTTGAGGTAGCCGGAGCGCTTCTCAATCTCCGCGACGAGCGACGTCAGTGAGTCCTGAGAAGAAACGTCACATGTGAGCGGGATGACCACATCTGGCTTGTTGATCGATTTGGCAGCCGACTCGAGGACTTCGAGACGTCTACCGGCGATGTACACCTTAGAGGCGCCCGCGTCGGCGATGGCCCGAGCCATCATGAGGCCGATGCCTGGGGCGATGTTAGTAGCTTGCAAAAGAAGATTCCATCGGAAGGGACAAAATAAATACCGGTCCCTCCACCTGTGATCTGTCATTCTCGGATTTAGTATTAGCAAGTACTCAGAAATGAGGCCAAGGCTACACAGCTGGCTGGCTGACGAATACTTTGAGTCGATGTACAAGTCTCACATTTGCTGTAACACAGATCTGGGTAACCAATAAGGAAGTGATGGCTTAATGCAAGTGACATACCAGGGCCACCATTCCCTTGACAGAGAATAAATCTGCAGTACTGGCTGTTGCGTTCGACATATTGATATGTATGAGTTTATAGGGTACTCGATCAAATGTGCAAGTTCTTGGTAATTGGAATTGACTCGTTTGCAAGCAACAATGGTTCAAGAAGAAAACAGCCAGATATCAAGGCCTCAATTCTAGATAAATTTATATCTCACAAGTGTTGTCGTGAACCACGTCGTCAATACTAATCAGGATTGAGACGATGCTGCCCCTCGCCGCTTATTAAGAATGTTGACGTCGGAGCTGCGTGCCGGGCGGCTTCCGACGATTGGCGGCCACGACCCCGTTGCGCCCTTAGGCCGGATTGATGACTTATTTGGTACCCAGGTGATTTTCAATCTACGACAAGCACAACAGGCCATGATTGCAGCTCCGGTGGATCGATTTCCCTCAAGACTCGAGTTGAATTTCTCCTGCAAGTGTGGGTATCTCTCAATCAAATGTGATCTTCTTGCCTTGGAAAGCCGCCGTCTCCTGCGCCTCCTTCGCCTTTTTCCGTGCCTCCCAGCTGGGATGCAACGGGCCCTCGTCGTCCTTCTTCGTCGGCGGCCTAGGACGCTTGGGTTCGGGGGCAGCATACTCCTGCCAGTCGTGCCGGTCGTCCGATCTCTTCTCGAACGGCGTCTTGATGCCCTTCTTCCATGGCGTCCTCTCACTGCCGTCTACCGCGCCGCGCTTCAAATCCCACCCGGAGTCCCGACCGGGCTTGTCTTGGGCTAGATGTTTGGCCTTTTCTTTGAACTTCTTTTCCCATATCGCCTGTCGAGCCCGCTGGCCTCTCCTGTTCTTTCGTGCAGCCGGTGCCACGTCAATATCAGACGCCTCGGATTCCGAGCCGGAAATGTAACCCCCCATCAGGCTGGGAAGAGCTCCGCCTTCCCTCCGAATCTGTTCAACCTTTTTCAATTCCTTCCGCGACGCCTTGGGTGGTGGTGATATAGCGGAGACATCAGAATCAGAATCGGATTGGGATCCGGACTCTGACTCGGACTCAGATCCAGACACAGATCCCTCCTCTGAGTCGCTCGATCCATCCTCATCCTCGCCAGACTGCGAGCCTGGCTCATCGCTGTCCGACTCCTCAGACGCAGACTCATCTGTGATTTCCATGGGATCGAGCTCCTCGTTGGCCGTGTCGTATTCTTCGTCACCGTCAGACTCCGCGTTGTCGGAATCGAAGCCCCCGAGTCTGTCGTCGAAGCGCGAAAGGGCCTTCTCCACTATCTCTTCGTCATCGTCGTGTTCGGACAGACCGCCCCATTCTGATTCCTCATCGTCCGAGTTTCGATCCTCTGACAAAGCTTTGCTCTTGACATGCTTTCCCTCATTCTTGGTCCCCTTTTCTTCCGGCGCATTCTTCGCGGCCCTGTCTGCGGGCTGTTCTTCTGGCTCCTTCCTCGTCGCCGGCTCGCTCTTCTTCTTGTCTCCTTTCTTTAACCTGCCCTTCTTGTCGGGCACTGGTACCTGTAGGACGCGGCAAATGTCGGCGATGGCTGCCTCCAGTGTTGCCCGGACCTTGGGCTGATTGTTGAGCCCACTGGTGACATTGTGTAGAGCCGCCCGCTCTTCCTCCGAGATGTCGGGTTTTGCGACGCCATTCTTGACCTCGTCTGGTAGTCTCGGGGATTCGGCAACAGCCTTGATCCTCAACAGGGCTGAGCAGAGATGGGCGTGAGCGACGGAGTGTAAGTCGAGTGACTGTATATAATGAATCAGCTTAGGTGTGCCAAATTTGGACTACGACTGCAAGTGAGATTGTCTCGTCGGTGATTATGAAAATGCGTACCTTCAGCACCTCGATCTCCTTCTCTATTCTGGCTCTCTTCTCTCGGGTTGACTGGGGATCGCGCAGCCGTTTTGCCATGCGCTGTCTCTCAAAACCCTTTGCAACTTTCAGCGCTCGGGAGAGCGCCGTGCTGTGCTGCTCCAGCTTCTCCTGAAGATCATCTCTCTTCCGCTTCGGCATTTTGTCGTAGGCGTCGTGCCTTGTCGTCTCACGGCCCAATTGTAAACTTCCGTTGAATGGCCTGTGGGTGTAATGGTACAGCTTATGAACTGCTTAAGCTTCTGGCGGCCAAATTTTTGAAGATCATCGCCCGAAGTCTTATCTGTTAGCTAGCTATCTGAGCACTGCGAGATGTCTATGAAGCCAGCTTCAGAGACTAACAGATTATGCCGTCGCAAACCGCCCTGCAAGCAATTAGACCAGAACAGGTCTATGGTGGGGTTCTGCTGCAATGTTCCCAATGAACCGCCCTCGCCCTCGCAGCCCTCGTAGACCAAGCAAGCTGGGCCGAAAAGTGTTGAACAGGGAGCGCGTCAAGGGACCGCAGTGGTCGCGTCGAGGCGTCCCTACCAAAACTTAGACGGCGGTCCACATTTGTTTGCGAACCCCAGCCACTTGACGAGAATCATCGATCCCTGGCAGGTCAGGATCTCTGGAGAATAATTGATTGATTATTCGGGAACAGGTGCAGACTGGTGCTCAATCCGGTCATTCTCGACCACTCACGTAGCCGCGCATTTTCGACCGCTCGAAAACAAAGGCGACCGTTGTCAACACCCTCACCTCGCCCCTTCGAAGGTGTGTGTGTGTACGTGTGTGTGTGTCGTGCAGCGCGCGGCGCAGGATGATCACTTTCAGGATACTACTTTCTCAATCGCTTCTGGTTTCACCCTCGCCTCCCTGAGAAATTGCTCCTACACAAGACCACGATTCGATCTTCTGCGAAAAGCAAAGCGACTTGACCTACTCGAACACACGATTCACCGCTTCCTCACCCTATCACACCTTGGCCGGCCTGACTGCTGCCGACTTGCGCTCCCGCAGTGTCTTTGCTACCCGGATTCGAACGATAAATCCTTCGAAAATGATGTCAAGAAGTATCAACAACCTCCCAGCACACGGTGCACCATCCAGAGACGACTTCGCCAAGCTAGATGAGCGACAAAGAGACCAGATAAACGATGTCGTATGTTGTCTCACTCACGCCGTGCTGGAACTGCACAATTTGGCTTGCGCCGCAACCCCTGCTAACGCGACTGGCGCTCCACTTAGTTCTCCGTATTCGACGTAAACAAAGACGGCCGCCTCGACTATCATGAGCTGCGGTTCTGCCTGCGCGCGCTGGGCTTCGAGCTGCCCAAGTCGGAGACGTACCCGTACCTGGTCAAGTACGGCATCCAGCCGATCGACTGGGACCCGAAGCGCGAGTGCACGCCGGTGTGGCGCGAGTTCACGATGCCCATCTGGCAGGGGATCGCGGGCACGCTCATGTACAACCGCGACCCGGTCGAGGAGTGCCACCGCGCCTTCAAGCTGTTCGACGTCGACGGCAAGGGCATCATCACGCTCGACGACCTGCGGCGCACCATGCGCGAGATCGGCCAGAGCATGGAGGAGCAGGAGCTGCAGTCGATGATTAAGGAGTTCGACTCGGAGGGCAAGGGCGGCGTCAACGTCGACGAGTTCACCAAGATTATGATGACCAGGAAGCAGAAGTAGGGCGGCCCTGGCGGGGCGGATAATCTGGATTGGAAGAAGGTGGCGGCTGTGGAGCCCCCGTCGCGCAATGTCAAGGGCGGCGGGAGGAAGTTGCCGTGAGGCAGACGGGGTGTGGCTGTGTATACTACACAAGAGGCGTTGTTGCGATGGGATATTGATACCAGGAGAGACTATTATTGTGATGAGAGACTATCTATAGCTTCAAAGAAGCGAGGACTAAGGATGCGCAGGAGCAGTTGTTACAACGGGGCCGCTTATACCCTGTTGAATTATTTATCTATCTACCGACGCCTTGTCGATATTGTCCTCCGTCTATGATGAATGAATCTTCCCTCAGAAGAGCTTGGGGATGAACTTGGGTGTGTTCTTCTTCCACTCCTGGTAATCCTTGCGATCGCCGTATCGCTTGTCGTACTTTGACTCCGACATGGGAATGCCGCTCACCTTCGTCACCAGGAAAGTCGTGAACATCGGGCTGATGTAGGCCAGCGTCAGAGCACCGAGGATGCCTCCGGGACCTCCACTGAAACCGATGGCCGACTGGATCGACTGGCTGGCGAGGACACCCGCTGCGGTGGTTGCAATACCTGTCCAGAGGGTCGACTCGCCGAAGTAGTTAGGATATTGACTGTGACATCAACGTTAGTACTCCTGACCATAACGAAATCAGATCCGCATCAGCTTTGGACCTACCTCCGCTGCCACAGGCCCCTCGTCATGAAGTCCTCATGGTGTTTCTTCTCGCGCTTCTCCTTCATCCATTGTGACTTCTGCTTATCGGCGGTAGCCTCGAGCGTGATCCCTCCAACCCAGAGCGCAACCCCGAGGACATCAGTGATCTTCAGGCCGGGGATCGCCGCGAACGCGGATATCGGGACGGCGTTGAGCGCGATGACCGGCAGGCAGATCAGTGAGCACCAGGTCGCCTGGGCCATCCAGGCGCCGAAGAACTTGGGTGCAGATTTCTTGATCTCATCGAAGCGCGAGTCCTGGCCCTCGCGCAGAACGCGCTGGAAGAGGTACGTCCCCACTGCGTTGTACCGGTTAGCATGGGTATTTGGAAGGCGCGCCACGTCTCACGGCATAGTGGGTGATACGTTACACACATCGAGCAGCCCATAACGTCACGAATCCAGTCAAGGCGACCTGCCTCCAGTTCAGGCCCGCAGCGGCCGGGTTGGTGAAGGGCGTGAGCAGGCTCGGGAGCGCCTTGCCCCCGGCCGCAGCGGCACCTCCGGCATATTTGGCCCGCAGGGCTGGCAGGTACAGGCTCAGCGCGACGATGCTGATGTTGGTGAGCGCACCCGAGAAGTCGTAGAAGCGCTCCGTCTCGGCTAATATGGACGGGACGGCAAAGGCAGCTTGTATTGCGAAAGCTGCTGATACGGATGGCACCACGGTTCGGAGGAAGGGTGACGAGAAGTTGGTAAGATGTAACAGTTTCTGCACAAGAGCCATGGCTGCGACTGTCTCAAGAGAAATGTTGGCTTGGGCATTGACGGGAATTGACATGAGCCAGTCTCTAGTGAAAGGCGAGAGTATATACACGACAGGTTGGGCTGTTGAGCTCTGAGCTCATGAAGTGAAACGAAGCTTTGTTGGAGCTATGAAGGAGCTGTGGTGACGTTATTGACAAAGGAGCTTGAATCTGTCCGAGTCCCGACGCGTCGATGCATGTGAAGACCAATGCTACGCTCAAAGCAGCCTGACAGATAGTAACCTGTGGATCATACTAGTCCAGGACGAAACCAAGTGCGAATCGAAATGCGTTCTAGAGCCATCAATTGCTCGATTGTGCTCACCCTAAATCGATCTGTCATGCAGGAGGTTATCGGCTTACAATCGAGCCCCTGGGTTCCGGTCCCAGGTAGCTGGATCTGACGGAGCCGGCCCCCAGATCGGAGCCGGACAGTTTCGGAGACCCGCTGCGTAGAATGTGCCGGGACAGAGCAACGCCTGACAAGGCCTGGTCGAGCTGTTGGCAATATTAACATCCAATGAGGATGGGGTGATTTGCGAAGTAAGCTGGCTGAACTGAGCACTCATCCTTTTGGAAGGTCGGCAGCTTGATTGAGCCAACACGTGCAGCATAAAACGCAAATGAGAACATTGCCGCAGACACTGACTAAACCGTCAGTCGGAGCTTTGGAATGGTGGTCAATTGGAAATTATGGATGTTTTCACAGAAAGCAGGCCCTTGATGATCGCATGGGCTTGATACATGACAGACCAGGTGCCAACCTAGAGACCAAGCCATGCGTTGGGTGAATGACACAGGATTACCTGGCAATGTAGACTGTAGTTTAGTATATTCCCAAACTTCGCGGACTCTGCAGTTCTGGGTCACTGTCAACCGCCGAGATGGTCCAGCTCGAGGAGATCTTTCGGAGTCCCCACCTTAGGCGCATCTCACTCGTCGTTATGTGTTTTGTGTTTTGTGCGAGTTTGTTCTGACGACCTTCCGGGGGGGACTCGGTGATAGCACGGCATCAGCCCACTGTCCTGATCTACACGGAGCGTAGTAGTGTGCCATGCTTGCTCCTGGTGTCTCTAGGGGGAGGGGCCCAGTCTGCTTGCCGAGCTTCCAGGCGCCTGTTACCCCAGATTTCGTCGGACGGGAGCGGTGGAGTCGCCCCAGCGTGGCATGTTACGCTACTTTTGATGTGTTGTTACCCCGCAGTCTCAAGGCTGAAGGCGTGAATGATGCGAGGGTCATTGCCGGGAATCCTTGCTATGCGATGTGAGGGAGCATTGTGCCCCTCAAGCTGGAACTGTTGCTCCCTTTATTTGTATCACTGACGCCGAGAGCAAGACAGGCCTCAGCCCATGCGATGTGAGGGAGAGCAGCATCCTCAGCTGAGAAGGGCTGTTCACGAAGGGCTGGCCATGACGGCGGTCATCAAGATGGGCCGCTGCTGATTTGCTCTGCTATTTTGATCCCGCCCGCCTTGAGTGCGATCCCTGGCGAGACGATCCCGGCGGCCAGAGGGCGGTGCAGCTGTGGCCTCGAGTCTGTTACAGAAAGTTGTTGGTCGCATGCCATTAGTCCATTGCCTAGGTAGTCCATGGCTACGCTAGTCTGATGTTTGATGGGGACCGAGTGCCATGTCAAGCGCTGGTACCTCCCCGGCGCCATCGGTTCGGCACAATACCAGCTGATGACCGCGATGTCATGTCTCTGGCTCGCTTCTTCCCCTCCCCCGAGGAGAGCTCCTGGCATCTTCGAGCAAGTCGTGCGAGTGACGAGCCCCCCGCACAAGCGGATCCCTGGGTGCTCGTTACTGGACGAGTGTCGCACTGGAAACAAGCTTGCAATCTTGGGGAAATGGGCATCTCGCCAGTCTTGCCAGTCTCACCAGCTCGCAGCAGGTCTGTCACATGCGGGCGGCTGCCAAAGAAAGCAAGAGGAGGATGAGCGGCCGGTCCAGCAACCGTTGTCCCAGTCCCCAGGTCTGTCCCACGCGAGAGTACGTAGCTCGCACACCAGCACGTAGAACAGTATGCCCGTACTATGTATTTCCCCCCTCGGGAACTGGAGTTATGACCAAGGTCAAATATGCCTGTTTGACTCCAACTCCCCTTTTATAGTCGATGCCGCCCACCCTCCTTGCGGACTGTTCTAGTCGGACTTTCTCCTCAGAACCACACAGTCTTCGTTTCATCGCAGACGATTACTCGGATTTCTCCTCGTCACTGCTTCTCAAAGATCATACTCGAACGCCTCGGCTTAGGTATCGTCTCCCCGAGCGGTGATAACGCCGCCCAGATAATCTCCGAGTCTCGGCACTCAACTCTGAGCTACGGAACCGCGTCAGCGGTCCCCCACCTTGATAGTGCGCGCCTCGATTACCGCGAGCCCAGCCCACCGGGTGCAACAGTTCGAGCAGCGAGCGGGATATCCGGCGGCTGCCTTTGCTGGCATTGAAGAGGGCGGGTAGACAAAAGCACCCATAGACAGAGGCAAGGATTTGGATTGTTCGGGGTGGTGAATTAAACGTGAGTTGCCGAGATTGTTGAGAGGGTCTTGGATTGCCGACACTGGCCAGCTCCGGCTGGTTGGGGGGGAAAGGAACTCCGGCTTAGCTTTGGAGAGTCTCACCTGTGCCCGCACCTGCAAGTTGCACTTACACCCACCACGCATACACGCGCCCACCCACCTACACAAGCTCAGGTCAACGGTTTATGGATGATCGGCTTTAGTGAGCCGGTCAACCAAAACATGCCCATCAATCGAGAAGGCCCCATCCACCACGGTACTTGAGTCGGTTGGTTCCTGCTTTTCCCGACGGACCTGGTGCCGTCGATACCAACAACCCAATCTGGCAAGGTTTCAACCTCGTCCCTCAACCACGTAGCCGACCTCAGCCGCACGTCCACCTCGGTTGACATAAGGCTGTTACGTGACTGGTGGGCGCTACTACGGAGCATTGTAGTGGTGCCATGGAAAGCGTGGTGATGCCATTCGCCCTGGGCAGTCCGAGATAGAACTCAAACGGCTGAGCAGTTGTACAGTATAACTTATCTGCCCATTGCTGCTGCTTGTGTCCGTCAGGCTCAAGTTGGCACGACGGATGCTCCCTCGTCACTCCGTTACCCGAAACGTTGGCCTTCTTCTGGTTGAGGAAGTTACCTCCCACCACTCCGTGTTTGAGCAGTTGCCTGCTTCATGAGCTCGTCCAGCCTCTCTGCACCTGCCCCAATTCGAAGCACAGTTCACTCCCCTCCCCCAAAGCTCAGCTCAGCTCAGTCTGGACCAATGACCTCTGCTTTCGCGAGTCTTGATGTTCTGACAATATACAGCTCTTTTTGAAACGACCCTCTTTCCGGCTCGTCCACACGTCTAATAGAAAAGACCCGCAGTCGACCCAGAGTGCACCAGAGTTTTTGTATTCGTGACTGCCCTTGTCCAGACGCATCTATCCACCATGTCGAACACCATCAAGCAGGCCGCCGAGGCAGCAAGGTCCAAGACCTCAGAAGTCATGGGTTCGGCAAAGAATGTCCAGAGCGAGGGCGCTGCTGTCGCCAATGATTTCCTGCACACACCGTACATGAGGGCGGCATTACCCTTCATCAACGGCGGACTCAGTGGAATGGTTGCAACATCAGTCATCCAGCCAGTCGACATGGTCAAGGTAAGTGCGATAGTTGATCATTCTTCAAATGAAAGAAGCGTGGTGACTGACCAACCGATTGACAGGTTCGAATCCAACTGGCTGGTGAAGGTGTGGCGACGGGCCCAAAGCCAACGCCCCTCTCCGTCACGCGCGAGATCATCGCCAAGGGAAAGGTTCTTGACCTGTACACTGGCTTATCGGCTGGTCTTCTGCGACAAGCTGTCTACACGACCGCGCGCATCGGTTTCTTCGATACCTTTATGGGCCAGCTGACGGCCAGGGCCAAGGCGAAAGGCCAACAGATCGGCTTCGCAGAACGGGCCACAGCAGGCCTGTCAGCCGGTGGCATCGCCGCCATGATCGGCAACCCGGCCGACCTGGCCCTGATCCGAATGCAAAGTGACGGCCTGAAACCTGTGGATCAGCGCAAGAATTACAAGTCGGTCATCGACGCCCTGTCACGCATCGCGAAGAGCGAAGGCATTGGCGCCCTATGGGCAGGCGCAGCTCCGACGGTCGTGCGGGCGATGGCGCTCAACTTTGGGCAGCTCGCGTTCTTCAGCGAGGCCAAGGCGCAGCTCAAGACGCGGACAGAGTGGTCGGCGCGCACGCAGACGCTGAGCGCCAGCGCCATCGCTGGTTTCTTCGCGTCCTTCTTCTCTCTGCCGTTCGACTTTGTCAAGACGCGGCTGCAGAAGCAGAGTAAGGGCCCCGACGGCAAGCTGCCATACAAGAGCATGGCCGACTGCTTCGTCAAGGTCACTAAGCAGGAGGGCTTGCTGCGCTTTTACCGCGGCTTCGGCACGTACTACGTGCGCATTGCACCGCACGCCATGGTGACGCTCATCGTCGCGGATTATCTTGGCTGGCTCACCAAGTAAAGGAGTAGGTGGGACTGAGTGATATTATGTGCGGCGTTTGGACGGGTTGCTCTGTGTCTCTGGTTTGACTGTTTCTCTGCGCTGGCCTCGGTTTTGCACAATCGCTGGTGGACGCTCTTGTTAGTAACATTGGCCTGTTTGCAGGCATGTCTGCTCGTTTTGTGACTGGCCCAGCAGTGATTCCCTGGTGGCGGGTATTTTCAGTAGCTTATAAGAAGCAAACATTATCGATCAATGTGTCGTCACTGGTGGTTTAGAGTTTTTGTGCATGAGTAGGAAACCGAGACTTTCGGGGTTGAAGGAGACGACAGGTTCAGAAATGCGTTTTGTCATCTTTTCGCTTCTGTCAGAGTAGAGCGGAGGTAACCTTCCAATTCCGGGACAGCTCGAATGCCCCACAACAGCTTCAACTCCCTGCATTGCTCTGCATGGGCTACAAGTTGCAGGGATCTCAAGAGATGCTCCTACTCAGGAGTACGTAGAAATAAAAAAGATCGCCCTATCTAGCTGTCATCTTACATATTATACTATGAGACGTTGAAGATTTCCCAATAAGAGTCTGAATTCCAGCTGACAATCCCATGGCAGTTGTCGCACGGTAGGTCAACCCACAGGAGTTATCCCACACTATTATACAATGGGAAATTATCCCACAGGAAAGCGTGTACCATTCAGGTCATTCTTTGTGTCTTCCTTGCCAAGGGGATTGAGATGTCTCAGTCGAGGCTCAACCTCTCAAAACTTCTTCTAATGGTAATTTGCATGTCATGTGCACAAGTCCTCTGTGCTTGCAGCTGTCCGGAGAGGCCTCGCCTCGAGCACGGTTGAGCGGTGCGCTGCTTGATTGGTGGGTAGCTTGAAGGGCTCGGCGCGGGTGATACGCGCACTTAAGTCTATCTAAGAGCTGGGTCTCGTCTCGTCGTCACTATGCCCTCTTTCCGGACATGCCCCTCTTCAAATCGCTCGTCTTATCAACGACAACTTGTGCGCTTTACCTTCTTCTAATACTCAGTAACTGGTGCGAATTATACCAGTCAATCCTCAGTCATCTCACTCGATTAATCATCTTTCACATAGTACAGCATCGATCAAATCGGCCAACAGTGCTCGAGTTGTATCCCCACCACCAACAACCAGCTGAATCCAACAGGTGGCAACTTCCCTCCCAGCAAGCGACAAACGTCCTTCACTGCGCGTCCAACTCGACATCGCCTCCCGACCTCCGTGTCTCTCTTCCGCACTTCCCCTTGCGCCTTTAAAAACGCCGTGATCCGCATCGAGATTCACAGCGAGGTGCACCGAAGTGCCGGAAGAGCCTAACGCGTTCCTCAGTCCGGCTCAATGAGTCACAACTTGCTGTGGAAAGCCTACTACAATGACGATGTCGACAAGTTTCGGCGCTTGCTGGCCCCCGCCGCCTACACCCAGAGCGCTTCCAAGAGCCCCAGCGTAGGGACCGGAGGAGCCGCCAGCCCCGGCGCATTCGGGACATCGCCTAGAAATGTTACAAAGGCGCGGAAGGCCTCGGCCCTGGGCTTCGGCGCAGGAGGTGCGCGGCCTGGCACTGTGAACTTCGGTCGCGCCGAAGTCAACAGTCGCGATTATGTTGGATTGACCATCCTCCTGCGCGCCGCCTCCTCCGACTCCGAGAACGCCATCGCCTTCGTCGAAGCCCTACTCGATCACCCCGCTGTCGATATCTACGTACAAGACCCTGAGAGTGGCTGGAATGCCCTTCATCGCGCGTTGTATACGGGCAATGTGTCGATCGCGAGACTGTTGCTAGAGAAAGAGCGAAGAGACCTGGCAGGCCTGACCGTCGGCGCATCGGTCGCCAAAGTCGGTAGGCTCATCAAGACAAAGGATCACGAAGGCAACAGTCCATTCGACTTGTACAACTCGACTATTGGTGAACGGAATCTGAAGAATGTCGATGACGAGAATCACTCGGACAATGAATCGGAGAGCGAGGAAGTCGTGGTTGCGACAGACAACATTGCCAACAATGGTCTGCTCGACCTCGTCGATGGGACGGAGGTTTTTGCATTCGGCAGCAACAAGAACTTGTCGCTCGGTCTCGGAGATGAGGATGACAGACAGTTCCCGGAACGTGTCTATCTTGAGCGCCCTGGCCACTTGATACAGAGGTTCTACGAGGAGTATCTTGAGAAGGGGGGCGCTGAGACGCCTGGTCAAATCCCAACACTCACTCGTCACAAGGAGCTGCTGGTGCACGACGTGGCATTATCCAAGTACCACAGTGCTATTCTGACGACCGATCCTGTTTCCAATCTCTACATCTGTGGCATTGGCCGTGGTGGTAGGCTTGGGCTGGGAGACGAAAACACGCGGTTCACCTACACGCCAGTACAAGGCAGCCTCACCAATAAGAAAGTGACTCAAGTTGCGCTGGGACAGAATCACACTCTGGCTGTCACATCTGAAGGCGGCCTGTACAGCTGGGGGTCTAATGTAAACTCGACACTCGGTTACGCGCTGCCTGAGCCTCCTCCGGGAGAAGAGCCCATGAGCCTGATGCCCCGACAGTTGTTCGGGCCACTCAAAAAGGAGGTCATCGTCGGCGTTGCTGCGTCAACGATTCACTCGGTTGCGTTCACAAATACTGGCAGTCTTTACTGCTGGGGTCGCAACACTGGGCAGTGAGTGATCTCGATCACCATCTTCTTGCGTGTTCCGGTCTGCTAACAACTCTAGGCTGGCTCTGATGGATGCTGATTCTCGTTCACTCGAGGTACAGCAAACACCCAGGAAAGTAGCTGCGTCGTTGGTGAACAGCGGCAGCCCGGTAACCATGGTCTCGGCCATTGACAAGGCGACAACCTGCCTCCTCGCCAACTACACCGTTGTTGTGTTCACAAGTTATGGCTACAACGTTGTCAAGTTTCCATTCGCCGAAGCCGGATTTACAAACCACCATCTAGGCAATATTTCCATGTCTTCGCGTTACGATGCGGAGCGGAACCGGATCAAGTACATTGCTTCTGGCGGTGAGACTATTGTAGGAGTGAGTGGTCGTGGCGACCTCTTCTCCATGAATCTCACAAAGAGAGTGGACACTATTTTGCCCACGTCCACCACCAATCCTTCGAAGATTAAAGGTGCTGTCAGCCAGCCCATCTGTATTTGGAGCGCCCACAAGGATGGAGTAAGGTCTGTCGACGTTGGCGAGCATGGTTCAGTTATCATCAGCACTCAATCAGGGGCAGTATGGCGCCGTATCATCAGGGCCAAAGCCAAAGACACTCATGTGGCTGGCTCCAGTGAAGTCAAGCGCAAGGACTTCAAGTTCCAGCGGGTCCCGGCAATTACCAACATTGTTACTGTGCGGAGCTCTGTTTTTGGGGCTTTTGCTGCCGTTCGAAAGGATTCCGAAGTCATGCGCGAGCAAGTCACCGTTGGTCGACAGACCCTGTGGGACGACATAGCGCCACTCAATTGCCTGCGGGATTTCAGATCCTCTGATCCAAGCCCAAAAGGAAAGGGAATTCTCAAAACCTGGGATGCTACTACGCTTCAGCAGAAGCTGGGGTCAGTTGCGTACGAAGTGCTGAAATCGCCCGACCTTGAGTTGGATCTTCAGAACTATTTGCTCTCGTGGCGATCCGGGAACGGAGCTTCTCAGGTATGTAGCAAGCTGACTCGCCCTCATGTTGATATGA
This sequence comes from Diaporthe amygdali, assembly GCF_026229845.1. NCBI lineage: Eukaryota > Fungi > Ascomycota > Sordariomycetes > Diaporthales > Diaporthaceae > Diaporthe > Diaporthe amygdali. Next base: position 359,886 of record NW_026517049.1, on the reverse strand, counting down.
GCGCACCTCAACATTGCGTTTTGGTACCACTGGCATGTTTGGACCCTGTCTTCATATCGGTCGATGGTGCCTGTTTTCCTGCACCTTTCGCAATCTTCACCATCGCCCTGCTTGCCCCTACCTCCTTCATCTTCCCTTCCCTTCACATCTACATGTGTACCTAGACATGTCACTCAAATGAACCAGGCCCTCTATTGCATTTTCTAATCTCTCATATAGGCTACTCTTGACACCGTTATCCGTTCGTCTTCTCTCCCAGAAGTCCAAATACCAGTTCATAGCTGGGTACTTTCCGCAAGGAGCCCAACTCTCCGAAAAGCTTTAGCATCATTTCGAACTAGCGGCACTTACACTCATTCGGATGTGTTTGTCGTAGAGAAGCTTGAGGAGAAGACTGCCGTGACTTTCGCTGGCCTCGACATCATCTCGCTATTAAACTTGGTCGTCTACGTATACGAAGATCGTGTCATTCCAGCATGGAACTACACTCGCCACGATCCGTCACTGGCTTACAGATATCGTCAAATCCGAGCCGAAGTCGTCAGGACAGCGAGCAATCTGGAGATGAGTAGACTGGAGGCCGCCGCTCAGAAGCAAGTCGACCCTCAAAGGCATCTAGATGAGGATCTGCGACTAGCTCTGGGAGACTCACAGTTCTTCGAGGACGCAGACGCTGTCGTGGAGCTTGATGGCGACGAAATGCTAGTTCACAGCGCCTTGTTGTGTCAGAGGTGCCCATTTTTCGAGGGGCTGTTCTTCGGCCGCTCTCAGGGCATGTGGCTAGCAAGCCGCCGCGCCGTCCAGGAGCCTTCAGAAAGGATCCCTGTCGATCTGAAGCACATCGATCCGGAGACTTTTAAGTTCGTTCTGAGCTATCTTTACTCTGACGTTGGAGATCAGATGTTTGATGATGTTGTAGCTGACAATCTGGACGAATTTTCCGACTTGGTAATGGATGTCCTTTCCGTCGCCAATGAGCTTATGCTCGATCGCCTGTCTCAAATATGCCAGCAGGTCTTGTCTCGCTTTATCAACACGCGCAACATCGCACATTTCTTGAACGCCATCAGTCCGTGTTCTATCACCGAGTTTAAGGACGCCGGTCTGGAGTATATAGCTCTCCAGCTGGAGAATATGCTCGAGAACAACCTTTTGGCCGACCTCGATCAGGAGCTATTGCTTGACTTGGACGAAGTGGTCAGAGATAATCAGCTTGCTCGTTTCCCGTTCGCAAGGAGCGGTCGGGCTGCACTCCTGCTCCATGAGCAATATCCGAACCTGGCACAGGATATAGATGAGGAAAGGCAGCGGAGAGTCAGAGAGATGGCCTTTAAGGCGAGTCAAAAAGAGGATGAGAGGAAACTTTCATCCTCGCTCAAAGGCAAATTTGGCAGCCTTGAGGAGTTCCAACCCTCATCCCCTGCTATGGATAAATCCAAGGGGAAAGAGGCGGCGAGAAGAAATGAGCCATTCAGTCCTGACCTCCGCCCCAAAGCGGTTCAGACTGACCTCATGTTCGATATGGACGAAGATGAAGGACCCATAGAGAGCCCATCCATACGGCCCGAGAGAGCCATAGATCAGAGACGGAAAACTGAACTTGACCAGCTTCCTCCGCTGAGCGAGTCGTTCTGCGGTCAGCAGTCGAGAGCACCCCGTCACTCTCCCTTGGGCTCGTCGCCAGCAGGCCTTGGACTTGCCTCGCCTTCTCCGACTAATAGGTCTTTGGCTACGAGCTCTCTCAAGTCCGGCAGCCCGTGGGCTTCATCCAAGATGCCGACTGCTAAGCTTGACTTGCGCGAAATCATGGGTGAGACACCGCCTGTCCGCTCGGCACTGTCTGCAGGGTTGGCTGCGCAACGGGCCAAAGAGACGGCGGTCAAACCGTCACAAGCGAAATTGTCACAGAAGGAACGCAAGAGGCAGCAACAGCTTCAAGCAGAGCAGGCTGCGCAGGTTGCTCAAGCGTCGTCGGATAGGGCTGCGTGGGAGAAATCATCGACAGGCATCAAATCACCGCCATGGAAGGCAGTGTCCAGCGGGCCTAAGCTTCCTCCCAATGACAATCTAGCAGACGCACCAAAGTCAGCGCCGCCCAACACAAAGCCCCTTGTTGCGGCAGAAGCTTCGGCCAAGTCCATTCCGCGGCGAACACAATCTCCAGACACGCGGCACTCTGGCCAATCGAGGACACCCGCGGCAACACCACCTATCCGGCCTCCCCCAAGATCCACCTCAACCTCTACTTTCTCAGCCGATATGTCCAATAAGCCTGTCACTCCTCATTCGAAATCGTACATCAAACCAGCAGCCAAGTCAGAGCCGATCATAGGGCTTAGCATGGCCGACATCATCGACCAGGAGAGGCGTAATGTCGAAAGTGTGAAGGAGGCAGTAGCCAAGCGCAGCCTAATGGAGATCCAGCAGGAGCAAGCCTTCCAGGAATGGTGGGAGGAAGAGTCACGGCGGACGCAGGAGGAAGAGGCGAGGAGATCGACCAGGGAGAAGGAACGGGAGGAAGGCAAGAGTAGCAAAGGCCGCCGAGGCAGAAGCGGCAAGCCCAGAGGGGGCAGAGGGGGTGGGGCCAGCGCTCCCAACCCCAGCGCTGGCGCTGCCGGTGCTGAGGGTGAAGCGGCGAGGCAACAGAACCAGGACCAGGGGAGAGGAGGTCGGAGTAATAGACGTGGCCGGGGCCGTGGTGGTGTCGCGAAGACTTCACCTTGAGATGCACACGGCCATCCGCATGCCTAAATCTGGCTGGAGTTGCCACGCATTGAGTGTTGCATATTTTAAAGTCGAATATTGGGCCGGGAGTTTGCTGCAAGGTACGCGCATGTAAAGTTTGACAACACACAATTGTCTTTGTGGATTAGACCGACATGCCACATGAATACTGGCTGTTCTGCGCTGTGGTTGTTTTTGCTTCACGGTACATATTCAGATCGAGCCCGTAGAATAAGACATGAGAATAATGTGCTTCACGATGCTAAAATCTTACAAGAGGGTTTTGTGTATAATATACGTGTGTGCATATGCATATATATCTTGTATTATATATATATATATGTATCGGAAGTGAACATGATACAATGTACATAAGCTGTAACACATATTTGCCGAGGAAGGCCAGCTCCGTGACTAGGTGAGACAGCAACACGGATAATTCCTTCTCATTGTGCAACACGCAAAGCGGCGCTGACTGCACATGTGTTGTCCTGCGTACATCGTAGGACTGAGTCACTTGACAGCAAGCGGGCAGGCATCATAAGTAATTTACTAACAGGCTAGCTCTTGGTATAAATCCGTCTCTTTACTTCATTCATCCAGATCAGGTTTCGTCTATGAAATGAAAGGTACAACAGAGAAAACGAACATAAACAGGAATGTGTTGGGGAGAGAATATTCAGACAAAGTAACATTGACAACAAAATCACATAATTACACTTGTACGGCGTGTACTAAACTTCCCGATGGCTGTGAACACAGCAAGGACAGAGTGGTGCGAGGTGTGTTGCAGTTGGATCGTAGAGGGCCGACACCGTCGGCATTGTCCTCTTTTCACAGAGGCAGACGGTCCAGAGTTGGGGTGTATCGTGAGGTCAGACGGCTGCAGCGCAGGAGGATGCATCTGCGGTAATGAGATGCATAATAAGTCAGACGAGTCAGTAGTAGACTAGATAGATTACAACACCAGTAATGCAGATGGGTGTTCCACGATACCTGCGCCCAATGACAATTACAGCGTTAGTGATTAGGCCTAGTTTGCCGTAGCTGCAGGCAAATGTCACCGCCAATGCACGGCTTGGTGCGGTAGGACTCAGTGTGGTGACGTCCCATGCAGTGCCGGTGAACCGTTTCTTATCTTATCTCTTATCTATATTCCGTCGCCGATCGCGGAAGAGCTTGGCGGTCGTGTAAGCGTGTTGAGGAACGACTCATTGTCAGTGATGGTGTAGAGCAATCAAGAGAATGGATGGATGGCATTGCCATGTATGATGAAATGGTATGATTCAGAGCTACGCACAAGAACATTGTGTATGGTCTCCTGCCCACACCGAGGCTGCACGTATCCCATGTAGGCGTTCCGAGATAGACTTATTGTTGACCGCTGATCAAGTGCGTCAATGGCTGAAGAGCTGAGCAGGAGATGCTTTGTCCATCAAGCAAATATCCAAGTACAGAGCACAATGGGCTCTTTGACTGAATTGGATTTGGCTTCAGTCCAGTATACTTTATGTAGACTCTGCGTACTGGATGCAAGTGATCGACAGGGTAACAAGGTACCAGGGTACCTAGAGTGTGAGGCTGCTGGGCCTCTGCAGTGGGCTACCGCTGGTGGACTTTCACAGACACATGCTCCACATCCCGCTCGGTTGACACCACACCAACCAACAATAACCCATCCATCATCCTTCCTCCATCACTCACACACACACTCACTCACTCGCTCATCCATCCCATCAGCCCAGGCGTCTTATCCCCTCCTCTTTGCCCCTTTCTTGGCTATCTCTGCTTTATGTATTTGCCCTTCTCTTCTGCCCCCCCTCGTTCTTGGGTATCAGCAATTAGACACCCGCTGTCTTGCATTGGCTCGCACCTAGCCGAGCGGCCGTCCTCGCAGCCATAGACTCTAGTCAAGTAGCTTCCTCGGCAGCGGATGACGAAAGAGTGGCCAGGATCACGAGGCATGCTTCACCACCCATGACTTCGACTGCCACCCTGCATATTCTCAGTCATCGCAGATCGACCCCGGTCATAGGTCCACCTTCTTAACGTCAGTCCTCTCCTGCATCTATGCACACCGAGCATCTGCTCAACCTCGCTCCGGCTTTATACGGCTGCATCTTGTGACCTTGGCTGTCCGTCCGTCCGTCTTTCTTCTCGGCCATCTATCCGGCTCTCAACCACCCCCATCGCCAGTCCGTCTCCTCGAGCATAGGTGCACATCCACCATGGCTGCAGCTATCTAGATCGCGGCCAGCCACAGAAACCAACAGTGACGGCCACCAGAGCTGTCACCCCTGAATTGAGCTTTTGGTGCGCATCGGTGCCTGTTCTCTCGAGCCAACCAGCCTTCGAGCTCCCACCTCCACCTACAGCCTGCCTCGCTCCGCGTGCGAGCTTCTACGAGTCTGCCTTATGGTCTCTTCACAAGTCCTCTCTGCCAAAGTGTAACAATGGATGCCGATGTGCGCTGGAATCGAGAGTAGATACTCAGCAGTCCCGTTCATTGCACGACCCTCTTCCGGCAGCCACCCTCACCACCACCACACCTCCACCATCGTTTCTGTCAGTCTTCAGCCTTGCGTGAATCCGCCTACAAGCGCCCAACATCATTTCCATCGGCCCCTGCTCGACCGACTCGCCATCATACCACGTGAATCCTAAAACCCGAACCACTCCTCAACATGCATCAACACCCAAGACATCCGCCGAGGACGGCATCCCCTGCCTCCTCACCTCAAACAAATCCTACAAGATCCAATAATCCTAGGGAAGGCGTAGGAGCTCATGTAAGGGCCTCGTCGGAATCTGCCAGGCAAGGACTATCGAGCTCTGCCGGAAGCGGAGAACTCGAGTCCAAGGGACCGAGTCGCGAATCCATCAAGAAGCTAGATCAAATACTCCAGGTGTGCAAACAAAATTGTCCTTCTTTTAACGTCCGTATGAGCTAATGCGCCATAGAACCTCTATCTCAAGGCTGCCGTAGTAATTGCTCAGTCGCGCATCAAAACAACCCCACTGGGACCTGGCAAGATCAACAAATGGGTATGCCCACACATGACATGAATATGTGGACAAGTTCTGACTCTTACTACCAGTTCTCATTAGAAACAGACGAAATCGAAGAATTCCGCAATGATCTCCGGTCATGGAAGACCTGCAGCGCCTTCGAAAATCCCTTCCCAGCTATGGTCATCGAGACATACCTGGATGCTTCTCGCCTCTCTCCGAGCCAGTGCCTAGTAGTGGTTGACGACAATGGCAAGAGGTGGGATGTGCTCGAAGCCCTAAATTCTTCAGAAACTAGCGATGACAGTCCAACCTCGAGAAGGCGAAACACTGAAGTCATACTAGAGCGATGGCGTCTCGAATTGAAGCCTGGCCCGATCGAAAATGTCGAGGATTTTGGCCCAATACTGCCGACCATTTACAAAAAGAGCATAATATTCTTTAGGTCGCTATTTGTGGCCAGTCGGATAATACCCGCCTTCAAATTCTCCCAGCAAAACATGACGAGGAAGCCTCAACCAGCGCTAGAAGTCAAATGTCGCATCTTGACAGGCGAGACCGAGCCAAGTGGCCATGATGCGCTTCGGCAGCCACTGAGCGACGGCCGCGACGTGGTGACCGACTACATGCTAGGAGACTTGGAAGTCCCAGTAGGGCGTTTCTACGCTTCAGCCACATACCGAAACGACTGCCATTTCAGAGTTGATGACGCGGAGTCGCTTCTGAGTTCCCGCTTCATGGGTGTAGATGAGCACTTTTTCAAGCCGTCGATACCACAGACTAGGGAATCAAACCGCCGAGAATCTTCGGCAGAAGTAGGCTCTTTGCCCTCTAGACGGCAGGGAAGAGACTCTCCAGATGCTCAACAGACCTACGGCAGCCTTTCCACATTTCACGGAGCAGGAGCTCCGGGCACCAGTCCAATATCAGCTCTGAAGGCCATAAAGACCGTAGGTTCTGAGACCAGCTCTCCGCCCGGGTCAATCCCGGCAAGCATGGAGGAGCCGCCTCATTCTCTTCCAATCCGTCCGTCGGTTCGTGGAAGAGAAACTTCTGGGAGGCGCACTTCAGTCTCATTCCAGCCCTTCAAGGCAGGCTCTCTGTCAGGCTCCCCTCGGATCCCAGATGGAGACATTCCTGCTTCGCCTCTCTCCGGCCAGAGGCAATCGGGGCTGAGCGCGCTCGCCCAAGCTCGAAACCGTAACTCGCTGACAGCTGGTATGCCTGCCTCGTTGCGCGGGGGACCGCCGCCTGGTGAGATTCCCGTGAGCTCATCTCCTAGGCCGTCCAGCGGTCGGATCAGCAGCAGCTTCAGCCATCGCAAAGGAAGGCTATCGTTTGGCGGTCCAAGCAGAGGCGTCGATGACGATCAAGCTAGTAGTGGACGGCAGAGCCTCTCGTCTTCGATCGCTCAACCTGGATCCGGCCTATTGGCTGAGACTGGGGGCCAGGCCAGCTCGGGATCGCTGAATGCTGACGATGATAACATTTCCGAGTTTCTTAAGGTCCTCGATAGCAAGAAGACGCTTCCGAGCTTCGACCCTGGAAAGAAGGGCGAGTCGGCTACTAAGCGAACAGTGGCACAGCTTTCGAAATTTCAGCACATGCGCGACTCGAACAACGCCCTTACGGAGTCGATGGCTTCCTCGGTGCAACTACAACGATCATCGAGCTCTTCCAGCCGTCAACTGACAAGCGTCCCGGGAATGGTTCCTCCGGGAACTTCAATGTCGGTCTCCTCGTCGCCCGGAAAGCCGCTGTCGCCACACACCCCGCACACTCCGGCTATTCCGTCGCGCCTCAGTGAGAATTCGATTATCAGTTATGAAGCACAAGTCCAGAGCCAGGTCGACGATCGAGCCGCACGGGTGGCTCCTCGATTTGCATCGACGGAAGAAGAGTCAGCCACTGACGCCGCCCTCAGCCCTGAGGGCACCACGGCTATTGACATTCCCCTGCCCTTGTCGCCCAGAATCCTGCAGACCAACCGTAGATCAAGCTCGGTCGCACAGCAACATCGGGCCATGGTCGAGGACGAGGACGCAGAGCTGGCATTTGGAGGTCACCGGAGCATCAGCCTCGGCGCCGAACGCGAACCGCCGACTGCTAGTACACTGTTTGGCATGGAGCGAGGAGACTCTACGGACGACACCACGGCACTCCAGCCTGCCGCAGACATACGCACTTCTGTGGCAGTCGGATCACCAAGCTTGGCGGAGCGCGAGAGAAATCCACCAGGAGGCCTGCTTGCTGGCAATCCTGCGAGCTCGCCGGGCCGTTTGCGTTACACGAGCACGCGCGGTCGTCCGACGCCGCCGCAATCGTCGAGGGGCAGTTTCGCGGGTAGTTCAAGCGGGCGGTACGGTATGGGACGAGGGGACAACGACGCGGACGACGAGCCGCTTGTCTTTGACATGCAGGTCAGCGAAATGGGCCGGCGAAGCTTGGAAGAAGGCCGCGGGGGCGGAAGTGTTGGCAGCAGCTCCAATGACCGGTACGAGCCACGTGGGGTCTCGAAACGAGGGTGGTAAGCGACGTGTTGAATTCATTTTTTTCCTTTGCTTCACAGACATGGGTTGGGAATACCCAAACAACAGACCAGTTGGACTAGCAAGTCCTGGGTGCACACAGGAGTCTAGGAGTTTTCACAAGGATTGTCACATTTTCGGTACGATATCAGACTGGACATAATTGTTTGCGTTTTACGGGTGCCCAGGGAGCTGGGACAAGGGACTTGGTTAGGGCTCATGGGTTCAGCAGAGACAGAGGTGCTTTCCCAAGGCGTTACTTGGCTTGAGACAAGGTGGATGGTGATGGCCTTGTTGACTTGACTGGATTGATGAAAGTCCCGGGGATAGTTGCAGAGTCAGTGTGTGAGAATTGGGCGAGGGCGGGCATGTGCACATAGCAAGTCGCCTCATACATTGCTGAAGGGCATGTGATTTGCACATAGAATTAGATGACATCAATTCTCAAGTTGTAATACGCAATGGCGCGAGACCTGCGGGTGGAGGTTCTCGTGCAAGTGCCAAGCTGTGACAGTTGCGCAAATTCGAGAGAGAATAACCGCGTAGACTATCTGGTCTGGTACAGCCAGCTCGACGCGGCTGGTTATTTGCTTGCTGTGTCGTGTTGATATGCCCAACGACATGCCCAACGATACTACCGGCCTCAGCCTCAGCCTCAGCCTCAGCCTCAGCCTGAACCTGAGCTCTGGCCACGCAGTTTTGAAACCGGCTTGGTGGATCGGGTGCTAAGACGGACTGATTCATTTCTGGGTGGCCTCTCGAGGTGTGCTGCTGTGGCGCAAGCTGGATGCGTACGCAATGCGAGAATGCGAACTGCTGAGAGGATCCCGGACAATTAAGAAGAGTGGAGGCGCCTGAAGGAGAACGACGGCCGGAGGCTGCGTCTAAGAGACGCCACTGACAGTGCACCACTGTAATAAGAGTACGAGCCCCACCTTCGAGCCTGGCCCGCAGCAGTAGGAGCAGCAGCGGGAGCGGTTGACAGATGGAATGTTTCTCCCCCACCCCCCTGCCTAATAATAAATAAGCAGCGGCCAGGGTTACTCCTCTGCAGTCCGACCTAGGCACATGTGCCTGCCTACCAGCATAGTTTAGCTTACTGTAGCATTACCTGACGGGTCATTACTTGCGACTTCGTCATCGCCTCCAACTTCACCTCTCGTAACCGTCCAGTAGGCTCAGGCTGCCACTTCTCCCATCTTGTGACCTATCTAATTACCCTCCTTTTGCCGCCCACACCCTACCCAACCCAGCCCGAAGTGTGCTCTTTCTCGCCGACGACGAACAATCAAACAAAGCGCAGACATCACCATCAAACCGCATCTCTGCAGCCGTCACACCAAGTCGCCCAGCACGACTCGACTTCGCCCCTCCAGAGCTCCCTCAGCTACAGAGCAAGCTGCAACCATGTTCCGCGCAGCAGCTCCAGGGCCCTACGATGAGGCCGTCGGTACGTCAAGCCCATCTGGCTGCGGATCGCAGAGCCATGAGGCATCATTGCTGACACCTGTTTACAATGTCTAGCCAAGGCGACGGACGAGAACCTCACCTCCGAGGACTGGGGCTCAATTATGGAGGTTTGCGACCGCGTGTCCAGTGATGCCAACGGTTCCCAGCAGGCCGTCCAGGCCCTGATCAAGCGTCTGGCCCACCGCAACGCCAACGTGCAACTCTACACCCTCGAGGTGGGTATTTCGCGGTTGCCCTTCATTTGCAGAGGGTGGTCTGCTCCCATGCGCCGCACAGGCTGACGTCTCCCCTTCTCCACTGCAGGTCGCCAACGCCCTGAGCCAGAACTGCGGGAAGCCCATGCACCGCGAGCTGGCCAGTCGCGCATTTACAGATGCCTTACTTAAGCTGGCCAACGACCGCAACACCCACAACCAGGTCAAGGCCAAGATTCTCGAGAGGATGAAGGAGTGGTCCGACATGTTCAGCAAGGACTCCGACCTGGGGATCATGTACGACGCTTACTTCCGCCTCAAGCAGACCAACCCACAGCTACAACCGCCCTCCGCGCCGCAGAAGAACAGTCTGACCGACGTCGACCGCCAAAAGGAGGAGGAGGAGCTCCAGATGGCGTTGAAACTGAGCCTGCAGGAGGAGGACAGGAAGAAGTCAGCACAGCAGCCAGCCCCCGCGGGGCCAAGTAGCAGCGGCGCCGCAGCACCTCAGGAGGCGGCCCCAGCGGCTCCCATACAGCCCATGCCTTCAGGGACCACGGCAGCGACGGTGAGCCGGGTACGCGCTCTCTACGACTTCGTGCCGTCCGAGCCCGGCGAGCTGGAATTCAAGAGGGGCGATGTCATTGCCGTCTTGGAGAGTGTGTACAAAGACTGGTGGCGGGGCTCGTTGAAGGGAAAGACGGGCATTTTCCCCCTAAACTACGTCGAGAAGTTGACGGACCCGACGCCCGATGAGTTGCAGCGAGAGGCGCAGATGGAAGCCGAAGTGTTCGCGGAGATCAAGAACGTCGAGAAGCTGTTGACACTGTTGAGCACGAACAGTGCACCGCGGGAGGAGGACAACGAGGAGATCTCGAAGCTTTACCACCAGACATTGGCCATTCGCCCCAAGCTGATCAAGTTGATCGAGAAGTACTCACAGAAGAAGGGTGAGCCTTGCCTGTTCCCAGTGGTATGAATGGGGAGAATACGGGCTAACTTGTGTCACAGATGACTTCACTCAATTGAATGAGAAATTCATAAAGGCACGGAGAGACTACGAGGCGTTGCTCGAATCCTCCATGTCACACCCACCACAGTCCAACTACACGCAATACGCCATGCGGCCAGCAATACCTCAAGGGTACGGAGGCCCTCCAGGTCCAGGCTATCCAGGGCAAGGACCCCCACCGCAGCAAGAGCCACAAGGCTACGGTGCACCCCCTGGCCCTGGCTACCCTCAACAGCCACCTCAAGATCCTCAGAGGTTCTACACACCCGCTCCCGCACAAGGTTAGATTTCCATGAAGTTACTACATGTATATAGAAGAGTCATCTCTGACAAGCAGTGTTGCAGAACAACAACCACATCAATACCAAGCATATCCTCCTCAACAGCACCCCCAGTCCACCCCATCTCCCGCATTCCAGAGACCGAGTGCCACTCCGGCCCCCTTCTACATGGCTGGAGCGGAAGTCCCGGCTACGGCGGGTCAGTATCCGCCTCAGAACCAGGGCCAGCGCGTTCCCTCCGCAGGGAAACAGCCTGACGTCCCGCCTATCCAGTGAGTACCTCTCAGTCTCCCATTCAACCCGAACGGCGTGTGTGATGCTTGCCTAACGGGCACTTCCATTCCATTCTTTCTCGATGACAGACTCGTCCGTTGGATGTCTGATGAGTGTATGCTGATACAATTGCAGAACAAACACATCGCCACCACCAGCGAACCAATATGTTCCCTACTCTCGCCCCCCTATCCCGGGCTCCCAGGCGCCACCACAAGAGCACCAGCGACCCCAGAGCACATACGGTCCGGGTTCGGGTCCTAACAATCCACAAGAGCTGTCCACATCCGTCTACGACTCTCCCGTAGCATCACACAACCCCCAATCCGCAGCCACTTATACCTCCTCGGCTTATTCCCCAGATGATGGCCCGTCAGCACCAAGCGAGCCGTCATATCCTGCGCCATCCGCCCCGTCCGCCCCTTCTGCGCCCGGCGTGCCTGGTAGCCTGATGCCAGGCGCCCCGCCGCCGCTGCAGCCGAGTGGCCCCGCGTATGATGCGAGGCGCTCCTCCGGCGGACAAGCGCAGTATAAACCTTACGTTCCTCCATCAAATGCTTATTAGTTGAATATTAGTCGAGGAGCGGAGATTGTGAGAGACGTGAGGAAGTGGCTCGCGGCCGTCGAGAGTCGAGAAGAGCCTGGTCTAAGGAGCCTCGGGTAAATCAGGTCGTGATGAAGACACATGTATTTCGCGGTATCTGTGTAAGGGGAATCATGACGTTCTTGCATCAAGAATCATGATGCGACAATTTGCAATACGCATCGGCGTTAGAACAGTAATACGAATCAGTATATTGGGATGCTCATGTGTACCATCAACGTGATGCTGTGTGATTTTGAGAGTAGCCCAAGGTTCCTTTGGGACGCCTTCGACTAGTCACTATGACGCTCTACGTCAGGAGTGTGGTTTCCAGCTCAAACACGTGGGATTGATCACCTGCCCGGCTGGTATAGAACAATTGCACATATTGTAAGCCGTGATCTATGGGGTGATCTATGGGGTCATATCCTAACACTAGAGGACACCAAGTGAAACTTCAGGAGTACCCAACGCCGACGTCGTCCTAGCCCGTATGCTGTGGCAGACGACTGATGAATCTAACCAGAAACACTGAACCACCAGCCTGGGGTATTATTGTCCAAACGTAGCATATCATCAACTCATCTCTCATCACACCAGAGGCCATCCCTCCCCCACCTCCGGGGTGACCTCATCACCACCGGCGCCCATAGACATCATCCTCCCTCCTGTGCGCCTTCTTCGGCGCCGGCTTGCTCCTAAAGTCCGCCAGCCCGTTCATCGCGTCGTCCTCGGCGCCGCCGGCACCGGCGCCGTGGGCATCGTCGTGGCGGGGCTTGAAGAGGTTGAGGAGGTCCTGCAGCGAGAGCTTGAGCGAGTCCTTGTTCTTCTTCATGCCGCCCTCGATGGCGTGCATTGCGAGCAGGCGCTTCTTCTCCTGCAGCTCGAGGATGCGCTCCTCGACCGTGTTCTTGACCGTGAGCTTGTACACGATGACGTCCACCGTCTGCGTGAGGCGGTGGACACGGTCTATGGCTTGTTCCTCGACGAACTAGCAGCTGGGTATTAGCAGACTGAGGGAGGACAACAGAGGAACGGGAGGAAAGGGGGGGCTGGTCACTCACAGGGTTCCAGAACGGCTCGATAATGATGACTCGAGTCGCAGCTGTCAGGTTGAGTCCCAGCGAACCACACTTCAGACTGCACAGCAGGATCCGCGTGTTCTTGTCGTTGCGCAGCCTATACAGACTCTCTTCGCGGGCATCATTCTTCATGCTGCCGTCGTACCGAACAAATTTGAAGCCTTCCTTGCGCAGGTACGGCTCCACCAGGTCCATCATGGATGTGAACTGGGAGAAGACGATGAACTTGTGCTCATGCGCCTCATTATGCAAGATCTTGATGATTTCCCGGATCTTGGACGAATTCATGAGATGAGCCTTGCTCTTGGCCCCTTTGTGAGGGGTGTACAAGATCTCTGTCTTTTCCAGTTCGGATTCTGAGACGCCTGAGTCGTCTTCATCAGAATCGCTCTGAGATCCGGATTCAGAGTCTGATTCTACTCTAGTCACCGGCTTCCGCTGTCTCTTCGATTTGACAGGGTGTGACTCGAACTTATCGATGGACACAAGGCTGTCATCATCAGAACCATCTACGTAGGTGGCCTGTGTGGCGACCTCGTCGTCGACGACGAAGCTGTCGAGTCGGCTGCCCGACTCGGACTCGGAGTGGTGTAATGAGTCGTCCGACCCGATATCCTCGCCCGTTCCTTCGGCGTTCTCGTCGTCAGTGCCGCCAGCCTTGCCTAGACGCAACTGGCCTCGCTGGTCCTCGTCCACGAGCCAACTGCCCTCTTCTTCCTCGTCGCTGCTGTCAATAACTACGTTCCGCTTGCGTGGTTGGCGCTGCTTCTCAGCTTTGCTCGCATGCTTCTTTGTCTTCTTTGTCTTTTTCTTGGTCTTGTTGATGCCCGTAAAATCTGCGTTGACTTCGTCCATGTTCGTTAAGCATTCCTCGCAATGTACTTCACCTCGTGCAGAGACGCCTTGGGGCAGATCGATCATACACAACTCGCACTTCTTGGCCTGGATACCCATGCCGCCCAAAGCGTCCGCGAGATCATCGACGCTCGTGTCCGCATTCTTCTGGTTAGAGGTATCGGTTGAGAGGGCGTCCTTGTCTTTGTCCAACTTGCTCCCCACCAGGCTGGGGTGGTTGCAAGCTTGCCTGAGCCGAAGGAGCAGCACCAAAGCGTTGGCGTAGTTGACTTTGTTCCTCATCATTGCCTCGAGACTCTTGTCCGCACGCTCCTCCAGCTTGTTGTAGAACCTCCGCTCAGACGGCGAGAACTCTGTGGAGACCGCCACGACCTTTCGCTCTGTAATCTTGAACTTCGATTCTGGAGCCTGGCTTGATCCATTCTTGGCGGCTGCCTCGAGAGCCTTCTTTCCACCCGGTAGTAAGGCGCCTTCTTCCTTAAGAATGTCCTTAGTGCGACGCTTCATAAAGGAGCGCAGGAGCGCATGCAGTCTGCGTATGGCGAGATGGCCCTTCCCATTCTTCATGGGCTTGTCTATGTTCTCCCGCCAATGCTGAAGGTTGTCGTAAGGCTGAATGCGCAGGAAGTTGACCAAACTCTGCAGCTCATCAAGATTGTTCTGCATAGGTGTGCCAGTCAAACACCACCGGAACTCCGAGCGCAGGGCGCAACAAGCTTTCGTGCCCTTGGCATTGCGATTCTTGATAGTGTGTGCCTCATCGAGGATCACCCGATACCAGTGCAGGCCGAAGCATCCTGCCTTGACCGTGTCCGAGGTGTAGTTGAATTCAGAGACCAGGATCTGGTAAGTGGTAATCACGACGTCGTACTTAGCGAGGTCCTGGAACCGCTTTGTACGATTCGGGCCGTGGTGAACACAGACACTGAGGCGATGCGATTTCGTCACCTTCTCCTGGATCTCTTGCTCCCACTGTCGGATCAACGCCAGGGGGGCAACCACCAGCGTGCCGCGCTCCACACCGTTCAGACTCTTCTTCCAATCTGGATGCTCCCTGTCCGGTCTGGGGTTGCTGAGGATGAGCGAGATGGACTGCAGCGTCTTGCCCAACCCCATATCCTACAAAGAAAGTTTAAGCACATGAACCGTCTGATATAGCAGCAATGTAGACACTTACATCCGCGAGAATGCCACCTTTGGGCACCTTGCCGCGCTTGACAGGGCCAAGCTCTCGGCCCCTCATCCACTTGACTCCCTCGACTTGATGTGGGAGAAGTTGGACCTTGATTCCCTCCAGCGTTCCGTCTTCTAAGTCACCCTTATTCTCTTGTTCATCGTCATCTTCCATCCCGCCCTCCAGCAGTGCCTTCAGGTCCTCGTTCGCTTTGGTAGGGTCGGTATAGAAGGTATTGTCCTCAAAGGCAGCATCGCTAGGGGCTGCCTTATAGTAAGACGACTGGACGTACTCTGGTGGGTGTGCTTTGGGGCTCAGAGAGCTGAACGTTTCTGGGCTTGACTCGGTGGGTTTGCGCGGGGGTAACTTCTGGTCTCTGTGTAGTTCTGGTCGATTCTTAGGCTGGATGAACATCTGGGAAGCGCCGGCTGCCTTCTGCTTAAGGCTGGACATCAGCTTTCCTGGCTTCCCAAAGACGGGCTTCTCTGAGCGCCCGAATCCCAGAGAGTTCAAAGTTTTGTGCCCACGTGTAGGCTCGGGGCTGTTCGTGAGATCAACGACTTGGTCTCTTGAGGCAGGTGAGCCAGCATTGTGGAGTGACTTGTTGGCAACCTGGGAATTGATGTTGTCGAGGTAGTCGTCGTCGTCGGAAGACTCGGCTCGCGTAAGGCGAGCCATAACGGCGACGTAAGGTGGCCCCTTGGTTCGAAGGCCAAGTTCTGTGTATCACTGTCGGTCTATCGAAGGGCAATTAAAGTCCCAGACGCGGTGTACTTTTCTCTCGCTCGCGTTTCGCAACGTGTTGGGTATTTTGACCGAGGCTGCACGGGGGCGAGAATTCAAGAGTGACAAAGGGTTGTCAGGCGCTCGAAGTGTGCGACGGCGGTGTGCATTCCCTGATTGAGTATTTGAGAAAACCTAATGGCTGCAAAAGAAAACCGCGGTCGATTTAGGAACGCGTGTCGTGGTCTAGAGTGCTGCAGGTTGAGTTGGCGGTTACAGTACATGCAGGTGAGGGGCGGCTTTGCGGGACCCTGGCTCCAGTAAGTAAACAGATGACATAGTCGACAAAGCGGCGGGGCGGTTGCTGCGACAGCGATGCTGCAGCCTGGCGCGAGTCACACACGGCCACACACAAGATACGGGGTCTATCAATTTTACATTGAATTTGTTTAATGCTGCTTTTCGCAACTCAGAGAAAACCATATTTAAGGCATCTTCTAATCTCGATCTCTTTACTGGGAAGGCCATGTACACCAAGCTTCTGATTCCAGGCCCTCATCCTCTCAAGAGACTTCCCATGACAAGGATAGGTTCCGATTGACTGGCATGACAAGGCTGCAGATACGGTTCTGTGGTGAGGGGTGCCACGCAACAATCTAGGAGACATTGATGGACAGGCCATGACCTGAACTTGGGGCAGCCAAAAGACTGGAAGCTATCTTGATTCTGCTACATGCTACTCCTTGATTCTGCCTTTCTAAACGCCACAGTGTATGAGTTCCCTCCCATCTATTCATAGCATTCTTTGTTCATATTTCGCTCTCGTGCAATCAGTGCAATTCTTATTTGGTAGGGGTATCAGTGTAAGGATCAAACCCAACGCGCCTTTCTGCCTCGTTCTTCGCCTTCCACCTTTCCTCCCCTTTCAGCCCTGTAGTCGACGTTTCCTCCAAGAAGAATGACAAGATATGGTCCGGTATCGACAAGTGCGCCGCCTGCTGAAACTCTTGGAGGCTTGTAAGCCGAATCAACATTTCCATCAGCGATAGTGACGAGGTAATCGCGCTGAATGGCGACCTAGCCACAAATTGCTCTTCCCGCCGAGCATCCAGCCTCTGCACATCTTTCGATGTGGGCGTGCCGGAAGTGTCGTTAATCCCTGTTGGGGACTGAATAGAGAGAGTCTTGATCTGTGCCATCAGATTTGCATCGAGTGAGGAATGATGAGATGCCGTTGGCCGCTTTGCTTTGACGTTGGGCACTGTTCGCTCGTCTTCACTGTCATCATCTGCTTCGTCTTCAGTGCCTGATGATCCGCAGTCACTGTCCTCTGAAAAGACCTCAAATGCGAGCCATTCAGGGTCGAGGTGAGGCGGGAGATGCAGGCCTAGTGGGTGGGGCTTCGCCACAGCGTTGCCGTCCGGGAGTCCATTTTCTTCACGTAGCTGACGATCGACTTCGTCTTGCTCGTAGTCAACATTACCATCACCTGAACCGCTGATAGCTTTCACCGGATTGTGTTGACGAGGTTCCATGGTCTCCTCTTCCACGTCGGAGTCGCCGGCGGCGTTCGTATTTCTCTTCAGAAGAAGTATGGGATTGTTGCCGGCCTCGTCAGAGTTTCCGATATTGAGGATTCTGCCACTGTCCGTGTAGAAGATTCGAGATATCTGATGGATGGGGATCGATTCGCGTATTCCGGCTTGAGTGATGGTGTCATATGGACGAGTCTTAGTGTCGCCGTCTTCATGCACTCTTCCATCGTTCAAATCCTCCACGAGCTCGAGATGGTACGAATATTCGTCGGGCCGCCCAAAAGCTTCGTCTCCTGGATAGCGTGAACTCTCGCCCGGCATAAAAAAGCCATCAGGAACGTATCCTTGGTTATGATCGAACGCCCACTGAATCGGGGTTCTGCAAAGCCGTACTCGAGCCTTGTGCAGGACCTCCTGCCATATAGGTCTTCTCTCACCCTCCCCAAATCCGTACGGCTCATCCTTCTGTGGGGAGCCTGCGCGGGATGGGTCTGGAGTAGCTGGTCTTGCGAGCTGGCGAGGGCCGTGCTGCGCTGTGGGCTGTGTGTGTCCCACGAAAAGCATGTAAAGGGACAGATGGAAGTTGGGGCCTATTTGGACGGGACGCGTGGGATCACTGGCAAATTGTGTATCCCCAAGGTTCAAGAAGAAGCTAGCCTGGAGGAATCGCGACGGCGATATGCCCGTGGGCATGGACGAGGACAGCGTTTCTCCTGAGGCGGTGATTGCGATTTGCAGAGACGGGATCTCTCTGTCAATCCGTGCCAACAGCGCCTTGATGTCACGAATGATGCTCCGCAACTCGGCATGATGTGCTTCGGCGGTCTTGGCCTTCGTCCCAGACCTCTGAGACCCTTCTTCTGCGATGGCAGCATTTTCCAGTCTCGTGCCAAGGGAAACAATATCGCGGTGCAGAGACTTCGCCAAGGGAACGGCAGATTCAAGAAAGACGTTGCCTCGTCCAGACCTAGAGAAGTCCTTGTCAGCCTCTTCCTATGGAGTGACTGCTCGAAGGGCCACTAAGACGCAACTGACTTAAACTCTATCAAGTCTATAACGGGCGACAGGATCTTGACCTTGCTGTTGAGCTGGTCTTGCAGGCTCTTGAGCTCTGCGCGAACGGCTCTATCATCAACAGTCTTGAGCAGTCTCGAGCACTGCCCAACAGCATAGCTCGAAGTAAGGGCAATCCCAGAACGGATGGCATAGTTGACGGCTTGCGCCCCGAGCCGCCCTAGCAGGGCGTCCATAGTTAGGTCGAATTATGCGAGGACCACCACACCCTACCTCACCCAACTTGACCGTCTTGGGAAGCAATTGCAGGCTGGTTCATGGCCTTGTAGAAGTGTGGACTTGACGGGATAATCTGTTTGTTAAAAGAGCCTCAACCAGGCCCCCAAACAAAACTTTGTCTCAAAGGGAACCAATGTTGGCAAACCCTCTTGTTGTCTGGTTTAGGTGAACTGTGTTGCGTTGGAGGGGCGAGTGTAGAGTTGACCACTGGCACTGTATATTGGGTGGAGTTGCTGTGAGCCTTGACCGTGTCTTTGTCCTTGGCAAGACTGTGTGACTCTCCACAGGGCAGCAGCCTAAGGCCAGCCCACTCAGGCGTCATGGTGGGGCAAAAATCATACAGATCGTTCACCCCGCCGCCCAAAGTACGCACCAAATCCTTTACAGCATCTACTCAGACTCCAACCCGCCCTCCCTGCCATCAGCAATTCCCAGAGTCCAAACTGTGGGCGCAGTTAGGCATCAATAGAAAAAAGGAGTCATATTGAAAGGAGAGGAGACTCATACCCCAGCGCCTTGCCCATCCCAAACCTGATCAACGGGCAGCTTTCCTAGCCAGGACGACCAAACCTAACCCCTGCATTTTGTGGGCTCCCGGGCAAGCTGTTGCTACTACTGCTGCGAACATTGAAATAGTCTCGCAGACACCACCCAACACTACGCCCTCTTCCGCTCTACCACCATATTCACCCGGGACAACAATCCGACAACGTCCATCATGTCGAACCTCAACTCTTGGGAAGATGACCCTGCGGCTCAGGAAGAGAACCTGGCCCAGCAGGCCCAGCAGATGAACTTGGGCAACCAGCCCCAGGCCCAGTCGCAAGGCGGCTTCCGTCCTGGTGCCGCCTCCTTTACACCTGGCGCCCCATCCTTTCAACCCGGACAACCCTATGGCACAGGGGCTTACGGCGCCCCCCAGTACCAGCAAGGTTACTATGGTGGCCAACAAGGCTACTATTCACAGTACGGCGGCCAGCAGGGCTACGCGCAGTACGGGCAGGGTGGCTATGGCAACGTCTACGGTCAGGGCCAGTACAATCAGGGATATGGTACGCCTCTCAAACATACCAGCAACCTCTCACAAGACTCTTGACTGACATGAAAACCAGGCCAATATCAGGGACAAGGATTTCAAGGACAAGCCCCACAACAGCAACAAACACAAGCTCCTAGGCAAACTCCCACTATTGCTAAGCGACCGACCGACACCGCTGCTGCGTCTTCCGAACCCGCGCCCAAGCCTACCGTTTCCAAGGAGGGCGGCACAAAGGTTTTGAGCATCGGAGGTGATGCTCCCAAGCCTAAGGCTAAGGTTCTCTCGATTGGCGCCACGGCGCCTCCCAAGGAAGAAGCAAAGAAGGAGGAGGCTGCGCCAGAATCCAAGGACTCCACGGCTGAAGATGGAGCCAAGGTTGCGGCAGCAAAGGCGATTGAGAAGACTGGCGAGAAGACCTCCTCGGAGAATGCGTCCTCTGGCAAAACATCCCCTACACCATCCTCCGGGCGATCTAGCCCTTCACGAGGCGGCTCTAAGGGCGTCACTCGTGATGCCGTTGCTGTGGAGCAGGAGCAGACTGCTGATGTCGATGAGGAGACTTTGAAGGATATGTACGGCAAGGAGCATGTCAACATCATCTTTATCGGTCACGTTGATGCTGGAAAGTCTACGCTTGGCGGTTCTATTCTCGTGGTCACAGGCATGGTCGATCAGAGGACACTGGACAAGTATAAGAAGGAGGCCAAGGATATGGTACGTTCTTCTTGCCAGCGAGTGCTTTCATTCTGCTGACTGTGGTACTAGGGTAACCCATCGTGGTACCTTTCATGGGTTTTGGATCTCACAAATGAAGAAAGATCAAAGGGTAAGACTGTCGAAGTTGGGCGAGGATTTTTCGAGACGGAAAAGCGGAAGTACAGTGTTCTGGATGCACCTGGCCACAAGACATACGTGCCAAACATGATTGGCGGAGCCTCGCAAGCAGACGTTGGCATTCTTGTCATCAGGTAAGGATGAGTATCTTAGCGGACCGAGTCTTGTGCAAAAACGTTGAAGCTGACAAAATCACAGTGCACGAAAGGGCGAGTACGAAACTGGATTCGAGAAGGGTGGCCAGACACGTGAGCACGCCATGCTGGCCAAGACCCAAGGTGTCAACAAGTTGGTCGTGGTGATCAACAAGATGGACGACCCGACAGTGGAATGGTCACATGATCGTTACAAGGAGTGCACAACCAAACTGGCCACTTTCCTTAAAGGTACAGGATACAACTTGAAGACAGATGTGTTCTTCATGCCGGCCGCGGCCCAGTCATTGATGAACATCAAGGACAGGCTACCAGAAGGAGTCGCACCCTGGTACGATGGACCATCACTGCTGGAGTACCTTGACGAAATGAAGGCCCTGGAACGGAAGATCAATGCGCCTTTCATGATGGCTGTGGCTGGCAAATACCGCGACATGGGCACCATGATCGAGGGCCGTGTTGAGGCCGGTGTGGTGAAGAAGGGCATGACTTTGACCATGATGCCCAACAAGGCCAAGATCGACGTCTCTGCAATCTACGGCGAGCAGGAGGATGAGATTCCCCACGCACAGTGCGGTGACCAAGTACGACTGCGTCTCCGAGGTATCGAGGAGGACGACATCCTCCCCGGATTTGTTCTCTGCTCGCCGAAGCGCCTGGTTCACTGTGTTAAGTCGTTTGACGCCCAGATCCGCATTTTGGATCTGAAATCTATCCTGTCCGCGGGTTTTAACTGTGTGCTCCACGTCCACGCAGCGATCGAAGAGGTCACATTCGCAGCCCTACTGCACAGTCTTCAAAAGGGCACCAACCGCAAGAGCAAGCGACCACCGACGCACGCAAAGAGGGGTGACAGCATTATTGCGCGAATGGAGGTGACTGGTGCCTCGGGTGCGGTGTGTGTTGAGAGATTTGAGGACTACCCTCAGATGGGTCGCTTTACGCTGGTAAGTACTTGTCCGTCACCACACGTTAAGACTGTTCCTGTGATTAACCGTCCTGCAGCGTGACCAAGGCCAGACGATCGCTATTGGCAAGATCATCAAGCTCAACACTGAGGAAGGTGCCTAAGCGGCCTGCGGAAAAGGGCAAGGAGCTACTATATCTCGAGGATCATGGACGACCTTGTAGGCCTCCGACCAGTGAGCAGGTCCCATACTTGTAGATAGATCTCGAGAGCCGCAGAAGGATAGACTGGTACTATGGTCACCAGTCATTGCACAGGTGTAGATGCCGGTGCAGCACCTCATACCATGGCCCGACCATGAGATGAGTTAAATCAAAAGCTGGATTTTACTTGGGTGTGTTGGCTGGGCCCATCAAGAGATGCATCCATACTCGCTTGTGCAATATACATATAAATACACCTACCTAGTCTGGGTACGGCTGTACCCGGGATGCCAATTACATATCACCCAATACTCAGCCTCCTGGCTGCTACTATGTAGAAATTCCAAATGCCCCAACCGTGCATGTTCGGCTAAACGTGGGGAACTCGCAGGGGTCCATTACAATGCTTGAATGCTGGTAGGCTTGCCGTGGTCCGATGCCGCTAGGGCAGTGTGGAGGATTTGCGCGCCGGCCGCGCTGATAAGATTCAATCTGCGCTCCATAGCTCAATTATTTCCCCGTCCCTTCTTTCCCACTCCATCCACGTCCAGCCTTTGGTTTATGTAAGTCGCCCTCCACGGGGGTTTTGCAGATCCAGGAGTCCAATCGCTAATGTGCTTTCCGAACAGCCGTCAAGATGTCTTCCGATAAGCCTCTGCCCTTCATATACCAGTTTGCCGCCGGTGTGTACTGCAATGCCGACTCGGGCTGTCGCAATATATCCTGAGAACTTATGGCTGACCTTTCATCCTCATAGGCGCTGTCGCCGGTGTGTCAGAAGTATGTACAACCATTGCCTAAGTTCAATTTGCTTGCTAACATGTCTCCACCTTTAGATTCTGGTTATGTATGTCATGGACGACAACACCGCACTTGGAGGCCGCATTGGCGTGAATTATGCTGATCGTTCAACCCAGGTACCCACTGGACGTCGTCAAGACCAGAGTGTAAGGGTCTCACAAACCACGCAATGAGGGTTCACTTCTGACAATCTCAACAGGCAATTGCAGACCGGCAAGGGAGTTGGCGCGGACTCCTACAATGGCATGTTCGACTGCTTCCAGAAGATTATCCGACATGAGGGGTGCGTATACGATCTCCTTCCTCCTCCGATCACTCATGCGATGGAACCATATACCACATAATCGGCAAACACGTTTCACGGGCGCTGACAAGATACACCGGGCAGTTTCTCCCGGCTGTACCGTGGCATCACCGCCCCGATTCTGATGGAAGCGCCCAAGCGAGCCACCAAGTTCGCAGCCAACGACGAGTGGGGCAAGTTCTACAGGAAGGCATTCGGCGCCGAGAAGATGACGCAGCCGCTCTCCGTTCTCACCGGCGCGACCGCCGGAGCCACCGAGTCCTTCGTGGTCGTCCCCTTCGAGCTCGTCAAGATCCGCCTGCAGGACAAGGCCAACGCGAGCAAGTACAACGGCATGCTGGACGTGGTCGCCAAGACGGTCAGGCAGGAGGGCATCCTCGCCATGTACCAGGGCCTCGAGAGCACCTTGTGGAGGCACATCCTGTGGAACGCGGGCTACTTCGGCTGCATCTTCCAGGTGCGCCAGCTGCTCCCCAAGGCGGCCGACAAGAAGGGCCAGATGGTCAATGACATCCTCGCGGGCACTGTCGGCGGCACTGTGGGAACGATATTGAACACGCCCCTGGATGTCGTCAAGTCGCGCATCCAGAACAGCGTCAAGGTGCCGGGTGTCACGCCCAAGTACAACTGGGCTTTCCCGGCTGTTGGCACGGTGCTGAAGGAGGAGGGTTTCGCGGCGCTGTACAAGGGTTTCCTGCCCAAAGTGCTGAGATTAGGACCGGTAAGTCATTGCCCGAAACCACGCTGCCCAAATTCTTAAATTGCTGACTGTGGGGTATCAGGGTGGTGGTATTCTTCTCGTGGTCTTCCAGGGCGTCACGGACTTTTTCAGGAAGCTTCAAAAGGATTGAACACGGGCATAGACGGGTTAGATCAACGATTAGGGCACGGTTTCTTGGGCATATACGGTCTGGATTGTGTCAAGCACGTGTTAGACAGACAGATACCACGCACACGTTATCCCTCCAGCTGAGGCACGTCCTGACCACTTGATCCTTGACGTCTTCGTTGTAAAAATGAGGGTGCCCTGTCCGCCGGGAGCGGGAATTCTCAACGTGTGGCTCTCGACGATTGATTCGACGGTAGCGGGAACCTTGAAGGCGCGCAACTGTGTGCTATACGCAGCTTGCTCGTCTCGCAGCACACGTGACCTGCCTCCACTGTTTACCTGGTCTCACCATTCAGTTAAAAGCGCGAAGCAAAGAAGAGGGGCGATACAGGGCTCTCGGCCTCGGCCTCGAGTCCGGGCCAAGTACTCGGCCGCAGCGAGTGACGCTGTACTTCTACCGAAAACTTGCCGGATGCTGGGGAAGCTGTACTCCCTATATAATAATGACAGCCTCTGCCGTCCTTCTCTTCACAACGGGCTGGCTGGGATCTCCCGGACTATAACATCTCGTCCTAGGTTCTGTTGCAGTAAAGCCTGTCTACTAGCTGGCGTAACATCAGCCAGGGACTTGAATGCCTCAACAACGAGTCTATGACATGTCCAGGGAGCCTGTAACACCAGGTGAGACAGCGCAGTGGAAATTCTTGAATGGAACAATATGCACGCCTTTTCTCATTGGCACCGGACTGATTGTGGCTATATGAAAGATGAAGTTCTCCACTTGTGCCAGGCCAGAGTGAACAAAAAGTACAAGCGGCCAGCCACCTTCTATATTAGAGAATCGAAGTTAAATGGGCTACATAATTACTGATATCATTTACGGGAATGATCCTTGCTGACGCCGCCTACAACAGAGGCATGATGACCTCTCAATCAGCAAACGGAGAAAAGCTAGTGGTCCAGTTGGACAGCGGGCGACAGTTCGTGGAAAACCGTGTCAAAGATTTATTGGGGGAACCGCAGTCCGGGAGTCTCGGAAAATTGTGCCAACCCCTTGAAAAGAGAAAAGGGGCAGAACTTCCACGGGCAAATGTGAGACGAAAACCAGATTACGTGGAAGTGCGAATGCCGGAATGGCGCAAAGCGGCAGGGTAGCAGCCCTGGCACGAATAGGCGACATAACAACAAAGAGCCTATGGGAACTTAGCATCGATCCAAAGAGTGGTGGTTTGGGGAAATCACGATATTCCAATATATGCGGCTGGCCGTACGGTGAGCGCAGCAGGTATGCCGAAACACACAGCAAGCCTGTTCCTATAGACAGAGTACGCTAAGCTTGACCAGAGACTGGAACAGGCCGTCTCGTTGGCGTAGGAGAAGAAAAGCCAAGTTAGCCTCCATATAACAAATCAGAGGTGCTTTACCGTATAGTAGAAGTCCACCTAGACCCAACGCCCTTCACAAGCCACGACAAGGTGCCGATCCCGCCGATCCCGCCCGTTACGCCATAATCCCAGATTCGATGAGCTTGAAGAGGTCTGTCCAAGGATGGGAGGCCCTGCAGCAGAAAATCAACTTAGTCAATGTCCTCATTTGGTTGGTAAACGTGACGACTCCGAGTAGGATCCTTGCGCATGGTCTGGCCAGACCCAGTGAACCCAACTATGAAATCAAAGTCAGCGATGATTCACTCTAGGGGGAGGAGGGCAGTGATACTAACCTCGTCCATGAACGCCGTCTGGTGTGCGGAACATGCTGTCCTTCTTTTGGGATTTCCCAAATTTGGATTTGGCGTTGAAGTCTTGCCACTTGGACTTTCCCTTCTCGAGCTCCTTGTTCGCCTTGATCTTCTTGAACTTTTTAACCGGCTTCTCGCCGTCGGCAGCGGCATTCTTCTCGGCCTGTGGGTACACGCTCGGTGCGGACGTGAGGACGATGCCATTATTGACGCTCGTTGATCCGCCAGGCGTTGTTGCTCCAGATGCAGTCGGGCTGTTCAAGCTGCCGCCCGCGGCGGAAGGGCCTGCGGCCGGGTTACTGCCATCGGCCTTGCGCTTGTTGCTAATGGGGCGAATGTTGTTGGAGCGCAGTGTCTCGCTGGTATCGTAGCTCTTAAACTTGACGGTATAGATGGGCTGCGTGGACGACCCGGTGACGGCCGTGATGCGTGCCGGGTAGAATCCCTTGTCACCCGAGACCCACTTAGCAAGAACTGTATCATTGACCTGGTAGGAGATGGGGATAGCCGACTCTGCTGCTGCGGCGGCAGCTGCTTCTTGCCTGTCCTTCTCCTCCTGCGCGGCCTTCTTGAAGGCTGGATGGTTTTCCCGCGACCACTTCTCAGGTGTTGGTTCTGCCGGTGTGGACAGGTTCTTCGGAGGGGCGGCTGCAGGCGCCGGTGCAGCTCGTTTGGGCTGGATGTCGGCGATGGACTCATTGATCATGTTGATCATCTCATCCAGCTCAGCCTTGAGGGCGAGCAGCTCGGCACTTTCGGGGTCATCTTTGAGGGATGTGGAGACTATGTCCAGCTGGACTGTTGTTAGCAGATGGCAAGATGCTGCTTGGAAGATGGAATCTAGGTAAGGGCAGAGGCGACATACCTGTTCCTGGTAGGCCTTCTTCTCCTCCTCGAATTGTGTAAGCTGTGCACTCATTTTGAGTAATGTTTCCACCACGATCTTGGAGAAGCTATCCGAGAGTACCTGAGCTGAGGAGAGACGTCACGGTGGGGTCAAGGACAATGGCGTGGGGTCGCTGTGATATCGATGATGTTGACGCGAGACTGTGCTGCTGGGAAGAGGGTGAATTAGTGAACGTTGAAAGTATGCAGCCTCGGGGCAGTGATAACGGAGATTACGGTAGTGTGGGTTGGTGCCTGCCGGTGACGACGGCCAAACTGCTGTGCGTACCGTACCGAGACTAAGACTGAGACTGACTAGACTAATTGCAGAGGGGGAAAGGTAGGCGGGAGGGGTGTGGTTCTTTCCGGCGGTGCCCGGACCCCAAGACGGAAAGCGGCCTGCTAGTCGTGCCTTCCATGGTCTTCTTTGCCTGGCACGCCTGGTAAGGTCTAACTAAGGTTCCAAGGCACCAAGGACTAAGGGACTAAGGACCCAGTTTGTCCCGCAAAGAGGCGGTCACGGCTGACGGGGTGCCCAGCTTAAGCTACCTAGGTACGGCCCCTAGGTACTGTACCCAGGCGGCCAGGTAGGTACCTGTTCTGGGGGCCATAGTGTCTACACTAGGAAGACTATGTGGTCTGTCTCCGTCGTCCTCCGTATCGGCGGGTAGGTACCGTGGTGGGCTAGATTCGAATCGAATCGACGTCCACACTGCTAGTTTGCGCAAATTGGCTTGACACTTCTTCTCATTACGTCGTCGAGGGTCGGGTCAATCAATAATCAATCTCCTTCTCCCTCTCGAGGGGAAACGATTGGCCATCATCTTGACGTGGCACAATCTCATTCATTCATTTTCTTTTTCTTGCATCCATTGACCATCCCAGTTCTTGCTTGTGACTGTCAGTTCAGTCACAGTCAGCCAGCTCCAGACACTCATCATTGTCCTCTGCCGCCAAAGACTCCGACAGCGCTGTCATACATTCTGCTCAGGTCTTCCTTGCGCCTCCAGGTCGCTTCCCCTCCGCCAGGACCAGTCCGTCGGCGCAAAAAGCAAAGTTCGCGCCCACCTCGAGCCAGGCAGCCTCCAATCCGCGACATTCTGCCCAGTCCTTCCCCAAATTTGCAAGGAATCTCCTACACCGGAGCGCACACCGTCACCGTCGCTGGACTGTCCCACGCGGGCACATCCGCCCACACATCCCAGGGCGGTGGAAGGGAACTGCCAGTGAGTAAGGCTTTGGAGAGCCGGAGAGACGGTGAGAGAGGGACAGAGCAGCCAGTCGTCCAGAGAACAAGCAACCATGGCCAGGGACAGGGAACGGGGAGACAGCATCTCGCCGTCTGCCGGCCAATCAAAACGAGCTGCAAATCAGCAAGACAGCGATTCATTGGACAGCGACCAGACGCATCACAGTCAACAGCATCATAATCAGCAGCAGCGCACGCATCACAAACCCCAGAGACACCATGTCGGAGGTGGAGGAGCCCGCTTACATGCAAGAGTCCCGTCATCAAAAGGACTCTCCAAGCACAACACCTCCACGTCTTCCACAAAACTAAACCGCCGAGTCACATCTCCCTCACCAGAGCGATCCACCGGGCTTACCGCGAACCACCGCCGAAATCCCTCGTCCGAGGTGAAACTTACCCGCAACCCGTCCACGACAAGCCTCAAGAAGAACCATTCCCAGACCAGCCTGAAGCGCAACCGCTCCCAAGTCGAAGTCGCCAAGCGGAACAAGTCTTCGGGCCAGCTGAAGCGGTCCTCCTCAGAGAAGGCTGTCAACAAGGTCAAGTCTTCCAAGTCGGCGGTGCACTTCGATCTCGGCAACGACGGCCAGGAAGACGAATGGATCGATGCTAGCAGCTCTGCGTCCCCCTATTTGTCACGACGCGGATCTGTCAACACCAGTGGCCAGTCATCGGGGAATGCACACGGGAGCGCAGCCGGGAGTCCAGCAGCAGGCATAAACGGCGACGAGGAACCCACCCCCCTAGCGGAGCCGCAGAAGCTCCTCTTTGCCGGGGACAAGGAGCACAGCCGGACTCTGACATCAAAGTTGCTTCAGCGGACACCATCACATAGTGCTACCACTGGCATGTCCAATACAATGGCAATGGCGCGGGCTACGTCGCCCGATAGTCGGCATTCTGCCAGTACACTGTCTGTGACGCCGGCGCAGCCCCAGGGCGTTGTTGGAAGCAACGGACAGGAGGAGGTTACATCACGATTCGTTTCGCAGACAGCGGCTAGTTCGTTCTACACGTCCGGCGAGCCGGGCTCGGGGCCTAAGAGGCCCAGGTCCATGGGAAACTTCCCTGGATCAGCGGACAATGGACTACCCGAGACCACTCAAGCCCGTGATGACGACGACTTAACAGACGAGGAGGACACTGGTGTTACAAGCAGTGCGATAGCAACCACGGCCCGATCCAGAGAGGTGGGCGCCGTGGCGGCAGCACCGTCTGAAAAGAGCCGGACACAGCAGAAAATAAATCTGCAACGCGCCAGCTCGTCCATGGAGCCAGTCCGTCACCGGCACTCCGCAATTGGCGGCTTCGCGGCTGAGGTGGCCGAGGTGGCCGGCCCCTTGCTAGGTGGTGCAGGGTACGAAGCGCAGGATCCGAGAGTCAACAGGCTTCTCGAGCGTACCGGGGTTGAGTATAACATAGTACGTCGCTACCAAAATCCCGTCGCTCGCAGCCTGGCACGGCTGGCACAGATGCCTGGCAACGACAAAGCGAGGAGGATACCACGGCCAGGTACATCCGGAGGGGCGGGCAGCCGTAGCTCTGTGAACTTGGCCGGTGGTGGGCAATTCGGACTCAGCCAGAGCTTTAGAGACGTCAGGGACGGCAGCAACGGTGCACGGGGACCGCCGACTCCCAAGAGAGCGAACACATCGGTCAGGCACAACGGCGCAGGTTCCAGCTTGGACACGGATGACGGTGGTGCCAGCAGACTGCACGAGGGGCAAGGCCTCAGCGGAGCTAGTCTGGTCAACGGGGATGATGATGATGGGATCCAGGCGATACTAAGGAGCATGTGGGACAAGAGCACTTTAGACTTAGCCGCGAGCCAGTAAGGGCGCTCAATACGTTGGCCAATCTGCACGGATTGATGCTTTTCTTTTTTCTCTTTTTTTTTGTTGGTTCCAGTGGGCCATGCGCGCAGTCTCTATTATGAACTGTGGTCCCACTGGCCAAGGTTGTTCGGCGTTGGGGCATAGCGTCGCTGCGAGGCATTTACCAAGGCACGGAAAAGGACACCAAAGACGGCAGGATCAGGGTCCGAGGCCCTTATGGTCTTCATTGACACTTCAGAATCCAAGGATGAGCAATTTGAGCATGTCTTTCAGTGAAGCGAAGGTATCACACGGATGTGCCTTTGCGTGAGTGGGCACGCTGGCGAGAACATGGCGAGCGGTTCCCATTGTGATATGCAAGAGTGCCTAATAGATTTGGTTTCGTAGCAGCGTGCCACTTCCTGCCACACAAAATTGCATGTCTTCTAATCCTGATGGACGACACCAGGCCACTTTCGCGAGAGCTTGGCTCATCGAGCTGCGTGTTACGCGTAGCATCGGAAATCATCCCCATGGCCTTCCTGCTGAAGGGCCAGGTGTCCCATATCTATTCCAACTGCGGCGATCATGCAAAGAGGGCTGTCTCCTTTCGTTCCCATCGATGGGCAGTATGCGGTCAAACGCTTTCAGTCCTGTCTTTGAACATGGTCTTGAAGAGCCCGCTCTGGAGGAATCCTCGAGCGTGATGCCGGTTTCGACGGGGCTCGAACCTCGCCGACCCGAAGAGCGCACGTCCCCGGAGGGTGCTCAACTTCGGGCAGCAGAAGTGCTAAATGCATAGTCCGGATCTTTGCCTGGGTTCATCAAAACGTCCTATTGAAATGTCCGTCACAACTGTGACAAGACTTAGTATTGCAGTAGGACCACGTATTTCGATGGGATTTTAGGAGCACAGACAGACACGGGTACAGCTATGGGTCATGAATTTGCGCGTGCAACAGGTAAATGTTCGATTTGCCATCAGTACGGTATCTCGTTTCAAGTAAACATCATACACAGATTTTGTCCCTTGTGTGTCCTTTATCCAGATACTCCCACCGCCACACCACTGAGACCGATGTTACACTGTTTGTACGCTCAAAAGGTGTCCGTATTTTAAGTAAGAAAAGAATGACAGGGGAATAAGAGAAACCCAAATTATGCGCCATAACAACGCATCCCGACGACGCTGATGCTGAAACGTATGAAAACCAGCCAAGTTGGATGAGAAAAGTAGAGAATAATCTTTGATTGTGTGCGGCTTTTATGGCTTCGCAACTTGCTCCTTCCGGAAGAACTTGAAGAAGCCGAACGGGATCACCAGCTGGAATGCCAGGCATATCCAGAACCACTTCTCGGCCACGCCGGGCATGACGCCCTGGCTGAAGTCGGGGAATGTGACGGTCGCGTACTTGGCGTTGGGGCACGTCGCCCTCGCCAGCATCGTGACGGCGGAACCGATGGCCTGGGAGCCGATCAGCACCGCCAGCACGTGCTGCCGCGTGAGAGTCGCCAGCAGCATCATGCCCAGGCCGACACCCTGGATCGCGTCGAGCAGACCGAGCCACAGCCAGATGCAGCGCGACAGGATGGCGGAGCCGACGGGGGAGGCGACCCAGGGGAGGTACCAGCCGATGCCGGAAACACCCCAGAACATTTGGGCCCAGCGAGGGGCACCAAGGCCAATGGCGAAGATAGGGAGCAGCCAGGTGTGCTCATCCGAGAACAGGGAGAAGATGTATAGGATAATGGTCCACAGGACAACGAAGAAGCCCAGCGCGAGCAGGAATACGCCCCAGCCGGGAATGTATTGCGAGCCGAAGAGGAACTGCCAATTGCGGCCGTATGGTGCGGAGAGCCAGTAATTCTGGATGATGATGGCGACGAAGAACCAGGGGACGAGCTTTCGGTGGAGGAGCGAGATGTACAGGCCGGGAATAGACTCGGGGGATTGGCGGTAGTAGTCGGGCAGGCCGAGGAAGAGGATGACGCCAACGGCCCATAGGATGACGGCGATGGGGCAACAGACCACGACGGCGTACGGGATGCTAGTGTTGGGTACGAAGCTGGTTATTGTTGCCGCGGACATGGCCACCAGCGAACCCCAGTACCAGAGCATCAGGGAGTAGACAGAGGCGATGCCGGCAACAATGATGGCGCGAATGATCCACTGACGTGTTGGCGAGCCACCTATCAAAGCGACACTGTCAACAGCTGGTCCAAAACGGGACGAACCATGAGAAATGGGAACAAGACTTACCTTCGTCACCGAAGTTGAGCGCAAACATCACAGCTCCACTACTAGCTCCGGCGGCATACAAGGCAGTCGCGGTAGTCCGAACTGCCTCTTGCACCGCACCGTCACCGAGGAAAGGCGCAACACCAAGAAGCATGAAGGCCAGTCCAAAGAACAACCATGGCAGAGTGATGGCGTACAGAGACTTCAGGTGCCGAATCATAAACCAATACATGATCGACGTCAGCAAGTAGACAGAGCCGATGATGTACAGCTTCTCTGAAGTCTGCGATGACTCGCCCGTGAGCAAGACGATCTGGTACGAGTTGACCGACATGATCTGGCCCAGCGCCATTAGGAAGGCGTAGACGGGCCAGTCGCCAATTCTGATTGAGAGGATTCTGGTGATCTGCGTTAGCGTTATGTTGTCTTCACAAGTCCATCTCCATGAGTCCATAGAGCAGGGTTCAACTTACTTCCTTAGACCTGTGGGCGCCTTGTAGCCGTTGCCCAGCAAGAATTCATCATCAACATCTGGTCCGCTGGGTGAGCCCGCTTCCGTACTCATATAGGTCATGGTGCTGTGGGGAGTAATACTGCGATGTCGCTGCCTTCCCCGGCTGACAACCGACGAATTTCTGCTCTTCCCATCCCTGCTCTCGGGCCTCTTGAGGCCCAGGCCATTGGGGCTGCGCGCCCTGCTCACGTCGCGCCGGCCCAGCTTCGCGTCCCGGTACCGCCGGAACCATTCCTTCTCACTCTTCTTGAGGAACTCTTCGATACAGAGTTCGGTGTGCGAGTTCTTCGCCGTAATCGCAGACAGTTTTTGTTCGAATTCCGCGTAAAACTCTCCGTTGGTGTCGTTGAAGGTCAGGTCAACCTTCTGGAGCTTCATGTCTTGCCGTTCGCCGACGACGTCCGAAAGAGACAGTTGACTGCTATTGCGGTTGCCCTGCTGGTAGAAACTTGGCTGCGGGAGGGGCAGGCCGGCGACAGAGTCACGCGAGTCTGGCAGGCCGGGGCTCATAGGACCATCGGCCTGGGCACGCATGGCGAAACTGTCGAAACTGGCCACGCTGATCGCTGAGTTTCGTGCGGACCCAGGCTCGAGGTTGGTCCATGGGAACTTCGGCGTGTTGAGGCTCGGGGAGGAGACGCCACTGGGTGACCGCAGACCAGGAGATGGGAGTCCAGCAGTCGAAATATCGGGGGAGACGTTGTGCAGCAGTGAGCTGCGCACTGCTTGTGGCGAGGAGATGGAAATTTGGAACCCAGTATTGGGTGTGGCTGGCCTGGACGTGCCGGGTGTGTCTGGGCCCTCTTGATGCGATGCAGTATTGAGCGATAACATTGACCTGCTTGTCAGCTTCTTCTTCTTGCTTGCCTCCTTGTTCGAGATCCGGATCGACTCATCGTAGAGGCAGTCGATCTGTTGAATCCATTGCTTGACGGGGAAACGTTGTTTCGCGCTCCATGCACGCATGAGCGCACGCTTCGGCTGCTTAGAATCCAGAGCCTCTTTAAGAGCGTGTCTAAATTGATCCAGCAAGTGAGCAGGGGACATAGACTCGACGGTGAACCAGAAACCAGGCATTTGACCAAGACCACCAACCCTCGCACCAACACCCAGCGCACCCTTCCTACCGAATTCGACGGCAACAAGCCCAAAGGGCTCGTCACGCGACGGAATCAGCGCGAACTCGGCACCGCTGAAGATGTAAGGCGGCAACTGGGTGAATTCAGGCTTGGAGAACACCCGCTTAGGGTATACCTCCATGAGTTTAGCAAGCTTCAAAGCCGCAAACTTGCCGTATAAGTCAATAACGGGACCGATGCAGATAAGTTGCGTCTTGGGATACTTTTCCAGGATGCTGGGGAAAATATCGGCGATCAAATCCACACCCTTTTGGAGAGACCAACGGCCGACAAATACAAACAGATCTGCTGTGGGGTCGATTTCAAGACCTGCCCATTCTTGAGCCTTCATTCGGAGTTCTCCACGAGCGCCCTCGAACTCGGCGTCGACCTCAATGCCGTCCTTCTTGCTGCTTCCCTCGTCCTTGTCGGGTTCCCAGGCGGCCGTGTCTGAAGGGTCTGGGTTGGGGAGCTGCCCGATGGCTTTCAGACTCCAAAAGATAGGGTATCGAGCCAGCGACCGGTCACCGTACTTCTTGGACACACCCACAGCACCAAAGCCTCGTTGGTGGTACCGCAGGTAGCTTGCACCAGCGTGCAGAAGGTTGAAAACAGAGCCGTACTGGACATACTTCTTCACAATGTCAATTGGCAGGCCGAACACATCGCAAACCTCCTTAGTCTCTTCGGGGCTGCGCATGGGCCAAAGTCCTTGAAATTCGGCGTTGTGAAGCGAGAGACAGACGGGAATGGTCTGAGGAAGCAGGTAAAGAGGAGCAATGGCACCGTGGTAATCGTTGATGTGGTAGATATCAACTGGGAATCGGCGGATGGTTTCGGCGATACAGCTATTCCAGGCTGCATAAAGGATACCAGATTCGACATCGTCCATTCTTGCGATGTAAGGCTCGGCCTTGGTCTGCTGGCGGAAAATCGGTGCGTCCAGGAGAACATAGGTGATGTTCTTGTATCTGTGGTACTGGACATGGACCTCGTAGGACTCCCCCATGATTTGCACAAACATCGATTCTGCTGGCTCGTCCATAGGGTAATCGATTCCACCTATGCAAGGCACCACCCAGATCAGGTTGACGTGGTCCAATGCTGTGCTCATCAACTTGGCCATGACACCAAGACCACCGATTTTGATGCCAATCTTCCAGTCGTCAATATTGTACTCCATAGTTGCGATCAAGACTGTCCTCTTCTCGCCAGTGGCCTTAATGGCAGGCACTGGGGTCGAAGCTGGCGAGGGCGAAATGGCGCGCAAGGCGATGCTGTACTTCTCCTTCTTCTCTGAGTTTGAGTCGGTCTTCAAGATAGCACCCAGAGAGAGCCAATTCTTCGGGTTTGTTTTGAAACCTCTCTTGTTGACTTTGACCTGGTAGAAGCCGCGGACATACACCCAGCCGGCCAGGGCTGCCAAGACGATGGGGAGGATTCCAAGTAGGAAGAACAGGAAAATTTGCAGATACACAGTGCCAGTTGGCTTGGCCTCGATCCTCCAGCTTGCATCGTTGACGACCAACTTGTAAGACAAGCCTGGCCACGAAGGAATCGACATATTGAAGACGTTGGTTGACAGACTGCTTGGCGACAATCTATCAAGGATGTTATCCTGATCAACATCACCAAAGATGAAGGTGGTGTCAGGCTGGCCGTCGGGGTTGACACCCCAGATGTTCACCTGCACTGATGCAGGCCATTCTCGCATGAAATGCATTTCCCAGGTGTGGTCAGCCGCGAGAGTCATAGCGCTTGCCGCTCCACGGTCGTATCCCCACATGTTGTAGTCACCATGTAGGAACACGTGGGGGAACTGCCGCGCATACTTGACGTCGGTACTGTCGCCATGCTGGATGAAGGCAGACGATCCGAGAGGCTGACTCCAATACTGGACCATCAGGTGGTGGCCATACCATGCCTGGTCCTCAGTACCTGACCAGGTCTGAGATGTAATCTTTTCGAAATCGCCTGTGTAGTCTTTCCAGTCGCTCCAGCTTGACCCAAAATTCGTGCTATACCGCCACTGAGAAGCGCCAGGGGCACTGTGATTGACGTAGATAACATCGTTGGCCACATGGAGGATGGCAGATGAGTAGTTGGCTATCTCGGGGAAGACGACAGGGTTGTTGGGCAGACCTCGTCTGAGGAGGAAGTGGTCGGTAGCATTGGTTGATGTCCCATCCGTGCTTTCGGGCGCCTTGACTGTGAGCTTGTGTACGCCGTCAACGACACCGGATAGGGTAGCGGCCCAAGTCCAGATAGTGGGGATGTAGCCAGTAAAATCCCCGGTGATACCCTCGTCAACATTCGTACAGGTTGCGCTTCCCACGGTGACGAGCGACTGCGGTCCTGTGCCATCGATATAGGACGCCACGGAGATAGATTCGGAAACCGAGGTGCAATCCATCTCAGTTGAAAAACCAAGCTCAATGTCCACCTCAGTTGCGGTATTGACCGACGAGTCGATCTGGTAGTCGTGGCCGGGTGAGAACCGGGTGATCATGGGTCCAGGAGCCTCATATAGAGAGGAGGGCACAAAAACCTTGAATTCGTACGGCTGCATGGTAATGCTGCTAAGACAGCCCGCTGTGGCCTTTGTCCCGGTCCAGTTGGTGTTGGAGATGGCAGAGGACTCGAGAGTAAAGGTATCGCTCGAGTTCATCAGGTTACGCACCTTGGTGTCGGCATCATACGGGGAAATGAAGGCAGTACTGGCATCACTGCAGTCGAAAGTGTAGGTGGTCTCGTTCGGCTGGTTGTGATAGACCAGCCATACAGGCTTGCTAGAATCGTCAGACGCAGTGACGTTCTGTGTTGCTGTGTTGTAACCACGCGCAACGCTCCAGATGCCAAATTCGGTTTTAGAGGCAGTACCGTTGGGGTATTTGTAGGATGTCTGATTGGCAAGGGAAGCCAGGAGCCAACCTCCTTCGAGGACTGGGAAAGCGTCGCGCATGGCGAACATGTGCTTCATGGTGTTACGAATCGGGGCAGATGGATCGCGATGATCCAACGCCTGGGCCGCGTCATGACAGCCTTGTGTAGCCTTCGTCGCCGGCCAGTCGTTATAAATTGTGCTCCCCAAAGTATAGCAGCCGTGCCGCATGAAGGCCTGAGATGGCGAGAAGGCCTGCCGACCGTAGACGTAGTTGCCTGCGGTGCTGTCGACCAAGTACAGCTCCTGCTCCTCTCCATAGTAAACAAGCGGGATGCCTGGCATCAAAAATGTCGTTACCATGTAGCCAAGCATCATGCGCTGCGTTCCCTTCTCGATTCCTGGCCAGCGGAAGACGTCTTGATTCGTGACGCCGTAGAGATGTCGAGGGTCGAAGTGGCCATCGTTGGCGTTGTAAAAGTCGTTTGACAGCAACATCTCGTTCCACATTTCCACCCAATTTGTTGGCAGATCGTAGCCAGCCTCGAGGTTGCCAGTCATGCCCAGGAAGCGAGTCAAAAATCGGTACACCGAGTAGTGGAATGCTCCAGCATCGAGGCCAGAATTTCCTGCCTCACGAAGGAACATGGAGTCAGTGGAAGAGTCGTTCCACTTGGATTCGAGTTGCTGGGCAGTGTTGATGTCGTCCAGCCACAGGTCCTTCGAGCGGCCACGTCCAAGCCAAATAGACCCCAGTGTGTTACCGGAGGTAATTTCACCGACGACCATGAAGTTTTCCTTCCCGAATTCCCGGGCACATTCGCGCATCTTGCTGGTGAAGGAGGCTTGCGCATCCACCGTAACCTGCATGGCTTTGTCCACACGGAAGCCGTCAATATCGAGTGCGGCGATGGTCATGCACGAGAACTTCTCCAGACGCGCCAGCACCGAAGGGTTCCACTCTCGCAAACGGTCTTGCACGGAGGCGAACTTGGAAAGTTGACGCTTCCAGTCGGGGAAGACACCGAAAGCTTCAATGTCACCATACTGGTCGAAATCGCTGTCGTAGCAGCCCTTGAGACCGGAAGTGGTGGAATCCGGAACCAGGTTGCCGTCTTCATACCAAAAGGTGGGATATTCACAGGTCGCGTTATAGGTGTTGCCAATATCGAAATCAAGATATCGTCGAGATGACTTCCACTGAACTTTGTGCTCTTCCTCCAAGAATGGTGTACTTGTGTTCAAGTAGCCCTCAAAGCCGATCAGATCACCGAGGCTACATTTCAAAGGGCTGTGTGAGTAATTGATCGTAGTCGGTGCAAGTCGGGATCATTTCAATTACTTACGTTGCCATGGTGTTGTCCAGAACAACATACATGTTTCGATTATGGATCTCTTCCACGACTGTCTGCCACATTGTGATATTGCCAAAATGCTTGTCAAGAAGTGTGAGATCAAGTGGCTGAGCGATGCTGTCAGCTGGTGCGGTCACAGTCGCGATGACACGACACTGGGAATGAAATCGAGTGGTGGCCTACTGAATATGCGTCTGCGCCCCATGGCTGGTTGATGAATGGCGAGCCGGCGATATAGATACCCTATTTCCGCGGTCAGAAACGAAGCTCTCCAAGGCAGGGCAAAGCTCCTGCGCCGGGGGGAGTCGCCCCAAAAGGGCGTTGGCTTGTGAGCTGTGTTACCTTGATGCCCATGCCAGCGATATAGTCCAAAGAGTCCACCAGCCCTTGGAGGTCACCGCCGTTGCGGATCTGAGTGCTCCTCATATCGGTCTCAAAAAGCGTCTGGTTCGCATTGTCGTTCGTTGGGTCGCCATTGACGAAACGATCTAGGAAGACGGTGTAGAAGGGAAACCTCCAGTTGGTAGGGGAGGTTGTGTAGGTGTGGTTGGTCCGTTCTTCTACGCTGTAGTCGAGGGGATTCGTAGCTGTCTTGTTCACATTAAGATTATATTCTACTTCAGAAAGAGTG
Source organism: Diaporthe amygdali (assembly GCF_026229845.1). Taxonomy (NCBI): domain Eukaryota; kingdom Fungi; phylum Ascomycota; class Sordariomycetes; order Diaporthales; family Diaporthaceae; genus Diaporthe; species Diaporthe amygdali. Next base: position 321,651 of record NW_026517049.1, on the reverse strand, counting down.
TATTTGAGGCCGTGAACGAAGGTATTGGAAGACGAGAAAAGAGCAATGGCGGAAAGCCACGCGAGAGAAAACATCATCACCACACAACAACAACGCACAGCTCACGGTGGTGTGAGCCGTGGTGAGCGTCTGAGGTGGTGATGAGAACAACGGCGAAAAAGAATGGCAGGGTGCTGAGAGTAGCACAACCAGAGTCTATCCTCCAACAAGAGCGAGTGACGACGACTATCAGCGAGTGACAAAGGTGAAGATGCCGAAAAGAAAAAGGGAAGACAATGGAAGCTTTCGGCGAGCCACAATATCCCACCTCGCGCAACCCTACCGTCGGGCCCTCCCACTCTGGCACTCAAGGGGAACCCTTGACAGGCCCCATGTTGACAGTGCGACCCCTGACCGGCCCAGCAGCAGGCGCAGGAGGAGGAGGAGGATTCGAGACTTTGCCTTTGCCTATGCCTCCGCCTCCGGCTGGGCCGAGCTAAACCCGGCCAAGCACTCGCTTGTGCGCAGGCGGTATCCACACGAGGCTGCAGCAGCGGGAACCCATGGAACCCAGGCCCCCAGAAGTGCCCGGGAGAGAGTGTGGTGACTTGTCAGGCGAGTGAGAGCACCCATTTTCAGCCACACGGGGGATACAAACGCGGACGCGAGATAGGGGGGTGGGAGAGGAGCAGGGATTCCTGCGTCTGAGGCAGATTTCATCGGCTCGCAGAGTGGGGTGGGCGTGGCGATTTAGAGACCAGCGACAGTGACATTTTGGGCGGTGGAGGTGGATACAGACCAGACGAGTCTGCCAGTCTGGACGTGTCGTTCCCCCTGGTGGTTTCTGAGGATTCGAGGATTACTGTGCTAGGGCGCGCCGTTGATGGGTGCGGTTGAACGGTCGAAGTGGAATGACTGGATGGCCGGAGAAGTACCGGGAACATCTCTGCTGTCAAGCGCGGCCCCGAACAGGCTAGAACCCAGCATGGATCGAACCCTACCGTGCGCGGGACAGGACACCTCGAGGACACACACTGTGGGGAGGTTGTCTCATTCCCCTTTGTTGTCTGTTCTCTCTTTCTTTCTCCAGGACCAGGGCCAGGACCAGGACGGGCGGACTGTCCAGCGTTGTTCGCTGTCGCCTTTGCGGTTGGGGCAATTTGTGGGGGGTTCCACAAGTGCCAATCCGAGCATGCTGTGGGACTACTGGGCTGCATGCGCGTTTGTGGTAGGCTCAAATCGAGGGCAATCCGATCCAACGGGCCTGAGGTTCCCATCGCCATTGCTGTAGCCCGAGCCTGGTGTTGCACCTGTCGGCAATCCCAAGTGCTGACCACCGGATCTGCCTGCTCACAGGCAGTGCAGCAATGCAGTTGCAATCAATCGTGACCATTGGACGCGGGCCGGCTAAGATGTGTCAGCCCGTGCTTTCAGTCTGCCGTGAGGCTGAACTTGGGTGCTGAGTGTGTCTTGTCTCCTTGCTTTGGAAGGCGGGCCCTCATTGGATGATTTGGGTTCTGATCTGATCAGCCAAGACAGGGTAAAGTGATGAGTGATGTCGGGACGGATCCTCCTGCACAATCCTCCAACCGTGGATTCGTGGGCCGTCGGCCATCGACCATCGATCATCGAACATCAAGAAGCAACCCGCGCGAATACGTGATGATGATCAAGACGATGTCGATCGCGGTCGACCACCGCGTTGAACACAGTAGACTACGTGCTGTATGGCACTGCCGAGGTGTCTGGCTGCGCCGTGCTGTGCAGTGCAGTGCAGTGCAATGCTGTGCAGTTTGGCAGCAGCCCACAGCTCGCGTGGACAGACCAGGCTGCTGACAGGTGTGGTGCATCGTGCTCTGCTCCGTACAGTCAGCCAGAGGGTCGGACTGTACAGTCCCAGACATACGGTTTGCTTGTGGCCACGATTCGGAAGATAGCAGATGGCAGATGGCAGCTCGCAGCAAGCATCAGCAGGCTAGAGCAGCACCAAGCAGGGCCCCCAGCTGGCAGAGAGATGACGATCATGCCTTGAAAAAGCAGGGAAGCTGGGACCGGCCCACCACTGTGTAGCACACAAGCATCGCTTTGGGTAAGGTGTCAGGGCAAGCAAAGATGGGCCTGCTGCGGGCTTGCTGTACGTCTCAGGGACCCCCCTGCTGGTGTGCAGACGATACGAGGAGCAAGCGGCACCTCGTCAGGGGTTGCAGCCACTCAGACGGACCCTTCCCGAATCAGAGAGGGCCGCCCTATCAGCGCATTAAGGTTTTAAATTCTCATCCCTGTCCCCTACCGACCGTGGAACCGCGTCCACCACCGCACAGTCGCTTCTTTTTCTCAAAAATGATCCTTTTTTCTAAACTTGGTATCATGCCCCATCACGGTTGGCACTGTTGACTCGCAGACTCGCTCGCCCGCCGCTGGGCCCTGCCTGCACTGCTCATCTCTGGGCTCTCTGCCTCTGCGCCCACTTCTCTCAGCTGCTCCAGTTCTGTCTCTGTCTCGCTCTCTCTCTTTTCGCCTACGCCCCCCCCTAATTGAGGTCGAGTCAGTTTATTAGTAGTAGGTACCAAGCCTCTTCCCCTGGACGAAAAGGGTCCAGAAGTTCATGCGACAAATGGAAAATAACATCAGACGAACGAGCGTTGATCCCTTTCCGCCCACCCACCTGCCCACTCAAAACACCCACACTCGTTGTGAGCTGTGTTCTGGACAGTCTGGAGAGCCCGTCAATCAGTCTGTCACCCATCGATCGGCAAACTTTAACAAAAACTTTGCTTAGACGCTCTCTGCACTCGCTGATCACAATCACACACCCTCTCTGGCTGTCTTATCACGAGGTGGTCTGGGTGCTACACAACCTCCACGCCCATTTGGCCTCTCGCGCCCAACTGGCGAATGCCATGCCATGCACGAAATCCGGCTATGGGCCCCCGACGGGTCACATCGCCGCTCAAATCAGACCAACCACTCAGGCGCCTCGTTGCAATCTCTGGATACGATACGGATAACCACCGGTCTGCTCCCCCAATGTCCACTCTGCCACTCCAGCTCTCACTAGCACTAGCATCGGCGCGGTAGAGTAAAGGGGCCGGCAGCCTAGCCTGATAAGTTGCCTTTTTGTCCACTATCCAAGTACTCTGTACACAGTACAATTCCCAATTTGCCCCCTCGTCCACCATCCGACAAGCCTTGTGCCTGTAGTTTCTTCTCTCGAAGGGGGGGATAGGGGGGTCCTCGATGCTGCAACGTGACGGCCCCATCCCGGACGCTTCTGGAAATCTCTGCCGGCCTTTCGGGGCAATCACGACAAATCATCACTCGAGCCTTTGATTTCTTTGACCCTCCTCATGACGCCCCTCTCTGCGCTTGGCAGGGCATGTCTCTCGCTTTGTCCGAGCTGCCGAGTAACCGCAAATACGCCGTCGAGCAAGAAGGGGAAAGATCACTGGGCAATTGTGGGACGCTGGTGCTGGCCTTTATTCGGAATACGGGTGCGCGTCAGGTTACTATGTTGATCCCCCCCTGGTAGTCTGGGGCGGACCTCGGGAGTACGAGAGACGAACAAGCAATTTACCAACACAGACACTCCTCCACAAGTCGTGGGTTGTAAGTCTGATTAGGTTTCCTCCATCCCTACTCCAGTTCCTTCCCTTACACGATCCTCTTCTTTGCGATCAAGTAGTCTTGGTCACCTCTCATCGTGCCTTGAACCACACACATTCGTTTGACCCCTATTTGGTGATTTGTCGTGGTAGTTCGGACTCAGGAGAAAATATACACTCGCACTACGCGCCCAACGTTACGCGTCCAGAATCCACAAAGTCCAGTCAGTCGTTTAACTCGCACACAACACACACAGGCACCATGCGTGCTGTTTCGCTCGCTTTGACAACGGCTACGGCCCTTCTCAGCGTCTCTGACGCTGCTTCTTTGGAACAATGGAAGTCGCGCTCCATCTACCAGGTCGTCGTCGACCGTTTCGCCAGAACCGATGGATCAACCACAGCGGCCTGCGATGAACTTTATCTCTTCTGTAACGGCACATGGACTGGTCTTATCAACGGTCTGGATTACATCCACGGTTAGTACTCTTGAACCCAACCGAAACCTTGCTCCCCCAAAACCAGGGTGGTCATTGAGAGGAGGGCTGATGCGAATTGCAAATTGCAGACATGGGCTTCACTGCCGTACAGATCAGCCCCGTCGTAAAGAACATCGAGGATGACACCGCTGTGGGTGAGGCGTACCATGGCTATTACTCACAGGATCTTTACGCCATCAACGAGCACTTTGGCACGGCCGACGAGCTCAAGAAGCTCGCCGATGAGCTCCACAACCGTGATATGTACCTCCTAGTTGATGTTGTCGTCAACAACATGGCCCAAAAGTTCAACAACACCATCCCGCCCGACGTCGACTACTCTGTTTTTGAGCCCTTTGACAACCAAGACTACTTCCACCCGTACTGCAACGTCACCGAGTGGACCAACGCGACAAATTACCAGGACTGCTGGCTCTACCCCTATGGCGTCGCGCTGGCTGACTTGAAGACCGAGGACGAGAAGGTCGTCGAAATGTTCAGCTCCTGGATCGAGGAGCTCGTTGCCAACTACTCAATTGACGGCCTGCGTATCGACGCTGCCAAGCACGTCGACCCGGAATTCTTGCCAACTTTCGTGGCCAGCTCTGGTATCTTTGCCCTTGGTGAGGTTCTCACTGGTGAGCCCGAGGACTTCTGCCCGTACCAGACCCAAGGCTACCTGCCCGGCATGCCCAACTATTTGGAGTACTACCCCATCATCGACGCCTTCAACGACGGATCCATGAGCGCGATTGACACGATGCGTGAGCGCGCTCGTGGAGCTTGCAATGACACTCTGGCTCTCGGCTCTTTCGTTGAGAACCACGATATGCCTCGTTTTGCTCACTACAACTCTGATATGGCGATCGCCAAGAACGCCATGGCCTACATCATCCTCAACGACGGCATGCCCCTAGGTAAGTGACCCGAGTCATTCGAGACCTTCGGGTAACATTGGAACCCCGAAGTCGATCATCGCTGGATTATCGACAGATTTGCTAACACGTGACCCATTACTCCAGTCTACCAAGGCCAAGAACAGCACTACTCCGGCGGCGACACACCCCAAAACCGTGAGGCCATCTGGCTGTCGGGCTTCAACACCTCGGCCGAGCTGTACATCACGGCTCAGAAGCTCAACAAGGTCCGCAACACGCTGATCGGGCTGACCAACACCTCCGACTCGACCTACGTCGACTCCAAGGCCCAGACGCTCATGACCAACGACAACCACCTGTGCCAGGTCAAGGGCCCTGAGGGCTACCAGATTGTCAGCTGCATCGTCAACCACTCGTCCTCGGGCCCGTCCTACGAGCTGTCCATCGGCGGCTTCACCGCCGGCGACCAGGTCGTCGAGCTGCTGAGCTGCGGCACCAGCACCGCCGACGACACCGGCAACGTCACCATGTACATGAACCGCGGCGAGCCCAAGGCCTACGTCCTGCAGAGCCTGCTGTCTGAGATGCCCGGCTTGTGCAACACCACCACGGACGCCAAGACCGCCTCGGAGGAAGGTGCCGCCGCCGGCATGAAGAGCAGCCTTGCTGTGGTCTTCACCGTTGCCGTCGCATCTGTCATGATGCTGCTGTAGACGGGAGCGTTTGTCTTTATTTTAAGTTACGGACGGATTGGCCGCGGGTATTAATTTACTGATGCTTCGTGCTTGATGCTTCGTTGCGTTGCGGTGGGGGATAGGTGGTGCGGTGGACTTTTATACTTTTGCGTGTGCACATGTTGCTACTCCTGCGCGTACATATGTTCCATGAAAATTGCTTTTTTGATATCCAGACTTACGTACATGACATTAATTCATTAATAATATGAACGCTGTCTTATATCATCCATGGGTACTGGGTATTGGGAATGGAGATCCCGGCCGGCGCACCCGGCGTTGTGGGACGAAACATTTGGGGTTTCCTGAGAGCCGTGGAGGGAAACAACTCATAGTTGTTCAATTATAAGGCCGCGACTTGGTCTGCCTCGAGAACGATCATCCCGAAACAATCCAGGACGTGTTGTAGTCGGAAAGCTGGTCCAGGATTCAAGGTTTCTGCTGCACTGCATTGGCGTTGGTAGGAGCGGCAAGATGCTGTATTATCAATATGTGTGATATATACCATTGGGCGCTTGATTGGAATGTATTTAACGGACACCAGCCCATCCGTAACGCAAAGTTACCTCACCATGGAATTTTGGGACCTCACATGAAGTTCTTCATTCAAAGAGTATGAGGCCCACCGCCCTGTCCCGAAGACAAAGGCAGGATTCCAGATCCACACATTTATTGGGAATGATAAAGCATCCACACGACGGATTATCCCAGAACGCTTCATCTTATGTAGGGCTTAGGAAGTTTCACATATGAAGGCACTCGGCCGAGTCGAAATGTTGCTCCAGTTAAACTTCCATGCCATCGTTTGGGAATCCCTGCGAGCTGCAGATTCTCCAAGAGCTTAACACGAGCCTCAAAACGGCCCTCGACGACATCTGGCAGACAGCGCCGGTTGTCCCCAGCAAACAGTCTGGCCAGAGCAAAGCTTTTACTCAACATGCTGTTGACACTGGCCGCCGTCATTGGTCTGGAATGAGATGTCGTCGCTTTCCTGCCGCGCCCACGCGAGGCTCACAGACACGTCCGAGCACCATGCGGCTCAGCGGGAAACCGAGGCCAGGGCGACAGCTTCCTGACCACAATCCGTCAACCTCGTGAAGGTTGACAAAGACTCAAGAAAACGGCCGCTAGCAGACGTTAGTAAGGGATATTTACGTGACTGCTGAACCTAGCTTGTAGCGGGCATTTGCTCACGGACTGACAGCAGTAGATAGTCGTCTACGTCACTTTGACAGCTCCATTCTCAAAGTTGAAAGAGCAGCAGCCCAGCTACAAATGTAAAAAGTATCCCCATATAGATACTCATTCTTTGTGTTTAGTATTCCAATCGGCCTTCAGAATTATCAATTGGCCTTCAAAATTATCAAGTGGATAGAGATTTGTGTTAAACTAAGAAGTCATAACCAAAAACCCCTAAAACACTCCCATCATGTCCTCCTTCCGCGCCCTCCGACCACTCGCCCGCCAAGCAGGCGCAGCACGTCAAGCTCTCCCCAGAGCAACAAACCCCATCCAGCAGCACCAACGGCGCTTCCTCGACACCTCGAGCGCACCGACCCTCTACTCGGCGCACGCGCGGGTCATCGGCGCGCGCACCGGCAAGGTGCACGGCGAGAACCTGGACGTGGAGCTGACGATGGCCAAGGCGCTGGGCGGCGCGGGGGACCGGGGCAAGACGAACCCGGAGGAGCTGTTCGCGGCCGGGTACGGGGCGTGCTTCCAGTCGGCGATGAACGCCGCGGCGGCGAGCATGGGCGTCAAGATGCCGACGCGCATGGAGGACTCGGTCGTCGAGACGACGGTGCACCTGGTCGGCGACATGAAGGCGCTGGACATGGGCCTCAGGGTCAACATGACCGTCAAGGTCAAGGGCCTGGGCCGCGAGGAGCTGGACAAGGTCGTCGCCAAGGCCAAGGAGGTGTGTCCTTACTCCAGGGCCACCCAGGGTAATATCGACACGAATATCAAGGTTGTGAATTTCACGGATGGGGAGAATGATATCGAGGGGGACAACGCCAAGTCATACGGGACGAGCACATATGGTTGAGCCATCTGAGCCTTCGTAGTGGTCGAATCCGCTGTAGCGCTTTTCGCTCTGCTAGGTTGGAAATAAAATGTTTATTGATCTCATACTGTCTTGCTTTGCCCATCACCTCGCGTTCTTCAAGTCGGAAGGGTAATGTACACATGAACGTGTCACATTACGACAGTAGAAGCTTTATTGAGCTGGAAAATTGTATTAGCCTTCATGGTGGCTATCCACCTGATCCTCGGTCAAGAAGTCCTCGTCTATCGAATCCTGAACTCCTAGCCTGGTCAAAGCCGTTGTGTTCATGACGTGATGGGGTGCTTGTAGAATTGTAGGAAATGGGGCCCAGTCTCTCGGTGTGTGGCAGAACGCTTCTACTAATCACGCCTCGCCCCAACGTAGTCTTTTCAATGGAAACTCTTCCGCCGTCGCATCAATACTCAACTTCTGATACTCAGGTAGCCGGACCACCTGAGGCTGGGGTCTGCTGGCTGGCCGCCGCGGTCGTGCCCGCCGTACCCACACCTGCACTCGCAGCACTCTCCCCGACACGAACCTCATCTTCGGGCACTCCTACAGCGACGCTGCCTGCAGTGCTACCAGCAGTACTCAGCATGCTTGTCACTCTCTCAGCCCTGGGGCCTGCAATCCCCGCTCCTCCGCCAGTAACATTCACGCTCGCCGTCGTACTAACACTCTCACTGCGTGGTCTCGTGTTCGCATCACTCGCCCTGCGTTCACGGACCAGGCGTTCCAGTTCCCTGATCCGTCTCTTCAGGGCGTCGTTCTCGCGCTTCACTGTTTCCAGCTCCTGGCGGTGGAATGCAGTCTCTTCGTACCTCGAGGTTACAGACATCATACTGGGGGATATCATCTCCGTCGAGCCGGCGCCGGGTGTTACCTGTGCGTGTGAGACGGCTTGCGAGGATGTGCCGGGCGCTGAGCGTAGGTGGAAGTAGCCTGCATGTGCGGCATCCGCCATGTGCGAGCTCGCAAATGAGCTGGCATGTGCTGGAGAGCTGCTCAAGCTTTGCCGCGAATGGCTTTGGGTGCTGTTCTGACGACTCAGAGCCGTGGCACCAGGCCTGATGGGCGCTGGTGAAGTAATATTGACCACTGATGTGCTTCCTGTTGTTGCTGCGATGCTTCGTGCGCTCGCACTTGAACCGCTTCTGGTATGTCGTCGCTCTCGCCCGCTGGTCTGAGATGGTATACTAAACCCGGACCCGGAGAGCACTGCGATTAGAGTTAGCAAAGATTCATATAACATGACATGTGCAATGAACATCAGAAGAAAGACAGTGTAGCGCAGCCCCTGCTAGCCATAGTCCAATCCACAGGCTGTCCCTAGATATTGCGGTAGCTGCAATTTGACACCCAGAGACCTAGGACCAGTCATAGTAGACTGCCTGACCCGAGCAAGCCGGCCTTGTACAGGATATCTTCCGACAAGAATGTGGTGGGCGAGATGATCAAACCCCAGAGCTGACATATGTTGTGCTTTGCCGAGAATGGGAATCATAATCCTGCGAGCTGCTTACAATGTTGTCTGCCATCCGGAATCATGGGGATCGTAGACGTGGAGGAATCGGCGCCAGATTCACTGGCGGAGGCCGAGGAGGCTTCATTATGCTGTCTCAAGATCTCGAGTTCGCGCGTAAGGCGGTTGACCTGTTTGGTTGGTACAGTGTCAGCAGGTGACTTGATCAAGGTAACGCGCTGTATCGAAGCAGGTACATACCACGGCCTCCTGCTCCTTCTCGATTTGCTGGTGAAGCTCAGCAGCTGTAAGTGGTTGAGGGTGGCGTGTCGGGCCTGGGCCAGACTGCAGAGACGATGCATCTGCTGGTGGGTGTGGCACACTGCCTGTCGCTGCGAGGCGGGGCGACGGGAGAGATGCAGCCGCAGGAGCACCAGTATTCACAGCATTCTGATTTGATGGCAGGATATTAAGGGCGGGATCTGAGGTCGTGGGCGCATGGCCGGGGCCGGGGACTGGTGGTGGAGGCATTTGCTGAGATGAGGCCCGCCGAGACAGAGCTAGAACGTGAGGTGACGGAGGGACCGAGTTGAGGTCCGGCATTGCCAGAGGTTCCTGAGACCTTGGAAGACGGTGGTGCGATACGCGACGATGATGCAGGTGTGGGTCCTGCAGCCTGGCTTTGGTCGCGCTGGTGATCGTGATGGTGATCGCGTCGTGACAACTTGGGGCGGGGTGGGGTTTCGAGCAGTCAGAAACACTTGGTGATTGACGGCCGTGAGATGACAGACACAAAAAGAAAGGATGTCAGGCCGGTCATCTATGCAAGGGAGGAGGAGTGGAGGGACCACATTGAGACAGTCCTCTCTCCTGGACAACACACCAAACAAACAAACATACGAGTAGAAGTGAAGTGTTACAGCAATACCTGTTAGAGCACTTGCTGATGTTGCTGCGGAGGCTGCAGGGGTTTAGATTGAGGATTCATACGGCACCAGGCTGTTCTCATTCGACTTGGCATCTGGAAGGTCAGACCGATGAGCTGGGAGACATGGCTTGTCGCCTGTGTGCACATGTGCTACACCGTCGGTACGCCTGCATGGTACCTGGAGAGACTACCACCAAAGACTACATACACAAGTTGTACTGTCACAGCCTGGGTGTGGCATAGTCTACAAAATACTGAAGTATAGAGAGAGCACCAGCTCGAATCCATCTCTGCAGCAGAGTGAATCCAGCAAAGTGCAGATGCCTACAAGCGCAAGTGCTGGTCTCTAGTGGGCGGGCAATGAATGCCATTTCGATGTGCTGCCAGATGGGCGAAATGATATCATGGTGATGTCTCAACCCCTCTGACGTCTGTCTTTCCGAATCAATGGTGAGCAACCACACAATCTGGCTTGCCTTTTAAGGATCAGCCTCTTTCTCTCAAGTTGAATTTCTTAAGCTAAACAATCTAAACAAACCAAACCTTTCAAGCTCCTCATCATCTCTGAAGTCTTCAAATCCAGCCCACCATCCATTTGTGTGTAAGTCAGGCACTGTAAAACCCCGCCAAGGTACTCGGTACTGGAGCGTGCAAGGGAAGACAAAGCTGATCAATGAGTTCAGCTTTCATCAAAAACAAATTTTCCCTACTCAGCGCCATTCAAAATGTCGAGCACCGAAGGCCGCCAGTCTCCTCCCCCTGAGCAGCAGAGCGGAGCTCAGCTCAACTCCGTCCCAGGACAGGGCCAGGGCACCGACGACGCCACCAACAAGGAGCAAACCAACAGCTCTGGGCTTGAGGTATGATTGCCATGTCAAGCGGATGGACAGCAACGAATTGGCCTGCTAACGAGACATTTTAGAACCTGTCATCCAACCCCAAGGGCGTTCTGGACGATGCCGTCAAGGAAAAGTTCTCAAAAACATCAGACAGTGAGGGTACGAAGCAGAAGTAAAGGGTGCAGCTTGGTTTAGGTTGTTATAGGGAGAACGGACAGGACTCTCGTTTGCCAGCGCGCACAATAGACCAGGTCCTGATGGTAGATTAATGAGCAACAACATCATAATCTTCTGACCAGAAGTGTCACCGGTGCTTTCAACGTTTTAACATGTGAATGTTTCCCATGCAGGTATTGTTGGAAATAGATGGATTAGGCTCCTCCTAGATAAGAACGTATTGTCTTCCTCCTCATGTCTTACGTCGTGGAGCTTTACCTTACCCTTGAGCTCTGAAACGTAACGCACGGCAGACCTTGGGGAATATCTGAGGTAAATGATCTCGTCGTTCTTGGGAGCATGAAGCCACACGTAGAGGGATGCCCAAAGACGGACCATTTTCACATGCTTGCCCATTCCTGACCAGCCAAAGCATGACTAGTCTGTGGCAAAGGGCATAGGCAGATTCAACCGTTGAGACAAGAGCTGTCGTATTAAATGTGGCGCAGAGCGAAAGCTTGACGACAGCTTGGGCTTCTAAGTGCTTCTAAGCCCAGGCGAGCTGCGCAGCAGCAGGCGCAGATGAGGGGAGCTCTTTACTTACCCCGCGGGTCTTCCGCCATTTGCTCGCCTTTTAGCGAACACACTCCACCTGGGCACTACCAGCGAATGACGTATCCCGCCCCTTCCCCCCATCATCGCCAGCCAGAGTCATTTGTTGCCCCCCTAAGCTCCCTCCCTCGCTCGAATCTTGGCAGCTGCGCGTATCACATCACAAGCACTACCTAGACTAGTCTAATTGTTCTCAGTTGCTGTCTTCTCATAAAAGCCACACCTCCACGCATCTTCTTCAAGAACCTTCGCGTCTTCCAACTATCCAACAATCAGACATCAGCCACAGATCTACCTCCCCACTACAATCCTCATACCACCATTCAACCCCTCAACAACTTCATCATGTCTGCCACAACAGTTTACGTCAAGAACATCGCCGGTACCACGGATGACAAGGAGATCCGTGACTTCTTCAGCTTCTGGTAAGTACATGATTTTCCTCTGGAACGCCCTGCTCTCAAACTAACCGTCCCTCTAGCGGCAAGATCACCAGCCTCGACGTCAAGGCTGAGGGCGAGACCAAGTCCGCGACCGTCACCTTCGAGAAGGAGACCGCCGCCAAGACCGCCCTCCTTCTGAACAACACCCAGCTTGGCTCAACCCACATCTCCGTCGAGTCTGCGACCGGCTCGTCCCCTGAGGATGCTGATAACCACACCACCAATGCCGAGCGGGATTCCGACGAGATCACACAAGAGGAGAAGCCCCGGGCGCGGATTGTTGCCGAGTACCTCGCACACGGCTACGTCGTTGGTGATGCTGCGATCCAGCGAGCGATCGAGCTTGACCACACACATGGCGTCTCGAGTCGATTCCTGAACACTCTGACTGGTCTCGACAAGAAGTACCACGCCACCGACCGGGCTGTGACCGCTGATCAGAACTATGGCATTACCCAGCGGGCAAACACGCTCTGGTCTGGTTTCAACTCATACTTCGAGAAGGCTACCAACACCCCCACCGGCAAGAAGCTCGTCGACTTCTGTAAGTACTAGGAACTCCCTCACCCCTGACGAGTGAGTCAAAGCCGAGCATGGTGCTAACCATAGCTTCTATTCTAGATACACAAAGCCAGAAGCAGGTCACAGACATTCATACCGAGGCCCGCCGTCTTGCCGATCTCAAGAAGAACGAGCACGGTGGCTCTGCGTACAAGGCTTCCGGTCTGGAGCGCGTGTTTGGTGCTGAGAAGCCTAAGAGCGAAGCTCCCTCCTCCGGCCCAGGTGCTCCCGCCGCTCCTGGTGCTGCCACCACGACGGAGACGACTCAGCCCGTAAAGCCTGCTGAGGGTGGTATTGGCCTTCAAGAGTCTGCTACGATTCCCCCGCCTGAGAAGTCCGGTTAGGAAAGCGATGAGGCCGCTTAGCAGGAAGCCATTGGCGAAGGAACAGTGAGATATCACCGGGACGAGTGAACCACTGGAAGTGATGCTTACCTGAGAATTGCATGCGACGTTATGACTCTGCCTGATACGACCCCCTTTTAGTATGAAAGAAAGCCCTGACATGAATACCCCTTACCTGTTGTTGCTTTTGCAATGGACTATTAGTTGAGGAGGAATATCAGATAGTTCCTAAATTCAACTCGGAAATCTTTTACGCTGTGATCCTATATTTCATTCGTAATCGAACATCGACTGCGGTGTCTATGATTGTGCTAGATTTGCTATTTACACCCACGCACCTCGCCTCCGAAACTTGCATGCTGTCCGCTTGACCACTTGAGATGAAGCACCTTATTACCCTGTTTTAAGCGTCGCGTCAAGGCGCACTAAGTTGGCATATACACACAGAAACTAGGGGCAGTATCACAGATAACCGGTACCGCAGCAAATGAGTGTGTCCATAGCTGGTTAACATGAATTCCACAAAGTAACACACTATCTGGAGCTCATTTTGACACCTAACACCGGTTGAAGTAGCTTCCAGAATTGTGTTATCGAGTCCTGATGGGGCAACAACGGTCTATCACCGAAACCACCAATTCACAGATCCATTCAGCCGGCCATCGCTAGAGTGGCTCTTTACACTGTGCCACCAGCCCTTGGGAATAAACAGCGCATCGCCGGAGCCCAGATGAGCCTCCTGCAAAGCCACCTCCGGCTCTTTCCAAACGGAATGGTGGAGCATTTCCCTCTCCGGGCCCTCCATCATCTCAGTGCCCCTGATCCGGGAGCTCCCACCCCATCGGCCCAGCCTCGCCTGCACGTGACGAAATACCGTGTCCCCGTCCTGGGGCGGTAGCAACCTCACGGTCTTGGAGCTGCGGAGCTGGACGAAGACGTTCGGGTTCGGGTCGCGATGCAAGGGCGTATACGTCGGTTCCAGCCCGAGCCAGATGGAGGAAGCGTAGATGTCGCCCTTGCCTGCCTCCTTCACGATGCGCGGTGCGGGTAGGTCTTGAGCCAGGTCTCCGGGCAGGTCAGGCAGGGAGCACTGTGCTATGTAGAGTTGCCGCATGCGAGATGGTTCCTCCGCCTTTGCGTTGTACCTCAGAGCAGCGAGCAGTAAGGCCAAAGGGGCTTCAAAGCGGAGTAGTCGCTGCTCCAGGGCGCCTTGAGGCTGCATGTCCACAAACAGGAGCTGTTGGCGCAGGTGGTCAGCGAGAGCTTGCTCGACCGTCGTTCTGGTAGTGTCACGGCTGCCGGAGTCGAGGAAGTTGATGAACTGGCGAACAACCTCCCCGGTACCCTCGTGCAGTTGCGGATACATGAGCTCGTAGGGCATTGAGGCCATGGAGAAGCCTTGGAAGTAGCTAGAAACCACCTCTGTGAATGAGGAGGTATGGTCATCAGCCACTGGCTGAAACCATTTCTCTATGGCTGGCATGCGTGTAGGGCCCTCATGCGATCTTTTCATAAGCAAAGGCTTGCCTGCGTCAAAGGCAAGCTCCCTGAACCGCGACACATCGATGCTCCCATGGGACGTCTCTACCGCAGCGACCTGCTGGATGAATGGCTGACTGCTGTGACGTCGAATTTGAAAAGCACTCCATGAGGGCTTATGGAGCCTCCCGACCCTGCCGAGTGTCGTCTTCATCCGGATTATTGCTCTGTATTCCTGCCGGCATCGCTGCATGTGACTGAGCACAAGACACCACTGCCGCAAAAACGAACGGCCAACAGTTGGAATATGAGCGTCATTCGTACATGTATAGACGTGTGTGGTCTGACATGATCCTGAAATTACGTATCAGGCAACCGACATGCTTGCCATCGACGGCTGAAGGTAATTGCGTGGCCGACCGTCGAAAGCAGGCTTTAAAGCTGAGGTATACACAATACGCTGCATGCGTAGTCTATTTGGTCTCGTATCTAACCCAGGCAGAGAACGTGCCTGTTTAGAGGTGCACGGGCCACCTCCGCCATCCCACCAGCCAGCCCAGGCCGCAATTCCAGCAACCGATCTGCGCCTTTGACCTCCAGCTTGAAAGACCGCAAGAACAAGACATCGCCAAACAAAACAGCATTATCGTCTCCACTCCTCCAGCTCATCGCCTACATTGGCTCTGGGGAAGCGCTTCTATCTGATCACTTAGCATTTGGGCAACCCCG
This sequence comes from Diaporthe amygdali, assembly GCF_026229845.1. Taxonomy (NCBI): domain Eukaryota; kingdom Fungi; phylum Ascomycota; class Sordariomycetes; order Diaporthales; family Diaporthaceae; genus Diaporthe; species Diaporthe amygdali. Next base: position 306,379 of record NW_026517049.1, on the reverse strand, counting down.
GACATGCCAGCGACCCCTCGGGACTAGGCCCATCCCACTTTGCATCCCATCACAACGCAACGCCGCAACCTTGGCATACCCCCCACCAAACGCGTCTTTTTGCCCGGCGCATCGACCAGACTCCCGCGATTGCCTTCCCAGATCGTTCTCCCTGGAGGTCCGCCGTTGTTCTCGCCGGTGTCGCTCTATTTTAGTCACTGAGTCAACATGTCGACCTCCTCAGGTCCACCAGAGTCCTGGATAGCATCCTTCTGCTCCCTCCTCGGCCACGAATATTTCGCAGAGGTCTCGGAGGAGTTCATCGAGGATGACTTCAACTTGACGGGGCTACAATCACAAGTGCCCATGTACAAAGAAGCGCTCGAGGTGAGCCACGCCCCGCCCAATCGTTTCGCAGGTCTCAGAGCGGGGGGCATTCTCTAACAGATGATACGCGTAGATGATACTCGATGTCGAGCCAGAAGACGATGAGGACGAAGAAGACGAGGAGGATGAGGATGAGGAAGACGTCAGTGGCGACGGCCTCGACCGGAGGCTTCCTGGAGAGCGCCGACATCACAGCAGGATGGCTAGCGACCTTTCGGTCATCGAATCCTCGGCCGAGATGCTCTACGGCCTCATACATCAGCGATATATCTGCTCGCGCGCAGGCATACAGCAAATGTCGGAGAAGTACGAGATGGGTCACTTCGGCTGCTGCCCTCGGACGAATTGCAACCAAGCAAGAACACTGCCTGTCGGCCTGTCGGACATACCAGGCGAGGACACGGTGAAGCTTTTCTGCCCCTCTTGTCAGGATGTCTACGTGCCTCCCAACAGTCGTTTCCAAACTGTCGATGGCGCATTCTTCGGCCGGACATTTGGCGCCCTGTTCCTCCTCACATTCCCCGACTACGATTACTCAAAGCACGGTGCCGACCTGATGTCCTCTAATTCCTTGCACATAAGCCGCCGGTCGGGCGACGATGACTGGATGGTCAATGGCATGCATGCCAGGAACATTGCCCCAAGCCTAGGACCCGGCAAGATCTACCAGCCAAAGATTTACGGCTTCAAGGTGTCAGAACTTGCACGCTCTGGTCCACGGATGCAATGGTTGCGCGACAAGCCCGCGGACCTGTCTGAGCTGGACGAGGCACGCCGATACGCAGAAGAAAACACGGATGACGACGAGAGCATGACCGGAAATTCTAAACCATCTAGGAGGAAGCCTCGTGGAAGTGCCCGCCTGCGCCAGAGACAACAACAAAACGGGAGCCCCATGGCTGTCGAGGCTAACGGCGCCGAGTCAGAGCTCTAGCCGCCCATGGCTCATAGACCGGGAATCGAGTCGTTGTACAAGGATGAGATCCAAGACCTCAAGGCCATTCTGACGTGCACTCTACCTGGGGCCACGAGGTCGGGGAGGCGCCAGCCCGAAAAGCCACGCCAGTCCCCCCCGAGCCTACGGACTCTGATAACCTTGCCCGTTTCATCCCCTCCACAGCGATATACCTCTGACCCACGAGGATCTGATGCTGGAGAGAATCTCCGCGAATTTGAAGAAGGGGAGGACTTGATTCTACTAGGCCCTCTCCCGCTTTAAAGAAGCGTGACTGGGGCCCTTTACGATGCCATACTGGACCACGAGGTCTCAAGAATCGTAAATCCACCAAAGACGAGCCGGGAAACCGGAGCGTGCAAGCCGTTGGTTATTTCTTTGGAACAGTGAACAGCGAGGCTTCATCAGAACTGCAGATGTCGGCGCAATTTTCCCAAGAGCAAGGAGCACGGCAATTGGTCGGGGGTTCGGGGATGAGCAAACCATGGGGACACGGGAACACTATTGGAGGAGCGAGGTGTTGGGCAGGATGCTTCAAGCTACACATTACTTGCATGCGGTCGGCGTTGTTCTTCACCCTCCCCTTCATGGTTTTTTGACATATACGTTTGTGTGGCAGGCTGGTCGTCGCCGCGGCCGCGACCGCTTGATCATGGGTCTGCTGTAGCATCATCACCACCGCCAGCAGCAGCAACAGCAGACGGCACAATCCACAACCTTTTTTTCCTTCTGTCCGTCTCAAGTGCTGTTGCCACCCATTTTGCTGATGCTGAGACCGTGATCGTCGCCGCATGTCTTACTCGGGCTCGTTGAAGCAGGATATTTCCGCATGAATAGACTAATATGAACAACCCTTTCCATGTTCTTCTTGCAGCAACCAGGGGATACGGTCACCGTCTGCAGCTCCCGACTGCCCTTGGAACATATGCAGCGTGTCCTGTGGACCACTGGTATCTTGCCTGCCTCGTGTATCTTTTTGATTTTCCTCGCCCTTTGCTTTGCTCTACCATTCGTGCTGAATTGCCCTTTGATCTGTCCGCCCTGACTGGAGCAAACACCGGCCGTATCTCAAATTTACACCGCAAGCCAACGGAAGCCTGCAGCGGCAGAGTATCAAATAGGATCCCAGCGTATGTGATTACTAGAACCATTGTTACAATAACGCCTTACTTTCCAATGGTCCATCGCATATGGCTCTGCACGCGCCTGCGTGGCTTAACTTACCTCCCGCATAGTTACATTATGGTCAGGCTATGCGGTAAATACCAGATTCACAACCACCAGCAGTTGAACTTTGCATGTATTCCATGGGCTAGGACGGCCGATGGCTTGTAATTTACTACTTACGGTCTGCGAACTCGTTACGTCAATATGTTGTTATTTGACTGTGTTAAGCCACTCCCAACATGTTGACAATACTTGGTGTGTAAATCCCCCTGTTGTCAGAGTGATGTTATAGTTCATCGGACCAAAGCCTTTGTAATTAGAATCCTGGTATCCAGCTGTACTCAATTTCTAAATCATCCGAACCTGCTTATTTTATTATCCGCTCCGACGGACCTCCTTCATGGACAGGCATATAGAGAGGTCTCAGAGACCCCCCGTCTTCGCAGGCATTCCCGTCGGCACCGATCAAGTTCCGGCTCCGTCCCAGCACGTGTTATTGATAAGCACCAGCCGGGCTGTGCAGTGTTTGTTGTCTCCTCCGGCCCCGGCTCGGCGGCCCAGTCGGCGCCATCTAGACTAGGACTTCTGTCTGACCTCTGTATATTGCCAGGTGGGTCCAGGCGGGATGATGCTGACGGCACAGAATACGAACGTGCGAAAGCGAAAGGGTAAAACTTGGTGTTCCACGGATAGCCGCGCCCTTGGGCGCCCTTGGCAATACATATCTATGACTCCTCCGCCGTGCGTTCCGCGGGGAGGAGCTTGCTCCAATCGGAGGGATTATCTGGCCTCCAAGGCCTGTCTTATCCTGCGGGAGCGGATAGATTTTCAAGGCTCTATTGTTTGTCTGCGTATCATCTTAAGGAAGGTTTTCGAATGTTCCTGCCGTGAGACCACCACCCCTGGCCACATGGTACGAATGCGGCTTAGCTTACGCCCGTCTGGAGGCTGTCACTGCTAGCCCGAGAGCTGGGATTGCTCCGGATAATCATCGGCTGGGAGGCAACATCCGTCTGACTGACTGAGTCAGTGGAACATGCCGCGGACGGGACGACTGTGTCAGTGTGGGGCCGTTGTTGAATCCGGACGATGGTGGTGCGTGGACAAGCACGACCAACGGCCGTGCCGAAGGTGTGACACAGCATTGGCGATTCTGGGGGGCGACTACATACCGTAAATACTGTACGTGTGCAGTGGCTCGAGAGTGGCACGAGTGGGTACGGACGGAGCACTGTGTGAGCCTCGAGTCTGTGGCAGGCTGTGATCCACCTCTTCTCGAGAGCGATCAGATATCTGGGCCACGTCGATCTTGACTTACAAGATGAACTAAGCTCGAGCCCTGTCTTATTGCTCGTAGTAACGTCCGATCAAGAACCCTAATTCCGGGCTCGAGGCTTGATAGGATACCTTCACGTAGGACAATGCCTCCTAGATCTGTAGTATCGCCTCTCGTCGATATCAATGCCGCTGAGCTGGCAATGCAGCAGCGCATCACCATCTCAGACCAAGTCGCTTCTAGCCCTGCCGTCTTTTTAGAGTTTCACTGACACGTCCTGGCCGTCCTCGTGCAGTGCAAGTCACACACACAAACTCGCCGCCAGTCCAGAGGGGTGGTGGCCGTGGTGGCCCAATTGGAGGCGGCAGGGGATGCCGTCTCGGGGACTAACAACTTACCGGTCTTGCGCATTGGGGGACGGCATGAGTCCTCACCGAGACGCCCGAAACCTCTGTCGATCTCCAACAGACCCACCGGCCATCTCCTGGGATGGGGTCAAAATACCATGTGCTGTGTATGCAGCAGGCAGACAGGGTGGAGAAGCTCTCGGTCTTTGTTGCCTTAAGTCCATACCAGGCTGGCCAAGGCCGACTATCACGGAGGCGGCGTCTCGAGTGGATAGAGTTTTCCTAATTAGTTGTGAGTATGTTTTTTTCTCTTTTTTTCTGTCTGTCTATCTGTCGGTCAAGATGGCTCACGATGGCTCATGAGGAAAATACTACAACATGTGCATTCTTGTGACTCCTGTGAGTCAGGCCGGGGTTATCCTGTCCCTGTCCCTGTCTCATTGTTCGCGTCCACGTCTATGTTCTCGTCGAGTTCTTAGCACGGTGTAATTCCGTATCTCCGTTGTTTTTCTCCCATTTGACGGCAGCCCACCTCCCTAATATGCAGTAGTGAATTCTATACTGCACCAGAAGAGCAAAGCAGTTACCAGTCCTTAATCTGTGGGGCTGCTAGGCGAAACACAGTTGTATCTAGACCAGTTATCGATGCCTGCCACGATCTGTACAGAATACGATGGACGTACAAGGCAGGGGAGGGGGGGGGGCAGAAGCCAATTCGAGCATCGAAGCTCGAGAGCAGGGCCGTTTGTGGGGCCCTGATGGATACACAGAGTAGGCATGGTGGGCGCCCGGTTGCTGTGGTCCGGCTCAACCCCATGCTCCTAGTCCTAGTCGAGTCTCCCGTCCCCAGTTCCCAGACCTGCCAGTCCCCCATCTCATGGCTCCCCTAGGCACTAGTTCTCCCAAGCTCCCGAGGGCCCTTGGACCTTGGAACCGTTGAAACGACAGATCCAGGCGAGGGGCACATGCTGTCTCGCAGAATTGGAGAAGAAACAAAAGTCAAATTGCCAGCTGGGGCTGTTCCAGAATACTGATTTATAATTCTAGGGCGGTATTGTCCCGGTCCAGCTACCGAGCCGATCCTCGGACTGCCGACCTCAGAATTTCTATGTATCCATCGCATACATCATCTATCTGAGCCGTGTTGCCTTCCAGGGCCGTGCTTGATAAACTTTGTTGTCGCGCCTCCCTTTCTCTACCCCAGGTTGCCGTCAACCTTGCCTCACACTCGAAGCCCTGGCCCTCACCCTGCCTTCATGGGAGGAGAAGGCCGTGTTTCATTAATCCACCTGCAATCGCCTCTTTGACCTTCACTGTCCCCCTTTTTTTGTGTGCCCTCTCTCATCGTTCCTTCAAAACTGGACGGGTCCGTTTTCAGACTCTAATTTCAAGAGGCCCACACACTACACCTACTTTTGACTGAGACCCAATCCAGACACAGACCCTCCCTGTCCATTTGTAATCCAATATCTGTGTTCGATATCAGATATCAAAGCCTCAGCATCTCTGACTTTCGCCTTCTTCCAATCGAGCAAGTCGCGTTGCATCGGGATATCCAGGCTTAAGGTTGGCCCTGCCCCGCGAAACCTTCTGCGCGTATCTGTCTTAATCGCGCCCAGATCGCTTGGCAGGAGCTTTAAAAAAAAATAAACCATGGAACCGGACGTGGAAAAGGCCGCGCTCGAAGCTCGAGATCAGGAGCACGGCGAGTTTTTGGCCCACCGCGAGATCGAGGAACCACCACGAAGGACTTCCACCGACAGCGACACCACCCGTGATCCTGAAGAGGAGCGGGAACAGGCCCGGCGCAACAACCCCCTGGGCTTGACCAGGACCAAGTCTGGCGTCTCAGTTGAGCAGGCCCGAGACGACTTTCAACAGCTGCGTCGTGAGATTTCCTCACTCTCGAGAGCATCCAGGGCAAGCCGCGAAGCCAGCCGCAAGGGCAGCAGGCATGACATCAAGCAGGAGAAAACCCACGAGGCTGTCGATGTGGCCGAGTCCGGCGGCACCTCGACCACTCTCTCCGACGATGAGCAGTTCGACCTGGAGGGAGCCCTGCGGACGGGCTTGGACGCCGAGCAGCAGGCCGGCATCCGGCCCAAGCACATTGGCGTTTACTGGGACAACTTCACCGTCAAGGGAATGGGTGGTTTCTCCAACTATGTCAAGACCTTCCCGGACGCATTCATCGACTTCTTCGACGTCATCTCCCCCGTCAAGAAGGTCCTTGGGCTTGGAAAGAAGGGCTCCGAACGCGCGCTTTTGGACAACTTCCGCGGCGTCTGTCAACCTGGAGAAATGATCCTGGTTTTGGGAAGACCCGGTTCTGGATGCACGACCTTCCTCAAGACCATTGCGAACCAACGCTATGGGTACACGAGCATCTCTGGCGAGGTGCTCTACGGCCCGTACGAGGCCAAGGAGTTCAAGCAGTACCGAGGAGAGGCAGTCTACAATGCCGAGGACGACCTGCACCACCCCACCCTGACTGTGGAACAGACTCTCGGCTTTGCATTGGACACCAAGACTCCCAAGAAGCTTCCGGCCGGTCTGACAAAAAGTCAGTACAAGAAGTCAGTCATCGACATGCTCCTCAAAATGTTCAATATTGAACACACGCGCAACACCATTGTCGGTGGACACTTTGTTCGCGGTGTCTCAGGAGGTGAACGAAAACGTGTTTCCATCGCTGAGATGTTGATCACGAATGCTTGCATTCTTTCCTGGGATAACTCAACTCGTGGCTTGGATGCGTCGACTGCACTGGACTTTGTCAAGTCTCTCCGGATCCAGACCGACTTGTACCGAACAACCACCTTTGTCTCGCTGTATCAGGCCTCTGAGAACATCTATAAGGAATTCGACAAGGTTATCGTCATTGATGGTGGAAAGCAGGTCTACTTTGGCCCCGCCACTACGGCAAGAGCTTACTTTGAGGGCCTCGGCTTTGCCCCGCGTCCTAGACAGACCACCCCGGATTACGTGACCGGCTGCACTGATGAGTTCGAACGCGAGTATGCTTCGGGATACTCTGAGAAGAACGCACCACATGATTCCGAGTCTCTGGCTGAGGCGTTCAGAGCCTCCCAGTTGTCGAAAGACCTGGACCAGGAGATGAGAGATTACAAGGAGCGTCTCAAGGAGGCCCAGCAGCAGCACGATGACTTCAGAATAGCCGTACAGGAGAGTAAGCGAACCGGTGCCAAAAAGTCTGTCTATGCTGTTGGTTTCCACCTGCAAGTTTGGGCTTTGATGAAGCGGCAGTTCGTCCTCAAGATGCAGGATCGGCTCGCGCTTATCCTCGCGTGGCTGAGGAGTATCGTCATCGCTATCGTTCTCGGAACTCTGTACCTGAATCTCGGTCAAACGTCAGCCAGTGCGTTCAGCAAGGGTGGTCTAATGTTCATCTCGCTCCTGTTCAACGCCTTCCAGGCCTTCTCGGAGCTCGGTGGTGTCATGACAGGCCGAGCGGTGGTCAACAAGCACAAAGCATATGCTTTCCATCGGCCGTCGGCCCTGTGGATAGCACAAATCATCGTTGACCAAGCCTTTGCCGCCTCGCAGATTCTCGTCTTCTCGATCATCGTTTACTTCATGACGAATCTGTACCGAAGCGCCGGTGCTTTCTTCACATTCTACCTCATGATTCTGGTAGGAAACATCGCGATGACCCTGTTCTTCAGAATTCTCGGTTGCATCAGTCCCGACTTTGACTACGCCATCAAGTTCGCCGTCGTGATCATTACTTTCTTCGTGACGACCTCTGGTTACATGATTCAGTATCAGGCTGAGAAGGTCTGGCTGCGCTGGATCTACTGGGTCAATGCGTTGGGTCTGGCTTTCAGCGCCATGATGGAGAACGAGTTCAGCAGGATCACAATGACATGCTCCGGTTCGCAGCTCGTGCCGTCCGGCCCAGGCTACGATGACATTAATCATCAGGTTTGCACCCTGGCTGGTTCACGACCAGGCACTGACCAGGTCTCTGGAAGTGACTACATCACCGAAGGGTTTTCCTACCGCCCAGAGGACCTGTGGAGAAACTTTGGCATTATCATTGCTTTGATCGTCGCCTTTCTCTGCTTCAACGTCCTGTTGGGTGAGGTGGTTAAATTCGGTATGGGCGGCAACACCTTCAGAATCTTCCAGAAGCCCAACGCCGAGAGGAAAGCCCTGAATGAAGCTCTGGCTAAGAAGCTTGAGGAACGCCAGAAGAACAGGGCCGAAGTCGATGCGGGCGGCGATATGAAATTGGAATCCAAGAGTGTCCTTACGTGGGAGAATCTTGTCTACGATGTACCTGTCCCTGGTGGAACCCGACGACTCCTCAACAATGTGTTCGGTTACGTCAAGCCCGGCGAGTTGACAGCGTTGATGGGAGCTTCAGGTGCAGGAAAGACAACGCTGTTGGACGTGCTGGCCGGACGAAAGAACATCGGTGTCATCGGCGGCGATATCCTGGTCGACGGTGTCAAGCCCGGTAAGGAATTCCAGCGATCCACTAGTTACGCCGAACAACTCGATATGCATGACCCATCCCAAACTGTCCGAGAGGCGCTCCGTTTCTCGGCCGATCTGCGACAACCCACTGAGACTCCCCGAGAGGAGAAGTACGAGTATGTCGAAGAGGTTATTGCCCTGCTGGAAATGGAGAGCATCGCAGACGCCATTATCGGATCCCCTGAGGCTGGCTTGACGGTCGAGCAGCGCAAGCGTGTGACGATTGGAGTCGAGCTTGCAGCGAAACCCCAACTTCTGCTCTTCCTCGACGAGCCGACTTCTGGCCTGGACAGTCAAAGCGCGTACAACATCGTTCGTTTCCTCCAGAAGCTCGCACGGGCTGGCCAGGCTATTCTCTGCACCATCCACCAGCCGAACGCCGCGCTTTTCGAGAACTTCGACCGCTTGCTACTCCTGAAGTCCGGTGGTCGCTGTATCTATTTCGGTGACATTGGCAAGGATGCTCACGTCCTCCGCGAATACCTCGCGCGCCATGGAGCCGTCGCTGGAGAAACTGATAACGTGGCCGAGTTCATGCTCGAGGCGATCGGAGCTGGATCATCCCCGCGTATTGGCGACCGAGACTGGGCCGACATATGGGAGGACAGCAGCGAGCTTGCCAACGTGAAGGACCACATCTCCCAGCTCAAGGAGTCCCGAAAGGCCGCTGGCGAGCAGGTTGACCTGACGCTGCAGAAAGAGTACGCGTCGACCCTCTCGCACCAGCTCCAGGTTGTCATCAAGCGCACCAGCCTGTCGTACTGGCGCTCGCCCAACTACCTGTTCACTCGTCTCTTCAACCACGTCGTCATCGCCCTCCTCACTGGTCTGACCTTCCTGAACCTCGACAACTCGCGCTCGTCGCTGCAGAACAAGGTCTTCGTGATGTTCCAGGTGACCGTGCTGCCCGGTCTGATCATGTCCCAGGTGGAAGGAATGTACCACTTCCAGCGGTCAATATTCTTCCGCGAGCAGTCGTCCAAGATGTACTCGGCCTTCACCTTCACCGCCTCCATGATCCTGGCCGAGATGCCGTACTCGATTCTCTGCGCCGTGGCCATGTTCCTGCCGCTGTACTACATGCCGGGCCTGCAGACCGAGTCGTCGCGGGCGGGGTACCAGTTCTTCATGGTGCTCATCACGGAGCTGTTCGCCGTGACGCTGGGCCAGAGCCTGGCGGCGCTGACGCCGTCCATGTTTATCTCGTCGCAGTTCGACCCCTTCATCATCATCACCTTCGCGCTCTTCTGCGGCGTCACCATCCCCAAGCCGCAGATGCCCGGCTTCTGGCGCGCCTGGCTGTACGAGCTCGACCCGTTCACGCGCCTCATCGGCGGCATGGTGCCCACCGCGCTGCACGAGCTCGAGGTGCGCTGCACCGACGCCGAGCTCAACCGCTTCACCGCCCCCGACGGCCAGACCTGCGGCCAGTACATGGAGAACTACTTCAACTCCGGCGGCATCGGCTACATCGTCAACAACGCGACCAGCAGCTGCGAATACTGCGCCTACAAGGTCGGCGATCAGTTCTACGAGCCCCTGGGCCAGAGCTTCGACAACCGGTGGAGGGACCTGGGTATTTATATCGCCTTTGTCGCGAGCAACCTGATCATCTTGTTCATGGCGGTAAGTTGTTACATCCCGAGCCCCCGGTCCCATGTTTTCTTAGTTGGATTTTGTGGGGAAACTGGATTGGCTGACATCCGTATTTCCGACAGGGTCGTTTCCTCAACTACAACAAGCGATAGTCGCACCCTACCCCTTTCTTCTCCTATCGGGATGGCTCGGGCTCGGAGTTCTCTCCCAGGTCAGGATTTATTATGGTTGGAAAATACAAGGTAATGAGTTGGTGTTGGTAATTGCGAATTGGATTGCATGTACACGGGTGATGTACATAGATTTGATACATGCATCATGCGACCATGTCTGCATAGCAAGAAAAAGTGTTTTGATGATCATGAGGAGGGCTCACAGAGGAAAGCGGGCTGGGAATTTCTGTACATGGATAATAGATATTTGTACCTAAGGCCTGCGTAGGCACGAAGAATGATCAAGTTGAAAAAACAATCTCAGCGTGTTAGATCATCACATGCATACAAAGACATCGGAGCAGCGATTGCTACCTCTCACAATGCATCCCGCCCACCGCGCGACCTCACCTTGACAAACACAGGCAACCCGCCCTCCATCGGCAACGTAAGGCTGCTCTTGCTCGCCCTCTCGCGGCCCTCGTACGCCGGCACGAACTCGAAGACCCACGCCACGGTCGCGATGACCTGCACGGCGATCAGCTCGGCCATCTTCTTGCCGAGGCACAAGCGCGGCCCGCCGTTGAAGACGGGGAACTCGCTTGCACTCTTCTGCAACACCACACTCGGCGGGTTCGCATCCCCACCGGCGGCGACTAGCCACCTCTCGGGCCGGAAATCGTCTGCGTCCTCGCCCCAGGTCAGCCTGGAGCGGTTCATTGCCCACGGGCACCAGACGACGACCGAGCCCTGGGGGAGGAACGTGCCGTCGGGCAGGGTCGTGGGCGACATGGTCTGCTTGATCTCGAAGGGGATGGGTGGATACAGGCGCAGGGCCTCGCTGAAGACGGCGAGGGTGTAGGGCATTGAGGCTGGCGTGAAGAGGGTCGGGTCCACGGGGAGGGTGGACGTAGCGGAGGCGCCCTCAGGCTGGGCGGGCTGGGCCTCGAGTGCCTGTTGGACTTCCTGCCGGATCTTGGCTAGAGTATAGCGATGGTGCATCAGCAGGTGGAATGTCCACGTCAGGGCTTGTGCTGTTGTGTCTCGACCTAAGTGGCTGACGTTAGTATGGGGTGTTTCCGGGTGGCTGCTCGGAGTCCGAGAGGAGGCGAAATACCTGCGGAAAGATAGTTGAGTGCGGCATCTGCGACCATTCCACGGTCGCCTATTGAATCAAGCAACGACTGGATTAGGCTTCCAGAAATCTTGTCAAGCTTCTCGTCTTTCTCTGGCTGACCCGAGGCGTTTGCGGTGTCTTTTGCTCCCCGTTCACGGTCCTGTATGGCAGTGTCTACGATCCGCTTACCATACGCCTTCACAATAGCAATCGACTTGCGCAGTCTCGCGCCGAAGAAGATCTCCGTGACCCGCCAGAGCGGATTCTGAACCCTTTCTGCAGTCGCACCTGAGGCGTAGTCAAAGGCAAGAGTGAAGTCGTCATCGGCGTGCATCTCCAACTGCCCGAGCGATCAGCTTAGACCGTGGCAAAGAAGGGTGGCAACATACGTTGTAAGCCAGCTTGCCCATCAGCTGGGTGGTGATCTCGTGGAAGACGGCCTGCAAGTCGGCCTCTCGCACATCTTGAGACCTAGACTTGAGGATGTCGACGCTCTGAGCCAGGTACTGGGGCAGTGCGACATCCGTGAGGACCTGCAGGTTCTTGGTGTTCAGGAAGGCCAGACCAGCCTTGCGCTGGACCTTCCAGAGCTCGCCATCCGAGTTGATGATGCCGTGGCCTGTACTTAGGCGTTTACACGGTCAGTGGTCATTCTTCAAGCAGCACGGGCTGGTGGACACGGGGACGACATTGATCTCAAGATCCCGGGGCCGACAAGGGGATCTAAACCCCGAAGACTCCGGCCCGTTAGACCGGCAGTCCATCGGCCCGTCAGCAACTCATATATTACTTACCAAAAAGGTCCCACAGGGGCTTTTTGACGAAGTCTCCTTTGGAAAAGATGGCCTCGTTCTTGAATACATAGTCCAGGTTGGCAGGGTCATTGATGACCACGCCTGGTGGGAGGCTGGGGACATACAGCTCGAAGGTCTCGTGGCCGAATATGCGCTCGCATTTGACGAACCAGGAGAAGAGCTTCTGCCGGGCCTGAAGGAACAGGATTCCATTGCCAGCAAGTGGCAGCGTGTTGGGAGGTTTCCTACGGCGTGTTAATGAGGGTTGGACGTTACAGATACACACACAGAGAGAGAGAGAGAGAGAGAGACGGGAAAGGGGTGGATAGAGTCTGCCCGTCTTACCTCAAAGGGGCCCCACCTCTCGTGATGCCACTTTTCCGAAAGATGGACTGCAGGATGAGAGCGATCAAGGCGAATCCTACGGCCCAAATGGCTGTCCAGCCGGTGAGAAACGACATTGTCACGATGATACAGTATTTGGTGGGTTTGAGCCCATCCCAGCATTGGATGCAGTGCAGTGCAGTGCAGTGCAATGTATTTTGTGCAGGTCAGATCAAGGAGAATGGACCTAGATCGACCGTGTGAGGTGAGACGTCATGATGTGTGTGACACAAAGCTCGTGTGGGAAAGAATGCCTGATGTTTGCATGCTGCCCATTCGATTGAGTGCTGACCTTGCAGGAGAGCGGGCCGCACAGTTCGATTCTCCTGCGGCGTTTTGGAACGGTGCCGATTGGGCGGCCCCAGCGCAGCTTGCAACTCTCCTTGCGAACCCCCCTACCCCTGCAAGTCTTGAGACAAGCTTGCACAGGAGGTTGAGGTGGTAGATCAGATGCAAAGCGTTCCAAGGAGTTGGAGCTGTTGGATTACGTACTATGTATGGCTGCATCGTCCCGAGGCCTACTACAAAATACCCTCGTCCTCTCAACACTCTGTCGAAACCCAGCTCTGAGTGAGCGGCTTCTCTCCCAGGTACACTCTTCGATTTCTCCATTCAGGAGAATCGAAATTGGTGCAGTCCCGACTCGAACTTACGCACAAAACCCCTTGTTCACCACCCTGACGAGAACCTCAGCAAGAGTGAGAGCGAGGACTACACACATCTCACACTCGCAAGACACGGCGCCATTATCACCAACATGGCTCCCTGGGTCCCACGATTGCATCTCTTCGAGATTGACGACCAGCCATGGTACATCCTGAACCTCACTCCTGCTCATGCCTGTCTGCACCACCAAGACCAGCCAGCTAACGCACCCCAGGTTCCCTCCCTGGTTCCGCGGCAAGGTCCAAGCCGCGCTCACCCAGACCTGGAACTCCAAGATCCCCTATATCCAGCCCGTCTCACCAGCTCGTATAGTATCCCGGCTCCTGGAAGCCCACCTCGGCGACAAGCTCTCAGACCATGTGTTCATTGACTTCTGCGCCGGCGGCGGCGGGCCCACCCCGAGCATCGAGAGGCACATCAACAAGGACATCAAGCAGCAGCAGCAGCGATCAGCAGGAGACCCCACCAACGGCAACAGCAAGACGAGATCCAAGGAGCCAGTCCACTTCGTCCTGACAGACCTGCACCCGCACATCGCCAACTGGACCGAGGCGGCCTCGCGCTCGCCAAACATGCACTTCTCGCCCGAGTCCATCGACGCGTCCGACGCCCCGCCGGACCTGCTGACCAGCCACCTCGACAGGGCCCTCCCGGACTCGGTCGTCGGCCAGGGCAAGAAGCACTTCCGGCTCTTCAACCTGGCCTTCCACCACTTCGACGACCCGCTGGCGCGGCGCATCCTCGCCAACACGGTGCGGACGTCCGACGGCTTCGCCATCTTCGAGCTGCAGGACCGCTCCGTGCGCGCCTTCCTGGCCTGCTGCCTGCTCGGCGTCGGCGTGCTGCTGTCGGCGCCGCTGTACGCGTGGCGCTGGCGCAGCCCGGCCACGCTGTTCTGGTGCTGGGCCGTGCCCGTGCTGCCCTTCGTGCTGGTCTTTGACGGCTGGGTCTCGGCGCTGCGCACCCGCACCCCGGACGAGGTCGAGGCGCTGCTGCGCACGTGTGGTGTCGATGAGAAGGAGCTGGGCCGGTGGGAGGTGCGCAGCGGGAGGGAGTGCCATTTGCCGCCTGTGGCTGACTTGAACTGGATAATTTGTACCAAGACCCGGGGTTGAGACGACTGGCTGCTGGGATGGTGATGTTGGAGGTATATACGTGAGGAGGTTGCGTGATCATAATAGGGCTACCAGATCCGCAAGAACAATAGAGTGTGACAGCCTGCTGCTCAGAGACCGCCCACCATCGTGTTCGTTTGTGAATGCGTAGTAGAATACCATCTCGTGGGATTACAACCTACGGGCGCTTATTCATCACGACACCCCCGTTGAACAAGTCAAATAAAGTGCAGTCATCCACAAGGTATGGTAAGGGTCTAAACACTATTTCTATAGGTTCACCTCGTGTCCTCTTATATGTGCAAGTAACTGTAAGCACTAGAGGCACTATCGCTATGAGAGACGTGACCACCTGCATCCAATCTTACATAGACTATAATCTTCGACTTGTGCGCACGGCATGCTCTCATTCTTTAGATTGACGTGAATGATACTAACCGGTGATACCTAAAGCATCATAGAACTACTACGCACAAGTTCACAATCAAATCTTGTGAAAGAATTTTACTCAGTTCATTCTCATTCTTATTCTCAACTACTTAGGTATCGATTGCCGATCCCTTTTGAGTACTATCAATCCTCAGAACCGTCTCTGGCATGCTTGTCTGCCGGTAATGCAGCCGCGGAGCGCGGAGCGCGTGTGCTCGTTGCTGGGCCTCAGAATAATGCAGTGTATAAGTACACTCAATCCGTGTTTAACCCGGTTGTGGTATCATTGGACCTATCGCGTGGAGCGCGTGTGCTCGTTGCGGGTCTCTGATAGGTGATCGCTCATTCTAATAAAAAGGAAAGCCACAAAGTCATATGCTGTGATGAATGTGCGTGCTCAAAACGTCACTCCCACACAGAAGATAGGAAGAAATATGGACAGGTCGAAGTTCAGAAAGAACTAGTGGGGTCAGGCAGCGACGAGCCTTAAACCACGGGTCCGGCCTTGATGACCTCCGGGGTAGCCTCTGACTCGTACTTCTTGAAGTTCTCGTTGAAGAGCTTGCCGAGCTTGGTGACCTCCTGCGTGAAGCTGTCTCCACCGGCAGTCCAGGCCTTAGCCGGGTTGAGGAGCTCAGACGGAACATTAGGGCAAGACTTGGGTACTTGCAGGTTGAAGATGTCGTAGTTTTCATACTCAACCTTCGCGAGTTCACCAGAGTGGATGGCGTCCAGGATGGCGCGGGTGTACTTCAAGGGGCAACGCTTGCCACCCTGGGCGGCACCAGCACCCACCCAGCCGGTGTTGAGCAGCCAGGCATTGGCGTTGTGGTGCTCAATCTTGTCCGCCAGCATCTTGGCGTAGCGCATGGGGTGCAGCGCCAGGAAGGGCTGGGCAAAGCAGGACGAGAAGGTAGCTTGTGGCTCGGTAACACCATCCTCAGTACCAGCCATCTTGGAGGTGTAGCCAGAGATGAAGTGGAACATGATCTGTTCACTGTTCAACTTCGAAATTGGCGGCAGCACGCCGCGAGCATCACAGGTGAGGAGGATGATGTTGCTTGGGTGGCTTGGCGAAAGGCAAGGAATCTTGGCGTTCTCAATGTACTCGATAGGGTAAGCACATCGAGTGTTTTCTGTCAGGGTGGAGTCATCATAGTCGACCAGCCTGGTCTCTGGGTCGAAGACGACGTTCTCGAGGACAGAGCCGAACTTGATGGCACCGAAAATGTCAGGCTCCTTCTCCGCCGAAAGTCCAATACACTTGGCGTAGCAGCCACCTTCGATGTTGAAGACACCATTTTCACTCCAGCAGTGCTCGTCGTCGCCGATCAGGGCTCGGTTGGGGTCGGCAGAGAGTGTGGTCTTTCCAGTGCCAGACAGGCCAAAGAAGAGGGTGACATCACCGTCCTTGCCCTCGTTTGCGGAGGAGTGCAAGGTGAGAACGTTGTGCTTGATGGGCATCTCGTAGAAGAGGACAGTGAAAATGCCCTTCTTCATCTCACCAGCATACTCAGTGCCGAGAATGACCATTTCCTTCTCCGCAAAGTTGATGGCGACGGAGGTTCCCGAAGTCATACCCTCAGTGTAACGGTTTGCTGGGAAGGAACCGGCGTTGTAGATTGTGTAGTCGGGGTGGAAGTTCTCCAGCTCCTCACGCGAAGGGCGGATGAGCATGTTGCGCATGAAGAGAGCGTGGTACGCACGGGCACAGACGACCCGCACGCGAATGCGGTACTTCTCATCCCATCCTGCGAATCCATCAACGACGTAAATTCGGCTTCTGGTGTTGAGGTAGTCGACAGCACGCTCGCGGTTGATCTTCCAGACCTGTTGAGCGAATCACGTGTTAGTCTTGTGCTTCTCGTTAATCCCGGCTGTCCGGATGTGAGAGCGGGAGACGGGAAACGCAGGAAGCGCCTTGCAGAAGTGGGGGCGGGTTTCGGCTGTGGAATAAGCGGGGTGCATGAACTGGGCCGAGGGGTTGCACTGTTGATCTCAGTGACGAGGGGCATGTGGAGAACGAGCCGCCCTTCAAAAGTGGCATCCAGCAACTTTTGCGCCGAGCAACCGCAATTGAGCAATACAGGTGGGAAAAGAGGGTATGCATTGTGGGGCCTTGGAATTGCCAATGACGTTTGCCTGATTTGTGCACGACAAGCAGTCATTTCCACGGCTGCTTTGCGGCTCCCGTCGCTCCCACGAGGCTCGTGACGACAGAGCAGGGGTTTGTCACGGGCAGCAAACAGGTCGTGTGACCAAACAGTAAAACAGCCAGGACGGTGGATTTGATGCCATAACAAAGAAAAAAAAGGAGGTAATTCCATAAAAAGGAAAACGTACGTCTGTGCTCATGGGCTTGTTCACTGGACCCCACCAGATGTCCTTTTCTGAACCGGGCTCTTGCACAATTCGCTTGTCCAGAGGTGAACGGCCAGTCTTCTTGCCCGAGTATGCAGTCAGGGCACCGGAAGATGAAATGGCTGAGCCGGGCTCGTACACAAGAGCATCTTCGTAGAGAGCGGCAACTGAAGGGTTGGGAATCTGTGACGCCCTGTTAGCGTCTGGCTCTAGATATTGTCGTACGGAGAGGCTGTTCCCAACATACAATTGCAACGCGGTCGTAGTCAATGTGCGCCTTCTCATGCAGTTCCTCCTCTGTGCCACTGGTTAGCCTGCTTGCCTCTGGTTTGTAGAATTGTCGCGTGTCGAGAGACTGGCAAGACTGTGGGTGCCATACCAAGTTCGGTGTGTTCACGGTGTGGCCTGTAGAGAAAGAATGTCAGCTGGGTTGTCCAATATGGAAAGAAATCGCGAAAGAGGGCAGACTTACTGCACACCACTAGGGTGGAGGCCGGTTTTGTTGACGGTGTTGGCAATCACTATGGACAAAATTTCAGCATAAGCTAGACTTGGAGGAGGAGTGTAGGTATGGAGAATGTGTAAACGTACTTTTGCGAAGATCTGACTGAGTACCGGAGGATAGAATCTGAGCACGAGGGCCTTGAACTTTAGGATCTGTGTAGGGAGAAGCAGTTCTCGCAACAGGATCTTGGGAGGGAGCCATGGTTCTTGTATGATTTCGGCGGATGGGTGAATCAGGGCAAAGGAAGCTAGACTGTAGTTTTGGCAGGGTTGTGTGTGTAGTTGGAGGCTTGTGAAAGTGACGAGTCCACCAAGGATGCGGGTTGGATCCAGTCTTGGGCGAGTCGAGCACGGTTACGGGTTGAAACTGGGGCCGAGTTATTCCAGCTGAGGGTCCACGATGGGATAGCGCCTGGAGCCGAGGATATATAGGATTTGGCTTGGTGGAGCCTTTAAAGCTTGACGACCGCATTCCACTGGCCAGAGAGGCCTTGAAGGTGGTGATTGGGGCTGTTTGGGTTGCCGGTTGACGAAAACCAGCCGGAGCAGTCCATCAGACACCCCTGCAAGCTTCGGGAGAGGCGTGACGGCCTTGCGTCGTCATTTCTAGACGCCCCGGAGCTGGATGTGGGCCAGGGGGGCGGGCGAGCAGACAAGGAAGACGGCAGTAGCAACTGGGACGTGGGTGTGTGTGCACGGGAGGGAGTGGTACTGGTAGTGTGGACGTTCGGGTCGTGTCGTGTGTCGTGTGTCGTGTGCTGGGTGAGGTTTAGGGGAGAAACGGTCTGGCCGGGTCGAGGGAATGGGGGAATGGGGAAATGGGGAAGCGGGCAAAACCTTGGCCTCGGAAAGGGTCTCCCTCACTTCCCTCACCCTCGCTCACGAATGCCTCGCAGGCACGGGCACAGACACAGGTACAGGTACAGGTACAGGAGGCAGGCACGCAGGCACGCAGACGGAGGCAGGCAGGCACAGGGTTGACTTCTGGGCCGACGTTGTTTCCGATCGGGACAGCACGATGCAGGCCTGATCGATGATCTGCAGCAAATCAAATTAAGAAGCTGCCATTGGCGCCTTGCCACTCACACACAGGAGCCGCAGTTGCCTTCTAAATTCAGACCAGCTACGCATACCTACATCATGCACATGCCTTAGGGTAGTATAACGAAGGTAATGGGCCGGGTAGGGGCGGCCTTCCTCCCCCATGCTGACTTCCAGAATTAGACATTTATTGTGCTATTATACACCTGCTGCAGACACCTCATTCGCCTGTAGAATTCCAAAGGCAGACAGACGCTGTTACGCTGATCTTCTCTAAAGAAAGAAAGACAGACAGACAGACACAGACACAGACACAGACCTGCGCCTGTGACAGTAACACAGTCGCAGACAGTTGCACTGTTGCTCAGTCGCTGCACAACGTGAACAGGGCTGAATGCAACGGAAATGCAATGACACCAAATGCGGAACTTAGCCGAGGCGGGTCCTATCGGAAGCCCACGAGTTGAATTCGATGGGTTTTTTGATTTCGAGACTTTGGATGAGCGATGATTGCATAGAAGACTTTCCGACCCTTGCCGTTCCCGGACATTATTCTGGAGTAGGAGGGGTACGGTAGAGGGGCAAGGGGGGTTACAATCTGGAGGAAGATCTTGGAGAAACCAGAAACCAGAACCACAGCCACGAGCGGGCGACGTGAGCCGCCTGGCGGGACCCGCTAGCGGCTGCCCCCTTGCCCTGGCTCTTCCCCAGAAATCCCCAAGCAGGCCTAGGCTAAGCATTTTCCCCCACAGGGCAGTCCAGATTTCAGACACACACACCCACCTGCCTGCTGACTCCGTCCCTCCCTCACTCCCCCCACGACGAGTTGTCGGTCTCTGCTTCTGCTTTCTTTTCACGGTTTCCATCAGTTCCTGGGCCAATTTCGATGCGAAAAGTTGGGCATAGTTCGGTCTGGTCTCAGGCTACCTGCTGGTCCGGCCGGAATTATGCCCACGATAATAAGTCGGGAGCAAACACGAAGACAGCTCGGGAGCACTGCCCCACTGCATTGTCACTTACACATGCTAACCCCGCACTGACAGGGGGGTGACGGCGGCCCCACCCACCCTCGCAACCCCCAGGGCAGCGGCCACCCGAGATATTATCGTCCCTTCCAAATAAGATAGGGGGCCTGCCGTTTCTAGACGGGCGCACTATAATAATGAGTTCCGTAATAGATCGTGTCTTTTACGAGATGGGAACGGCATTTGGGCTCGGCTTGAATCACGATGTCAATCATGCTGACGGGGTTGTCGACCTGACTGGCTGGCCTGGACACATATCCTGGCCCGGCCTGAACCAATACGATAAATGTACCAAGCAAATTCTTGGTGCAGATACTATGTACTATGTAGATGCTCACGAACAGAGTCATGGGCCTGGCGAACCACCGCCAAGCTGAGCCAGAGAACCGGGACGCATCCTGCAGGCTGCAAGGCCACTCAGACTCTTCAGACTGCCCTCGGCCCCATAGCGACTTGTCACAGCTGCATTGCCAAGTTTCGTCTGGTCCTGGTATCGCGGCCGCTTCATCATCCTCAGTCCGAGATATTCCCTATCTGACATCACCCATCCCGCAATCCCGCCCATTGTCGATCCCCCCTCAGGTCCAGGTCCAGGTCCAGGTCCAGCTCGCTGGTCTCGGCAACCCCAGATGCCAAGCAGCGTCCACCTCGCTCACCTTCACTCCGCTCACCCGGCACTTGGCATTAGGAGTCGGCCCCGTTTGGAGACCTTGAAACGTGCTTTGCCTCCGACTTCAGCCGACTTCAAGTCTACCTAACTACCCCGGCCACCGACGACAGACATGACAGCCGCGCAAGCCTGGGAAACTTTGTGCGTGCAGAGTACCTGCATCAGAGCGGCACGATAAACTTCCTCTTCGACTCGCTGAGTTTCAAGTCTTCCCGTGTATTGTTCGCGGAAGTAAAAACTAAAGCCGGTGAGATATGCCTGTGCGGCGAGAAAACCCGATACGTCGTCGCCAGGTTGCAATCTTCAAGCAATGTCCGGACTGGCTTGTGAACGACCTCGACCACCGTGTGGATAAACTTCTCGCCCCCAAATGACTGAACCATTCTGGCTACACATCACTGCGTTCCGAGCCATGAAGTGTGCGGGACGATCCGTTCCGTATAGTCCCAGCATGGCTTCCAAATCAATACGAGTTCATATCTGTCCCGTAGACTTTGGCGCGTGCTCTCCCGGCCGGGCTGGCCTCCCAACGCCCAGCCCCGTCACCGGCTCGAATTGTCGTTCATCCCCGGACCGCCATCTCCCGAGGATTTCATGCGCAACGGCGGTGCCTGGTGCATGCATCTTCGGATGAAAGCGACTCTAAGCTTTCACGTACCGCCCGTGCTCTTGACTTCCTCGATTCGTGCGACATCGCGTTTTGCACCTCCGTAGATCTGCTTTTGCTAATACGAATCAATTCCGATGAGTCGTATTTAATCATTTTGAACACGGAATGCGACATTCGTTGATAGATCAACGAAAAAGGCGATACGTTAGCACGAAAGCAGGAATCACGGCAGTACTTGTGACGACTCGTTTTGAATCTTAATTTATTCAATGCCTAAATGCTTACTTCTTGCCTATCTTGAACACACGACACGGAATCTCCTCTACCTCACCTTCCTGACTTGTTGTATTTTGGATCAACCTATGTAGTCCCACTCCCTCGGTCTCCCCTGGCAGTACTCTCGAGTCAGCCTGCCTCCATTCCTCCACGGCCTCAACCCCGACTTGGGCTCATCTGGCCGCGGGTTACCCTCGTAGTACTGGCAATCAAAAACGTGTTCTCCATGATGAACAAGCCCGCAGTTTGGGCAGGTCATAGTTCGGCTCATGTTGATAAAGTACTAGTCTGTTCTTCTAGTTGACTTTTGTACTGTTGACTGTGGTGAGATTTTTTTGGGGGAAGACTAGGAGAGAGAGAAGAGAATGGACTAGACAGAAGTGGCGGCTATATATATTGCATGAAAGATTGGTGTGACTGAATTCGAGAGCCTCGTCACATCATGGAGCAAACACAGCCAACGTGAGATTGAATCGGGCTCGATGGCCGACGTTAGCAGTGAGTGACACAAGGGCAGTCATCCCGCGAGAGTCGACCTCGTCACTACTCACACTTCGAGGATCGATTAGTACAACAGTCGTAGGAGGCCCTCCGAGTACGACAAACCCAGAAAGGGGGGGCGGGGTTCCTTGGAGCCAAAATACTCACTGTAGAGTCTGGCCAATATTCGAGGAATCTGATGCCCAAAGGACTTAGGAGAGCTATAGATGCATGAAAACCGACAGCCCACGGTAAATAAATACAGGTTCAAGATTTTCCTGGAGTCTTCAACTGCTCAAGGAAGTCCTACACAAGATTCTGTCCCAGTATGGTATGGGAATACTATCGATTGCGCAGCGCTTTGATCTGCCCTGAGTAGGAAAACAGAGAAGAACTGTGTAAGTTTCTTGCCTCGTCAAATGCCGAGGGATCCATCCTCTTGAAGTGATATGCATTCTACAGCAGAGGACGATTCGATTTCTTGCGATATGTCAGGAACATGGTCACTTCGCACCATCAGATAAGGGTTATCAGTCTTAGGCAATTGCTACAAATGATTTAATGTCTCATAAGACATTCCAGGATGTTATTCTCATTTGAGCGTGACTTTTACAGACTGTTTGCATGAGACATCTCCACAGTCCTCTGGTTCTCAACCACCGAAATGCTGAAGCCACCGACAGCGTTCTCTCAATATCAATTGCCTGATCAACCAAGATCATACACCATCCAAACATTCCCACCTTCCCTCTCACCACCCTCATACACTCTAAACCCAACCTTCTCATAAAACGGCACCACCTTCTTATTCTCTCCAGCCACACCGATATGCACTCCCTTCCCACAATCCAGCCAGCCCTCACCCCCTTCAACACCATCCTTCACGCTCGCCATGAACCTCTCAATCATCTTCCTCCCCCACCCCTTCCCTTGCCACCCCTCCAGCAAATCAATATGCATCGTGGCCCTGAAATCCCTCACAAGCTCCGCCTTGCCCTGCACCCCCTCAAGCAACAACCACCGCGGACTATGCGCCATCTGCGCGAGGCACTCCTCGTTGATCCCCCCCTTGCCGCCATCACCAGGCACGAGCCACGGCTCCAGGCGCGCGAGCTGCTTCGGCACGGGCACGCCCGAGGTCTCCGCGGGGGCGAGGATTTCGCTTATGTAGCGCGGGTACGCGTCCGCGAGGGCGAACACGTCCGCGCAGCCGATGACGTAGCCCACCGCCGCGCCGGAGCCGTCGTCCAGGACGAAGCAGGTCGCTGGGGAGAGCAGCGTGTACTGGTGCGTCCAGATGTACGGCGCGAGGCGGGTGGCTGGCTCCGACGCCGCCAGGGTTGGGGGCAGGGTCGCTCGGCACTGTTTGGTTCGTCACGGGTGGTCAGCGCGGGTGTATTGTGGGAGGGTTCGTGTGATGGAACGTCAGGTGTCTTGGGTGGCCATAGTCAGGGAAGGAAAGGAACAGGTGAGACGCTGGAAGAGTCTTTGCTCACAATGTGTGCGGTTGCAGCAAAGTCTGAGGACTTGTAAGGACGAATAAAAGCCGCCGCCATAATGAGATGAGACGCTGGGATTGCGTGGAGGCTCGCTTTGCTGCAGAAGAATTGACTCTCGCAGAGGCCCTGTCTATTCAGAGTCTGACTAGCTTTCTACGAATGAATTAATATACGAGAGGCATAGACGATAAGATACCTCGGAACTAACCGCCCCACGCGGAGTGTTAGAAAGCTGCTACGTCTTGCCTGTTTTGGATTCTTGGGCTTATGTCGGCGGCAAAGGAAAAGGGCGTATTGACCGTCGACGGAGCAAATTGGGGAAGATACCACCTCCACCGCTGAGGCCCAACTTACTTTCCGTAAAACGTGTCGATGAGGCCGGCCGTGCCATAAGGCAATCTAGGAATTCAGGTGCCCTCGCACCAGCGACGCAAAGACCGTGCGATGTTCACTGCTCGCACGAATATAAGCAGACAATGATAGGAGCGAAAGAACAAATAGACGCCTAGGAGGTCTTTAACTAAGCATGTACACAAATTCTCTGGATTCGTGTGCCCTAGCAACTACTAAATAAGAATTATGACCATCTCGGCCTCGCAGCATATTCGTGGCTTGACGGGCACCTCGGCCACCTGTCCGAAGCAATAGAAGTTAAGACGTGGTATCGATATGCGCTTCATCCTGTGTGCCTCGCCCCACCTGTAAGGCTTTCACACTTCCTCGAGCCGACAAATGGGCTAAAACCGATCCGAAAGACAGTGACCACTCTGCTCCTGATTGTCCTATGTCCCAACTCCCCTGGTTCCGGGACCCGCGCCAACCGGTGCGAAGGCAACACCCGGAGTGTCCATTAAGTGAAGCAAGGAAATGAAGAGTAAAGGCCAAGATGTCCTTTAGCGTACTATACAAATAGGTATCTCAGTCTCATAGGCCCTTTTATGAAAAGCAAAAATCGACGCCACCCATGCCGTGCCGTGCCGTAGAAATCGGTTGAACTGTTTATTTGTGGACCACAAATTGCTGTCGTGGATCCCGTATGTTTTTTCCTTGTTTGGATTATGAATAGATTTGGGTACACAGATCACGGCGAATTGTTTAGAACATCCCACCAGGCATGTTGGGCGAAGGGCCGCGCATAGTGGATGTGATCACGGCTCTTCCAGCTGGCGGTCCAACCGCAACCTGAGGCGGGGCGATACTGGCCCGAGCATCGAGTTTGACCTCGGAGCTGGCTTTCCTCAGCAATTTGCGAGGTCCTTGCTTCTCATCGTCGCTGACTGAGAAGGCACTCTTTCTGTCTTCGGTTGACGAGTCCGCGAACGGGGCCACTGGCGGCCTTGCCAAAGGCAAATGGGGCGTGCTCATGCTGAGAGCAGTGTCATCTGCCTCAGGATTGTTACGACCCATTAGTCCGTTGATGATAGTCCGCGTCCGAGAGCTCTCACGCTTGCGCCTGGGATTGACTGGAGGCAGTGGTGGTGGCGAGCCACCGTTGGCATTGCTGTCTGATCTTGACCTGGACTGGCTTCGAGATCTGGCCTCTCGAGCGTCTGTAACAGACATGGTCGGGACTCGGCTCGTTGACATGATAAATGTTGGCTCCGAAATATCGCTCTTATTAATGACCCTTTTCATTGAATCATTGAGTGTACTCGTTGTCGTGCTTGATTGTGCGATCGAAGGCCTCCTCGGGGGAGCGTACGTTGGTGTTTGAGGTGCTGATCCAGTTGTCTCGGTAGGCGAGAAGACGCCACGAGCTTGCTCAAACGGCCCGCTCCGAGGAGAACGCGGCGAAGCTCCAGCGGACAATGGCTCATTACCTGTCCGGAGGGGTAGGGCTCTTAGATTAGTTCCAGAATTGGTCCTGTCGAGGAATGGGCCAGGCACAACCGACTGTGCTCCACTGGTAGCGGACCTCATCGGGGGCATATGAGGCGAGCGTCGGATATCAGTGCCTGGCAAGCCGGGGGAGCGTAGCTTGGGTCTGAGTGCTGTTGTCGTATTGAGCTTCTGATTATCGGGCGAAATCGTGTTCTCTCTCGACCTCTGCGCCGGCCTGCTTCGCGATCGGCTTTGGCCAGCACTGTCCTCAGAGCCGCTTCGATCTCTTGCAGTTCTCGTCTGTGACCGAGGAGGTGGCTGTGGCACTCCTGTATTGCTATGCTCCTCACTGAACTTTCGCTGCTGGCCAAACTTGGCAGACTGATGTTCCCTACTAGGTGTACGGGCGAGGTCGTGGACGCCTTTCTCTGGGGCAGGCGAGTTCGTGGACTGACCATTGCGTGGCGAGTGTCTCGCCATAGCTTCGAGCTCCTTGCGCTTCTGCAATTCGCGCCTCGCCTGCCTGAACGCACGGAGGCCAGGATGTGCGTTGGCTTCCTCCTTTAGTTCCGCGTCTCCGTCCTCTTCTTCAGGCTGTTCCTTGATCTCGACCGGCGTCCTGCGATCCTGCTCGTCGAAGTCCTGCTTTACAGAACTTGGAGGGGTTGGCATTGTTACCGCGCCTGTTCCATTCATCTTGTTGGGCCTGGATGTGGCGTCCCGACCTCGGTCAATCAATGAGCCTCGGCTGCCCTTGCCTCTCAGAATCCCTAGGGGATTCGAGCGAGATGATGGTGGAGGCAAGTCTCGAGCTGAATCTGGTGGCGACTGCGGTGACATGGAGAGAGTGTTGTCGGTCTCAACAAAGGAAGTAAGCTTTTCCCTGACACGGCGCCGCGCATTCGCCAACTGATTGGCGAATTCATCTTCCTCATCTGGAGAGTGCGGCGACTCTGAGAGACTGCCTGGCTTGCTGCGATCGCTGGACCTAGGTGCTTCCTCGTGGTGGGAAGACAATGTTGGCTGTACGCGAGGACTGCGCTCGCTCTCCTGGCCGCTGGATGTTGTCCAGTCTTGGTCCTCCCATGGGCTCTTCGTTGCTGTCATTGGTTCCGGGTTCTCCTGAACGCCAAAAATGGACGAAACGTCACTTTCAGTACGCAAGTGTTGCCGAACCAAACCACCCAGTCCGGAGGTTGGTCCCAGAGTGGGCGAGTCTCCTAGCATGACTTGTTTGGGTCTGACGTTGAGCAGATCAGTATGACCACTGAGAGGCGATTGCGACTCATTAGGTTGTTCTGGGATAGAGAGCGGTGTTGGGATAGCGGAACCGCGTAAAGCTGGGTGGTCTTGATCGGCTGGTCGTTCTACCCTGACTTGTGGAGAGAAGGCTGGTTGGTGGACAAGATCATTCAAAATAGGTGATTCGACTGGATCAGCTCGAGGGGAGCCTTCAACGGAGCCTTCCTTCTGAGTTGACATGGGAGAGGCCTTGATATCTGCATCCTGCTGTCGGTTGGAGGCTACTGACTGAGACCGAGAGTAGGTGAATGATGTACTCGAGTCTTTTCGGGAGCGCTGGGTTGGAGTTTCTCGGCCTTGTTTCAGTTGGAGCTGTCGTTCAGCATACCGGGAGTCATCATACGGCTGGGCTGGTCTCTGAAAGACGCCCATGGCAGTTGCCTTGCCAACATCCCTCGGTTGAATGGCAAGGTTCGTTTGATCACTGGCACTATGATCGCTGATCGGGGGGCTCAGGGGTGGAGACGACAGGAAAGATGTTTTCGTGTCAATGGCATTTGACGCCTTGGTGTTGAGGTCCAATGTGCCGATTGAGGATCCGGTAGTTGGTGGGCTCATGGACCTCAAGTTTGGGGCGCTACCCTTGGACAAGATGGTCCGACGCTCCCCAAAGCGGTCGGAAAAAGAGTGCATCGTCGGGGACGGCGAATTCTGTCCCAAGTCCGGAGTCCGCACTCCTACAGGCCGGCGAGTTAGAGTGTCGACCCTCGACAGGACGGAGTGTTGCTGTTCTTGTAGATCTTGCGTCAATCCCTGTTCATAGAGTCTCCTTGTCCGTGTGACATGTCGTTCTAGAGCGGGCGTGGAGGTAGCTGAGGATGCCGCAGTTGTTTGTTGCGAATGAAGCGTGGTAGGCTGCGAGACGACGGAGGTGGCAGCAGTCGAGTTGCGCCCGCCAGAGGGAGTCGAAGAAGTCGTTGAGGACGTCTCACGTTTTTTGTTATAGCCCTGAGGCAATGGAGACTCTGCCCTTGTCGCGAAGGGCGAGTCCTCGACTTGTTTTGACTCGTCGCCTACCTCCTCACCATGAATGTCGTTGTCTTCCCCATTGAGGTGAGTTCGGTCCTGATCTTTTTCAGCCAGTCTCCATTTCTGGAATGCAGACATGGCCAGATCGTCACCATACAGCGCCCGGCCGCTCATACCGTCACCTAAATTTCTAGATGAGGAAGAGCCAACTGCGATCTTGTAAATCTTCTGCCTTCCGCCGAACATGACATTGCCCTCTGTAGGCCGTGCCCTAGTCAAAATTGAGCTGGAATCCTCGGAAGCAGTAGAGTCAGTACGCAGGAAAGGTGGTGCCTTGATAGATTCAACCTCGGCGATATCACCAAGAGTTCCACCAGAGCCGAAGTTGAAGTCATTTAGTCTCGAGTGTCGCTTGGGTAGCAACACGCTGTCATCGCTGGCTTTGCCGATCTTGGTACTGGGGTCATCCTGTTCGCGGAGCATAGAGAAGCGAGCCGAGAGTCCGGACATCAGGAGACTCGTGCGGAAATCGTCGCTCGAGGGCAATGCAGTTGCCAGGTCGATTTCCTTCTTCTCTTCCTGCTCTTGTGATTTCTTTTTCCGTCCGAAAAGGGAGAAAGAAGACTCGGACTCGAGGGACGGACGCGCGGACGCTGCGTCATCCTTGCCCTTCTTCTTGGTCTTGAATCGGTTCATCGTGAAGGTGATGCTCTGCTCGGTCAACAGCAGTGGCTGGGAGGTGTCGTAGTGCCTGGTAGGCTAAGGTGTGACGAAAATTGCCGTCTTTAGAAGGTTCCTTCCATCAATTCAAGTTTCGCATCGCAGAATGATAGGTAATGTAAGGACCGTAACCGCTTAAACTCTGAGAGAGCGGGAGTTGGACTGGAAATCAGACGAAAACGAGATCAACGCAGGTAGATCAACGCTGGTAATCCGACGAACTGTGACCGTGCGATATGGTCAGCTACCAAGACTAAACGTCAGCGAAATGTAGAATCAATATTTGAATGAAGCAGATGCAGCAATCAAACAGAAGTGGTTGCTGCTCATATGATACAGCCCAAGCCTAGCAGGAATGCCCAACGAGAGCGCATAGCCGCTCATTCTGCACGACGAGACTCACAGGCACCATCCTTCCTGCCAACCAGACAGGCCTGGGACACATGCTTGGGGTTAAGGCTAAAACGTGGGGATAATGTGTGTTGTGGGTGTTTGCTCACATTTGTGTGTAGCCGGTGTCGGATGCGTTTCAAAGGAGCAGGAGGGAACCTGGTTTGACAGGACGGTGCGCACAGAAGCAAGTGGGCTTCAGGTTGCGGATCCTTGCACCGAACAGCTGAAGAGATATGGACACGATGACAAGTTGACGAATCCAGTGGCCCTTGTCGTTAAAAAGTCGACTGGTATTCCAATCGACAATGATCGCAAGGTGTTGGTGGTTGTGCGTGGTGGAGAGATGACGAGGTGGTGGTGGTGACAGGCAGAGACAGGCGAGTTGCACCAAAGAACCGTGTTCGTGCGCGAACCAAACTGGCGACAAGAATAAGACGTGTTGTAGCACGCCCAAAAATTCGCAGCCGTGAAGAATGGAAATTGGTGAGATCACAAGCTGGAACGCTCACATGCCAGAGAGGGCTCAGGACGGGCTGTCGTTGGCTGATTCGCCGTGGGGCATGAGAAAGGTTGTCTCGGTTTGCCGTGGAGTGACAATCGGATCCGATGCTTCGACTCGGAGGGACGATTTCGTCTGGTGTCGTCCTGAAAAGGATGAGAACGAGTGTTGGTGATTTGTCAAGAAAGCGAGCGAAGTGAATGCGACTGGACGAAGTCGAGGCCAACAGCGCTTCGGTTGGACACACGACAAGTACCAAGAAAGTCTGTCTGTGTCTGATGTGGCCGTGATTCACTGGAGAGAGGGAGGAGAGAATGGCAGCGACCAGCAGTTCCTGGACCGACAAGTCGCACGGACGAAAACGAAGGTTGGGGGGCGAGTGTCGACAGGACAGTGAACACACAGCGTGTCACGAAGGCGGTACAAACAAGGACGGGAGAAGGGAAAAAAAGAGGGACGGTGGTCAGGGGAATTCCATTGACGAAAAGGGACGTAAAGGGACGACTACACGGCCCAGAAGGAGAGGAAACCGGCCGGGGAGATTGAGAGACTTGAGAGATTGTCACTCGAAAAATGAGAAGATGCAGGCGCGACCGGACATTGGATTGCCACTTGGGAAGACGTCGACGTGAGTGGTTCGGGGAACGCTGTGGGGCTGAACAGGGGGCAGTGGTAGCACCTTCCTGGCGGCCTGGGGGGACTTGGGTGTCAGAGCGGCAAGGGGCAGGGGTTCTACCACCGCACCTAGGTGCTAGCCAGCAAGGAGCAAGGCAGGCACAGGCAGGTACCCATAGTATCAAAGTATCTACTATAGTATCATCATAGCACCGTACCTGGATCCCATAGTAGTCTACGCAAGCACCAGGGTGGTAGGAGGCCCCGAAAAGTACTGTTTAGGTAGGTAGGACAACGGCGGTGGGATCAATCCTGTATGCAGTCCTGTGTCCTGAGGCCTGCGGCCCTGCAGTCTCGTCAGACCCCGAAGACCTCAAAAATCTCCATCTACTGTATTGTACTGTACAGTACAGACCCATCTTCATTTACACAGCCTTGCCCTCGCTATATAACGCGGAACTATCACACACTTTGGATGAAACATATCGTCTTTGCTTAAATCAACACGTAGCATAACTCTGTTTGTTCCAGTGCAGTGCTCGGCTCGTGTGGATCTGGCCTTGCATTGGTCCCTGGCATACTTGGCCCCTCCATGTCTCCTCCTCACTGCCACGTCTCGTCCCATGAAGCGCCTGCATCACCTCTCTTCCAGAAGTACCTACAGAAGCCATTCCTTCCGCACCTGAAACATGGGACGAGAACGGATTGATGACGTTGGACGCAGCAAGCAGCCGCAGGTCCTCCAGACGTCTGACATACATCCCACCTGCACCGGCAGAGGCAAACCCTTCAGTTGGACAAGCTGACAGGACGCCGCGTTCCTGCAGGACAGACCTGCATACATATTTCGGCATATGCAGTAGTAGCGGTGCCACTAAAGCAGTCAAGATCCTGCCGTCTTCACCTGCTTGCTATGCTCTTCAAGGGCGATCGGCATCATCTGCGGCTGGGAGATCTGATTCTTATCTGCTTCTGCAGGGCAGCCGGCTTTTACTGTACTTGTCTGGCCGACTTGACTGTCGGATTGTCTGCCAATCAGTCAGCCAGTCTAGATCTAGTCTACCACTGCTTGGACTTCAGACAACCAAGACGGTCACGGCGCGCTGGGCTTCGCTGCCTTGGCATCGCATCGGGCCCCACCCAGCAGCTTTTTGTTCTTTGCAACTGAGGATCCAGTAGCTCTTTTGTGATGGTGAGTGGCAAATTCCCTCTCAGCAGTCAGTCAGAGGGCCGTGAGCTGATCCAGCTGGTGCATCGTCTCACGGCTGAGCCGAGCCAAATCAGTCCGGCACCACTTCAGCGCCGCTCTCACGATACTGCACTGACAGCGCCTGAGAGATTGTCTGTCTCGGGGCCGACCGTGTATCGTACCGCATGGCACTTCGCGTCCCCCCTCCCTTGCAGCACCGCGTTGTCAGATCACTTCCTGAAGTGATGTGCTGTTTTGGTCTCGGGATCGGGACAGCAGACAAACGGCTCGTACAGGTGCCGTTCGGGGCCCGCCAGCACGATGAGCAGATGCAGGTTCCGAATGAACTCTGATTAAGTTCGCCGAGCGAACGGCGGTTGATACTTGACAATCGCTTTGCTGCTTCTGCTTGCCTCAAACAGATGCAAACCCCTGAGATCTGCATCTGTGCGTCTGCAAGGGGCCAAGAGGTCGGGTTGCAGTGGTCTGGGCCGCGAGCCAATGATGGGCCGGTGCCTGAGCCCCCAAATCAGACAAGCGCGAGGTGTGGGCAAACGGCGTGGACCACTTTGGTACGCGGTGCGGCCCTGGGAAGGCTTGCGGGCACGCCCTGCACTACGGGTCTGCCTCTCTGGCCCCTTTCCCTCCTGACGTGAAAGCCAATCAAAGCAAATGATCGGGCTCGGAGCAGTCCAGGGATTCGATGTTGCACATCATGGCCGCCAGGAAAGGGAAAACCTGTCAAACTGCCTGGGCCGTAACAGTCACAGCACCCCGTCACATTTCATCTCCAGTATTGATGATCGGCTGTGAATGTCTCCATTTGACTTGATCGGCAGGCTTTCATACTAAGGTTCTCCTTTACCCAACTCAAAAGGCTGATTTGCAAGCAAAGTGATGTGGCATTCGAGTGACAAGAAATGCCATTTTCTACCCAACTCACAGCTACTAGACAATAGAGCTATGCGGCAGACTGATGGCTCAGCCGGCCTGCTTCATCGTAGTATACGATGAATCCGTGCCACATGAACAAACTCATGCCACGACCAGCTATCGTCAAAGATCATCCAACGGCTTGGCTCGAAGGTTGTTTGCCGCCGGACGGCTGGGAGCCGTCACGGCTCGACAAACGTGGGCCGCCGGGCTGGGGATCCCCGTACGCCAGAGCCACTGCCCATTGCAAGTGGGTGCCGACATGGTTCATCGGACAAGACTTGCCAGACATCAGACGAAAGATAGCCAGTGCGTCTCCAGCTTCGAGAAGCTTTGCTTGTGTCAGAATGGACGATCCGGCACGTATGATCCCTCAAACAAATGCACATCGCACAGTGTCCAGTTTCGACAGCAGTGAACCAGTGAGCGTAATTACTACGGTCTGATTGTGATCCGCCCCGGTGGAGGCTTGTGCTTTTTGCCCCGAGTCGACACGTGGAAATGCCCCGGTGAAGGATTCGGGAACCGCCTGGGCCCCAGTATCACAGATTTATTCAATTGTCATCAAGATTTAGGGATCATCTCATTGTGATGACGGGCGACAGAACAACAAATTGCGTATGTTCTAGGCCTTCATGCTTTCGTACATGCACAGATACGCTGTTCGCCTCGCACAACGCAGCTGTCGCTACCCGTGTGACGAACGGTCTGGGCTTGCTTGTAACTGGAGGACCTTGAGCAGGCTTAAGCTGGGATTTCGATGGAATCACGGGATTCTCCCTGATGTCAGACGGATAAATTCGATCGCCCCACATGTCAATTGATTGGAGCCCCTCGGCGACAGGAGACAACCCTGTACAGGACCCGCCCTGGGATTAAATCGAGATTCTATAGGAAGTTCCGACAGAATCTCGCTTGAGACAGGTCGAATGAAGCAATCTCCGCGTCCTCCGCAAGCCGTCATTCGTTCTTTTAATGATGCAGAATACAGGTGATGGTGACGAGTCCACTATATCACAACGCGGGGCATCAACCGACGGATGGCACAAAGCTCGCCAGCTTGTTGCTTGACTGGCTTTCGAACGAACGTTGGCGACGTCCGCGGAGGCACACGCCAGTGTTTCGCCTGGATGCAAGCAGTGAAGTTTAACCCCAGTGTGAGTAAAAATTTGTGATATTATATGAGTCCTCCGACGCTAGATTGACTCGACAAATCCACATATCATTTGCAAAAAGGTATTATGGTTCTGACAATATATTATACCATCTTGGGCCTATCGCGTCACAATCTTCGGACGAACCAGGA
Source organism: Diaporthe amygdali (assembly GCF_026229845.1). Lineage (NCBI taxonomy): Eukaryota > Fungi > Ascomycota > Sordariomycetes > Diaporthales > Diaporthaceae > Diaporthe > Diaporthe amygdali. The sequence goes on along the minus strand of NW_026517049.1, from coordinate 273,299 downwards.
CGCGCTCCCACTCCTAGGCGCGAACAACCTTATTTTTCCCGCTTTCTATTCGCCCAGGAAGTGCCTAGGGGCGGGTCGTTCAAGTTCGGTTTGTGGACAGACGCAATGAAGATCTGGGTTGCACGCTGTCCGTGTCGTGGCGCTACATACGCCCTAGTCTTCATCCAAACTAAAGCCGTTATACTTCCCACGGCATCGGCACATCGAGCTTGTTTCCAGCGCGTCGGATGGGCCTACCTCGCCCTACTGCACGTTCCGGCGGTTTCGGCCACCCGGCCTAGCTCCACCCAGAGTCGAATGTCGACCTCGGGGAAACCCTTGGGCTCCCACGAGCGAGCCGTCGCACACACGGGCATTGTGCTCGGTTGCCGCCAAGTCGTGCGACCATGGCGTTCGTTCAGCAGCCACCCAGAAACAAGCCAGCTGAGGCTGCTTACACTGCTTCCCGATGGCAATATAACAGGCGGCGGAGTCTGGTCACGGGGCGCACAGGTACATGCCTGGGTTACTTAGCTCGGCAGGAAACTGGTATGGGTTAGTCCAGCTGGCACGAACGCGACTAAGACAAACGCGTTCCAGGTTTCCTGCGCGTCTATTTGACGACGCATCTCCTTTCCTAGGTTGCCTTAGTTCCGCATGCCATCGCCACGACCTCGTATCGTAGGGTTCCAGCCGGGCAGCTCTCGGCAATATCGTTCTGACAAATAACGCCGCTGTTGCGGTGCGCCCCTTTGTACACAATCTTTGTGCGCGATTATGTAGGAGGGACTGAGAGCGCGAATAGCATAACATAGAGGACCTCACTGTAAATCAGGCCTCTGCGGCGTTCACAATGCGCTGATCAAGTCACCATGTCATCTGGAATCACCCAGCTTGACAATCGAGGCTCTTGCCAGCACTGGAATCTCTGTCCAAGACTGAGCAGGCGTGACCTGGCCGTTGCTATAATATGGGACTTCTTCCAATGTATGGATCTTGAAGCAATGTCTCAATCGTAATGATTAGGTGCAATATCGGCAAACATTCACGTTGCAATTCGAACTTGACCTCCCCTCAGCGCTTGCCGGGGCCAGATGCATGTGTTGAAGATCAAAAGCAAATATTGGACTTTGGCCAAAGGTCTTCTCTTTAAATTTGACATCCGGATACGTGCTTTCTTCTATTTCTTGATTACGTGCTGTTATTCAGTCACTGTGCCTCTGTGTATATAATGTCCATCAGTTTTGCTGAAGTCATCCTGCCACAATCGAAGCACCAGTCCCTGAATCCAATTGAATCTTCTGAAGGCCTCGACTTTGGTTGCGTTACGCAGCGTAAGTTGGTTGAGAGCCCTGTCACTCCGAAAGGGACCACTTCTAGGTCGTACTTTCCCATACATGGACGCAGCTTCAACTTTGGGTTTGTAGCACAAAGAACTTGTCCTCACCTGGTAAAGCTGTCCTTGATTTCTTCTAGGGCCAAACTGTAATGGGTTCATTCTCCGTGGCCGGATTTGACTGGATGTGATTCATTTCATGTAGCAATTCTCGTGTTTGATCTGCAACTCTTGACTTGATTCCCAGATCTCGACCATCAACGGATTTTAACTCGCCGCAATATTGCGCTAGTTGAGGTTGACATTATTGTGTATCGTCACGTAGCCTCGCTGACCGCCGCCTGGACTTCCTATTTGACGGTGTCAGCATTTACAGTTGTCGTTCGTAGCTACATAATTCGAATCATACTCTAGAGGATATGGATTTGTCCACCTTTTTTTGTAGACAACTTTCACCGAGTCGATGGATCTAAAGCCTGTAAATATCTAGTGCCCAGTTGTTCTACTTCGTTGTGAACCTGTGGTGGAGGAAGCGATGGTGATTGAGATCATGAGGTAACCCGCCCACGTCAATAGAATCCGATGATTTCGAATTTGAGGATGACGAGAAGATCGTGTTTCATTTTGCCTACTTTAAGCGTTCGTTCTCTTTAGATGTTCTAGATTGACAGCAGTATTCGAAGCGGCTGTGGTGAAAGTGTTATCTCACGCAGTATCGAGTTGCCGCATTTCAACCTCCTTGTTCACAGTTTGCGGCGTGGAAGAAAAGTCAGCATAGATTAAACGCAGAGATACAAGGGACGGTGGAATTTGATTGAGGCGCCGACATCGTAGTAATAGTTGTCAAATTGGTTGGGATCACGAATCTACTCACGAGGAGCAAGGAGGAAAGAAAAGGAAAGGAGAGGAAAGGGAAGGGAAGGTAGCAGGACGAAGCCAGTGTTCATGGGCTTCTTCATAGTGAGTATAATGCTCCGAGAACAACCTACCAGGGGGAAGGGGGGTTTTTGATAGCATAATGATAGAATATCAATTGAATACCAACATAGTATTGACATATAAGCAAGATTTTGACAGTATTAATTTCTGTATGTCTGTCTTTATTTGTGCGTTGTTGATATGGAATTATTGTTGATATGGAATCGTTGTTGATATGCTTTGATATGATATCAACTACAATATAAAATCCCCAAAAAAAGCCTATTACAAGCCTTTTAAGAATTTGTCCCCTACCCAACTTTTTATTACTTTTTTTCTAGCTTGACTATATACTATGAAATGAGCTATGGAATTATGGAAATATTTAAAAATAGAAATATTTTAAAGTTTATAAGGCTACTTTGGATATGTCTTGATATGCGTTGATATGAAATCAATCTTGATATGATATCGATATAATATTAACCTTTTGATTGGATTTTTCTTTTGCAATGATTTGTTAGTCTTTTACAAGCATTTTGTTATTATTTCTAAATTTTGATTTAATGTTAATATTATTGCAGCAGACCTATTCCGCAGCGTGCATTGCAAGACCCAATCAGAAACCCCCCTTCCCCCTGGTAGGAACTTACACATTGAGCCTTAACTGCATAACCTGAGGGCCTTGCAATGCGTAATTGAAATGATGACCGGGGGCAGATTAAAAGAAACCCACATTTTTACAGACGACAAATAAAATCATATGCACTATCCATGCTGCAGAGTGACTACAATACTATAAACTCACACGAGTCGATGTTATCTTTAGTACCTAGGTACTTAAGTATGCAAAGTTTTCTTGACGAGTCGTGGGCGGCTCTTGCTTTCGCGAGCCTCAAGCTTCAAATCATCATTACTCAATTAAATGTACAATTACAGATATACGCTGCATTGCGTCCAGAATGATGCAATGGCAATGCTGCAGAGTAGAATTCTTCCCTCTATAATTTGGCCTTTTGCAAATTTGACTCCGCCACAGAGGAACCCTCACTCCATTCTACATCCTTCTGATGATCCATTTTCCCCAACTCAATATCATGCACGTATGGGCCCTTCAGATGCGCGTTCCACGGGTCAATTCGGTCCCGGGGCTCTCGAGCCTCGTCCAGCTCGACATAATTCTCTTCGCGAGTGACCGAGATTTCGTAGGTGACGAATATCGTTCCCCAGTTGAACTTCATGACGGGCCAGAATACTGGCAGAGAAGCACAAACTGTCGCGAGACTGACTTCTAAAGCGGCTAATACGATCGCGCCGCAGCCGTACCAGCTTGGGTCGTATGTCGGGAATATACCCGCTCTGGTATCGATAATATTGATGAGTCGGAAAAGAGAGAGAACATTCACACTGTGGGTAAGCCACGTCAGAACAAGTGATGACATAAAATTTGGATCTCAAACGCTGATGATATGTGGCTCGGACTTACATTGAGCCAAGAGAGAACAATCCCATCAAGCTAGCCTGAGACTTCCAGCTCAGGTTTGGTTGAAGGTAATATGACACAGGAATAGCCAAGACAATTAAATCAAGGACCATATTTGTCGATGTTTGCGCAAGGGAAGCGGCCACAACGCTGCCCGGGTCCAGGCTTGCCAATCCGTATCTGACTGCAGTCGTGTTGTTGAAGTCCCAGTCAGCCGACACCGGAAAAGCGGGAAACCAGCTGATGAAGGAGAAAGCGAGACCCCACAGCGACACAATGCCGATCATGACGAGTGTCGTTTGCCTCAGTATCGATTTCGTCTCGTCGAAGAGTCGAAGATATTGGAAGAGAATGGCGAGCTTGATGAGTGCCGTCGCGGTAGGATAGCATGCGTGCATGACATACGTGTTCTGGGCAGATAATTAGAACTCTCATGGCGTTCTGCATTGCTTAGTTCCGGAAATTTCGAAACATTCGATTACTTGCCTTGGTGAAGTTGACCAGTTGCGTTTGGTCAGAGGCGAAGGTGATGAAATGTTTCCCCAGCCCTCGATCGAAACCTTTGCGGAAGTGATTGTCAGCCCCTGAAATGCTTACAGGCTAAGCCTATTCCACGAAGAGTCGACGACAACGTACAGAGTAGTACCGAAAGAGTCAGCGCAAAGCTGGTCATCTGGATCTTGCGTCAGCATCAATATCTCGCCGGGCATCACGGGCAATTATCCATACCATGGATAGGAAAACCAGCAAGTCATCCCAACCAGGGCATTTGGAGACTCGGAATCGGACGTATAAACGTGCAGTTGCGCAGAGATATGACACAGTCTACGGTCTGGTTAGATAATCTGAAGCCAGTGGGGCGGTCATAGGCAACTTACAAGGAATGATATTAACAGGCCAAATGCCAAGGGCCGCTGGTTCAGCGCCGGTGTCGGCTCGCTGAGGTTGTCGACTTGGCCCAGCAAGTCAAATATCGACGAGGCGTTCGACATACTGAACCTGTCATGTGTCGATTTGCTTGTCTTTTCTTCTGTGTATGTGAAGCGCGTGCTAATGAGGGAGGGAGAGAGTCTTTGAAGGGAAGTAAAGGAGCGTGATCTCCCCCAGAGTGCTTCTGAAACACATAGAGAACTGCAACGGGCGCAGAGGGAGTTCGGACGGCAATGGCAGAGGAGAGCGTCGTTCATATGGTGTTGTCAAGAACCACCCAGGGGCGCAGTTTAAGTTAAGCCGGATAACTTTAAACATCCTGGAAATGCAACCCCAGGAAACTTTCACCGCTAGCCGTGCAGCATAGCGACCCTGAATCACTGCCGCATCAGTGCGGGTGCCGCTGAGACAAGATCAGCAAAGTTCGCTGCGAGTTCCAAGAGCTCCTTTTTCGAGTGCTTGAGACGCCAAATCCTCCGTCAATGAAACTGGATTCGGAAGGCTTGTGAGAAGCAATCCGTCGCTCGACAGACCTCCCATTGGCAGCCAAGCACGAGGACAAGATTGATAAAACTCTGGGGGCTAAGACTTGGTTGCATCGTGTATGACCTGCATGATCATCTCAAATTGAGGAATTGGACCGGAACATGCACCCAGGTGCAATTAGACTGTGGTTCTGGTTCTTTTTGGTCCAAGGCCAAAAGAGCTGTTGCCGTCGCATGACCATGGCTCTCATTGACTCGTATTGAGATTCATGGCGCGTACGACCACTCTGAGTGCTTGGGAACCATAAGTATTTGAGTTCTGGTGTTTGAGGCATCTCCCCAGCTGTCTAGTCCTGGCGTGCTTGACTTGACCCATACGCGTATGCATTCGAAGACGAATGCATGATAGAGCACCTCCACATTTTCGACAGCGACTCATGTCTTGAACTATAGGCGTCTGTTTCGACTACGACGCCCTGGAGGAAACATTTCGGCAGCGAGCCGACTACGGAGGGACCGGACCGCAGCATTCTATACGTGTAATGTACAATGCGGAGAGAGCGAACCACGACCGACCAAATATTGTTTCATGTTTCATATGCTGTCATACAAACACCATCTCGAAACAGCGAGAGAGCCACGCTGTTGCTTCCAATGGTACTCCGCATTGCCACAGTCGTTGCGGAGGAACTCTGAATGACTCTTGGAGACACAATCTGCAGCATACAGCCTCGGTGACCTTGAGCAGTCGTAAGCACCTCCCCAACTTCCCCGAGAAGTGGTGTTTCGATGTTTACTTTTCACACGAACACTTGGACCCCACGGACGATGGAGTGGGGAACTTGGCGGAGGGGTCGGGCAAGAGATCTGGAGGCGAATGCGACAAAACCCTCCTGTCAAGCAATTGAGTCGCATCGGCACCACCTGCTCAGACACTGAACACGTGGGTGGTGGTGTGAAAGGTGTTTGTCAAAGCTGTGCTCGTAGTTGGCTTTTCCTCATGATTGGTGAGCTTCCCCAACGAGTCCGCCCGCGAGTGCCGATCCAGCGCAATGTCCAAGAACCCACGCACGGCCGCCAGGATACGGGATGACACCCATCGAGACATCGTAAGATATTACTGCACAATTCCCGCGCATTTGCACATTGTCTGAGCATCGACAGGCCGGCACTTGGAGATGATGCTGACTTGATGGTTTTCCTGCAGAAGTCTTGGCTCATCATTATTGTCTAATTTAATTATAGACTCATGGTGGACGAACCGGTGAATGCGAATGGCGCAGTATTAGGACTGACGCGGACCTGGTCTCCTACGATGAAAGAGACTATGTATCCTGCGCAGCGCCATTGGTACTCCTCATGCCACTCATGTAGCTTGTAAGACCGTCTAATTTGATGTCCCAGCCGTAATCTCGTCCTAACTCTGCATATGATGCATATGATGCATATGATGCACATGATGCGATGGGCGTTGCTGAAGATAATCACATGTCACTAATTGATGCTTGATCTCTTGCAAAGTCTCAGGGAAGACTTGGCGGCATTATTTCACACCTGGCCCAGAGCTTAACGTCCGGCAGACGCTATACATATGCTCTTCGTCTGACGCGGAGTAATAGCACCACCAAACATCTTTGCATTAAATGTAGCACGCTTGGAAATGAATAAAACCCTTGACGCATAGCACACAATATCTAGCGGTTTTCGTGGAAGACATTAGAACAAGTCTCAAGAGCAGGCCAGAAATTGTGTAGACATAGCTTTCTGCACTGGGTTGTATAAATGAAACCTACGACTTTCCCAAGATAATTGCCACAAGCTATGTGTGCCTTCGAAATGTCTGAGACAAATAAAGAAACTGGTGTATTGAGCGACTAACAGCGCTTTAAGGCAATAAAGACATCTTGAAGTATAATATTGTCTGTCCGTAGTTGAGCCAGCTTCCACTCAAATTTCCAGTCGGGCTAGATGATGTCTTTAAGTCATTGGGATTTCAGAGGCACTGAAGCGATTTCAGGGAGTCCAGTGCTTAAGAGGGTTGTCTTGTGCATTCCTTACGTCGCAGAAGCCAAAAGACTTTAACGGCTGCCTACGAGTACAGGAAAACATGTTCTTGTGGAGAATCTGACACATTCTGTAGGAATCATCAATTTCAATATCTTCATAATTGAATGCCTGCTCAGAGGACGACATTGAAAGTTTTAGACTCACCGTCATCGGTAAAAATAAATAAATGCAACAGTGAGCAGACATTGGCCGCAGTGCAACGAGCCGGCCTACATCAGTGGGAAGTCGTCTATAATATTGTCAACAAAGCTGCTCGAATTAAGAAAAAAAGGCCCCCGGGGGGGGGGGATCGCATTAGAAGGGCCGGCAAAGCCCAAGAAACTTCATATGGGCCTTGGGGTGACTTACCTGCCAACAGCCTTGGTGACCAGAATGCTCACGCAGATCGAATTTGGCATTCAGGAGACGGAAGCTTTTTTATGCTTGAATTACCGGTAGTTTCGTAAGCAGACTTTGTCTGACAACGTGTGCGGACACTTGAACCAAGTCGACCCTGTTTGGCGATAGATACGGGCGCTTACCTCATGTCGTCGTTCTAGTCTACCTGAGTATGCTACATTGTTTCTGGTGAATCACACCACATGACGATTATCTCACTCCAGGGCAGAGTGCGCGCCGTTGACTTCAGCCCGATCTTCAATAATCGCTGAAGACATTCACTACAGCACTTCTCCCTACTATGTTATGCTGTCTCCTGCATATGTTCGTTGAATTCGAAAGCAATGCTTCTTCAAACATTCCTCACATTCCCAGTGATGCCACGAACCGTCTGTGTCATTTTGCCCGATCTCGATGTCTGAAGGCTCCTAAATGCTAGATCGCACCTATACTACTCTGAAAAGTAGCCAGCACGGATTCCGTCACATGGCCTCACACAATGTGATCTCAATCACACTTGCGTGAGTGCTACCTGACGTCTCGACTAGAGAAAGTATTGTGAATGCCGACTGGAATTGGACTGCACATGGCTGGAGGAGAAACGCAAAGGTGCGCGGCCACTCCAACCAGGACGCTCGAGCCTGTCACATAACCAAGTAGCATGCACGGCAGAGCGACAGAAAACGTTCGGCCCTCATTAATCACGATGTGTTGAGGCTTTCAAGTCCAGGCTCCCCAGCTGGTGACCGAAATCGTTGTTGAGAGCGGTGAGCAAGGTCTGATCACAAGGTCATTTTGTCACATCGAGTGGCCTCAAATGAGGCTCAGGTGATGGTACACGACCACAAAATAAACTGCAGCATTGCAACAATGCATACAGCGGATATCATCGGTACCACCGAGCAATCTCTCCAACTGCCTCGAGAAACCTGTTTCGGGATTGTTATGAGGACCCTCCGTCGGCCAAGACTCAGGGTCCACGCGGGTATCCCTGCCTCGCCCGAAACCTTATTTTGCGCCTTGGAACAAACCGCATGCACGCCCACGCTCGCAGGGCTGCACCATCCTACGCAGGAACTGATCTGCAATCTGATCAAGGTTATCTTGCATGAACTGGGACCGGAGCCGTACGATCCCAGGGTCCTCCTCGTGGATCAAAGGCGTCGGGTTGCAACTGAGGTGATTTTGCAACCGAAGTCAACAGTATGCCCGAAAGGATTTCTGTGTAAACCTGCTTTTTGCTGACACACGGCGTTTAGTCGGTATTCCTCCGAACATGAGACCAATGGTCTCGGTCCGATGAAGCTGGAGGAATGTCGTGAAGGGTGCGCAGCTCGGTAAGCTGACGATGAATTTCGAGAAGGTGTCGGCCCAATACGACGCTGAAGCCGCCATAAGAAGAGCTTGTGGCCCTTTTGGATCTTCAAAGATCGAAGTCGCAAGATCTTTCCATTAATGTTCTGATCAAATACTCTCTGCGCCTGTGCTTTGTTCGCTGTGGACAACTTCCTGAGTAGGCCAAGTCTCATCGAATCTCTGCTCTGAACACAGCATTATTCTTGATTTCCATTTCCTTTGGCCGTGGCTGGCACTTCCCTTACACAATGAATATGCTTAACGCTTCCACTGCCGTCATGAGCCTATTGGGCCTTGCCATGACAGCTCGGGCCACCGTTGAGGTGATCCTGTGTGCAGAACCTAGCTTCGGTAACTGCGCCACGTACAATGTAGACTCCGGCAGTTGCGGTAAGGAAGTCAAGGCGTGCGAATATTCAGCGGGGACTAGCCACTTTAGCTAATTCGAGCCGGTATACGCAGTCGATCTGGCCCCTGTTGCACACATCGAATCAGTCGCGGTAGCGAGCCCATGTACTCTATACTCGTAAGCCACCCTTATCGCCCACATCTTGAGGCCCCATTATAACGGTGTGAGAGAGCAATATTCTGATAAGACAGCAGTGGAGCATCCTGCACAGGAGTTGATACTCAAGTGACGGGCAGTGTGCCATCCCTTCTTGATTCCTTTGATAAAACTGTCGCTTCAGTCTTGTGCAGTTGAACTTCAAAATACAGAATACCACCCCAACTGGTGGGTGGCCCGATCGCTTAAGAATGTTCAAAGTGTGTGTATGTGTGCGCGCGTGTGCGAGTGTGTGTGCGAGAGACATGTTATGACATGTTGAGCTTTCAGGCTTGCTGTAGAATGGATCAGAGCCATCAGGAAAACAGCCCAATACTGTAGTACACGTGACATGCGAGATAAGCTTGGTAAGATTTGGTGATTGACAGCATATGCAAGTGCTTGGGTTCGAAGAGAGGCAAAGAGAGTATTGTAGCCAGGGGGTCAGACTTGGCTACTGCCGTGCAAGGACTTTTTAAACCTTGCCAAACACTTAGCTCGATATTCACCTGTCACCCTGAGAAGATTTTGTGACCATGGACTTCGTTTCAAGACTCAGCCAACACAGGCTTCTAGAGATTTTCTCAGTCCTGCCACTTTGATGTAGAACGAACTCGTGGAATATCCAAAAGGGCCCCCGTCGATCCGGGTTGACATAGATGAGAATCTGCACCAGAGAACAATGTTGTAAAATGGGAGCACGCGATCAACAATGCTGTTAGAAGTCATCATGAGCAGTGGTCCTGCAGCCGTGTGGAAAATGACAAGTATTCGTCTCGTGTGTTTCGACTCGATCAGGCGTAATCGGTATTCGTGCTCGTTTGTCGCTCGGAAAATATTATCGACTTCGCGGATCAAATCCGTGTCGTTCAGTATGTCTTTGATCGCATGCAAAGAGCTACATATCGAATTTCGAAATCCAGAGGATGTGAACGGAGAGGACCAGGTTGCAGATTAATCAGGAGAACTCTGCATGTTTAAATGAGGACCCTCATTGCTTTGCCATACGAGAACAACACACAGGTACGCTTGCCTTTTAGAGGAAAGTTCTCGACTGATCGACCGTGCTGAATGCGGCGGTGTAATAAATGTACAAGCAGTAGAACAATGTCTAGAAAGGGGGCTAATTCAGCGGCAATGGTTTTTTTTTAGAATGCTCAAGCTGTCAAGGAGACGAACTGAGGCTGTGTTTGACAGGGAAGCAGGATTTGCTACGCGGCGCGATGACAAGGTTGACCAGACATGCCGTGGAGTCGACAGAATTCTGATCTGCTCATCCGAGGGGTGACAACGGACAATCAAAATTCGAGACTGAGTCGACATGTGAAAAGAATTGCCAGGGGACAGGGCAACTGAAACGAGCTTGACTTCTGGTTCTCTCTCAGGGAGGTCTTGAGCTTCTGTTCCGGTCCACAGCTGGCAGGGCTGGTGTTGACTATCATGTTCGAGTATGGCGAGCGCAAATTAAAGGCGTTTCGATTCTCCAGATGATGTCAGTTCTGTTCGCGGGCCGACAAGGAGATACGCGGGTATTTAAAGGGTGGATCGCATTGCAGATCTTGGAAGACGGAACCGGGCAATGAATGCCAACCAAAGGGCACTTGCGTAAACAAGAAAGCTTAGAAAAGAACGGGCGTCGTAATCAATTCGCACACTCCACCAGGACCCACCCCCTGAGACGGTCATCCAGTTTGCAGCAACCCACAGTTTCCAGGGTTCGCTCCCTCTGGTTCCTTGATATGTCCTGACTGTCTTCTCTCTTTCGATGTGGCTGGTCTGCAGGCTGACGTTCTTCATTGTTTACACTTTCTGTCAACATAAGCAATCACCCTCATTCAAGTCGCTCTTTTGACCAAACTATTGTCTCTTTTTCTTGCATTCTGCATCGTACTCTTTTCTGGACATCCAGATCCCGACAGATCGGAACTCATCTGTTGCCAAGACCTGCCAGGGCTTACGCGATCCCCGATTAGGCTTCTCCATCTCGATCCCGAGCTTGGCTTTTCTTGGGTGTGGAAACATTCGGCAACATGAAGGCAGCACATACCTCCTTGGCGGCGGCTACGCTGTTCTCCTCTCTCGCATCGGCCGTCGAGAACCTCAGTGTTTCCGGCGCCAACTTCGTCTCCAACGCGACCGGAGACCGATTTGACATTATTGGCGTCACGTATGAGAACCCTACTACTCCAGCCCATACGGTCTGAAGACAGCCTCGAACAAGCCGACTAATAAATAAATTAGATACCAGCCTGGTGGATCAGCAGGTTTCACTGGGAAGGCCGACCCTCTCAGCGATGCAGACGCCTGTCTTCGAGATGCTATCCTCATGCAACAGCTGGGTGTGAACACGATCCGTGTCTACAACCTGTCGCCTGACCTGAACCACGATGAATGTGTCTCGATTTTCAACGCCGCTGGCATGTACATGATTATCGACGTCAACAGCGGTCAATCCGGCGAATACATTGATCGTTCTGACCCCTCGTCCACATACACCAAGGATTACATGAACCACATTTTCGCCGTTGTCGAGGCCTTCTGGGACTACCCCAATCTGCTGGGCTTCTTTGCCGGCAATGAGATCCTGAACGAGGACAGCGACAAGAGCGCACCGGCTTACATTCGTGCCGTGGTTCGTGACCTCAAGGAGTACATCGCTCTGCATGCGCCCCGGGACATTCCCGTCGGTTACTCTGCTGCAGATGTCGCTACTATGCTCAAAGACACCTGGGCCTACCTTGGATGTTCGCTTGAGAACTCGACTTATTCGAGAATGGATTTCTTCGGCCTGAACGACTACGTAAGTGCTTCTTTCTACAGCTTCCTTTACATGTCAAGATTTGATGGCGACCCGTAGAGTTTTGGTTAGGAGACTGCTCCCGCCAAAGAGGAGTCCTTTGAACGTTCACAATTGATAGAATGTGATAATTTACTAACGGTACAATAGGAATGGTGTGGTGACTCTTCTTTCACCGAGTCCGGCTACAGTACGCTCGTTACGAACTTTGCCGACACGAACATTCCTGTGTTCTTCTCCGAGTACGGTTGCAACAACGTCAAGCCCCGAACTTTCACCAACGTCCCTGTTCTGTATGGTGACCAGATGAGCGTGCTGTCCGGCGGTCTTGTCTACGAATACAGCCAGGAGTCTGACGAGTACGGACTCGTTGCTATCAACAGCTCTACGGAGGTCACACTGACTCAGGACTGTACGTATACGCTTGTCTATTCTTCGGCGGCTGGCCAAGTGCCTCAAGTCTGAAGAGCAGGACCCCGAGAGCACTAAATCTACAAAACAGGCAGCTAACATATCATAGACCAATACCTGAAGGAGCAATACCTCAAGATCGACATGAGTGCCCTCACCTCTGTCAACGAGACCGCAGAGAAGCAGGAGACGACGGCTTGTGCTGCCTCTCTCATTTCCGAGTCTACATTCCTGTCCAACTGGGATCTGCCCGAGCGCCCCAGCGGTGGTGATGACCTCGTTACTTCTGGAATCACATCCGCTCCCAGTGGAGCCATCACCAGTGTGGTGAGTAAAATCCATTGATAGTACAGTTCGAAAGAACTCTAAGCTGACTGCATCACCAGACTGCCACTGACATGCCTGCCACTGTTCACAACTACACTGGCGCTGAGGTCACAGGCCTGAGCCTGGTGCAACTCGGATGCGCCGACAGCAACTCTCCCGGCCTCGCTGCTACATACAGCGGAGGTGCAGAGACCTGCTCTTACGCCACCTCGACTGGCACCTCTGCCAAGAGCAGCAGCAGCTCCAGCGCTGGCAACAATGTCAGCCCCTTGGCTGGCGCTGACTTCCAGGCGCTGGCGCTGGTTGGCTCTGTCCTTGCTGCCTTCCTCGGCGGAGTCATGATTCTGTAATGTAGACATGACGAGATACAAGGACAACATGAGGCTTTTCAGCTGGAGCTGGCTGTCCAACATATTGACAGCTTAGTCATCATTTGCTACTGGCGTTTGAGGCACATAGGCTCACGGGAATTCATTTCGACTTGCAACCCGGCTCGGGGAAACGACACATGCATGATGCATTGAGGGAGGCTTTGGCGAGGCAATTCCGAACCATAATTACAGCAGACTTTTTTTTCGATCAGCTAGATTTAGTTCACGTCTTATATTTTGAAATGATACCGTCTTGCAGAATATTTGAAACATTTAGCACTGCATCGGCCACGTGAGGGAAGACCTTTGTTTCTGGCTACTTACGAACCGGTGAATACAAACGCCAAGGAGCTTGGGTTGTGTGCCTAATCTGGCCTAGTGGGAAGGCGGACCCATTAGACGAGGGACAGGGTTGCCACTAGCCCCTTGAGGTAGCGACGCGGTCTGCGACGCGGTAAACTTTGGACTGCCAAACAACGCATTATTCACGTGCCATATATTATGTTCCGACTTCACCCTTTCACCATTCAACTTCAGAATTCTCAATATCCACCGGAATTATTTGCTACTGCTATTTTGTCAACTCACAAAATCTTGAATGAGAAATGATGACCCTTGCTGGAACAAAACGCACGGCCGGAACGCCCTACGCATCACCAACCAAGGCCGCAGCGTCAGCGAAGAGGTCTCGCACACAATATGATTATTGCGACGAGGAAGACCTCGAGTCGCTGCATGAAGATCAATGGAGCGCTGACTGGGATTCGGGGTCAGAAATGAGCATAGATGGCGATGACGAGCGCGACAGCCTGAAGGACAGATTCCTGACAAGCCCCCGTGGGTCTAGATCTTACGAAGAGGCACGGAGGACAGAGGTAATGGCGACAATCAGAGAAACGAAGCGCGCCTTCGATCATATCCAGGCAGGCTGCTAACATCCAAAAGGAATCCAGGAATCTGCCTCCTGCCGCAAATGTACATCGCAGATTTGGCTCAAAGAGCTCCGAAAGAATATACTGCGTCGGCTGTGCTTGCAGTAAGTTGGAACATCAGTGCAACGCTCCAAGTTGTGGCTGTGAGGGTGGTGTGTCCTGCCGCAATCCCCTCAATAATCTCGACCTCGGCGCTCTATTTGGCCAGGATCCAGTTTCTCTCCACCCTTGCTTCACGACCTGGGCAGTCAGCCAGAACATAGCAAAGCTGGAGCGCCAGCCCCTCTTCGATCTGATACTCGAAAAGGCCTTTCTCATGGAAGAGTTTCACGACTACGTGAGTGTGCCCTACATTGAGTGGAGGGCGAAATGGGACCGAGTTCCTGTCTCTGAGCGAGACAGTGGCGCCGGCCTTTTCCTCAAGCAAGAGTTGCTCCGCTTGGGCCTTACATCCCGGGAGGGTCAGCTCGTCTTCTACTCTTTCTGCCGTCGTGATGGGTGGCAAGAAACTGAGCATAATTGGCATTGTCGCATTTGTAGCGACTGTATGGAGTGGAGGGAGTGGCATTGTGAGAGATGCAATAAGTGCTCATATGGGCTCTCACTTCCTTGCGAGAACTGCGGGAGAGAAAAGGATCGCTATGGACAACCTGAGTGGAATGAACTGAGTGATGACGATTCCATCGATCAGTGGTGAGGCTCGACCTGATATGGTAGATACTGTCACGATGCCATGAGTCAGTATCCTTTCGAGATGGGTGAACCACGTCTTAGCTAGTGTTAGAGTTTGCTATGGGCCACGAGAGCATTCATGTCTCCAACTTCTGCGTGCTATGAACTGGTTCAAGGGGCAGCGTTGGATACAGGGACTGAGAAAATCAGTTGGCGATGGAGGCCCCAAATTCGACTTAAGCATAGCATGGGAATAATTGCAAAAGGCGCAACAGTCACTCTCAAGTTTGATGAAGTCATGTATGAAGGCCTGAATGCCTTGAATAGAGCTGTCTTTTGATCACAAGTTGACATACTTGAGACCACCCCTCAATGCTGCTGTCCCAATGCTTAGCCAAATGCAACCTTTAAGGCATCTGTTTTCTTTGTCCAAATAGTTACAGCAATTGCACGTCTTTTCAACCGCAAGAAAGCACCGGGGCTAGCAGCTGACATAACACCGGATGGGTCATCAAGGAGCCAACACCAGGATCTTGTCTATAAGGCATCAACGCCCCGGGCATGCGGAAATCCGGATATCTTGGGTCGCGCATGTGTGGCAAGGACGCAGGTACATAAGACACTGCGCCCCAAACTGCGTCTCCAAGCCTAATGACATCGTCACCGTCCAGATATTCGAGATACCACGAAAAGAACTGACTTCGATGAATTATAAACTGTCCCATCGAAGGAACAGCAGATTGGGACCAAAATAAGCTCGTCAATGGATGGGTATCTACTATCACTTGGCTCGTGTGCACGTAGCAGTGAATAGTGCTAGGGCACCGAAATCAAAACATCGCATCTCTCCCACGGCACCAGAGGTAGCCTAAACCAAATCACAGCCCGCTCCAGCGAATATTGCACCAGCCTACCTCTCCAAGCAATCAAACCTTCTCAGTCTGCTCCAAGGTATCCTCCTTCGCAACTGTTTCAGTCTTAGGTGCAACCTTCAGATTGCCCTCCTGGATCTCTTTCTCAAGCTGATCGAGCCTGCTGCTCTTTCCTGATGTCCTCCAAGCGGGGATGCCGGAGTTGAAAACGTCATCCATCTCCTCCAGTGTGAAGCCCTTGGTCTCTGGCGCCATCAAAATCATATGAATGAATGCGGCAGCATTGAAGGCTCCGAAGATGTAGTACATGTTATAAGAGATGTTCCAGAGCAAAGGCGGCACTGCGAAGGCGAGCACCATGTTGAAGAACCAGTTCGTCGCGGTTGTCAGGCTGACGGCCTTGGCCCTGATCTTGCTGGGGAAGATCTCGGCCGGATAGGTCCAGGACACTGGACCCCAGGTGGTGGCGAAGCTGGCGACGAACAGGTATGAGCATGAAATGACGGCGCTGGAGACGGGGCGGTTGTTGAGGATGATCCAGGTGATGTTCTCGTTCTCGACAGTGCGGGTCTCGGCGGTGTTGGGCTGGCCATAGTACTGTTGCAGAGCTCCGCTGATGAACAGCCACGTCATCATCAAGAAGGAGCCGATGATCAATGCTGGTCGACGCCCGAACCTGTCCAGGTAGACGATGGCTGGAAGAGTCATGACCACATTGATAACGTACTGAATCGATGCGGTGAGGAGCTGCATATTGACTATTAGCGCAAACAAATAGCAGCGGAGGGTAAGCGAAAATTACGTACCGGAGATCCGATGCCAGCTCCCTGCATGATATAGACGATATAGTACATCACTAAAGAATGTCAGCATTGGCTCAAAAGAACTGAGAGCGCGGGTACACCGACTGATGTTCATGCCGCAAAGCTGGGACCAAGCTTGGACGCTCATGCCCAAGAAGACACGCTTGAACATTCCATGGGCCACCAATGCCTTGTAACTGCTGATAGCCTGCTCACGATCGAACTTCAAGGCATCCTCGATCTCCTGGTATTGCGCGAGAACCTTCGGGTGGTTACGGTCACCGTTGCCGATTGTGCGAGCCAAGACGTCGAGTGCCTCCTCCCAGCGATCTTTCGAGGCGAGCCAACGCGGGCTGTAAGGGAAGAAAAAGAGTCCTACGAATAGAATGACTGCTGGGACCATTTGTACGCCCCAGGGAATTCGGAAGGCAGACTCTGGCTGATCGGGATCGTTGGGACCACCTCCGACCTACACACAGTTTTCGATTAGCTTCCGTCCGAGGGTCCGTGACTCGGGTGCAGAACTAAACGTAAGTATACTTACATTTGAGGCACCATACTGAATGAAGTATTGAATCAAGATACCCCAGGTAATGGCCCACTGCTGCAACGAGACCACACGGCCACGAATTTCCCTGGGAGCAATCTCGCTCTGGTAAACGGGTACGACGCTGGATGCGATACCAATGGCCATGCCTAGATATACTTAGAATGGTCACGACCAGATCAGGCAGTCAGAAACCTACCTCCGACGACACGCCCGGCGCACAGCATTCCGCGGTCTATAGCAGCACATTGTATGATGGCACCGATGATCCACAGGATGCAAGCCACCTGGAGAGCCATCTTCCGGGAGAATCTATCGGCAAGGAACGAGCTGCTAAGAGATCCGACGAGACTGCCGGCGGGCATCGAGGCGGTGATGGCTCCTTGGGTGTAGCCAAACGCCTGGGGGTTGTTGAAATAACGGGTGTAGGCCTGGGTTCCGAGCACACCAGACATGGACGAGATATCGAAACCGAAGAGAGCTCCTCCTGAAAGCCGGATATAAGTCAGTGGAAGTGCCCGTTTGCTTTCTTGACAATTGAGGGAAGCGGTTGAAGCATCACGGAAGCGTTTGCTGCGATACGTATGAGACTTACCTATAGCGGCAAAGCCGCAGATGAAGTAGACATTGCTGGCTTGATACATCTTGTCGATGAGAACGTTGTATTGAGCTTCACTGACAACAAGATCGTGGTTTGGTTCTGTTGCGGCCTTCGGCAGCCTTGTGTGATTCCTCAATGATCAGAGTTGTGAGGGGCAACAACCAGCACTGGAGAGTGTCAATGGAAGCTAGGACGAATAAATACCCATCCAAGCATCAGTAGATACGCAAGTGTTGCGTGACTGAAGGGCGAGAAGAAGTGATTCACAGAAGCTAGTGAATCCGGGGGGACAAATGTATTTGAAGGCTCCCGCATCCCTGGACAAACTCACGAGACGAAAGCCAATCGCCAAGGGGTCAAACCACTACAACGGACCGAATAGAAAACCAAACAGACCACACGGCCGGTACAAACAGAGGCTGAACGTTACAAAATCTGGGCTGCAGTCATCGCCAAGGTGTAGTTGGTCTGTCGCAGCCGTCACGTTGCACCCCCAAGAGGCGCTGCCCTGGCCGGGCACCAATCATGACGATCCCCGACGGCTGATATCTGGCTGAAGGATCGTGTCCTCATTCGACGTTCCCTGCAGTTCATCTCGTTAATGGCCTTGCGTGGTATGCAGGTCACGCTCTGTGTACCCCAGGCCAAGACTCCTCATTGCGGGGGAAGTCTGGGCATGATCCTTTCCTCCCCGGACGACAGCTTCGCACAGCCAATGGCGGCACGTCGAGTTCCGCGAGGACCTCAGCGAAGCTAATATTGCAGCTCGACTGGCATCGGATCCCACGTCAGGGGTTGCATTTGTTACCCAAGCAGCCCAGAGTCTCGGTGGAGGCCAAAATCCTGAGGGGCTTCAACCCCAAACTCTACGCCGGTCTACAGATGTCCCGATAGAGTTTTCAAAACCTGGCGCCGCCACGTGATTACATTTCATGTATATGCGAGACAGTTCATAATGTTACACGGGACTGTTGAAGCACAATATGAGCCAGAAGCCTGTGCAAGTACCATGTATAATCAAGCAGGCCTTGTCTTATATAACCAGCACGCCATAAGATTCGAGAAGACTCTTCGTGCGATAAAGTTGTCTTTCGACCGAACTTGATGTAATCAATTGTCATGTTACACCTTAGCTGAGTTTATCTGGTGATACTCCAGAGATATACACATCGGATCCACTTTAATATAGCAGTGTTAGTGCTTAGGAGGACATGATTGGCTCCTGATGACGAACTCGTACACCATCTTATATAGACAAGGACAAAGAGCTAGACTCATATGGTATATATATACAGTTAAAAACCTCAAACCCTCTCCTCTTTCTTACAGGTCGTACCTGCTCTTGATGTGCCTCCACCAGTCACGGGCCATCCAAGCATCGAAGTCAGTGATCTCCATGGCTGAGCCCGCCATCATGATGAAAGATGTCTGGCCAGTAGGGGTCCAGTCATAAAAGTCATCGAGGCCGTAGGTGTGGCCCATCTCGTGCAGGAGGATGTGGATGTTCTCGGTGTCGAGGTTGTCGATCATGTAGTCGATGGGGAGCTGCTGGCCCCAGTCACCACCAAAGCCGCCCATCTGGCCGTTCATGTTCTCGCTGAGCCACAGGGAGACGTCGTAGCGGCCGGCCTCGCCCTTGGCGCAGCCGCTGTAGTCGTTGTCGGTGTAGTGCATGGCACGGCCGCAGGCGGGGTCGCACTCGGGGATGCCGTCGACATCGGCTGTGTCGGTGTAGATGTTCAGGTCGGAGGTGTCTCCCTCGAAGAGCGCGGTGTTGTTGGTGGCCCAGCCAGAGATGGACACGTCCACTGAGTCGTAGGGGAAGCCGTCGAAACCGGCGAGAGCCTTGGAAACCCACTTGTTGTACTGTGTGCTCAGGACGGTCTCGAGCTTCTGGCGCTGAGCAGCAGTGATCTTATTTGTGGATGCGTCCCAGCGGACACAGTACTGGATCTTGGCCTTGGTGGCCATGATGTGGTCGTAGCCAAGGTTCTTGAACTCGGTGTTGTCCGTCGTGTACTTGTCCCAGACCTCAGTGAGGCCCTGGACGAGATCCGAAGGAGGGTTCCCTACAGGAATGTCAGAATAAGGGTCTGTTACAAGTCAGATCGATATCAGGAACGTACAAGTGGTGTTCGCAGTAGAAGTGGAGCTGGCAGCTGCGACGCGAACGGGGTTGGTCGTAGTAGCAGCAGTGGTGGCTGCGGCAGCGGCCGTGGGAGTAGCTGTGGGAGCAGCGGAGGGAGCAGCGGACTGTCCATGGCCACCGAAGTTTCCCCACCAACCGCCGTTTCCCCAGCCTTGAGGAGCACGTCTGGCCTTCTGGGAGAAGCCGCCAGCCTTGTCGAGCTGGTGGGCCGCGCCGGGATGAGGTGCACGAACGGCCTTCTCAACAGCACGATCCTGAGTAGGGTGTGCCTGGGCCAAGGCCGCGAGGAGGGAGAGCACAGTGACAGTCTTCATGGTTAAGCTGATGAGATGTTGTTGTTGATGTTTGCTATGTAATCGGACCCATAAGGGAGAAAAGTCTGATACGGCCGAGACCTAGCTCGAAAAGAAGAGTGTGAACGAAGGGTGTCTGAGAACTAGCTCAGTGTAAATGAATGAATGTGTGAACAGAGTCGAGACTGGTTGATCTGGTTCTAGGTCTGAAGTACGTTTGAGGTTCTCAGTTTACTTATACCATCTGGGCAGCTCCAGGAATGCCAAGACAACCGCCCCAACATATCACATATCCTGCTAATCTCAGAGCCGAACGACGTTTTACGTACACATCTGGTAAATCAGGTAACTTCTCCCGTTCAGAACATTCTATTTTTCGTTTAGCTGGGGGGATACAAAGCTCAGGAGGATTTCCGTGAGGCACTAGCCGACAACTTCAGGGGGGGACTGAGGAACAAGCATCAGACCTGCCGCGGATGGGTCTTCTCCGTACTCCTTCCCATGTAGGTATCCGGATGTTGGTGAGGGACCATTCCCACCGTCGATCACCGAACAGCCCAGCCAGGCGGACCATGCCATTCCCAGAGATCGATGATCGGTGGTAACTATTAGGCTACCGAACCTTGGTAATTACGTGGACTAGGTCGTGGGGAAAAACTGCTTTGGACTCCACGTTGATGTTCTTCTTCCCATACAAATCTCGCAGAACAAAGTCGGCCCACAAGTGCTGGCCAATCGACTACGGCCCGCGGGAATCCCTGTGAGCGGTGCTATACGTGTTTGGTGGAAACGCCAAACACAACCCCACAATATGGAGATCTCCCGGCCCATCGGTGGAATTGTCCCTGTTCGTCATTTTGCGGCTCACGAAACGCCAAGAGCAAGTGGTGTGGTCCTGCCCCTTGCCCAACACGATTCCCGACGTTGTCGGCTCGTATAAACATTTTCTCATTGGGCCACCTCGAGGCCACTTACTGGAGCAGTTGCCTCGCGAAGGGCTTGGCGACTTCTCTCATGTAGGCTGGCTTGGCACAATGTTTGTGCTGTTTCAAGGAGACAAACAATCTGCAAGCCAGGGGGAGTCGACAGGTCGGATTTGCACAACAGTACCGAGAGACGCGAGCGACGCCTTCTAGGGAATTGCAGTGTTGATGGGGTCATAACTCGAGCTGATGATCGCCGTGTGCTCGAGTCGCTGTCTTGGCCACCGCAGTCAAAGCTATCCACTTGGACGGGGCCAATGTTGGCGAGCCCGATTTTAAGCATATGGATCTTAGAAATGAGATCCTGTAGGCTAGGACAGACTGGTGTTCTTCCTTCATTGGCTGCCAATACTGTAAACTCTACCTTGGCATCGGCAGTCAGAATGACAAGTCTGGCCCCAAGCTGCTTTGTGGGGGAAGCTGCAGCAGTGCTCGGGACAAGGCAGGAGGCGACGGATTAAGCCATCAGTCGAACGGGGCCTACTCTTTACCGAGTTCGTAGAGCATCACCGCTTTCTTAGGTAATTGGGAATTTTGAGCGAGCATCATTTCCCAAACGTAAGATCAGACGGCCTGGCCGTACGGTCCCGCGTAGCTGCTTAAAAGCATTTCGGCCGCCATCGAAGTACAGCCTCTCCCATCATCGGGCTGTATCCGAAATCTTCGACCACAGCGGTTGGGTCACTGGCCGAGTGATACAATTTATATGTATATACCTCCCTTTGCTCGCCACAGCTAGAAGTAGATCTGCCTGGCGATGTTAGCCCTGTTTCCAATCCTCACCTAATACACAACGAAGGAAGCAAATGAAGTAGAATGGCACACCAGAGAAGACCTCGACGGAGACGTGCTGTATGCTGAAGTGCCCCAGTGACATCAGAACCAACCCCAGACATTGATGTGGTCTTAATGACAATATAATCCCAAATCGGCAACAAAGCGTCACGCATGACTCGGATATGCGAGATATTGTGGGTATGACCTCAATCCCTTGCAATGAGTCGCAGCACTTTGGGCCTGTGGTGCTGATCGAGCACGCACCTATGAGTGAATCTGGCCGTTTCCACGGCAAGCGATTCGAATTTCCTCTCCACAGCCAGGCATCAAGTCCAGCATGCAGTGAGAAAAGTGGTAGTAGACCACTCCTGATGTCTCAAGAGTGATCCACCACCGGGATGGTTGCTGCTGTTCGGCGTACTCAAGTGACAATTGCCGCCACACAACAACGCGCAAGGCGAGGAAGTGTGTCCGGCTCCGGTCAGCTCGTCTCCGCATCAAAGGTTGTCAGTGTCGCGAGGACGTCAGTGAAGACCACGCCGGTTCATTGCCTGGAGAAGAATCAGTAGTATGATGCGTTCAGCGCATCAAAAGATAAGGAATGCAGTGATTGACTGCTGCACCGAAAACAAAAAGATAAAGAAAAGAGTAGAACACTAAAAATAGACGTGTCCATTAGGGCCCATTCGATGATGCCCGCTGCAAAAAATGCGCCCAGACTCTGTCGACCCGCCTTGCAGCCTACAAAAGTAAGCCGCCTGGGCAAAGGAAGATGGCCAAAAGGGGCGCGTGGACATTCAGCACCGACGGCGTGACATGTCGGGCTGAAGATCATAAGTCTATCATACATATATCTGCTAGAGATAAGCTCGGATTTCGCAGAAAGTCTTTCTGGGGGAGGGATAAGAACCAAAGACGAAACAGCTATCCAGCAGCCCAAGACTGCTGGATTTGGCAGCCAGCTTTCTCGCTGTCTGCCGGGTATCCCGAAAGCGTAAATTGCCGCCGTGACCGTAAACGCCGTGACCGAAAGTCCAAAAAGGAACGTTTTGCTGTCATCCGCATAATTCTCAAGGTGCCACACTTCCTCCGTAACGCCGAAATCCTCAATTTGTCCCTCCGCGTCGTTTCCACTCTTGTACAGACTCTTCTGGAGCGAAGCTGACGATCAGTCGGCAGCGTCATCGCGTTGTCCATGCTCCCGAAAGTACTTCACTCGTCGCAATAGCCGAAAACCTTGCGGTGGACTTTGCGCAAGTAGTTCCGCTGCTCGCGAAACATGGAGTAATTACCTCCTAGAATGATCTCAAGAATACTGTCGGACTTCTCGCCTCGTGCGATCCGCTCTATTCGCTCCTGCAACAGCTTGTGTGCCTCGGCGAAGCAGGCCATGATCTGAGGATAATTTTGAGAACCGCCTGAAATGTCGTTTGCGGGGTTGTTGGGATCAATGATGGACAACCGACCAGGGTTTCTGTAAGTGAACGTAGTGACTTGGTTCTGACCCAATTGTATATTGTTAGCGCTTGATAAACAATTAGGGCTGATTCAAACTTGCCTTGTTTACATAGCCTGGTGGGTTGAGCCTCAGAGCGGTGATCTTGTAGTTGAACCTGTTGCCGTACAGATCGAAGAAATGCATGAGCAAAGAGCCCAGATTGCGCTCTGGTACCATGTCACCACTCTGAACCTGAGGCATCATTTGGAGCATGCTGACGACCATGCAAATGACAGAAAAGCCGCCAATGCCGCCGTTCACGGGTTCATTCAGGCCACGCATCAACAAGAACTGCTTGATGACGGTCACTAGAATCGGCATGACGGGGTACTGCTCCCTCCAAGCCCTGAACGTCTGAATAGCAATAACGCCACTAGGGTTCTCGAAGGAGATGTCGACCTTCAAGCCAGTGTTGCTATCGACATACTTGACCAATGGTACTCTTGCCTTTGAGATCATCTCAAAGTTGTTGTGAACTGCAACGCGGCTGGAACGGAGGTAATCCCTGAATTTCTTGAGCTGATTAAGCCCTACAGGCATGGTATTACCACCGGAGAGCACGGCGTCGGAGCACAAGACAAGATCCATGTCGCCAGTAGGCAGGTAAAGACCAGACATGAAGGAACCGAAAGCATGCAGCTTACGGCCCCGCCAAGCGCTGTTCTTTTCGAGGATGCGATTGAGATCATCTACGAGATTTCCACGGAGGCGGTCTTCAAATTCGCGTGGTCTCACTAAGTCATAGAAATCGCTGATTTCCATGTGAAGCCTGCGTGATATCAGTCAGCCTGTGGTACCGGAAAATATGCCAAGTCTTCCGTACCTGACGTTGACCTGAGCCGTTGAATCCGGAACAGTCACCCATGGCGAGTTGTTCTCGCCCTTCTTGAGCCGCCACTCCGAAACAATCGAGCCTCCACTGGG
This sequence comes from Diaporthe amygdali, assembly GCF_026229845.1. Classification (NCBI taxonomy): domain Eukaryota; kingdom Fungi; phylum Ascomycota; class Sordariomycetes; order Diaporthales; family Diaporthaceae; genus Diaporthe; species Diaporthe amygdali. The sequence goes on along the minus strand of NW_026517049.1, from coordinate 248,866 downwards.
CCTCTTGGGGGCAGCTTTCAGCTGTGCATGAGCTGGCAGCTTCAACACATCGTCATGTGTGCGCTTGCGTGAACCTAGATCCGTGGATTTGGGCAAATCCATTTCGAAATCGACACGTTTTATTGCCTTGTTAGCAGTCGGAGCCGCTGATGCCGCCTTGCTTGGTCCTGAGGTGGCGATTGACACAGCCGGCAACGAGGCAGCCGGCCGCGGCGCAGTTGTGCCAGGTATTCCTCGAGCGCTTGAACGCTCACGATTGTATGTGAGGGGGTCGATGAATTCCTCCTCATCTTGCTCGTCCTCACTACCAGACTCGCATCGGATAAAGTCTTCGTCGTCGGCGGGGAGCGAGGTTCTCGTGCTCTTGGCAGGTTCGACGCGGGCCTTGCGGATCAATTGGACCACGTCCTTCTTCTTCTTGTCTGGGTCTTGCTCAGGTGGCAGAGCAGTGTAAGGGTCGGGATTAGACCACTTAGGGGCTTCGTCGGCCGTCGAGTTGGCTGCTGTGCGGGCGCGTTTAGCGCTTGGTTGGGCAGACTCGTTTTCGTCGTCCGAAATGTCCATATCAGCCTCGTCACTATCCGATAGTTGGTCGAAGGTCCTGTAGGTCACACCATTCTGGGTGTCTGCAAAGTCTTCCCTGGGCTTGTTGTTGTCGGTCGACTGCAGGATAGCGCGTTCAGCTGCTACGAAAGGCCTCCAAGGACGTCTTCCGGCGTAGCCTCCAGCACCACGACCTCGGTTACCGTTTGGACGATATGATTGCCGGTCGTTGTGAGGACCCCTGGCGGGACCACGAGGTGGGTCTGCTCGAGACCTGGGCTCGTCGGGGCGGTAGCTGGTGTACGTGTCGGCGACGCCTCTGGGCTTCTCCGAGCGGAAGTTGAAGTCACCCTGGGGTGGACGGAAAGAATCGGAGCCACGAAAGGTTGGATAAGGGTCTTGCGGTCTCGGAGGGAGTGGGTGGTTGTCAGAGCGGCGCGAGGGTTGATAGCGATCATTGCGATCATCACGATCACTGCGATCGTTGCGGGAATAACGACTACCGTGATCGCTGCGATGATTAGGAGGAGGGTACGAATCGTAGCCCGACGGGGGCGGGGGAAGGGCATTGTAGGAGGGAGGAGGGGGAGGTCGATAGCTGTCACCGCCGCCATAACCATCATTGCCAGGCGGTGGCGGCGGATAGCTGCGCGACGCGTTTGAGCGTCTGTCGACTCCCGGAGGAGGCGGGTAGTAATGCGACATAGTACTTGAGGGCTGGGCACTCCTGTCTTACTACCAGGGTCTCTGAGACCTGTGGTAGAGGTGTCCAGGTCTGTTGAAGTGCAGAGTGATACTTGCTCACAATGCGAAAGTTTGCGAAGATTTGTGATGGTTGTCGGATGGGTGCAGAAATCACGACAGACAAAGAAAGACAGTGACGAAGTTTGACTAGTGGGGACTTGGTAGTGGACAGCCGGCAGGCAGGGCGTTGCCTGCCGAGACACAGTTCGCTTCACTAAGGATCGTGTGAGTAACTGTGACGGCGCGGCGGGCGCAAGGGTGTGACTGGAGGTGGCTGCGCACAGACCACCTCCAGTCCCAAAGCCATTTGCTTGATGGCAATCGGGGGCAACCTGCTCTCCTGCTCTTTTTTCTTAGCAAGACAAGTTTTATTTCAGAATTCTACAATAATGAGCAAGACTTGAGAGCATAGCCTCTTCTATGTCCCTCTCGCGACAGTGACCAGTCTCGCTCGACTTCATTCACCTCGTTAAATATGTAAAGAATTCAATTGTTATTTGAAAGAATATGACTTTTGTGTTTTGAATAGGTTTGGAAGGGACGTTAGGTTATCTGAGAGATTGATTGCTGGTCACCCACTTTAACACACCTTCGACGCATAAATATGCCAGCCAACGTGGGACATAAGCTGCGACATTTCGAGATTCAGTCATCAACTGGTTAGACATGGCACATCCAAGTATGAATCACACAATTAGTCCATACCCTACCAAGCCAAGCACTAACGCTACAGACAATATGTGCATGCTGATGTTAAATGCTGAGGTCTCAAGTGCGGTTTGCAAGGGCGAGGCGCTCTTTGAGTGTGTACGTGTTTAAATCTCACTCAATCGAGAGGACGTTATGTATAAGAACAGTAGCAAATGTTTGTGTCTCGCTCGGAGAAAGAGAGGCGGGGATGCTACATATGTACAGCAATCCAGGCATCAATTATGCTTGGCAAATGACTGCACATGGTTTGTGCATGAGCACTGCTCTCGTTTTTTCCTTGTTCCTTGATAAACAAGCAGCACCAGCCCCTACCCCGGTCTTCAATCACATCCGGTAGAGCCCGCAGCTAGATAGCAGAGCCGCACTTTGAGAACACAGACAGTGGTCGAGTGATCGGGCATGGGGTTTTGGCTCTACTCAGAGCCTGATCTGTACAGATTTCCGTATTCATTATGTCTTGCAACCTTGTCAGCGCGATCCTCGGCCATTGACTCCTCTCGGAATGGCTGCACCATGTACAGAAAGGATTGCCGGATTGAGGCTGCTTATAGTAATGCCCGTGTCCGGCATGTTAGGAGTCCTCTGGCATGAATCTTCGTCGTCCGTACTCCGGGCTTCTCATTTGGAATATTTAGGGTTTGTTGTGCAACCCTGCCTTGCAACCTATGCCCATCTACATCCAGGCAGAAATCTGATGGTTTCTGTCCTACGGTGCAATGCTTTCCCTGAGCAACTTTTTCGTCTTCTTGAGATGTTTTCGAAGGGCCTTGACACCTCCTTTGCCGTTCTCCAAAGCCCCGACCTCCTCTTTATTTATGATAGGACCGGCTATTTCCATAAATCCATGATGCACAAACAAGCCACGAGACTCTTCTCCACGCCCGTCAAGTCGAAACTGGCGTGGGAGCCCAAGCAGTGTTTCCGTGCGCTCAAAAAGACTGGTTACAATCTGGATCAGAATAATGGTACGAAGGTTACCAGACTTAAGAGAAAGAGGTCAGCTCTTGAACAAGGGGTGAGACGTCAGTACCCACGTATCGGAAAGCTGCGTCACTTTCCGAGATTTCCGTAAGTAGGTCGTGGATGTGAGCAAAATGGACCAGATGTAGCCGGAGCACCTGTATGTATATGCTCAGGATTGCAAGTAGAGAAGCAGAGTCGAGTGTTGGAACAGTACTTAGATTGGAAGTTGCAGGAAGTGAGGGTATCGTAGAGCTGACGGAGTCTGTGGGTGAGTCCAAGCCAATGCCATTGTCAAAATCGCTACTCGCGTGGCCTACGCTCGATTGCGTGGGACGGCGCTTCCAGGTTTCCTGACGAGTTTGGGCCGGAGCAGGTTGCGAAGGAGATTGGGACTTAGATAGCAGTTTGAGCACGTCGATGAATTCTCGCGTCCTGTTCAGGATATCGTCCACCGCAGGTGTCGACGACTTTGCCTCATCTATGGGTGAGATCATCGTGTCCATGGTGGCATGAGGGCGACCCTTTTCAAGGCAAGTCAAGAGGGTAATCAGGTCGTAGTCCACTCTTGAAAGCTGTTGGAGAGGATGCTCCGCGTCTCGGGTGTAACGATTGCTACTGATGACTGAGCTGCTTGTATGGAAGGAAAAAAGTTGCTAAATTCACATGACCCAGCTGGTGAACGGCCGCACCGTTCCTCTTGAGAACAGTGTGACCAAGGCATCAACCATGCTGGCTCTGCCAGGGAAGAAGGGATAAGGCCGCCTTTCTCATGATACCTCAGGTAGCATAGATAATTCTGCGCCTGTATCCTGGAGAATTATGAGATTGTATTTGACGTTATGGGTGACTTCTCCCGCATATTTTTGTGTCTATTTTACGGGTGGACTGAGACGGTCCCTACGTGCTTACGACACGAAGGCTCGATTTGGCTGTAGAAATTTATTGATTTCTCAGCTGCACGCGTGCCCTCGAAGCTATTTACAATACAGCGGTGCGCTGATAAGACAAGCCTATCGATAAGAGCCCTGTGAGCCCAGAGGGCCCCGCTGGCCTTAGCCCCACACCCTCACACTACGCTGCATTCAGCACTTCGACATGTTATTCGAGCGCCAAATCACCACTGAATATCATACTTCGGCAGATGTGACCCAGCAGCCTGCGAATTGTTCTGACAAGTATCTCCAATGGATGAACGAAAAGGAATCATAGAATAGATGAGCCTCCTTTGCCACCTTGCCCTCCAAGGCCCTTAGGTTCAGCTTGGAATTCCTCCAGTAAGGCATGAATGCCCAGTGCGCATCACGACGCTTGCTTAAGGTTCTTGAGCAAGTGCTACAAATAAATACACCAATGCAGAATACTTCAGGGAGTCCTGTTGATGCTTGGAGAAACGCGTGCAGACGGAGAAAATGGCAACCCGCCTCCATGTTCCCTGCCCGCGCCAGCCGATTGGGACGCCTCTAACTTGGCTGCAGATCCGTCCCGGTAGTGCAACAACGCCACAAGTCTCGATTCAGGCACAAATAAGCACCACGCTACCAGTATCCGAAGAGCCGCAATGCAAGATCGATAGTTCCGAGCAAGAAGAATGCGACGTTGAAGACTGGACTGCCAGACTGCCAGACTGCCCAGGGCGTAAGTCTGTAGACTATGATGCTGATTGCTGTGGCGAAGTCTATCTAGTGTGGAACAAAGATCACTTATTTCGCTATCCTGCTCACTGCAAGGTTACAAAAACGGAGAGTTGCTGCGGGTAATTTGTTATCGAAGCATCATGGTGCTGGCCGCGCTGTGAAGTTGCATGCTTGTGCACACTCCTTCCGACCTCGCAGCTGGGCTGGCAGACTGGCTTCCAGTCGTGATTGTTGCGGCGAGCCCTGGAGATACGGCTGATGACTGCATAGCCTTCATGCCATCACAACCCCTGTGCCGGTGACGATGACAGCGATGGTTGCCCATGACGGTTGTGGATGGGGTGGAGGAAGGCAATTGACGAGTGGACGAGTTGTAGGCCTCGGGAGGGCGGGAGTGGAGGGATGGATGCTGTTTGGGGAAAAGAACGGCTCCTGCCGGGGTGGACCTTCCTATGATTGTACAACCGCACCAATGAGAGAGCCTTCCGCCAAATCGCCTCCCAAGATATTTTCGTGACGACAACACCGCCTGGGTACACCGATCCATCTGAGTTTCCTCAAGTGCTGCTCTTTCAGCGTTTATGGTATGTCGATTATCCTTGAGCGACTTGAAGGGGCTAATCAAGCGATGTCTGGAAAATGCAAGTAGCTGGGCCACAGGAACAGCACCAAAACGGCGACGTTTACTCCCACGTGCCTTGCCGTCTTGCTAGCGAACGATGGGCTCAGGCTGGGTCACCTTTAAGTCGCACAGCAAAATGACGTTGTCGGTGGGTCTTCGTAAACTACCACATCGGCCCTTTTCCCAGAGTCGAGAGACCCTCCCCCGTTTCTCCAGAATCTCTTACCCCAACCGTGACCAAGATCTTCACCACCACTTCCCCGAGGGGTAATGTCTGTTTCGGCTAGCCCATGACACGGCGTGGTCTGACGGCCCCGTTGTTCTGTCACCAACTATAAACTTTGCCTATGGCAGCCGTCCAAACATTGGGTCGGTTCGGTGTTGGTGTGGATGGCCTTTGGGAGGAAAATCCTTGGCCATCCACATTGACAGACACGGCCGCCCCTGGAGCCGCTGGACGAGCATCGAACCGAGCATAGCGTTGCTGTTGTAACCTTGCTGTGCAACATGACATTGCAACCGACAATAAATACTTCCAACATCCCCCTCGTCTAGACCATTGCAGCCCTCGACTTGCCCTCCAAGCGATCTGCCTCGTTGGCCTGACTCTCTTGGACCACAGTAGCCATGTATCGAATCTGGAATATCTACGTCCTCGCCGGCTTGTAGGTCCCCCCCAGCCGTCCATCCACTGCTGTTGCTTGCAGTATTTGCTGACCACATGTCTAGCGGCACCATCGGCGGGGCACTCTTTGGTTTTGACGTCTCTTCCATGAGCGCATGGATCGGCAGTAAACAGTATCTCGAGTTCTTTGGACATCCGAACTCAGATACCCAGGGCGGCATCACCGCGTCTATGTCGGCTGGTAGCTTCATCGGCTCCCTCCTCGCCGGGTGGCTGTGTGATCTTATGGGCCGACGAGGTATCCTCCAAGTTGCTAGTGTCATCTGGGTCATTGGGGCCGCCGTCCAGTGCAGTGCCCAGAACATCGCTCATCTCATTGTCGGGAGAATTATCAGTGGTCTTGCCAGTAAGCCCCTCTCGGTCCCAGATTACTCTGCCTGTGCCCACCTAACTGACCACTTCTGCCAGTTGGCATCACCTCGTCCCAAGTCTGTGTCTATCTCGCCGAGCTCGCCCCTGCCAACATCCGAGGCCGTATCGTCGGTGTTCAACAATGGGCCATCGACTGGGGTATCCTTATCATGTACCTGATCTCCTACGGATGCTCCGTCTCCGTCTCGGGCCCTGCAGCCTTCCGCATCGCATGGGGTGTACAAGGCATACCTGGCGTCATTCTCGGAGTCTCCCTGTTCTTCTTCCCAGAATCTCCTCGTTGGCTCGCTAGCAAGGATCGCTGGGACGAGTGTATCGATGTTCTCGCCGGCCTGCACGCTGGCGGTGACAGGGAGTCTGCTGTTGTGCTGGCCGAACTTGACGAGGTCAGGGAGGCCGCAAATCTGGCTGCCGAGTCCAAAGATCTTGGTTATATGGGACTCTTGGCACCAAACATGTGGTTCCGCACCTTGACTGGTGTCAGTGCACAAGTCTGGCAACAACTTCTCGGAGGAAATGTGATGCTTTACTACATTGTCTACATCTTCCAGATGGCTGGACAGGGCGGAAATTCTGGACTTACAAGTGCCATCATCCAATACGTCATCTTCTTGGTGACTACCGGTGGTGTGCTCCCAGTTATAGATCGTGTTGGTCGGCGAACACTTCTGAGTGAGTACTATCCTTGCCGCCTCAGACCTAGGTTCCTGATGAGAGGGTTCTACTCTGCGGCTTGCTGCACAATCCATTTGTAACGCTTGCTGACTCTGCCAACATAGTCTATGGTGCCATTATCGCCTGCTTGCTGCACTTCATCGTCGGTGCCTTGATGGCTTCGTACGGACATGCCGTGGACTCGATCGATGGCAACGAGATTCTGAAGTGGGAAATCACCAGCACTGCCGCAGCCAAGGGAGTTATCGCCTGTTGCTACATATTTGTCGGAGTTTACGGCATCACATGGGTAAGCACCTCCTCAACTATCGTGCTCTACATGGATGTCCCTGCTGACCACAACACCAGGCGCCCGTCGCATGGATCTACGCATCAGAAGTCTTCCCTTTGAGATACAGAGCCAAGGGTGTGGGCGTGTCTGCTGCGGGAAATTGGATTTTCAACTTGGCCCTCGCATTCTTTGTTCCACCAGCCTTCACCAATATTCGTAAGTGCATAGATGACCCAAGGCACAAGTCTATTGTCCATCCTTATAATTCCTCGCCGCAAGCCACCACTATAACTTCAGTTGTCAGCTGCTAACACATTCTAGAATGGAAAACCTACATGATTTTCGGCACTTTCTGCGCCGTCATGACTGTTCATGTCTTTTTCTTCTACCCGGAGACCGCTGGAAAGTCACTCGAAGAGATTGACGACGTCTTTGAGAGTAAGACGCCCGCGTGGCGGACGGGCCAGCTTGGCACTTTCCAGGACCGTCTGCAGGAGGTCGAGCGTAAACAGGGCGATGTGGAAACGACTCATGAGGAGGCGCCTTCTGCTCAGATGGCTGCGAAGGGGCAGGGGCCCACTGCACCTGACGAGAAGGTCTGAGATATAGACTGTCTTGTTTGTCAGCCGTGACTTGGGATCTGCGCCTCCCTCTACCTGTTCAACCCAAGTTGGGATACCCCTACGGATAGTGCGGCCCATGGTAAATTGTTAGGGTAGGGTACACTAGCTATGACTTTGAATGAATGCGTATGTAATGACCAATGATTTCCAAAGTGCCAGTGTAAGCTTCGAACGAGCTCGCTCGATCCTAGATTGTTCACAAGTGTGATGAGATGCCTGGCCTTCGGGGGCGCAGTCACATCCCTTGCGGATGTCTTTTCATTGTAGCTTTTCTATGATATTGTTGAATTCCCTGCGATTTGCACCTCCCCCCCTCCCCCTTCTCCTGAGTATACAGCACGCAATAGAACGCGTTCATCGTCTTCAATGTCAAGGTGTGACCCAAATAGCTGAAAACCTACTATTGAGGTCCAATTGCCTACTTATATATACTGTGATTAGCTTTCTTATCAAGCCTCAAAAATAAGCATCTAATTGACCAGATTACGCATAAGTTTCTAAAATTGCATTATTGTAAACATTCATTTGGATCGATAAAAAGTTGAAGACGCAGGTTAGGCCTGGATTTTGCTGTGTTCTCTGGGAATTCGAGGGGTGCAGGGATTCCCAGAGAAGCAGGCGGTCTGCGTTGGTCCAATCGCGCCGACAAGCCTGAACCGGCTTCCGCAGCGACACGTTCAACCCCAGATTTCGCATCTCAGTCTCATTCAACAGATGGACCCTTCCCTTCGCAATCCCAAGGCACCATGACCAACAACTAGCAGACACCTTATCTAAGCCGCTCATACCATAAGTGCGCCAGCACAGCTAATCTACTGGAGATGCATCTCGCCATACGCACCGCGTCAAGGGTGCGCGGCGCCTGTAATTGCCGGGTTTTCACGGCAGCACCATCGACCGGTGTACGCCACGCCTCGAATGTCTCCAGGGAAGAATTCACCAAGGAGGTCATTGGCACAGTAATTGGCCCAAAGAAAGAGAAGGCCGACACGAAGAAATCACTCCGCCGTCATCCCGACGCGCAAGCGGGATCTAAGGTCAAGGTCAGGAGAGTTCAAGCGCCACCCCACGTCCGCCCCGAGAAGAAGAAAAAGCGCAAGGTCCCCAACAGGAATTATGACTTGTTCATCAGGAAGCACTTCTCCCGCACCGAGATAGACGGGAAACCAGGGAGAGTCTCAGCGCAAATGTGGCCGGAGAGACCATTGGCTGTGTTTTCACGCCGGCGCGCTCTGAATCTTCTGAATCTTCCAGCTGCGACGACCGCCAAAGATATTATTCTGTCGCTTGAAAACGCTGCACACGAACACAAGATCTCACAAAGGTCAGATCGCGCGGCAGACATCAAGATTAAGCCCAGATCAGACAGCTCAGAGGCGGTTGACGCCACGGTCGATTTCCTGCACCCTGACGGCGCGCAGGCTTTCCACGACTTGGCCGTCAAGGGGCAGCTCAAAGTACGAGGTGTGGTGCCAGAAGTGTCATTGGACGATGCAAGAGATCCATCAGAGGTTCCACGCCCGTCCGGGGAAAGGGCCATCGGAGAAGTACCCGACCAAGACCGCGCGGAATTCTACTCGTCGCCGGAGCTTCGAAAGATTGCACGACGGACGACTCTAATCTACAATTGAAGCTTGAGATATCACATATCGGATATCGGTAACTCCACCAAATCTCGATGGTGGCGCAATAAACATCACGCCAGAGGGGGGAACAGGGCACGGGCTGATCGCGGAAAACGATGTGGGCCAAGGATGGAGCAGCCGAGTACATGGAGCCGCAGGTGATTAGCCTCAAGGTTTGACGCTGTGGGTTCCTGGAGCTTTGTCGAGTCAGGGCAACGACCGACGAAGTACAGGGGCAAGGGCATCCGAGCACTGACTGGCACGGCTTGGGAATGTCTGGCTCACAACTGAGAGTGTCACCAAACAACAAAATACTATGCGATATGTTTTGTGCAAGAAAACACGGAGGCTGCACAACTGGGCTCATGAGGTCGAAGGATGGCCAAGGTTTCCCGCAAGGCTCAATGAACTGCAACTTACAGAGACGTTCAGTCAGTAAGAAGCATGATCTGGGGGTCTCTAATTGCCCAAAGTGTATCATTGCATCACAAGTCACAAGAAATCAGGCAAATGGAAACATCACGATCTCCTTGTCGGGTCAACAATAGCTGGCAATCTCGAGGATTTTCCTGAGTTTCAGCCATTTCGACCTCTTGGAAACTAAGCCCCTGCAGTCTAAGGATAACGAGAATGCCAGGCTTGAATAAAGGCTCTGTTGACTTGGACAGAAACCAAACCATCCATTGTTTGTGACTCATCAGACAAAGAGCGACGGTATGGGCTGCTTTGAATTGCATCTCTATGGCGAGGTGTTGAAAAGCGCTTGGTGCAGTCACACGAATTGCGCAAGGCCATCGAACAAAGCACTTCGGTACGAACAAGGAACTCTGAGGCTGTCTGGAAGCTTGCCGCAGGCTGTTTCCCGTCACTTGTTCTGCTGAATCCCCCAAAGTGACTGATCATACCACGCGCGTGGACGTTGATAAAGCGATCTCCCATCATGAACCATACAATTTCAAAAGGAGGAAGTGGAGTTTTGGCCTCTTCGGATCACCGCATTTCTGGATACCACGTTGTCATGTTCTCAGAGACAGAGTCATGCCCGTACATCTTTACCTCCAAATGGATCAGCCACGAGGACAGCTGCGCCGCCGTCAATCACGATTGCATCACCTGCAAGTATTGCATGGCCAACATCAACTACTGGGGTGCAGTTGACGATTACATGAAGACGGAGTTGCCGACTACTAGTCGACATTCGAGCCCATACAAACTGAATCAACCTGGAGTAAATGAGAAGAAGACGAATACACAAATAGCACGTAAAAGTGGGCAGTCAAAGATTCCGGCTACAACAATCAAATCATTGGAGACACGTTCATGAAGCCAAAGAGACAAGGCGAATGGAGGATGAGTCGTTAAATGAGTTCAATCAATTTTTCATGACAATATGACCTCGACACACCTGAGCAGGTTGAATGTTGTCCCGTTGTCCTTCATCTACACTGTAAGCACTGCCCGCTGGTGAAGCTTCTCCACGTTCTAAAGTTTGCGCGGATCCTCTAGAGGGGCGTACTAACATGGCGATGAGCATGCTTTCCCTGCGCATCACTATGAGCTTGCGTACGAGCTTGATTAACTCTGACTCGATATGGGCACTAGAAACAAGTGCATAGGCATGTGGGGGCCAGAAGACAGAAGCGCCTTTGAATTTCCCAAGTCGGGATCGGCACTGGGTGTGGAAATTCAAACACGCATTGATTTTGCTTGGATCGAATGTAATTGACACAGGGGTGGATCCAGCGCCCGCGGTAACTCGAAACGGGGTGGAGTCGAAACATTGGAAACATTGGGAAATCCGCCGCCTTGGCGTCATCCGGATATTTCGCCTGCGGCACTCACTGAGTAGGGGGATCGGAGGCTGACTCCTGCTTCTGTCCACCGGGAAGGATGATCATCGAATCTGGCCCGGTGGTCTGGATGATGGGAAAATGTTTATCTATGTTCTTGGCCTCCCTTAAGATGCGGCTTTCTTGTCCTTCTCTCTCCAGCAACTTCTTCATTATCAGCCCAGCCTGAAAGTTTTCACTCCTTTTTGTCTTTTGGCATTTCTCACTCGCTTTTCCGTCTTTCTGCATTGAACCCTGGAATTACACGATACCGGTATCGTGTATTTGGTCCTGCACATCCCCCTTGTCGAAGACACACACGCTCATTTGCTTGCCAAGACCAAGACAAAATGCGTGTTGCACAATACTACGCCACGGCTCTGCTTGCCGCAGTGTCCGCTGTCTCGGCCCAGGCCGTCAAGGGAACCGCGTACGGTTTCGCCAGTGGTGTCACAGGAGGTGATGGCGGCGAGGTCTCAACGCCCACGTCCACCTCCGAGCTCGCCGACCTGCTGTCGGATGACACAGCCCGCGTGATCGACCTCACCCAGACCTTTGACTTCACCGGCACAACCAAGACCGCCTCCGGCTGCTCGCCATGGGGCACGGCAGCAGCCTGCCAGCAGGCTCTTGACGCGGCTTCCGACTGGTGCGGTCGTGAGCAACCGGATGCTCCTGCGGCTTCTAACCTGAAGTACGACACAGCTGCCCTGGATGCGCTGAAGGTCGGCAGCAACAAGTCCATCATCTCCTCCAACGGAAAGGGTGTTCTGAAGGGCAAGGGTCTCAGCCTCACCTCCAAGGCCAAGAACATCATTATCCAGGGTATCACCATCACTGACCTGAACCCCGGCCTGGTCTGGGGAGGTGATGCTCTCGAGCTCGATGGCAACGACGGTGTTGTAAGTGGACCAAGATGCAGAAAACGTTCAGATTAACACTTGCTGACTCTCATTTGTAGTGGATTGACCACTGCAAGTTCTCCCTGGTTGGACGTATGTTCATCGTCGCCCACTACAACCCATCCCGTCTCACCATCTCCAACACTGAGTTCGACGGTGAGACCACCACGTCCGCTACTTGCAACGGCAACCACTACTGGACGATGATGTTCTACGGAGATGGTGACCAGGTCACCCTTGACCGCAACTACATCCACGACTGCTCTGGCCGTGCCCCCAAGCTCGGTGAGGACGGCAAGACCTGCTACGTCCAGGCTGTCAACAACCTGTTCTCCAACATGGAGGGTCACGCCTTTGAGGCCTATGTAAGTGTCCAATTCCGTGTAGATCCCTTCCAAGTTCTATAGCTGACTCCAAAACCAGGGCTCCGCCACTGCTCTCATCGAAGGAAACGCTTTCGAGTCCGTCTCTCAGCCCTTCGACACGAACGCCCAGGTCGACACCTGCTACACCGTCGCCGACGCCAGCGCCGCCAGCGCCTGCTCCAGCTCCCTGGGCCGCGCCTGTCTCCAGAACACCCTCACCAGCTCCGGCGACTGGCCCTCTCTGGGCTCCACCTCGGCCCTGTCCGCCCTCGCCAAGTACAAGGACTCCCTCATCACCCCCATCGCTGTCTCCGAGGCCCAGGCCTACGTCCTCGCCAACGCCGGCCCTGAGAACCTGGCTTCCTACAGCGGCTCCGACTCCGGCAGCTCTTCCACCGGCGGCAGCGCCACCGGCGCTGCTACCTCTGGTGCTGCCCAGCCCACCGCTTCCGCCAGCGGCAAGTCCAAGGCTTACCGCTACTACAAGATGTAAAGTGGCGTCTTCGGCAGGCTTCTCTCATAAAGGGAACACGACAATTTTGGCTGTAGATATTACCGCCCCCCTCTATGTATATATTCTCCGGCTTACCTCTCTCTTGAGGTTCCGGCTTCAGTCTCAAAGAGACGTAGAATTTTAACTTCATTCAAAGACCATTATTAAGCTTGCTGTTACCAGCCTCAGTCGTGTGAATGTGATGTATCCCTGAATCGTGAAAACGTTTACCCTCACCCTGGAATTGGATACAAAACTGCAGAGACTTGCATGGAAGAAAAATCAGACTTTTTGCCCCGTAGAGTGAATTCCGTAGTGAAGTCTGGTGTATATGAAGGAGTGTTTGAACTTCCCGTCGTTGGACTAGTGTTTCTTCGTTTCGACTCCGGCAAAGCTTAAAAACCCATGTCCTGCATGATGATGCGCGCGGTCGAGTCATACGGATTCGCGTTCAGTTCGGACGATCTACAACCGTGCCCCGACCGCTCCACCGATGTCCAGATCGACTCCCGTGCTCGCTTGTCTATGCAAAAGATCTTTTGGCGAGATGAATACGGCGACTTCCCAAAGAGGCGGGATTTGGCGCCGGAATATTCACAGCATGCGAAAGTGGGCGAGCAGGGGCCTCAATGCACGCATGTGGCTAGGCCACGCGCCAGGCCGGACTGGGTCTTTTATACGTGTATCAGCGTGGTGCGAAGTAAACAAGTGGATCAGAAGTCTAACTCTATCTTATCATCAGAACTTTTGACCGTAGAGGGCAGACTCGACCGAAAGCTTAATACCGATGAGTTTGAGTTCCAAAGGCCATCCTGTACAGCTAGGAGATTGAGTAAGTGCGTTGTTTGCACAAGCTAGGGGGAGCATAAGCATGGACCATTTGACAATATGCTTAATTGATTGGCATTTGTAAGGCCGGATAGACTTCTGTGTAATATATAATACAACGTTGTTATTACCGCTGAGCCGGGCGAGTCGGCTCCGGCTCGTGTAGACATTGTGCTTATGGACCCACCCGCTCACTGCATTAAGACCTTCGATGTCACCCAAATGTTACCTATTATCGGCATTGGTGAATTGGTATATAAAGTGTGAATTCGCCAGGGTTAGTGTGAGGTGGTACGGCCAAGTCTGGGTGAGAATGTGCTTGAAAGGCCGTATCTGAGGGCTCTGTCTTAAGAGGCCAAGCTGATGAGAAGGGGGCAGTGCAGATGGTGATTTTAACCACTCATTTTGACTGGTCTACACCAGTCCCAGTGCGTGCCGCCGTCTCCGCGCCTAGCCTTGATCTCTCTGTTGACCGTCGCCATCTGGTATCGGATCTGCAAAGATCAATAGTGCTGTCCTGCGTACCTGAGAATAGCATCAGTTGACAACAAATGTCATCCCACTTTTTCCCGCCCAGGGAAAAAGAGCAGGCGCTGGCAGAGCTGGCAGGGGCTTTTGAAACGAGACATTGACGGAGCAGGGGTGGTTCAGCGCTAAAGTGGGCCTTGCATTGTCGCGAGATTGTTTCTTGGCCAATTATTCCGAGGCCCTCTTTGTCGAACCGTGCTGTCTGGCCCCGACGTCAAACTTCACCCTGCATACAATGGACTGGCGCGTTTAGCCAGACATGAAATGACTGGCGACCACGATTCGGCCTTCAGACGCGGCTCGCACATCGCCAAGTTGACGTGTGGCCGCTTTGTGCGCCACTCGATTTCAGCGCGGCAACAATACGACATCCTCACAAAGCATTGTTTATTCTCGTCAGTTTGCCCCTATGCAAGATATTTAGAAGTTTGAGCAACACTCTTTGCGCCAGACTTCAAATTTCTGTCCATTTATTGTCATTTGGCATCTTCACAAGCAGCTCGTTTCCTTATTGTTCTTCTCTCGACTACATATTCTTGTACGTCGCTAAGCGCATTCACCCTACAACCCTCGGTCGACTGTCTCGAAAAGGGCCCACATCTCTCATCCCTTCATCTATTCAATTAGCGTCACATCATACCAGCTGCGGGCCAGCAAATCAAGTTAACACTATACGAATAATAATCATGGCCATTGCCAAACTCCTCCCCGTTCTCCTAAAGAACAAGAACACCATCCTCGAGGATGGGCTGGACCCCCGAGCACACGCTCAACGAGGCGCCAACACCGGCATCTCTTACGGAAAGAAAGCCGCGACAGCCCCACTCAAGGCATGGGAGAACATCCCCCGTCTCGTCGTCAGAGGCTTGCAATTCGTGCTGGGTCTGGTCATCGTGGGACTCTACGGCCACCGCGTCGACAAACAGCACCAGGAGGGCGGCCTGCACTCCCCCGAATGGATTTACGGTCTGATCGTCGGGGCGCTCTCGTGCGTGACGGCCGTTGCGTTTGCCGCCGCAGCGCCATTCGGCACGGTGTCGAACAAGTTCAAGACCGCCCGGCTCTTCTCCTGGGACTTGACGCTGTTCCTCCTGTGGATCATCGTGTTTGGAATCTTCGGCGGGATCTTCCTCCACCGGGACAACGATGACTCGTACAAGGGCAGCAGCACCGCTGTCGAGAAGGGGGCTGTTTGGCTGGACCTTGTCAACGCCATTTTCTGGCTGATCTCTGGGGTCTACGGATTCATCAAGACCTTCCTGGGTGGAAAGGTTGATACCCTCGGAGAAAAGGTCACTGGAAAGGTGTTCGGACAGAAGGAACCTCGGCCAAACAAGGAGATGTACGAGACGGTCTAGCACGTGCCGCCGCTCACGTCTTCGCTAGAATGATCTGTAATAGTATATCGGGCAATCTGCTCATCAAATGTAATAATATCATATTCTTCTATTTACAAGATTACCAAGTATCCTTCATGAGACATGAGATTCAGAGCACTGTCTTGGATGAAATGGTGGAGTCGCGTCCTTGAAGACTCATTATATCAACATTACTAGTGATCGACTTCAAAGATCCGGTGAGAAGTATTGTTACCAGCATGAATCCACTTTGTTAACGCTGAATTGGTGAAATCTATTGGAAGGATGTCTAAACTATCTGTATGGTCATAACAAAAAGCACTACAGAAAGGGTGGCCCCCAGACTGTATATTGAAGTAGTCGAAGAGGCCAAACTATCAACAGTCCGCACGACGTTTTCAGTTCCGACCCAAGCGTTGAAATTTTGCATCCCTGTTTCGCCGCAGCCTCCTATACTCATCCCCTGAATTTGGGCTATGATGCCATCGTCCCGAGATAATGAAACTACCACATCCGAGGATTCGTCCGGGTCTGGGAGGACCGGGACAGTATAGGAGCCATGGTAGACCCCAGGACCGCTAGCGGGCGACCGAGTTGCATCCCAAGTGGCTTGCACGAGATTGTCGCCAACCTTGACGGTGATATTGGCAGGCGATGCCAGAACAGCGTCATAGTAGATTTTGATACTCCCTAGCAAGTCGACAGAGTATTCCGTTTGACTATGAGTGACAGTGTTCAGGGTGGTATTTGCTGCGCTGCAGTTCGAGCCTCGTTCTGGAGCTGCAAAAGAGCCATGCAAGTTAACCTCTGTTCATAGCTCTGAAGAGTCTGGGAACAAATTCAGCAGTACTTACTGTAGTACGCTGTGAGACTCTCTTGTGTCACATCACTTGTTCCATTCTTGTACATCGAGATGAACGCAGGGAGGACATTGCGCCAACCCTCGTGGGGCATGGTGGAGACATAGTCATAGAGGGCCCCCGTTGTCATAGCAGGAGAACTGTGCAGAGGTCCGATGTAGTGGGACTGTGTATGAAGTCAGTGAACCGGCTCTATATTTGGAATTGAGAAGGATTCAATCTCCGCTCATGCAGAACATACCTCGCCAAAGTCATTCCAACTGATGATCTGAACATAGGCGGGGCCAACGTTTATAACTTGGGCCCAACGATCCACCCAAAGATTGTCTGAGCTAATTGAGGAGGAGAGTTAGTGAGCGTCAAAGAGCGTCAAATAGAGAGCGCAGAAATGTTTGTGAGCACGGGTGAGACCTGAATGGAAGATGAAGTGCATGGACCATCCAGGCAATTGACACTTACTTCCATACCCAATTCTTGCTGTATCCTGGCAGGTTGGTGTAAAACCAGGGAGAGACTGCCATCATGTATTTTGATTTGTCAATCACTGACAAGTACGTCTCGTCCATACTGCCATCCATTAGCCTGACACCATTCGGCCACGCATCCCAGCTGAAGAGCCCATCAGCAACGTTGTCGGCGGCATCCCAGGCATCTTGTGCGCCCAGAGAGGACCAGTCTGGGATTAGGAAGCAATTTGTTTCTGATTTGATGTCCACCCAATCCGTAGCGTTGGAACCGCCCTCGAAGGTAGACACCAAAGGCTGCGAGTTCTCGGTAAAGTAAGCGCCATTGGATTGGTATTCTCTCATCAGCGCAAGGACGTCTTCCTTTGGCCAAGGCCCATTGCCATCGTAGTCGAACGAAAAGAACAGCCTGAAGCCAGCGGTGTTGGCGATCTGGAAGGCTAGCGGAATTTGTCTTTCATTCGCAGTTCCATTGTACGCAATGTTCAGGGCAAAGGCATCTATCAACGCTTCTTGGGCCAAAGAGATTTCTTTCTCCCAATCTGACGAATCGAAAAGTGCAGTATTGTCAACCTGTGTCTTCCATTCAGTACTGTTTGACTCAAAGCTTGGCCTGCAGAACTGTGTGCTGTGCAAGGAGACAAGATGGAACCTACCAGAAAATGTGCAAACACAGCCTTTGAGAGAACATGAAATGGGCACAGAAGTCCCACCAGTATAGTGGAACACCTCATTCTGACTGGCGATAGGGCAAATCTTGAAGGAAAAGGGTATCATCAAAAAGGAAAACCGAACTTCGCGAGCACCAAGGAAAAAGACCAGTTAGGTAGCATTGGACTAAAGACATATCTTAATTATATTGGATTTCTCACGAGGCGCTTCGCCTTGCTGACTGCCTGCACGCGTGCTGCATGTGTGGTATGCCACTATTTTCGAGCTTGCCCGTATTGCGACAACACGGCCCACCAAATTGGATGTGTTGGCCGAGGGTGCATGCTCCGGCCCTTCTAGCCGAGTGTAGTTGCACCAATTTTCTCCGGGAGACTGTCCCGTTTGAAGCGCTCGCTTAGATACGTAGGATCAATTTGCATGAACTGCTAGAAACAACGTAAGACCTGCCTGGCTACCAGCAGCTTGGATGTGTTTCGTGAGCAGTTCATTGGCGATTACGAGCACGTGGTGGACCACGAGAGCCTATGTTGAGAGTTAGAGCTCTCAGTTCCACCTGGATACGGGAATGTATGGGCCATGCTGCCTAAAATCAGTTGACTGTTCAATTAGCGCCCGAGTTTCATGCAGGACGACCAGCCCCCAATGATTCTTCGTGATGATGCTATCGTTAGCTTTGATAAGAGCCTTGAGGCTATCCACCCACCCTTGACCCAAAGCAGCAGTATCCTTCGACGATAACGGCCAAGTCCCGATAGCCTCAACATGTTGGCGTGAAAACTTTTTTCTAGCGGAAGAGCAGATATAACGCAATCAGTCACGAAAGATGAGTTTTAGAACTTTCGTGCAGCGTAAATCACACACTACAGAGAATAGTGACTTGCCTAAATATAACATTAACCCCTAGGACTTCTTGTCATGGTCTCAGCGATGCCTCTTGAACCCACGCTCTTGATCCAAATGTCAGGGTAAAGACTAGAAGCGGCGCAGCGGTCAGACGGGTGCCACAACATGAGAAATATGGGAATGCGCCAAGTGACCGGATATTATCCCGACTTAGGGCGGCTACGGAAACTGACCAAGATGAGTCGGCAGCTTTGCTCCCAGCCTCGTGGATTCGAGGAAAGAAAATCCAATACAGGACGCAGAGTAGCGCCTGAACAATGCGTTGAAATGCTATCAACAAAGTAGTCACTTGAGACAGACCTTGTTAGTGTCAAACGCTGTGGGCAGCTGTCCGTGTCTACAACTC
The DNA here is from genome assembly GCF_026229845.1 of Diaporthe amygdali. Classification (NCBI taxonomy): domain Eukaryota; kingdom Fungi; phylum Ascomycota; class Sordariomycetes; order Diaporthales; family Diaporthaceae; genus Diaporthe; species Diaporthe amygdali. Next base: position 229,850 of record NW_026517049.1, on the reverse strand, counting down.
CTTCATCAGGGTGATGCCATGTTCGCTCCTGCCTTTTCTGTATCTCCCCTGTCACTATTCTCTTGGCGAAGTGAGTAATTGAGCCTAGCGGTTCGACCTTTCGATGATGCGTGCCATGTCCCACACATACACACCATGAGATGATACATGAGAGCAGAGCCCAGGGGTTCCCAGGCATCCAGAGTTAGTCAAAAGGGCTTTAACGTCGAACATTCAATCATGGAAATAATCAAACAATCCACGAAATATCGAGGATTCGCAGACATGACACTGTTGGTGACAACAAGACGAGGTCCTTGTAAAAAGCAACGAATGGTGTTGAGATTCATCAGCTCGAGGCCCTCGGAATCCAAGTCAATGAACAGCGCCATTTTTGCATTGAGAAATGCAGCGGATGACGCATAAGAAGGATAATAAACAATCGAGCGGCTATTCATGCAGGCCACACTCCTCTACTTTCCTTCCAAGACCGCTCAAACAGGGCTAGGCTGGTCTTCGGCCAATGCATCTACTCCGATCATATTGGCTCGTCTAAGTCCGCCAATATGTATATACACTACAAAGGCTGTAGAAATTGATGGTGATGAGATTGTTGGATGGGTCACTGCAGGCACTTCCAATGCCTATTTTTGATGTCATTCAGACGTAGGCCTGGGCTATAAATATTGATACATATCTATCCTCCGTTCAAAACGGAACTTATCGATCTAATGCCTATGAAGTCAATGATTGAGAAGATCAGTAGTTAAACGCTAATAAAGTAGATCCTGAAAGCCTAATACGGGGAGAACCTGGATCGGTAGGAACATCTTGCTCCCGGCACAGCTTATGCGTCCCAACTTGTGCGGGGTCAGCTTTGATTGATACTCTCAAGACCACGGCATTTTGGCCATCATGGGCTTCTCTCTTACTGTGCACACTTCTCCAGTGTTGCAAGTACGAGCAAATTCCTCGACGAACAATGGCAGATATTAGCGAATGTGCGGCCCGGCTGGCCTACCAGCCTGAAGCCCGCTATCCTGAGAACCCTTTCTTCAAAGGCCCTGAAGCACCCTGCCGTTTTGAGGCTGAGATTTACAACTGCATGGTTCGAGGAGAAATTCCTCCTCAGATTGATGGCACCTATTATCGAGTCATGCCGGATGCGTTGTGGGCTCCATTGTACGACGACGACGTGTTTATCAACGGTGATGGAGCTGTTGATGCCGTGCGTATCAAAAATGGGCACGCAGACTTCAAGCAGAAGTTTGTGCGGACGGAGAAGTTCACAATCGAACGCGCCGCCAGGAGTGCGGTATACGGCAAGTATAGGAATCGGTATACTGACGATCCGCGAGTCCGGGCGCGCTGCCATGCGACTGCCAATACACACGTGGTATACTTTGAGAATCAATTATTGGCACTAAAGGAGGATTCGCTACCATACGCAATGAACCCAGATACTCTAGAGACTAAGGGCAAGTTCAATCACGAATCTGAGTCGACAATTTCTGACTTTTACAACTTAGGTGCTTACAACTTTCACGGACAATACACATCACCCACCTTCACGGCTCATCCTAAAGTCGACCCTCACACAGGTGAGATGATTACTATGGGTTACGAAGCAAAAGGAGATGCCACGACGGACGTGGCATATTTCTTGTTTGACAAGAACGGACGAAAACTCGAGGAGTGCTGGTTTCAAACCCCGTTCGCGGGTATGATGCATGACATGGCTGCGACCGACAAATACGTCGTATTCATTCTTACTCCATTGACTAGTGTGTCCCTCGACCTATTGAAGGAGGGTCATAAACACTTCGCGTGGTCCGAGGAAAAGCCTCTGACCTTCGGGGTTTTACCGCGTCGGAACCCCAAGCCAGAAGACATCAAATGGTTCCATTACAAGAATGCATGTAAGTACTTTTTCGTGGGTGTTCAACTCTCGGACAAGATGAGACCCTTCACGAGCCCCCTTTGCACTTCATTTTCGCAGGACCAACCCACTTCCGTCGCGGTACACAGGTCTTGCATTGAACGATGAGGAGCGGTTCTCTCTCATTGTTATTCTGCTCTAAGATCAATAAAACTATAAGCTGATGCTGGTCTTTGCAGTCTATGGCCACACCGGCAACGCCTTCGACGGTGATGATGGCTGTGTCTACTTGGATGCTCCATTGACTTATCATAACAAGGTATGCCTGGATGAACATCATCTGTCTCATTCAGTTCTAAAAACAAGAGTATGTAATAATTGGAACTTAGTTTTGGTTTTTCCCACCGATCGGCCAGAACATGCACACAGCTCCAAGCGCAAAACCACCCAAGGACAGCACCATCAGCCACTACGTGCGATGGAAATTCGACCTTAATTCCACCAACCCCTCTGTCGAGCCACAGGAATTGGTGAACTTGGATGGGGAGATGCCCAAAGTTGATGCAAGATACGAGACCAAACCATATAGCCACCTGTTCCTTGCTATGCACGACCCGAACTCCCATGAACCTGCTATTGGAGGGGCGTATAACTCTATTGCGAAATGCTCGATCGAGACTGGCAAGTATGAGTACTGGTCAGCTGGGAAGTCTACAGCCCTGCATGAAGTTGCATTTGTTCCCAGGTCATGGGATGGTAAGATCATTCAACCTTCATAACACAACGAAAGAGCGTCAGCTAATTAAATTGGTACTATGCCCGTGCAGCCCCCGAGGCTGATGGATACTTGATCTCGGTAGCGAACAGAAGGGACAAACTTCTCACCGAGATAATAATTCTAGACACTGCCAAGATTGCTGGAGGCCCAATTGCTATTATCGAACTCCCGTTCAGGCTTAGAGCTGGGATCCATGGCAGCTGGGTGATGGGCGAAAACCTGCCTCAAGAGCAGGACTTCTGTGATATGCACGGAATCAGTGAAGAGATTAAGAGGGAATTTGGAACCCCATCTTCTGAAACGAATGGCGCCAGCCGTGAAAGAACCAATGGTAGTGTCTGAGACGCAAGAATATTCGTAACGAACAAGAAATGAAACGATCGTTGCTGTTGAATCAATTTCGGACCAGAGCTGTTGAGATAAACTCTGACATCGGACCTATTAATTCGCTTTACAGACTCCCGCGCCTCTGCGGAAAAAGTATCCAACTATCTTGACCTTCCGAAAATGTGACCCATCTCTAACGTCGTCAATCATAGTTGACCAACAGGGTAAGACGCTCAGACAACTGTTACATCCTGATCGTGAAATCGTATCACTCATCTGTTCAAGACTCAAGACAGGTCAACCTTTACTGCAACCACATTCTCAGAAGAGAAACCAGTCACATAGAGCCAGGCCTTCTTCTTTCCGTCTTCCTTCTTGGGATCCACCGCAACCAGAACTGCAGTAGCAGCATTCCTAATGTTAGTGCCGTCGTCTTCCCACAGCAATTTCTGATCCCATGCTCCCGTGACATTTTTACTGGGTGTGACATGCCAGGCCATTACACCCTCCTTCCCTAAGGGATCGTGGCCAGTTTTGGAAAGATCCATCCCCCTGGTCAAACCTGGTAGCACAAAGCCACTCGCATCGTTGCCCACCTGAGAGTACGGGTCTGAGAAGTAGCTCGGGTTGTCAGTGGTAGAGTCAAGATCGACCGTCTCCGCGACGTCAATGGACTTTGCGTCTGATGATCCCAACTTGCTGATCCACATATAGCCACCGGCGGCACTGGTCACTAGGATCTCATCTGCTGACCTCCCGTGCCCCAGTCCGTTCGGGTTGTGGAGATTGTCCAGCGCCACGCTCGCCTGTACCGTGCCATCGTCGGATACAGCTGCCCAGATCACGTTTGACCACTTCGCACCGGGCCACAGATCCTCGAGGTATCGCAGGTTGCCTTCATAGTAGTAGTGGTCATTAGTGACATAAAACTCTGTCTGACTGAGGGCGTAAATATCATTGGGCGTCTTGATGAGCGGGTGGGCGATGGTGCGGATGTGCTTGACCGAGCCTCCGCCGATAGTATGGTGGAATACCTCGATCCTGGAAGTGGCTTTGGGAGCTGTGCCTGTGTCGGATTCTGGAGTGCTTCCATCCCGCGGGTAGACGGCCTCGTTTGGCACATGGTTGACAGCCAAGATGTAAACAGCTTCCGCCTCTGGCTTCTCTGGGTCTGGAATAACGTCGATGCCGTGCGTGACAAAAGGCCCTTCGAAATTTTCGAAGGTGAGCCTCTTGGACTCCCTGGTCTGTTTGGTACGTCAGCAGGTCTGTGTCTACACCTGCGTTAATATGCGGGCCTGTGAACCAACTTACTTCTGGATCAATGATGTGGATTGATCCCTTGCTGTTCCATGCCACGCTTGCATCATTGTAGAAACCTAGAGGTGGGAACCACTGGAAACGCGTCGCGCTCACATCCTCGCACGCAGTGAAAAGAGTGTGGGCAGGAGCGTAGTAATGAATATCCTCGCAATGAATTGTATCTTTTATGATGACAAGATCGTCTGGGTTGGCCAGTGGCATCGAGTTGAGTGATCTGAATGCACCGATCTTGGTGAGGACTCGATGAGTGGGCGGCCCGTATAAGAAAGCTGCCAGGCCCGTCAAGCCGGCCATTAAAACTCCAACGGTCGCCATATTGTCAGCGTCCAGCAGAGTTTCTGCGTCGTCAAGTTGATATTGTGGAATAGATGGAATAGATTCTTGTTTAGGGCGACGTCCTACTCTCGGCCAAGTCGAGTCCAGTACCTGGTATGTCTCACATGTGCAAGCTTGATGAGGGGATATAGAGTTTCCAAGCAGTTTTAGACGTCACCGAACTAATTAGTAAAGCACACCCGTCTTTAGGTCTGCCGAGCGCATCTGGGGTCATAGCCGGAGGTACATAGTGGACCTGGTGAACAATGCGGGGAACAAAGTCTCCACAAGTTGTGCTCCCGGCTGGTCAGGTTGGAAAGGCCCGGGTATCCTTGTTCTACAAAGTCCGGCGGGACTGATACGTCGAATGGATGTGCCTCGAGAACTCAAGATGTCTTTACGATAAGCTATTGCTATGCGTTTAGGTCAAAGCTTTGTACGATGTCTATAATAAACTAGTGCTTATATGGTGGCTAGGATGCAGGATGAACGTCAACTTTGCGCTCCACACTTGATGACGTTCTCGACGGAGTAGGAGACGACTTGGTATGAAGATGAGGCGAATTTGTTCGATATTTGCAATTTTCCCGAGTGATAAGTGAGACTCCGGGCATGTCGGCTCGCGTGTAGGAATGAAAATCAAGTATTTTCAATATGCATGAGACAACTAACACTCAGAAAGCGATTACAGAGATCGATCAGGATTCAATGTTCAGCGAAGGAACGTGAGCGTATTTGCAAGCAGGTGCTCAGAAATGATGGTAGACACTGGACGCAAAGCGAGGACTTGGTGATTAGCTATGTAAATAGGCAGGACTAACGAAACCCTTCAAAACTGGCATCTTGGAGCATACGGAGCCTTGCTGTTGAGGTGAAAACAACCAAACCGCAGACACCAGGGAAATAAAGAATAAATGCATCGATTGTGGAATTATCCCGAAGTATTGAGGTTCTCCCCCAAGCACCTCGAATCTAGGGTCCTCTTGTCTTTGTCATCGCAGGCATGAGAACCCTCCAAAAAAGTTGTTGATTGCTCCCCAGTCCAAGGCTCAATGTGAGATTTGACACGGATCCCATCTTCCGTAATCATTAATCGTGACCTCCCCAGTGGGAGCCAAATGTAGCAATTCTGCTCCTTGAGCCACAGGAAATTCTTTGCCAGTCCCCAAATGCCGATATTTCACTCATTTCCCAGCTCACTCTCACCTTCCCGACCATCAGACTCGAAAAGGCTTCGCTTTCGCTTTTTGCCGGGCTCTCCCTTGATCTGTTGGGCTCGAATATTGCCTTTTACCTTCTCCCACTGAAGTCGGCTCACGCAAGACGCCGGGATGTATTCCTCGATCAGGTACTCGTGCTCGAAGGCTGACGCCTTGCGCATGGCAGAGCGACCAAGCGTGGCCAAGATATCATTGACTTTCCACACTTTTGACTGCTCCCGCCACTCTTTGTCCATTTTGATCACGAGGACCTCAATGCCGCTGAAGCCGTTGCGCTCGTACCACCTGGCGACATTGACGGCCTTGGAAAGATGGCTGGTAGTAGACATGAAAGGGCTTGGATCACGGCGCTTCCAGTTCAGATGACGGCAGAAGTGCTCCATGAAGCTCATCGGATCATTCTTGACGGTTCCGAACCCACGCGAGTACAGCCCATTGCCGGGGTGACAGTCGTGGACGGCGCGATACAGTACGTTGGGCCGGCTCTTCCCAATGCAAGCGCGAATGGGATGGAAGAGGGTAATGAGAGGCTTTCCTTTCTTGAACTGCGTCAAGTTACTGTTTCCAGTGTGAAGATAGGTAGAAGAGAGGATGGTTGCCCTCCTATTCTGTAAATTTGCCAGGTGCCCTGGCCTTAGTATGATCTTGAAAGCATTGGCCCCTTTCTTTTTCTCGGACTGTTTGGTGTCGACCACCCATCCATTGACAGGAGAGTTCGCCTCGATTGCGTAAACTTCCTGGTCAAACAGTGCAACAAATGTTACACTGTCTCCCTTGATCTCTCCATCGTGACCAGTTGATCTGTCCATGCTGGTTCGTGATACGATGAAGCTGACGCGCCAGGTGGCACGTGGCTTCCTAAGATGATGATTGGAAAAGAACTGGAAGTTTCGCTTTAATTTCGTAGGAGAAAAGCAGCGGAAGCCACCTTCTTCTTCCTCAGACAAGTCGAAATGATGTAGGCTTCCTCAAGAGCCGGATTGAGTTGGGTTCGGAGTGCAGGCAATCGTTTTCGGAGGTAAGTCAAGAACTTTTCAAAACTGACTTGAGACCTTCGTCATGTAGTTCTCAAGAGGTGGCGATTTCGCCACGAAGGCTCAACTGAAGTCCTAAACTCCGGTCAAGTGGTGTCTCGAGTGGTTTACGGAGCTAAGACTGAATCTATCGATTAGATGTGAGTGTTGTCCACAATCGTGGAAAGCTCGAGTTCTGATGTGGTCAAAATGTGAGTTTGCGTGGCACGGGAAGGACTAACAGAATCACTTACCGTACGTGACTGCCTTTCAAGTATTTCAAGATAGACTGTTAGAAGATGAGAAGCTGAAACAGCCGAAAGTTGTGAATGATCCTAGACTACTTGGGCGATGCTCCCAATGGCTTCGGCCTAATTCCAACAACACTCGGTCTGAATGAGTGACTGCACGGGTAAGTCCAGGTTTTTGTCGATTTGAATGGGATGACTCTGTTAAGAGCAACCTTGGATTAAGAAATGCCGAGCAAAGTCTTTTGGAGCCGATCCTCACCGTGTTTGTAATGCTCCCTCGATCTGAGGTTGAGCACAGTGTCGCTACGTCAGCAAATTATTGATCGATAGCAGCTAGATCAGTATTTCACTGATCATCGAAGAGCCTTTGTTCCCCAAACAGGAACACGTGGGTACCTTGCCGGTGTATACTGTGAGAAACTTACCACTGCAACGTAAATTGAAGTTTGATGATACCCCTGGCCAAGTACGATGATTGCACAGTACCATGCAAAGTATTACTGAGGTTTGTTTGACAGATGGATGAACCTCCAGCAAGCCTGCTCAGACGTACTTGAGATATGGCACCACAGGCAGGAGCCCATGAAGCTACTGTCTTTAAAGCTTGCTTTCAACGACGGGAGTTTTTTTTTTTGCTAATGCCAAGGGTAGCCTGGATACATCTACGAAATATTGCGTAGGCAATACTGGACGTCACAGCAGCTTTCGACCGGTTCGTCTTCGAGTCTTTGAACCCGAGGCCTTTTGAGCCTTTAGCTCTTTCAAGGACTTGATATGGTAGGCCCACTTGTTACGCATATGCTAGATTTTGGCAACGTACGAGCTGTTGAAAAGATCAGGATTTGACTTGAAAATCCTGACAAGACGGATTCGTCAGGGGTCGAGTTGCATCAGTTAAGGCCTCTGTTCAAACTGCGGTGTCGTACATGCACTACAGGCTGCGATTACGCCCGCTAGCTGCACATATGTCTCGACTACAAGATCTTCGACATTTCCAACGGTCCGGGGCAGTTGCCTCTATCCGTCCCTTCAGCCGTAGCCTGTTTTCTGACAATATGATTGACCCAACTACCGTTTGTCATGGCTAAATTGTTTGTTTTCTGTCGTTTGCTACGTGTTCCTTATGATCCCGTCGTCTAGTACGAATATCTGCGCCGAGGTCTTCTGCCCGTGATGGGAATGATCAAGCACCGGGCACCGTTTGTAGGTATCGGTCAAAGACTTTAGATCGCTGTAGACTGGACAACTTGCGCTGATACGAACAAACGTCCTTGACGGAGACAACCAGCGGCATTCCAATGGAAACCGTCCTGGAGGGAAGATGAGCAGAAGTTAATAACCTGTGAACACGGACAAGTATGACTCGATCATGAATTGTACATTGCCCCAGACTTGAGCGCTTATGTTACATCCTCAGCCGCGTTCGCTCGTAGTGACCATCACTTTCATGATTCAGCCATGCCCGGACATCACAGAAAGTTGATGCCCACACCGACGGAGAGACCTTTGCGTCCGAGCTCTCCTCGCCTCATCACCAATGGCAAGCTAAAGTTGAGTTCAAATCTTGCGACAGGGTGCGCATACACCAGACCAAAGCCTGCCGCTATGCTCGGCAAACCGTTGCTAAGCTCGTTCAGAGCCTTTGTCATGCCGCTCTTCACCGCAGCTGGGCTCATGGCCAGACCCTTGCTCTCCAGTTCGCGAGCTCTACTCTGGTCTTGCAGAGCGACCAGACGGCCTCCGTTTGCGAACAGCTGGAGCCTGAGCGGTGAGTCCACTCCTGTTCGAGGAAGGGGGAGAAGCATATTGACACTGCCCGCCGCGAAGACATCGCCACCCACCGAGTCACTTCCCTCACGAGGGCCCAGACCTCCGAGCTTGAAACCACGCACGTCTGTGGGGCCACCAAGTTGGAAACGATCGTTGATCAGGCTTGGTATGGACTCGCCCTTGGGGGACCAGCCGAGAGGCAGAGGGTAAAGCACACCGAATCGAAGACCTCCGCCTATGGAGATACCGGTCCTGCTACTGCTGACGCCTGGAAGTGGCACCGGGAGTGCTCCGGCGACCTCAACTTCTGATTTCGAGAAAGCGACATCACCACGCAGGGGACCAAACCCCGCCAATTCCGTAATCATCTTTACTAGGTAACCGCTTTGGGGAAGCATTGGGTTGTCTCGGCGATCCCGGGTAAAAGTGTAGGTGAGAGAGCTCTTCATGCTGTCTCCAGCGTCTGCCCGGACCGTGGGCGAAGCGTTGCCGCTCAGCCCAGTGATCTGCCGCCATGCGCCAGAGTATGCGAGATTATGCAAGTCGTTCTGTTTTGACAGCCATGCCGCCTTCAAAGTGCCTCCCTTGACCACCTCTTCATGGCTCGCCCAGGGCTTTTGCGTATCGGATGACAGGCCTTCCACCGACAGCCTCAGATCGGGGTTGCCGTGAACGGGAGCGGACAGTGCTGCGCTGTAGGCCGACCTCGTCCGTGTTCCTGCGCTGGTGTTGATAGACAGCTGCTCGGCCCCACCAAACATGTTCCTGCAGAGCAAGTTGATGTACCCGGAGCCCTCGCTGTTGCCCAAATCGGTACCACCCTTTAGCATGAACCGCGACCTTTCTGCGACGCGTATGGATACATCGATATCAGTCCCGGCGGCGTGGGGGCTCGACTCGCGGGCGTCGGAAAGGTAGACTTGAGGCTCGGGGTGAAAGATGTCGAATCGCTCCAGCTTGGCGGTAGCTTCTTGCACGCCCGCAAGGACCTCCCCCAGAGTTGTGCCGGCATTGCGACTGTTGCTAACGAGAGGGGCAAAGACCGGGTCCAAGAAGCCTTTGCGAGTGTTTTTGGCGCCGTGGACCTCGATGGAGTTGATAGTGGCTGGTCGTTGGAGGTGGTCGCTCAACTGTTGATCACATGTCAGGAGAGTTCTTCTTGTGGTCGCAAGGTTTCAGGGCATTCAGAAGTGGCTGACCAGCTGCAATCGCCTCTGTAGAGCCTGCTGGTTCCGTACGAGGTCGGCTTGGTCCATGTTCTGGGCCTGCTGGCGCAGGATAGCCGCATCGGTCTCGAGTTTCTGGAGAGCTTCGATGGCCTTGCGACAAATTGGTGTTAGCCATTGAAGACAGACAGGCAGCTGAAGGGAGCAGGATGGGTCTGATACGTACAGAAAGGCCACCGGAGCTTTGATTGGAAGCCATGGGCAGTTTCCAAGAGCTCTCTGGCTAATGTGCTCCTTGCTAGATGGTCCAGCAATCTTTTGGATGTCCTGCGAGCCCGGAGTCGCGACTTGGAGAAGATCGCGCTCTCTGCCGAAGTGGCCGTGCCTGTGTGGCTGGTGAGGTACCTGGGTACCTGGGTACTTGCAGCCTCCTGCTCCAGTCGGCCAGGGAAGGCCAAACGTAGCAAGTATCAGTACCTGCAATATTGCACGGATTTGATCGGGAGACCAAGGGTAAATAAAATTGACATTGAAACTTTTGTCAATCGATACAACATTTCACAAATCTTTAATGCATTCCAATACAAACTGTTGGTATGATACCAAATCTCAAAATGGTCGTACGTTCAACGCATTGCTGCGAGTTTAGCCCCCAAGCCTAGACTCCTAGACTCGCTCGCTCGGTGCTAGACAGGCGACTGTGGTACGGTACCATTGCCTGAGCAGGCATTGGGCAGAGCCTGCCGCATGCGTCGCAAGGTGCCACTCTGGACTCGATCCATCCATTCACTCATTCCATCTCGCCGCCCTACTGCCATCACCAACCTCGTCAGCCCGCCTCCTAGAAAGGTTCGCCTCCTCAACCCATCTTCAACCCCGGACAACGTCCACTTCTTGGGGCTCCTTTCCATTTCATTTCGTCATTCGCCGTACCTAGAACGTCGAGTCTCTATTCGCAGTATTCGTACAATCATTTGCGCCCGTTGTCTTCTCCATTTACAAGGGGCGTCGTGACACATTTCCCTTTCTGACCAACCCTTCCCGAGCCGGCCGAACCATTTCCGGGGGACGGCCATCACCATCATCGTTCAATATCAACACCACCATCATCGTCAGGCATTGACCATCACATCATACAGCAGCGCCATGGCTACCAAGGCTGCCCGGACGCGCTTAACGCGCGAGTACAAGACAATGCAGAAAGAGCCCACACCTTACATCGTCGCCCACCCTTGCGAGTCCAATGTATTAGAGTATGTTCTCCTCTCCTTCTCGTGCACTCCTGGCGTCGCCACCCTTGGATCTGACCTTGCCATGAATTTGACTAACCACATCCTCAACCAGATGGCACTACATCATCACCGGTCCTCCCGACACACCGTACCACAACGGCCAGTACTGGGGCACCCTCATTTTCCCGCCTGATTACCCCTTCAAGCCACCAGCAATCCGCATGCACACACCGTCAGGACGTTTCGCACCCTCCACCCGACTCTGCCTCACCATCTCCGACTTCCACCCGCGCTCTTTCAACCCTGCCTGGAGCGTGAGCACCATCCTGGTTGGCCTGCTGTCGTTTATGACGTCAAACGATGTCACGACTGGCTCCATCACAGCCTCCACCGAGGAGCGCAGACTTCTGGCCGCCCGAACGCGCTGGTGGAACTCGACCGGAGGCGGGACCTACGAGAGCGGCAAGGCCGCGCAGAAGGGAAACATCAAAGTGGGCGACGGTGGCAAGAAGTTCCGCGAGGAATGGCCTGAGGAGGATGCTGCCAACTGGGAATGGATGAAGGAGAACAAGATCGATGTAGCCACTGGTCAGAGCCTCAACGCCGCGGGAGCGCCTTGTGGACCGCCACTCGTTGGCTCCATGGCAACCAGTGGCAGCCAGGTGCAAGGAGTCGTGGACGCTGTTGTGCAGCAGAGAGAGGCGGGCAGGGGCTGGATGGCCGACCACAAGCTCTTGATGGCTGGTGGTGCCATTTTCATCTACGTTCTGATTGCTCGCCTGCTTGGTCAAGGGATATAATGGGTTGACAGACGGCCGGACGGCCTGTCTGCTCGCGTCAAGAGACACAGCATGTTTGGAGGGGGATCGGCCTTTCACATTTCTTTTCCTCGTTTTAGCACTGGCGTTCGGTTTGCACATGTCATTCATGTGTGTATAGACATAACGCCGGGGCCACACATGACTAGCTTAGGGAAGCTCATGACTGCTCTGCGCTTGCCATCGGGCGTACACTGCAGAAGTCACTACACCCATCGATTCCAGGCATTTCCGGCGATGTATCGAATGGATTGTACTTGGCGACTCGGCAATTCCTGTTCCCCATGTCCCTTTCTATGATGGTACCGACCGACCAACTGCGGTTTCGATACCATTTGTCAGCCCACGGGCGCGTCATCGCCGTGGAAAACAGGCTGCGCGACCACAAGCATGCGCAGTGTTCAGAATTATTGTTTCTTCCGGATTCACGGGGAATAGCCGTGGCCCGTACGAAGGAATTCTGTATCGGCCCTTCCCTCCACTTTCCGCGGAGTGTTTTGCTTCCTGCACACGAGGGCATGGCGTTGAGTTTATGCTTGTTGCTCACGGGTCGACACATCTGGGAGATCGTCTGATTCTGCGACGGCATGGAACTGGGACTCCTTGCCTGCTCGGCGCTGTTCCTTCAAGGCATCCGATACGGGGCGGGAACCTTTGTGGTCGATCTCCAGTTATCTTTGGGGGTGTTGTTATCAAGGATCTTACATAGTTTTGTTGATCTGTGCCGTTTCGCATTTTCTTGCCGCGCGGGAACCGTGTTCGGTAGGTACAGTGTCATGTATAGAAGTTTTCGGGGAGATAGGCATTGGAGGTGAGATCCTGAGGCCTACATACAACATTGTGTGTTTCCCGTAAGGGCCTAGAAGCCTGTCTTGCATACATGTACGTAGCATACATTAACAATCAATCGCTTCTCAGATGTTATGCCGTCTCTGCCAACCTTGTTCTGCAGGTAGACTGCCAGGCAGACTGCCAACCATCCTGCCCAGTTAAGGAGATGATCATTGATCTCAATTTACGGTTGCCCAGAACACAAGTCGTACGCAGGATGTTCCAAGTATCCTTGTTCTTAGTCGTGTGTGAGCGACTTCGTCTGCTGTTAGAAGGGGGAAAAAGTGAGGCCGTCGATCTGAACACGGCGAAGTGGAGCCGTTGCTACACTTACCGTCGTGAAGAAGCTCCTGTCATGCCCCAAAGTCAAATCAGTGTTACTGAAGCTTTTATGGTCCCATGTTTGCCGTCATCAAACGGCCAAGAGGCCAACTAGTCTAGCGGGTGACAGATGGACATGATGGTAATTCATGGGCTGGGGGAACTATTTCACATACTACTCGTCCAGGGGCATGATATCAAGTGATGCTAAGAGGTTGCTGAATACGTGTAGAGGCAGAGCATCTAGCCCAAGTAGCTTGTGTTCTGTACGTGTACTGCGTAGGGCTAGAGGCATCGGGTTGGATCCCGAAGTGGACTTCCACGTTGCATTTTGGATCTAGACAGGCAGGATCCTTGCTTCAGGTTGCCTCCGGTCCAGGGGTTTGTCTCATGGCCTCAACATGCATTCTGCTTGGGCCAAACCTGAAGCAACAGCAACAACTTTCCCCTCACATTCGCTGTCAATTTCCAGAGAAATTCTATCTCAACTGCCGGTCTGATAATCAATAGCCTCAGCTTTCAGCACCTCTCCACTGTCACAGGTGTGTGCTGATGATGATATATCCACGTCTTTATCGATAGCTTTCATGCACACGATAAATGACTGGGCGGAGTCCACGTGCGCGCCACGCCATCTGCCGCTTCATCGACCCTATTGGTGTTGCCAACCCTTTTCGAGACATGGGCTCGGGGAAGCAGACGTAAGCTACCGGCCGAGCAAGGTGCTAATCGAGTGGCGGTCCTTCAGATGGATGGTGGGACGCCTTTTCAGCCTCCGGGACTCAATGCACTTTTGACAGCAACAACCTTGACGCGCCCGCAGCTCCTGAGACTGCCGCCCGCCGCACTGACTGCGGCTCTTCCGTACCCAAATTCCTCAGCCGTACGGGCTTAATTGTCGCCAATGAGAAGCTGGCCTGTATTGTTCTTGCAGAGACCCCAAGCCACCAGATCTGCACAGGCTGTTGGCGATCCCGGTGGCTCGAAACCGTGGGCACGCCCACGCCAGTCGTCGATGTATCTGCCCACATTCCGCTGTGGAGGACGAGACGGTAACCGTCTGGTGTTTTGTTGGTTATGACAAAACTTCGCGCAGCAGATGCCAATCATCGACTGACGTCGTTGCATGTCGCTTTCTGGAAACCTCACTGTCTGTCCCTGCCTACGACTGACCGGGATCAGGAGTCATGGCTGCTCTGGACGGAGACCAAGACCCGTCTTGGATCGTCCAAAGTCAAAGTTCATCGGCAGCCTGAGCGCAGCAAATGTGATTTGCGTACATCACTAATCGTTCAGACGAGAGCCCGTTATTTCCTTGGACTCGGCTGTTAACCCTGCATCTAGCCATCCGGCTGAGTGTCCTTGGTGTTACTGAAGTCTATTCAGTGGGCTCCTTGTCTGCAACGAAGTATCGTGGAGCCCCCTGACAGGGCACCATACCTGGGCCCTGGTACAACCCCAAGAACTGCGCCCGGACGTCAAAGTCGAGACCTTCCCGTACTGGCCTTAGAGGCTGGGCAAAGTTCTATTTGGGCACCCAAACCTTGTATCTCACCGGTCAGGGGACAGAACCTCAAACTGTTCTGCATGATGTCCATCGGCTTTCTCTCGAAACACTCCCTTCTGGCACTGCTGCCAAATCATAAACCTGCTTCTCATATATGCACTTCTTAGATCTTGCATTGTTTGGGAACTGGCTATGGTGGTGTCAATTCTACAATTCATTGATATACTCGCCTTCTAGAGCGGCTTGCCCACGAGCTCCCGCCTAGCTCTCGTTTCTCTCATGGCCCGGCGCCCGACATAACAAAAAAAAAAAACATATCAACAAAGCCAGCAAAAATGGCGGCCCGTATGAGCTGGCCCCTTCAGAGGGTTGACAACAACACATTCGTTCAGATGGATTCATACCCGGAGGATAAGAAGGAACCCGATGTCGAGGTGATGTCGATTCAAAGTGGTGGCGACTCAACGCAGGTCGTGGGTAGCGCGGACATGTTCGATGAGAATGGGAACTTGAGGTTGATTCCGGTGCGTTCATCCTCCACTGCACATTAGCTGGGTAAGGAAGCCACTTGGCTGACTCTCAACCGTTCAGATGCCCTCATCAGATCCCAAAGGTAAGCTTCCTCAGTACCTCCTCAGTACCTACTTAGACCATATGCCACAGCAGATCGACTGACGAC
Organism: Diaporthe amygdali; assembly: GCF_026229845.1. Classification (NCBI taxonomy): domain Eukaryota; kingdom Fungi; phylum Ascomycota; class Sordariomycetes; order Diaporthales; family Diaporthaceae; genus Diaporthe; species Diaporthe amygdali. The sequence continues at coordinate 214,441 of NW_026517049.1, read as the reverse complement.
ACCTTAGATCCCTTGAATCTGCCTAACTGGAGAAAATGGACTGCCATTGGAACCCTATGCTTCTGTGAGTAGCTTCAGCGCATCTCACTGTCGTGTTGTGTGCCTAGACACTCCATTGCGGCGTCTGACTCGTTTTGGGATAAAAATAGTCGGATCCCTGGCCCTCTCTGCCGAGGTCATCATCGGTTCATTGATCCCCATATTTCTCCTCGAATACGCCGGCCTCGACCCCACGACGATCCGGAACATCGACTTTGTTGCCGCGTCCGGAGGCAAGGGCACGCAGCTCAACCCCCTGGCCGTCATCCCTCAGGGCGTGAAGCCGCCCAGCCTGGAGGAAGTATCTATGCTGGCCACCATTCCGCTGCTCACTAACGGTATCGCGAGCTACCTTTTGGTCCCCCTCTCGATTGCTGTCGGTCGCCGTCCTGTCCTTCTTTTGACGGCTGTGCTCGCCTGGGCTGGTGGGCTGTGGGCAGGACTTTCGACGTCGCTGGAGTCCCACCTCGCCGCGAGGGCGGTTATGGGATTGGGTGCTGGTGCGGTCGAGGCGTTGATTCCGCTCATTGTGCAGGATATCGTCTTCATCCATCAGCGGAGTAAGGCGCAGTCTGCAATTGTGGCCAGTCAGGTAAGAATATACTTTAACTTCTACGATATGAGATGAAGGCTAGCAACTGACGACTGCGACACAGGGCTTCATTATTGTCGGACTCGGCATCGCTGCACCATACATCTCTGCTAATTATGACTGGCGATATTTGTACTACGCTACTTCCGGCGCTGGTATCGTCGCCTGGCTACTCCTGATTGCACTTCTCCCGGAGACACGGTGGACACGGACTAAGGAGGCGCTTGGTATGTTTCTGAACCTACTTCACATTTGCCCTTCATCTTACTGATGACACTTGAAAACAGGCGGCAAGTCCGAGGAGAAGTTGGGACCTGGAGAAGTCCGTCCTCAGCTCGACTACGCTAGGTTTGGCCCACGCACGCTTTGGACAAACATTGGCATGTTCAACTTCGGCTTCGAATGGAAAAACGCCGGCAAGTCGATGCTGGACACCCTGCGGACGACGTTCTTCCCGGCCGTCATCTGGGGTGTCTTGGCGAACAGCGTCTTCCTGGTCACCAATCAGGCAGCCCAACAGCTCGGCTCATTCGCCCTGCTCGCGCAGGGCTGGGAGTTCCAGTGGACCGGGCTAGCGGTCATCCCCTTCGTCCTCGCCACCGGCATGGTCTTTGTCATCGTCGGCCCCGTGGCTGACAAGGTTTCCACGAAGATCGCCAAGCGGCGCAACGGCGTCCGCGAGGCCGAGTTTGGCCTCGCCAACACCATCATCCCGTTTATCTCGGGCATCGCAGGATGCTTTGTCTTTGGCTACGCGGGCGAGTCCACGGTGCACTGGTCCGTGCTGCTCGTCGGCTCGTTCTTGATTGTATTCGGCTTCCTGTGCCTCATGGTCACCATCAACGTGTTCATCGTCGAGTCATACCCTCAGTGGGCCGGACCCGTGCTCGTCAACGTCAGCTCGCTCAAGATCATCATCGCTTTCTTCTTCGCCAGCTTGGCGACTACCTGGGTGGCGCAAAAGGGTCTCTTAGCGACGTTCGTCATTTATGCTGAGACGATGATCGTCATCTCGATGTTCATCCCGGTGCTTTGGTTCACGGGCAAGAAGCTCAGGGTGTGGACATCTGGAAGGGTCAGATCTAAGCCGAATCAGAGGACGAGGAGCTTTGGTGCACAGTCAAGGTTCTCTCAGTGAAGTGGAGAGCTGGTGCGTTAGCGAAGAGACAATATTTGTGATAGCAAGCGCGGTGCAGGCAGGACCAGTGGGCTGGCCGCCCGCCTTTGATAGACTTGTTCGGACAACGACAGGAGCGCGAGGTTACTTGGCGGCTTCGCCTGTAGGCGGCGATTGAGAAATTGGCACGGCGAGGAAGTTCGTCTTGAATCTGAAGGGGCACAGAGAGGTACACCAGGCAGCGCATACCGCCAGGTGCAGGTCGTACGACCCAATGAACTCCCAGTCATTACCAACCCCGTGGGTGAGAGCCACTATTGGCGGGACGAATATGAACGATAGAGACGAACGTGACAGGCGTTTTCAACTTTGGGAACAGAGGTTTGCAAGAGCGATTCACGGCTCGAAGTCTTGCACGCGAGTACCAGTTACCTGATGGGATTCAATATGGTGCGCGACGCATGGAAACATTGTGCTGAGATATAATAATGTATGAGAAGGGATTCATCTAGAATCTAAGACAACCAAAAACGGTCTCTCAGGCCATTCGCTCCTCACTTGTCCACAAATTCCTCTGGGAGCTGAAACTCTACCAAGTTTGACAAGACTTTCTGCCTCTCCGCATCTTCTTGAGCAGTCTTGTCTGACATGATAATGAAAAATTGTCCGCCGGGATTCCAATCGCCTCCATTCAACGGGCTGGTTCCTTCATTCCAAATCAGGATACAATGGCCATGATCTTCCGTCTTCCCCGACGTTGTCTGGTCCGGAATTGGGGGGTATCAGCCCCAAGAGGGAGGCGTCCCTTGACAAACTGGCACTGTCGTAAAAGGCCATGTCACTATCTCCATCGCCTTGAAGATAGCTATGCCGGCCGTGCTCGTAATCGGAGGCGAAGTGATTGTCGTTTGCGACGTACCCTGAGCTTGACACGGTAAAATAAGTGGCGCTCCCCCCATCAGGCCTAGTATAAGACGCAGACCATTCCATCATGGGATCGAAAGGGGGCCGGACTCCGGACGAATCACCAGTTGTATCCCCGCTGTTGCTCGGCATGGATACATAACCAGAGTCTGCGTCCCTGGGTCTGTCGGCGCCGCTTACTGCAGCATTGTTTCTGGCCTTCAATGCGGCAGTGTTCCTTGACACGTTGCTGCTGGTAGGAGGTCGTCGATGCTGGCTGGGGGCGCCTGGATCGACGCGCCCGAAACCCTCTAGGAAACCTTCACCGTGGCCGATCGATTGTTCATTATGATAAGATGTATTTCGAGTTTCTAACTCGTAAGTCATCTCGGGCGGGACTGCAGGGAAAGCCGTTGTCGCATCTGGATAATAATTCATTAGTACACAGCACAAGTAGTAATCAATGATTGGTAGGTCATCAGCTGGGCATCGGGTTGGACCAACGGTATGTTTCCGGCAGAGGTTTCCCGCAAGCCCCGTATAGAGCCTCCAACTTGGTCCCGACGTCTTTCATTGACCTTATCTTTTCGAACTGTCGTTGCTGTCTCCCATTCAGAAGCTCGATTCTGCCTTCGTCAGGCTCTTCAGGGAGTTGTGCACCTCGGAGCTTGTCCTCGCAGCTTCTCCAGTGCTGCTCCTTCTTCTGCTTGACGTCTTTGCGAGACAATGAGGTGCTCCACTTATGAATGCAATACCCGCAGCGATAGAATCGTGTATGTTTCCGCCACATGTGCTCACTGTAGGACTATCGTCAGCTAGAAACTAGGGGAGACACCGCACCCTCACGAGAAAGGACATTTGATTGTACGCACAAGAGGAATCTCGGCTCCTTGAAACCTTCAATTGTCTTGCATGCTTCGACATTCATGTATCTTTCGGGATCAGATTTAGCAAAGGGGCATGCGAGACCACGGGTCCCGACGTCAGCCCTGCTGTACTGATCCGACGCCACATTCTGACCGCCGGACATTGACACAACTTAGTAAGATCGAGTCGGCGAGGAGAACACTGTCTCAAACTGGGCGAGGTATCCTCTGATCCGACTCTGGCGATCGGTCTGTGGCCCCACAGCGAGTGCGAAGGGCTCGCTGCTGCCGGGCGTGTTCAGGAACTTCTGGATTTGGAAGGTCGGGGGGCGGCTTTGGTTTGCGTTGATGGAGGTAGGAGTCTGCTGCAAAACCAGTCAGTGATGTCTCCTTGACTCCTTTGCATGATTCTGAGACTCATGAAAAGTGGACGGTGCGATGCCAGCATGGCTGGATGGAAGGGTGGCTCGCATGCTCACCTTGGAGGATGGGTGATTTCCGTTGGAGATGAACATCCAGACAATCTTGAGCAGTTCTCCAAGTTGACTTGAAAATGCTATCGCGGAGCTCGCAGGCGTGATGAAAATCGCTGTGTGAAGCTGCTCGCTGTTGTTGGAACGAAGACATCTGGGCGAGAGAGGAGGGGAACGGCAAGTCCTAAAGTTGTGAAGGGTAAAAGTAGAACCCCCTTCCAAGGCGCTGCGATCGCAGCTTCTATACCGCCTCCTCCTCGACCCCGGGCACTGCCAGCGCATATAGTCTACGTTTTTACAGGACAGTCAGTCTATACCCATTTGAGATGGAGATTCTGCCACCTCCTGCAGGTTGGCTGCTTACAAGCCCCGTGTTCCGGAGCAGACCAGTTGCGGGGCTACTGATGCACGTCGTCTGTGGCTGATATGGAGGCTGAAGATCGAATTGACCCCGACACGGCAAGGAGTAAAGCCCGTGGTGGAGGTAGCCGGGAATAAGACTCAAGCGTGAAATTGGAAATATTTGGAGAGTAAAGAAGAATCGTTCTGATCATTGCGTTATGATCGCTATCTATAAACCTATTGAAAGGTTGCACGGCAGGGCAGGGGCACCGACCGCCATCACCACCGTTGATTTTGGACCGAGCTAGTTGACAATATGCGATTGACTGTTCTCGGGGGGCTGCTAGCTCACTAGAGCGCTGATGAGCACGATGACGGCTGCGCTGTCGCTCTGCCGTAGCAGATCCCAGTGGAGACTTCGAGAAGCGAAGTGAAGACGATTGCCTGTTTGCTGCAATTCAATTTATTGATCGCACTTCGAAATTCTTTAGTTACCACGAGAGCGCTGAAAACACTACACTATAGAGGGTCATGGGCTGACACACCTCATTGGCTTGGTGTCAGCGACTAATTATTCGTTGAAACTGGATACAATAATGACTATTGCATGGGTCTGGCTGACGGGGGGAGAATATAAAGTCAGCCAAAGTAACATGGAATGTAAAGGCGACAATCAGGGGCTGTAATGGAAACCAACCATTTCGCACAGGAACACGGATGAAATCGTAGGGCATTTGGCAGACCCTTGTATCTAGACAATTGCAATCCGTGAGTGCTTGCCCGCCAATCGTTCTGCAAACACCCAATACGTCGCTGCGAGGCGCTCACTATTCTTACGGGATTCCGCGTGAAGAAAAAGACAGCGGCTTGCTTCCGAAGGCCAATATGCTTGTTCTCGTCTTTGCGAACTCCATATTCCAGCTATGATTTCTAAACAAGACTTTGGTACTAGCAGTTCCACCAAACAATAATGTGGATGCAGTAGGTACTGATCCAATGTCTATGGAAGGCGCTGATATGAGCGGTCATGGTAGCAGTATATGAGTCAAAGTAATCTTCATGTCTCCAGAATGCTAGAAAGTAAAGTATACACCTGGAAGTTTTGCTTGAATTGGAAAACAAAAAAGTAATAATATAGTACAGTGAGAATATAATCCTTGGCGAGACGAGGCTGCTTGTGTCTTTCCATCATGGCCATACTGAGCTTTGTCTTTGTCGGTCCACTCAGCATTGAGTAGGGCCAAACAAAGTGACAGTCTGGCCCAAGGGGAAAAATGTGGCCCGAGTAGGTAGCAGTGTTCCTACGAAGACTTCTGCCATCCTCGGTGGCGAGACAGCTCGTACCACCAGTTTCGGAGCATCCAGCCATCGAAATCGGTAATTTTTGCCACAAAGCCCTTGCTCATGATGAAATCGTCACCACGAGTGCTTGGAGTCCAGTCATAGAAGTCATCGAGGCCGAAAGAGTGGCCCTGAAAAAAGTAATTAGCCTCGGAAGTCTATAGGTTGAGCCGTCTTCTTTGGAAACACTCTTACCTGTTCGTGCAGGATGTACAGCAAGCTGTCACCACCGTTGATGCCCTCCATGAAAAGCTCCGTCGCGACTCGCTGGCCCCAGTCGCCTCCAGAACCGCCATCATGGCCTGGTGTGAGCCATATTGACTGGTCGTAATGCCGATCAGCACCCGAAGCGCAGCCGCTGTAATCTCCATCTTTGTGGAAGAATCGGCCGCACGACTCGGCGCACTGCGGGATCCCCTCAGAGTCGACGTCTGTGTAGATGTCGAGGCCGTCGGTCGAACCCTGCAGGAGGCTTTTGTCCTTCACAGCCCAGCCAACCACCTTCACGGTGATATTGTTGAATGGGAAGTTGTCCCAGCTGTAGACCCACTTGAACCATTGCTGGTACGCAGTGTTGACCTCGTTGGCGATTTGCTCTCGCTGGGATTCCGGAACTGCCTCGTCTGAGTCCCATCTAACACAGTAGTTGATCACGCTTGAGGTAGTGTTAGCAAGAAGGACTGATAATTTAGACGAATAGAATGGTATAAGACCACGCTTACCCTTTTGTGGCCATGATCTGATCCCAACCGTAATTCTTGAAACCGTATAAATCGCCATCATTGTAGGTCTTCTCACAATGATCCCAGACTTCCTTAAGAGGTTTCGCCAGGTCTGACGGCGGATTCCACCCCGACTGGTCAGACTGCCTGCTGTTGAGGCGTCGTTCTTTTTCTTGCTGGTACGATGGTGGGACTGCCAGACACAGGCTTGCCAAGGAGGACACTAAGGCAATATTAACCGGATGCATGATGAAGGTATGATAGTTTGTAGCAAAGTTCCGAGCAGAGAAAAAAAGGACAAGAAACTACTCGGAAGACAAGTTGTGTAGACCAGCTGATAGAAAACAATGAAGGGGAAAGACTTTTGTTGGATGCGGTCTGATTGGCAGCTATTTATGTTGAAAACGTATAGCCCATGATTTCATCACGCGAAGCCATACATTGTTGACGGACGAGGCTGTATCCGCTGCCAAGTGATTTGTTTTCAGCGTTTAGATGGAAACTCTGCTTGGCGTGGTTGAACCGATGTTTCGTTTTCTACAGTGTCGTTCAAACGAGATTTGGCCGGAAGCCCCCTTGCCTGCACGTCGACTGACATGCTAGTCATACAACAGCTGGTTGTCAACTGAAGCCCCTGTGCCTAAAGAGCAGACAGGTCTACTTCTTTTTCAAATCCATAATTACTTAGTCACAGGGGTGGTGGCGGAGTTATTGACGGACCCATGGAACTTCTAAGGTGTTTTTTCAAAGTCTTGGTAGTGGGGATTTACGATTAAAGCAGTCCTTTCAATTTAAGCATTCGGAATGGAACAGAACTAAGTGGGTAAATCCGGGGAAAGATTCATAGGGAAGTCGGCAAGTCTCCGGCCTCTTCCTAAAACCTTATTAGGTACTAAGAGGTACCACCACAATTACTGACCAGCTCCAGGTCACTGAATATTCCTACGAACATGATGGAGCTGTGAAATAGGTGCAATACCTAGGTTCCATAACCGCCGGCTTGTGAGTAAGAAAGCTCAGATATGCCCAGGACATATTTGGTATGTATTGTCAGTGTCAAGTTGAACATCTCATAAAAACGTCGAAGTCGTATAACGAGAAATGTTATGCATCTTTGTACCCATGGTCACTTTCTCCAAGAATCCACCTTTTGCTTTTGCAACTTTTGTCCACTACTTCCTACTCGGCCTTGCCTTCCTCGTTCACCTGATTCAGGCAAGCTGCGGCGTTCACGATTTCCCCCTCAGTGGGCAGGTTGACAATCATGAGGTACAGAATATCCTCAAGGTATGGTCAGATGCTGGGCTCAATAAGAGGTGTAGAGCTAGATCTACAGACTACAAGAGCTTCTTCATTGTTCTCAATGGGTTGCTCAATGGAAGGGACCCAATCCTCCGGAGCCGGGGAGCTACATCAGCAGTTGAAATACGGGGCAGCTTGAAAACCAGTCCCTGCGTAGTTTTGTCTCCACGAGCCCTTCCTTTGACCTTCGGCTTATGAAGCGCTGTGATGCTTCGCTGCCGCCAATACCACTGCCACCAACCCGCAGACCAACGTCACCAGCAGTGCTCTTGACGTGCATCATGCCTTCGCGGCTGGCCGCAGCAGTCGCACGCATGGCCTCAGGGCTCACCTCGGCCGTCGTATGCTTCCCGCCCGTCACCAGTGCCACGAAAGTCAACGCTGCTGGCCGGGTGATTAGGGTCAGCGAACTTGGACTGGAACTCGGGTGTTGGCGCAAGCATGGCCATCTGGGAATCCGGGTGCTGTCCAGACCACCTTGCTACAGCACGTCTGCCCTGGTAGTCGCTGATGAAGTGGCCCGTACGCTTGACGCTTGATCCGGCAGATTTGCCACCTAACTTGACTTGCCAAACAGCTGGGACAACGTACACGGCAGTGGTTTGCCTGAACGCTGGAAGGCACCCTGTTTCGGCGCGTTGCACTATTTCTTTATCCCCTATCATCTTGCTTCCTGCTCCACAAGCCGACTTTGTCTTCTTTTGCTGGTCGTAATCCCCTGTGCTTCCCATGTCTTCGCCCTGTGTAGGCCGCTTGTGCCCAGGACTAACTGGACTTCGCGGCTCTGGAGACCTGGTAGTAGCTTCAAGCTCAGGGAAAGCAAGTGGTGCAAGTTCCGGAAGCTTGAACACTGTGCCGGCAGAAGGCAGTTGGACCATCGACTTCCTTCGTTTAACGTCAGCTGGCGCATTGCTCGGCGGCTCTTTGCTTGCAGATGTGGTGCTCATGTCGATGTCAATGATCCCGCTTGCGTCTTGCTCTGAACCGACCGTCTTTGGCTTCCACGTGATGACCAGTGCGATTAGGCCCTTCGGCTTGAAGAGTTCCTGCTTCATTTTCCCCAGAAATGCATTGCTCTTGCTGTGGCTGACAATCTTCGCAGTAATCTGGGTGGCCATCAGAGCAGAGGCAGTTACTAGTAGATGCATCGGCTCTGGGAAAGCGGTCCCGCGAGAGGAGTTAGGTCAATGGCACTGATCCACGGACTCGGTTCGACGGCTTTGTTCAGTTGATCAATAAAATCCATGAAGCTGTGATGTTCTGTGCTGCAAGACGCAAAGAAAAGTATGTTACTCACAGGCTAGTTGGCACCCCAGCCACCCAAACCGCGTCCCAGCGCTTGGAGAGCGACACGCTCTGCGTTGTGGCGGTAGACCGCCCGCAAGACGGCCTCTTCACAGCGCGCAAGCGCAGCGCGTGCAGCGGCACAAGCGATTCTGGCGTTGGTGACCTCGTCACCGGCAGCAAACAACCTATCTTGGGCCCCTCGGATGGCCTGGCGGAGGGAAGGGCCGCGACCGGACATTTGCGATGCGATGCGATGCGATGTGATGCGATGCGATGTGATGTGATGCGATGTGATGCTATGCTGTGCTGTGCTGTGCTGTACTGTTGGTGTTTTGTTGAGAACAAGAAAGGCACAGGAGATGACACAGTAGGATATTTTAAGGGCCCTCTGTTTGTCTACTTCAACATGCAGAAGGTCCATTGCAAGTAACCTTCTCACAGATCCTGTCTGTATTGATCAGAGGCGGGCAGTTGCGATGTGGATAATACGAATTCATCCTCTAAAAGTCGTTCGCAGCTGACGCGTTGTATTACTTGTTGACTATAGTTCAGAAGCCGCAACCGAGATCATCAAGAGCTTACCAAACATAACTAGCAAAGTTGTCGAGCCAACTCGGTCATTTCGATATTGGCTAGTATATGCAATCCAACTTCCTCGTGGTTAGGCTATAGATGATCAGAGAAGTGCCAGGATTGGAGCTCTTTCAAATTTGGGCTCTATAACCACCTTCTGTCACGCCTCCCGAGAGGCAAGACAGCTGTGTAAGTTCAATTCGAGCGGCCTCGGGAAGTCTCTTACGGTCAGCTCACTGCGAAAGGCGTTTAAAATTAGAGACGTACTAGTGCCTGAAGTGCTCGAGTGAAAGACCATAGGCAAGTCCGAATATACCTTTCTATCCGGGGTTTGTTACTGTCTGACAATGCATCGATCCGTTTCTACCACGTAACTTCCACCTGAGCAATTAATCCGTCACAGCCGCCTAGGGTATCTTCGATCATTCAACTGAGAGGATGTCTAATGTACGTCCTTGTATTTACTCCCCAGTAGTAGCTGTGGACGTGATGTGATCTTCATTCATGCCAGATGGAAAGGGCATACCACGGTCCAGAGGTAACCATTTGCTCAATCCTACTGCTACCAGCAACATTTGCTCGACCCATAACTCTCAGCCTCGCAAAGCCAATTTTCTGCATCGGCAGCCTGCATGTGGGACGTTCGGGTCTGGGACACCTATCGGAGACCGCTGGTTTGCGAATCGAGAGTCGAAGGGGTCTCGTCCGTTATCCCGGGGGTAGTCTTATACACCTATACAGGACAGCCGACAAGAAGTGTGATAATAGATGCGCAATCACCAGCCCTGAATTTTCTAACAATTACCAATGGTGGGTGTTCTAGTATGCAGCTAAGCTTCGTAGCAAAATTTAGCTTGGAACGATTTGCCTGCAGAAGCGAGCTAGATTAATTGTACGAGAACCTTTATACCTAGTACTTATTGAAGTTGGTATAAATATGGCCAGTTCCCTTTCATTTCGCACAACCTTATGGTCGCTGAACTTCATGCCTTTCCGCAACAATCGCACAGGGCCACATCTTCCAGCTTCCAACCTATATTACTCCATTCCTCATTTACAAAAGTCATCGCCACTCTCGGTCTATCACAACATGTCTTCAATATCCCTTGGCAAGAAGCGATGGGATTCAACCTGGAATGGCCTGCCTGCAGAAATCCGGCTTCTCATCTTAAAAGCCCTGATGCAAGACGGTTGCACACTGAGTCGCTTGGCCACAGTGTCTCGAGACTGGCAAACGGAATTCGAGCGGCATAACTTCGCCCAAATCAGACTGACACCATCGAGGCTCGCTGATTTTGATTCGATGATCCATCGAAATCGGGCTCTTGTGCGGTATATATGGTTCTGTTTGGAACTTGATGACTACGATTGCACCAAATGCGCACCTACCCGTGGAATGCTCTCACATGTAGAGTGGGAAGATGCCCTGAACGAGTCACTGACTATTACTGATACGGATCACTGTCCTATCACCATGTCATTCCAGGGACTTTTCTCGAATCTCAGCAGATGGGATCCAAATGGCGACTTGAGGCTCGATATCAGTATCTACTCGCTTAGTGACTCTCAACATTGGTTTAAATATCTAACCTTTATGCCCGACGCCCCTACAGATACGCTAGATGGTGATGACATAGAGCAGACGATGTCGAACAAAGTCTTCCATAATCCTGAACATGGCTGGGTTGCCGGGTTTCGACACTCCGCTCCGCCTCGGCCGGCTATGCGCAAAGTCTTCCATTCAGTCATGGAAGAGGGACCGTTTGATAGCGATACATTAGAGTACCAATGGTGGGATCAACTTCCATCGGTTCCGGCTGTGACCAGTTTGCTTCTCCGGCAACAGAACCGCCGGAGATGGAAGCCGGACTCGCTTGCGCATATGTTTGCCCGTTTCCCTAGACTCCAAGAAGTCCACTATGAGCCCTGGAGGGAATGGGACAGTATTTATAAGCAGACAGATCAAAGTGAGTATCGCTGCACACCTGTCCAGACTGTTGCTCACTCTTACTGCTATCCGTACTCAATTACTAATAACCCGCATCTTTAATCCAGGATATCAATATCTTTTCAACTCTATTCAACGTTTGAACAACAATCTCAAGAGTCTTGTGGTTTTCGAGAACTTTAATCAGCAATACCCAGTTTTTATGCAGATGTTCATGAACGGGGAAGACTTGGCCGAATGCGACAGCACTCGAAACCCAGACCCAGCTGTTAGTCGGGCGATCGCGCTCGCCAGCCTCATGCTCGAGCATCTCGCAGCATCCTTCCTTGCGGATGCTAGGGACTTCTTCGAGATTGAGCCCTCTTGGGAGTGGCCGAATCTGACTTCGCTTGTGCTCACTTCAAAATTTCTAACGCCCGTCAACGATCCGACGGAAATTGGGGCCATACTTGAGGCAGCGGCGGCAGCGGCAACAAAGATGCCCCGACTGGACACAATGGAGATCTGGAATGGACGAAAGGGGTTTGCGGCGCTCTTCAAGTATCAGGCCTCCCGGAATGCACAGCAAGGTACGATCACTTGGAGAGGCACATGGGAGTTCGTCTTGGAACCATCTATCATCCAGGCTTGGGAAGCCGTAATACATAAGTTTCACGGCTGGAGACTCAATTTGGTTGAGGAACGGTTGGATGGAGCTGCTATCAAGTCTCACGCTGATGCAATCCGCTACCTGATGCTTTCAGGCCAGGTCATCCGGCCCATCTCGCTGCAGCAGATCCGGATGGAACAGAAAGCCCTGGAGGGCGTGGCGACCGTGTGATACAAGAAGAATTATGGGACCAGAAACATTCTTCTGTCTTGATTTGGGTAAAAAAAATCACAAATCATGTGAGCTGATCTCAGAATTTGAACCAACTGAGGATTGCTTGGTATTTTGCTAGGACAGTGTGCCTAATCGTCGATGTATCGATGTTAGCCAATAGTTAGGTCTCAGCCATAAAGTTATAGTATCATCGACACCAAATCTCGCAAGCGCGCGATCGTGCTTGATACAGAGGCGGTCTCTGCTACAGTTCCAAGCCATGCTGGCGATCGATGAACATGGTCGCAGCAGCTTCAAATCCATCCAGCGATAGAATCCAGAATGGACACCACCAAGCCCGAAAGCCAATGCGTTCCCTACCTCTTGACCTAGAAATTCTGCGAAAGCAATAATTTTCACGTGTGACACATCTAGCTGTTCTCTCACAGAGCACCCGGACTGTTGCCTAGATGGTGTTCTCGGCTTCTATGTAGCACTCTGACTCTGCTCATGACCACGCCCTGCCGTACGTCGTGCCCTTCATCATTGTACCTAGTTCAATCCCCTCCACCCTGTTCCCGGCATCGTTTTGGCCGGGACCATAACCATTGGTAATGCTCACTCTTTTGCTGTTTGAGCCATGCTCTTCAACATTAATTACAGTTGTCGCACGGATCGCGTGCCCTGTGCCCGGCTCCTCCTCATCCTGTAGGTGACGATGGCTCCTGCTGCCGCCCCAAGAGCCGCTGCCCCCAGGGCGCGAAGACTGTGCCCAGGAACCCATCCGTGCGTTAACTGGCTTGAGAAGAGTGTAGAAGTTGGGCAGGCATGCACAAATTATGCCAACGTAGAGCTCGATTCCGGACCAGATTCCGATATCGACGAAGTCCACTATGCACATGACGAGTTAAATCCGAGAGCAGGGTGAGAGATGGATGGAGCATATATTGAGTGACTACTAGAAGGGCGGAGGGCAGCCAGTAGAAACGTTTGCGTAAAGAGTGGCAAGCGAATATAGGTGATCACTACTTACCGGTCGGATTGTGCGATAAAGTAAAGCGGTCGATTGTCGTGAGGCGGTATAAGCTGACGGCAATGACACTGAATCGGACACGTGAAGTCAGTTTCGGGGCCTTCTCTCCCCGGTCTATAGTATAGCACTCACAAGGTTCCAAAAGTAAATTTGATGCCGGACAAGATCCTCTTCCGCAGCGAGAGCTTCAAGCGCACGATGAAGGGTATAGGGAGCAACATGATCCAGAGATCAATGGCGATAACAATGAAGGCGCCTGCCCAGAAAATTGCATGAAAGCTAATACAATGGCCCCCTTGCTGGCCTTCCCAAATCGTCCAGAAGTAATCGATAGGCGTACAGCCAAAGAGAATTGCAAAGTCGAAGGCGACACAGCAGGTGATGATCAGCACAAAGCTGAATTGGATCAGCCGCCGTGCCAAGGGGACGTGGCCGAAGAAGCGGTAATAGAAGAGCAAGATGGACAACCGTACGAGGTGACGGCTCGTGATGTATAGCACAAAGAGGAAGTACATCGCCTTGAAAATTAGCGTGATGTCATCGAATGGGACAACCCAGATATCGGTTCCCAAGCCGTGGGACCTCACTGCACAGCGTTGATTAGCTCACTACATCATTTGCATTGTTGTTGTGTGTGGGTGTTGGGGGGGGGGGGGACAAATTTTGATCCACTGACATTTGCACATGATAACCGTAAAGGCAACGCAGCTTAGCTGCAAAGAATCAGAGACTATAGTCAGTATCCACATTATCTAGTCTAAAAGCACACTTGACCCGAGCGAGGAGGTAACGCACAAAGGACAAAGTGATGATGAAATCATCCCACCAGACCGGAACCCTCGTTTTCAGTCTCGCAATGACGCGCAGCAAGATTGAGACCGCGCAAAGAACCACGAAGGTCACGATGACAGGGACATAGGATGGGATAGTGGCCGGAATGACTCCACAGTACGTGGAAGTCAAATTTTTGGTGGAGAGGGCCTCGCGAACGGTGCAGCTCTCGAGGATGCAGGCTGTGGCTTGTGTGTTGAGGCCCTCATCGTGACAAACGCAGGTTTGGTTCGTAATAGCACAGCTTGAGTCCGAAACTGCCGTCATTAAGCATGCTGACTGTAAGCGGGTTGGGTTTTAGAACACGAAAGACCCCTCAGCTGGTGATTGCGGACATGAACGAACTCACAGCACATTGGGGCAAGGCAGCGGCGAGAGCCTGCAGACTTGACATTGCGAGAGATGATCGAGTGTCACAGGTAACTCATTAACACATCAGAGTTTCGGCAAGAAATACGATCACTAATCTTAAGGCCTTTACTTTTATATCCAAGCTGACAATCATCCAATGCTCTCTACATGACCGCAGCATACTCAGCCTATTTCTTATTGGAATCTGCATGTCATCTCCGCCGTTGCACTGCAGAACGCCATGCAGGCTGACCTTCACACTATTAGCAAAAGATACTTTGATTGTCTTTACCGGTGTTCAGCAGTAGCTTAGTGTCTCGGCTGTGATGATGGGGTCGGGGGGTTAAATGCGATTATATGAATAGCGCAAGTGTTGGGCGTACGAAACCAAAAAGTGACAATCCATTGATAACCGACAGCTTACATGCATTCTAGTTTGCTGTTTATCCATGCTCTCTCAACGCGACAATTGCCGCAACGCCGAATGGCCAATTGGTGTACGCGATCAGGCGATGTGGCTCACCATTCGCGCAAGACATAAGAGCTGCAATGAATGGCACATTTTAGCTCCTGACTAGCTGCCCCACTCGCCCTTACACGTTGGGGCTGTTATGGAATCTTCGAAGTTTAATGGCGTTCCGGAAACGCCGGGGTTTGGCCTTCCCCGACTCAAACATCTGCCCGGACGCGTCAACGAGCTCGACCTGCGCTTTTGCGTTTTTCATTTCTGTTAAGTCAATCACTAGTGCACGTTAATGATACGTTAATGATGGGTGTCAACTTCAGAACAAGCATCGTAAGGCCTCGAGGCTCAAACCGTGACCTATCCAATCCTCGAGATCCGACGGCTAATATGTTCGCAGCTCGTGGTCTTGCTTGCTCCTCTCGCCGCCTTGCTGGCTGGACGAATTCGCGTGCTGTCCCTAGCTTACTTCAATGCTCCGGCGCGGATGCCCAGACATGCAAACTTCACCTCATACGAGATCAAGTTCGCAGACCGGATCCGGAGTTGCGAAGATGTGCTTCTCGTCGAGAACCGGGGCATAGCACTCTTGGCATGTGACCCGGGCCGGGAGACATGGAACACTGTCATGGTAAGTAATTAGGTGACCTCTTTCTCCTCTAAGCAAGTCTGACCAGCGGCAGGGGGACTTCGTTGACAGCGCCGAACCTGACCCTAATGCTGAGCTCTATGCCTGGCATTACGGAGATTCGTCTCTGCCTGATGAGGAGAGCCTTGTGCGTATCAAGACCGTCGGGTTTGGCTCGGAGCTCCGCACGATAGGATTCGAGTACCACGAGCGCAGCTCCACGCTCTTGGTGACAAACCACGGACGGCAGGGCTCTCGAATTGAGCAATTTCATCTTGACCTCGAGACTCTGACAGCCACACATGTCCGCTCTATCATCCACCCGCTGATCAGCATCCCCAACTCTATTGCCGCGATCAGCGAGTCTGAATTCTTCGTCACGAATCAGCACCACTTCACCGCTCGCGAGCACCCACTCCTTTGGGCTTTCGAGACATACGTCGCGCCACCAATTGCGACCGTCGTGCACGTGCACGTTCTGGAGAACGGGACTGTCGACGCCGCAGTCGTCACCCGCCAGGCCTACCCAAACGGTATCGTGCTGCTCAACGACACCACCCTCGCCGTCGCAGCCTCGAGCAAGCGCACTGTGAACTTGTACACCATCTCCTCGGCAGATGCGCAGACGCAACACCCGAGCCTGAAGCTAGAAACGAGCTTCTGGCTGCCGTTCCTGCCGGACAACCTTGCCGTTTCGAAGAGCGACGGCGCCCTGCTTGTTGCGGGACACCCGCATCTTCCGAGTCTGGGTAAGTACGCAAGCTCCCGGCGCATCTGCCACCGGCCGGAGGTGTTGGAGACCCATGGTCAGGAGGGGCAGGACATGTGCGCGAGAGTAGGCGCCGCATCTTGGGCGAGTGAGTGGACGCCAGAAGGTGGGGTGAAGCATATATATGCAGATTGGGAGTATCCAACGAGTGCGTCAGTTGTGAGGGATAGAACAAAAGGCCTCGGGATTGTGTCCGGGCTTTACGCCAAGGGCCTGCTGGTATGGCGGGACTGATCAATCAGGTATGGACGAGGAGTGGCACAGAGCTCTCTTTTGTTTGTAGCACATTACTCGACGCTACGCTCGAAGCGTGCCAGCTGATCGCGGCGGTGGATACCGATAAATAGAATCTCATTTCAGGAGATGAAGATAAGGGGAAGTAAAGCATCACAGTTGGCAGGAAGTTTCAAGACATGTGGTGGAGGCACATGCGGGGACTCAATGGGCGTGGTGGACAGAGAAGAATAACCCACCTGTCTGGAAATCACTCACTATAGATCCATTTGGGACCACAATCTTACAATGCGCTTATTTTCAATTTGGCTCAAAGCTGTAGATTCTTCACTGTCACCTAGATCTGTCGGATAACTGTACTATATATATTCTTGCAGAACCGAGCTGCAATGATCATAAACCAAAGAGATTCACGTTACTTCCTCCTTCTTCAAGCAACTTCTTATTTGTCTTCTTCAACAGAACCTTCATGATCGCGCAAGTAACAATAGACAGGAGCGAAAACGACATCATAAGAAGCATTGCTTTTAGATACCTTGGACCGTCTGTCGAAGGGAAGAAATATGGGCTGTAGATATTTCCCAGCTGGCTGATGACATTGATGATCGCTGTGGCGGCTGCACGCTTCTCTGGAGTTTGATTCAGGGTAGCGCTCGCCCAGCTAAATACCATGGCATTGGATGAGAAGCAGCCACCGATGTAGAGGAATGCAGCCCCATAGCGCGCGGCGTTGTCCAATGTGGCCGCCGAGATGATAAATCCGATGCAAGCCACAGCCTGGGGGATAGAGATATGGAACCCTCTCTCCCTCCAACGGTCGCTAGAGTATGCGGTAAGGAAGGCGGCGACGGCTGCAGCTAGGTAAGGTGGTGAGGTTAGAACCAGGGTGAGAGTGTTGTTGCCTAGGTTATAGCCTTTGACAATTGTCGGGAAGAAATTGATGAAGCCGTAAGCACTATGATTTGCGAGAAGCATAACGACCTGGTATACAAAGTTAGCACAGTCTTTTGGCCGTTTCAATTATCATTGCAAGGTTCTCATGGGGGAAATAAACACTTACAAAAACCCAAGTTCGGATGTCCGTCACAGCGAGCTTCAATCCAACCCAAATGCTATTCTCGGCCTCGGGTTGTGACACTCGATCTCTGGCCATGCGCTCAACAGCAACCTTTTGTTCGTCTTCGGTCAAAAACCACCTGGCTAGGCCTGTCTTGCCCATGGGGAAGTCAGGGAGGAAGACAAGACCGAGGAGGCCCACAAAGAAACTAGCAGCGCCTTCGATGATAAAGAGCCACCTCCAGCCGGGTAAACCATGAACGCCGTCAAGCCCTTCGAAGATCCCGGCAGCGATCAGTCCTGAAAAAGCAGTCGCGAGGATTAGGCCGGAGTATAGTACCGCGGTACGGAGGGCAAGTTGTCTTCGAGGATACCAACTGCTCAGCAGAAACATAGCTCCCGGGAAGAAGGGCGCTTCGACGATACCCAAGAAGAAACGAATGGCGATGAGCTGAGAATAGTTCTGCGCAGCCGCAGTACTCGCAGAGACAACAGACCAAACCAGCACCCATGTGGAGATATAGATGGAGGGCCGGACCCTCGTAAGAATCATATTGCTGAAGCATCGTCAGTCACATCATCTTATCGTTTTGCAAATTGACAGTCTGTTGTCGTCTTTTCGGCTGACCTTGGAACCTGCATCAGCATGTAGCCGACGTTAAGGATGGATACCGCAATGTTGAACTGATTGCCGACCAATCCAAGATCGGCCTCGAAGCTGTCGAGTCTTGCCTGACTTTTATTGAAAGCAAGTCTGTCAGTATTTTCATTCCTGATGCTTCTCATGGATGCTCGGGAAGGCTGAAATAAATGCTTACGCGATATTGTTACGGTCCAGATAATTGAACAAGTAAAGAAGCCAAACCATTGGCATGAGAGTCAAGTCCAGCTTTCGGACTAGGCGCTTCTCAACAGCGTTCCAGCGCTCTTGGTTGACACTGTCCTCTGCCAGGCCTTCAGGATCGAGCTTCTCGCTAACAGTCCCCATCTCGATGTGAGCGGAACTTGCGTCGAAGGTGGTTTTCTGCTCAGTCGTGGCCATGATTCAAAGAATGTCTGAACCGCAGAAGAGGATGAGAGACGGATTAAAACAGGCCTCAGGAAAAATTGGAAGAGAAAAGAGACTCTGACGAATTGGCATTTTCTGTTATGGCTGTATACGATAGTATTAATACACGAGTCGCACGAAGGGAGCGACTCTGTGGTCTTCTTGTCCCCTTGGCATTATGGGTTGCCCCGTATGGGGAAGACTGGGGTGCGGGGGAAACGTGGAGCAATATACCCCAGATTCATGCTGATTTATTCCACCTGGGAGAGTTCCGTAGTACGGCTCCTATTCCCACCCCCTTATACGGACGCACGGAGCGTTCCGCCTTTAGCCCACGGACTACTCCTCAACCCATGGGAAACGGCGCCCTCCTTCCAGTTGGGAACGCCTTTTTGGACCTAACTAAAGCACTCTCCAACTTGTCCACGGAGTACGCCAAGTCGAGCTTTTGACAGCCGGAAAGGACCAGCTTCCGTAACCATGATGACACGTAATGCCTTCGCACAAATTTTCGGGTTTAGAGACTACCGAGGTAAAGCAACCTCCTTGATTTTCATCAAGCCAGAACATACCTAGTAACACACGGCCAGTGATCTGTCCGCATGCTTGCCTCTGACGACTCAGGAGGAAAAGACTACAAGATGGCTGCGTCAAGAGCACTCGTAACACAATTGAGGCGATTCACATCATGTGATGTAGGCTCACCCTTTCTAAATTTTCACGTCGTCATGTTCGAATCTTTGTTTCAACTGACGCAACCAGATTGGTGATGCTCTAGTGAAGCTGAAATACCCCCAGGGTGGGTTTCTCGATGGCCTCAGGATGTTCTCGCCCGGCACACCTGCCAAGTCCGTTGGGACAGTTGTGACCGTGAAGATGGTCGAGGCGAGTGATACAAACGCACCGAAGCCTGAGCGGCACTTTGCCGATTGCAACGAGCCTGGGTCTATAATGTATATTCAACAGCCAAAGGGTCTGTCATCGGCATGCTGGGGAGGGCTCATGTCCACGAGGGCAAAATATCTCGGTGCTGAAGCTGTTGTGATTGATGGTCGTTTCAGAGATCTGGAGGAGCATAGAGAGCTTCAGTTTCCAGTGAGTTACATACCCTTTCGCGGAGACATTGGATAGGAGAATTGATGAGCTCTGGTAGCTATTCGCGCGAGACTCGTCCATTCTCGGCTCAAACACATTCACAAGAGCGTCCGAGATCAACGTACCTGTTCAGTTTAAGGGAGATTTTTGGATACATCCCGGAGATATTGTCGTTGCCGACATCGACGGGGTGGTAGTAACGCCTCCTTCGTTGGTAGAGCAGGTTGTCGCCTTGTGCCAAGAACGGGCTGAGATTGATGACCAAATGTTCAAAGGTTTGCGCAAAGGAGGCATGATGGGTGACCTAATCAAAACCTTACGCAAAGGTTCTTGAAATCCATATCTCGTGCATTTGGTGGTAAATCGCAGATGATGGGGTAGTCTTGTTGGAAAACTCGAAAATCATTGATCAAATTCAATCGCAGTCCATCGTGTAAGATTTATTACGTATGCCAATGTATGAATCATTTTCGTCATTTAGAGTAGAGAGCTACCTTCCAAAAAGCCTAATCGGGTTTTCTACCATGAGCAGTTGCCACTCTTCTTCAGAAAGCCATGACCTCAGAGTTTTCAGCCAGGCCTCATCATCTACACCTAGATATGGAGTTTCCTTCAAGCCCTCTTCTGGGCTGCGGACCTTCATCCTTGGCGTGTGGGGCCAGTCGCTCCCCCAGACCACTTGATGTTTATTGGCATCCACAAAAGCTCGCACTAGATACTTGAGATCTGGGAAAAATGGTGCAAGCTCACTGACTCTGTACGGTGCGCTCAACTTTATCCAGAGCCGCCCGCTACGCACAAGCTCTACTACAGCCTGGAAGCCAGGCTGTAGTGTGGGGTTGTCTTTGTATTCCGCTGGCAGCATGCTGCCCCCCTTCAACAGGGCAAAGTGATCCGTGACCAGATTCAGCGAGAACTGAGACAGAGTCGTCTCGATAAAGGGCCGCAGCTCGTCCCAAAACTCTGTGCGGATCGTTGTCATGGTCACGCTCCAGGGCAGGGAGGCCACTCTAAGTCGTTTGGCATGTGCTTCGAGGATTCTTTTCTGCGCCTCCACGTCTTCCATGGCCCCGTAGTGGTACAGATTTATCCGCACGCCGCGGATTCCGGCATCGCTCATTTCTCGTAGGGCACTATCTGTAACCGTATCCGGGTCGATGACCCCTATACCACGCGTCATGGAAGCGCCCAGGCGAGGGATGAAAGACTTCATCGAGGTACAGTCATCGCCGTAGGATAGGCCATGCGCAAGAACCGAATTGGTCAAGCCTAGACGCCTCCTGAATTCGATGTACTCTTCAACGGTTGCGGGAGGAGGTGTCAAATGACGTGAGGCGCTGTAAGGAAAGGTAGCAGCTAGAAATACCGGTTGTCAGATTTTGTATTCGGATGGAAAAAGCCTGCCTTAACGTTCATGCTTACGTTCGAATATGTGGTGGTGGGTATCCCACCCTTCGTGGCAGATAAGTTCATTCTGGCCGCGTGCCAATGTTTGCGTCATGATCGAGGGCGGAGGGAATTTGAGATGCTAGTGATTCGTGTGGTACTATGCGTTGAGATGTAGCCAATAATGGATTATTCTCTTTGAGGATGGCTCTCGTGCAGTCATTCATATGGAGTCCGGGAGTACTCCATTGTAAAATGTTTATACCTACAACGTAGTAGTCACAGCTGGGCAGTTCCGGTCTTCAAGCGGTGGAATCCAGGTTTTGCAAAACGCTGACGGAGCGATCCGGTCAGCAATTCTGCGGAGCAGCTGGACCATGCCGCAATCTTAGGCGCGGAGCAAGGAATACGACAAATACACACCCTTATGTGTCATAATTGACGCGATCGTATTATTCAACAGAATCTCGATATGAAGATGTGTATTATATCAGCCATTGTTGCGCCAACAATAAGCCAGGCGAACTTTTGAGTGTGAATGGAGGCAAAGACAAAAATGAGTGATAAGACACGACAAGCACCTACTCCTTTACAGTCTATCGCGGCTGGGGCTGCTGCAGGTGGAGTTGAGTCCTTGATCACAGTGAGAATACGGCAGCAATCAGGTTGTGTTGGTCCTAGAATAGCTAGAAGCTGACTTGAAGGAAGTACCCGACAGAATATGCCAAAACCAGGAGACAGCTTCTCCAATCGCCGCGGTCGACGTTCACCATTGTGGTGGAAGCATGTCGAACATCAGGCATCCGAGCATTGTATAGCGGCGCCGGCGCGTTCTGTGCCTCGAACGCGGCCAAGTCGGGGATTCGCTTTCTGACTTTCGATCTGGTCAAGGACCGCCTCCCGCGGGACCCAGAGACAGGGAAGCACACGGCCACGTCGAGCATGCTGGCGGGAGTAGCTGCGGGGATCGCGGAGAGCGTCACAGTCGTCACGCCGGGCGAAAATCTCAAGACCAAGACAGTCGAGGACCGAGCAGGCGCCAGACAGTTCAAGACGACCGCTGCTGTTGTTCGAGGCATTGTCGCCAAGGACGGCCTTATGGGCTTGTTCCGCGGAGTGGTGCCAGTCACGATGAAACAGGCCTCAAATGCCCTGGTGAGATTTTCTTCCTACCAGGCTCTGCTGGATATAGCCCAGCCTAATTTGGAGCGTGGCGGCTGGGGAACGCTGGCGCCGGCCATAGCTGGTGCTGGCGCCGGCGTGATCACCGTCTATGCCACTATGCCGTTCGATGTGGTCAAAACCAAAATGCAGAGCATCGAGGGCAGGCAGCAATATGGCGGTACGTGGCGGTGTATTCTTGCCATTGCTCAACAGTCCGGCCTCAGTGGGTTCTGGAGGGGAACCACGCCGCGGCTGGTACGGCTGAGTGTGAGTCAATTTAGTCTGGCGCCTCCAAGGAATACTGTGAGCCTTGCTGACGTTCTCCTTTCTTCGCCAACATTACAGGTGTCGGGAGCGATTAGTTTCAGCATTTATTCACGGGTCGTTGTGACGATGCAGAGCAGAACAAGAGTCCCGCGGCAGGGAGCCGAGCTGTCAAATATGGTTCAAGGTAGTAGATTTGTACCGTACGCGTCCGATAGTGGAGCATGCGTATCATATAAGTACTCCACGTACCAATATCCCCACACGGGGTGTGCCCAGCACAAGTCTAGCCCTGCAAAATGTGCACTAGTCGCGGCCGCAGCATTACAAAGCCAGCACCCCCGTTGCCAAGGGTGCCCCAAAATGTTACCTTGGAACGTGATTTTACAACTACACCACGTGCACGTACCATAGCAAGAGCAACAAGTCCCATGGAGGGGAGAAGCAGCGTCTCAAGAAAAGTCCGTCTGGCATGCCAAAGGTGTCGGGTTCGCAGAATCAAGGCGGGTGATCGATATCCCTTTTCCACACCTCGATCGAGGTCGGTCTCATGGTCGCTGACACCGGACATTGTAGTGTGATGGAGGTGTCCCGGCGTGTTCCAACTGCGCGAAGGCTGATGAGCTTTGTGTTGATGTCGACGGGCAGAACTCCGACATTTTGATCCCCAGAAAGTGAGTCGAGTGTCAATGCACGAAAAGCAGCAGCTACGATTAAATCAGATTGAATCAGATGAACTTTTGCTGAGACACGATGACAGCTTTGGACATGCTGCCCGGGCGAGGATACAGTGGCTGGAACAAATCATCAGAGATCGGCTTCCTGACATAGACTTGAAAGATGGGCCACAAGTTGATATGCGGTCTGACCAGACAGTTGCCTCCCACATCAACAACCAAACAGGCACACCTCCAGCTCGATCGCCCGCCACCCCTTCCACGTTCCAGCAGTCCCGAGAAAGCGGCCTGCTGAAACGGACGGCCGAGGTGTCCAATATTTCTGACCATGAAGAAGCGTTCCCTGAGAAGGCTCACTCCGTGGCTATGGACCTTGGCATGCTTTCTTTGAACGCCGACTCGTCACAGAGCCATTACCTCGGTTCTAGCTCTGGTGTGCTCTTTGCCAATCTCATTGGAGCGTCACCAAGGACGAATGATTCTTCCTCAGCACACGATACAGGATCCCGGAGCTTCATGCTCGAAGACGATCCTCTTATCGAGCCTGCTCGTAGGTCGTCTGCACTGCACTACCGCGCTCTGCAATCGCTTTTACGACAGGTAAGAACGAGTGCTCTTTGCCTTGCAGTATCGCTGCTCACGGATTGCTAGAATTTGCCTAAAAAGGACGAAGCAGTCCTTTTGGTACATCATTATATTCGCTGGACACATCCTGATTATCCGGTTCTGGAGCCGGATTCGCTTCTAGAAGGACTGGACGCACTTTACGAGTGCGCATCGTCATCTCTGTGTGATGACGACCCTTTCATTGACGGATGGCCGCAATCGATCAAGGGGTTCCGATGGAACGGGCGCCGAGTCGATCCTCAGCACCCCGGTGCTACTATTGTGCCCATGCCACTCCTCGCCTTTGTCATATTCATGGTCTTGAATATTGCTGCAATCATAAGGGTCCGGGCTCGCGTCCACACTCTTTCACCAGAGAGCTTCTATGCAGCTGCCTTGCACTTCTCCAAGGATTGCTTCTCCCATATCTCTTTATCAACCATACAAGCCCTCACGGTCCTGCTTATACACTGCCTTCTTATACCGGCCGAGGCTAATGTCTGGACTCTCACGCACCTTGCTATGGCTCACTGCGTCGAGCTCGGTGTACACAGAGATCAGCCTCAAGGGGCGCACTACGACTGGGATTATCAGCAACTTAGGCGATCTATCTTCTACACCATCTACTCACTCGACAGGTCTTCTTCCCCTCCCTAATGTGCTACTCATTTCAATTTTAACATCATACAGGTCTATCTCCTCAATACAAGGCCGCCCCTTGGGCCTCCGTGATGAGACTTTCGATGTGAAAGTGCCCGAGGCGAGGGAACTCTCCAGTGGCAAAAGGCTGATTCTTGAGTCTTTCCAATCGGCTGTCCTTCGCTATTCCTCCCATCGCTTCCGGCTGGATCGTATCGTCTCAGACATCAAGGAGAATCTCTATCTTCTCCCGGGTAAGAGCTCACCGCCCCTAGACAACGTGGGTCCCGACTCGCACCAGCGCAAAATCAGGCTGGATTTGGATGCCTGGTGGGAAAAGGCAGGCGTGGACTTGGACACTATTAGCAGCGGGGTTGGGGCTCGACAGAAAAATATCTGGCGGGTGAAACTGGAGATTCGATACCACTTGGCCCTGGTGCTACTATATCAGCCGTCGCAAGAGATCCGAAATCCTTTGGAGGACTCCCTCCTTCAGTGTTTCAGCAGCGCCTGCTCGATCCTGGACCAATACCAGGCCTTATATGAAGGCAAGGCGCTCTACCACGGATGGTTCACGGTGCAGAATATCTTTGCCGCGGGTGCAACGCTTGTCTATTCCTTCTGGACTTCGCCGGCTGTGCGCCGTGACGCAGCTGGTGCGCATCTACTACGCAGGTTGAGGACCTGTTCGAATCTGCTGAGCGCGGGAGGAGAATGGTGGCCCAGTGCCAGAAGGGGTCTAGACAGTTTCGGCTCTGTGGTTGACCTTACCATTCAGAGATTGTACGATGGAGACGGAGTTGCGTCTAAACAGCGTCGCCTGATGGGTCCTGGGGAACCCCGGAACTCTAGAGTCTCAGGACAACATCATGGCATCTCGGAAAGTCATGCGGTGCAAATAAGTCGAAACCAGGCTTCTCTTACCGTGGCTGATCCATCCCAGCCATGGGAGCAGCCTTACGAATTCCCCCGCAATGATGGCCCAGAGTCATGGACCTCGACCTCGGAAGGTCTGGACAACAATACACGACTCCGATCTGTGGCCATTGTGGAGGCAAACTCCCAAGGCCCAGCCGAACAAGAGCTTTTCCCCGAGATCGAGGACTTCTTGGCCGACTTTAATCGATCCGAGTTCAGCTGGAGCTTCCCATTGGGTAACCCGCAAGAAAGCCACGGTATCGGTGACAGCTGGGTTGAGGACCTGTAATATATCCCCTTAATCTATGACTAATTATTGCTACAAGTAACATGACTTTTCACTTCTCCGGAAGACTCAGACCTCGGCAAGCCGAGTCGTCATGGTGCAAGGGGCTGGGGCCGAGGCCGGTTTGAGGTAATTCGGTGCGGAGCACTCCAGCAACACACGGAGCCATCCATGATTTAATTCACTAACAAATCCGGAGCCACCCGTGCGGCTCGGCGCCGAACCTGAATTCCGGATTGTCGCGTCTCAAGAGTCCGGTCGCATTCAAAGGGTACGCATTTGCCTTCGAATTTGGCATGTCCAGGTCGAAAACTTCCAGATCACTCAGACACCCACTACTACGACTGGACTCCAGCATGAGCGCCGAGAAGGAAAGCGATTCTGGCTCTCGCAAAAATCCTTAGCCATGTTACCTCTTGGTACGCAAAGGACGTGCTACAGAAGGCTTCGAAACTCAGCACCAAGGGTTCTTTTAAGACGTTGCCTTGCGACCCATACTTCTTGGACTCCTGCCAGTCCGTTGGAACCGGTAAGAAGACGCCCCGCACCCTGCTCTGTATTCTTTTAGAGAATGTCAGTCTGACAGAAGAAAAGCAAAATGCGCTGGACTATGCAGGACGATTACAGACATTGGCTGCGGTTCGAGGCGCTGGGACTCGGCCGTTGACCCTCTCAGAGAAAATCCTATACAGCCACCTGGACCTCGGAACGCGCGAGTGGTCTCTCGAGGACATCGAAAGAGGCAAAACCATCCTAAATCTCCGTCCTGATCGGGTCGCCTGTCACGATGCTACGGCGACGATGGCGCTGCTTCAATTCATCAGCGCCGGCCTCCCAAAGGTGCAAATCCCCACTACCATCCACAGCGACCATCTCATTGTGGCAGAGAACGGAGCCAAGGCGGATATGCAGCGGGCCATGGCCGACCACAAAGAGGTGTACGCTTTTCTGAGCAGTGCCGCGCGAAAATATGGCATCGGTTACTGGAAGGCAGGGGCTGGGATCATCCACACCACCATTTTCGAGAATTACGCAGTTCCGGGCGGGCTCATCATCGGAACGGACTCGCACACCCCGAATGCCGGCGGGTTGGGGATGATGGGGATTGGAGTCGGTGGCTCTGACGCAGTCGATGGTATGGCTGGGATGCCATGGGAGCTTGCTTGCCCGAAGGTCGTCGGCGTGCATCTGACTGGCAGTCTGCAAGGCTGGAGCTCGTCCAAGGACATCATTTGCAAGCTGGCCGGCATCTTAACCGTCTCCGGGGGTAAAGGAAAAGTCATCGAGTTCTTCGGACCCGGTGCAGCAACTCTCGGCGCTACTGCCATGGCTACTGTGTGCAACATGTCTGCCGAGGTGGGATCTACGTCGTGCATCTTCCCCTATTCCGAGTCTATGTCACGATATCTGGCGGCGACCAAGCGCCGCAACATAGCAAGTCACGCCGATGCCTTCAAAACAACTTTGTTAACGGCGGACGCGGGCAGCGATCAGTACTACGACGAAGTAATCGAAATTGATCTGTCCTCTCTGGAACCTCACATCAACGGACCCTTGACTCCAGACTTGTCACATCCTTTGTCGCAGTTCAAAGACCATGTTGCCGAAAGCTCGTGGCCTTCTACATTGAGCTGTAGCATGGTCGGCAGCTGTACAAACAGCTCGTACGAAGACCTCGAAAAGGCACGAGACCTTGTCCTCCAAGCGCGCAACGCGGGCCTAGTCAAGGCCAAGACGTCGTTCCTCGTAAGCCCCGGAAGCGAGCAGATCCGCGCAACAGCGGAGGAAGCCGGCATCCTTGAGGATCTTAGGCAGGCGGGTGCCACTGTCCTCAGCAACTCCTGCGGGCCTTGTGTCGGGCAGTGGGACCGCAAGGACGTGGATGTGAAAAGCGCCGAGCCAAACTCGGTCATATCCAGCTTCAACCGCAACTTCACCGGCCGACATGACAGCAACCCTTCGACCCACTCATTTGTCACATCACCAGAGCTGGTGACCGCGTTCGCATTCGCGGGCGACCTCTCTTTCAACCCCTCAGTCGATGCTGTAGCAGTGAAAAATGGCAACTCCGAAACCACGTTTCGCTTCCAGCCGCCACAAGCCAACGAGCTGCCTCTGGCATTCTCCCCTGGCGCAGACCTGTTCCAGCCGCCGGCGCTCGAGGGAGCAGCCAAGCTGGAAGTGGTCGTCGACCCAAAGAGCGACCGGCTACAGCTTCTCGAGCCCTTCCAGGCCTGGCAGAGGGGCAATGCCAGCGACATGCACATCCTGATCAAAGTGTCGGGCAAGTGCACGACAGACCACATTTCGCCCGCCGGGCCCTGGTATAACTACCGCGGCCACCTCGAGAACATCAGCAACAACCTACTCCTCGGCGCCACGAACGCTTTCCTGCCAGACGCGCAGTCGATACAGAGCAAGGGCAAGGCCTTGGACCCCGAGAGCGGCCAAGGAGGCACGGTGCCCGAGGTGGCGCGGGGCCTGCAGAAGCGAGGCGTGCGCTGGTGCATCGTGGGGGATGCCAACTACGGCGAGGGCAGCTCGCGCGAGCACGCCGCCCTCGAGCCGCGGTTTTTGGGGTGCACGGCCGTCATCGCCAAGAGCTTTGCGCGCATCCATGAGACGAATCTCAAGAAGCAGGGCGTGCTGGCTCTGACCTTTGAAGATCCCGGCGACTACGACAGGATTCGAGAGGGCGACTCGATTTCCCTCGTCGATGTTGAAGACGGCCAGATGCAAGTCGAGGTGCCGGTGACGATGCTTGTCCGGTCTAGGGATGGGAGTGAGTGGACTGCCAAGTTAAGGCACACGTATCACGCTAGGCAGATCGAATGGCTGAGGGCGGGAAGCGCATTGAACTACATCAAGGCCAACACTCTAGCAAAGAGCGAGTGATATTACTTTGCTTGAATGGAGGATTCCTCACATATATGCCTTCCCGGTATGAAATCACTGCCGCGGAGGTCGACGAAGGTTGTGAAAAATTACATCCCAGTAGGTCGCCCTGAGTGACGCTGTAATTTTGCAGTTTGTTTGTTGCTAAGTTAGATATTTCAGCCGCTCACGATTAGTAAATATCTGGTACTGCAAATACATGTTCGCGCTACCTAGATTGGATGTTGTTAAATCAATTTAGACTGTGTGGCGACTTGAGAGACTTTGGCTGAAAGTAAATCGATTCATGCCAGCCTATTATGGGGTTTTAGTTATTTGTACCTCAACTTCCGTGCTATGTCCCCTTTGCGATCCAACAATTTGCTGTATGACAACGACCAGAGACCATGAGCTCACGGTAGCCGTTCTGCCGTTCTGCCGTTATGAGCATTTAGGCCATGTCATGCGGGGCTACCCCTGCTGCATCGACACCCCTGAAAGACGGAACAGCTACCGCTAAGCTTCATAGGGAAGCCCGCTGTGACGTCGTCCAAAGGTGCGGCCTCACCAAGATGTCGAGAGATGATTGTCGGGGAACCGACTTCACTTCTTCCCATACAGTCTATTGTATACTGTCATATTCCAGGAATACGCCGCATTGCAGAACAATCTGTGAAAGCTCCAGTTTCTCACGTGTAATAGAATGGCCATTGGCGCAGACTCATCCAGGCTAGGTGTTGTTAGCCTCAAGGAACGTACCGCCTGGAAGACGGCATTGGCATCCCCACGCCCTGTCCTCGCGCATCTGAACGCCGACACAACGTGGTTGCTGCAGCTTCCAGTTCCAGCATCTGCAGGCGCGTCTCCAAGTTCAAAGTCCAAACCAAAGAAGACAGCTCGGCGCTCGCGCTTCAACATCCTGATCGACCCGTGGCTGCAGGGTCCGCAGAGCGACGTCGCCTCGTGGTTCTCAACCCAGTGGCACGTCATCGAGCCTACTGTGCAGACAATACAGGAGCTTGATGGGGTCTTAGCCGAGTTGGAAGATGGGCAAGCGATCACCGGCACCAAGATCGACTGTGTGGCTATATCACATGAATTCACGGACCACTGCCATCAGGCGACACTGACGGAGCTGCCCAAGAGCGTGCCGGTAGTAGCCACGGAAAAGGCAGCAGACCTTATACGCTCTTGGAATCATTTCGACACCGTCATCACCACGCCTGGCTTCTCGTCCTCGACGCCAAATTGGCAGGACATCTTGGTAGATCAGACAGGGATACTGCCGCCGTGGCTGGGGATTGGCCGTGTGATCACACAAGGGAACGCACTGTATTATCACTCAGCGGTGATAATAGCCTTCGATCTGGGATACAGTCCTAACCGTAGAGCAACACGCTCAAAGGACACAGCGCCACAACAACAGTCAGAAGCGGTGATATACTCGCCTCACGGGATCAAAGGGCCTGATCTTGATTGCGTCAGGGGGGCGGGCATCAAGACTCTCGCCTTGCTGCATGGCCTACACGATATCCGGATATGGATGACGGCACAGCTGAACCTGGGGGCGCTCAATGGCATCCAGGCAGTGCGAGCAAGCGGTGCGAAGTACTGGGTAGCGACGCACGACGAGGCGAAGAGAGGAGGCGGCTTCATCTCGTGGCTGCTGCAGCGGACGACATATTCCCTTCGAGACGCTGTTGAAACCGAGAAAGCAAAGGCGCAGGACGCTGAGGGTGAGCAGGACCTGGATTATGATTTTGTTGAGCTGGGCTCAGGAGACGGGCTGGTTCTGACGTGAGGCGCCGGATGGAGGCATAGTAAGCAGCAATTTGCTATTTGGTTAACGCTCAATGATCTTCAATGACCTATGTATTTGGCAAACGAATTGAACGCACTGTGGGCAGGAAGCTGCCTTGTCTCTGGCAGAAGCGAGCCTCAAGGGGGCATTTCGTCGTGGTAGTTCTTCAACAACCGTTTGCAGCTATGACTTCGAAGCTGCACAACCGCATCCAAATTGAAGATGCTGCTGCCAGCCTTGTGGCGTTCGCCTTTTGAAAATGAATTTGGCAATCTTGATAGTGCTTTGAAGGGCATAGGGTTTGGTGTGGTGAATTTGCCGTTACCGTCCACTTCAACAGCTGTGTGACCATCAAAAGGGGAGGATGCGGTAGTGTTGACAGAGATTGCCCTCTCGTGCCTCCCACTGGCAAGAAAGAGATACCTGGATACATTCTCGGGCACTAAGACCGCTGTGGCTTACATAAGTGGGCCAGAAGCCAGCCAGGCCAGGCCGACCCCTGCAAGTTGCAGCTTCCCTGCTTCCCGGTCTTTGGTGGCGTGTCGGACTTCGTGAGTTCGACAATTTTTCTTGCTGGTTGCGGGGAGGGCAGAAAAATCCAGCTCGGACAGCTCCCACTGCCCACTGCCCACTGCCCACTGCCCACTGCATGCATGACCAGGCCCAAGTCCCAAGTCCCAAGGTCCACGGCAAGGCAAGGCGACGCAAGGCTGCTGCTTCTGCTGCTTCTGCCTCTGACGCTGCTGTTATTGCCCTGACCTACCTCTTACTTCTCTCCTCGAGGAACAGCTGAAACTCCAGACAGACAGGAACAGGCAGTCAGCATTTATTCGTCCAGTACAGGGAGCTGATCGTCCGTCGCCAATCTCGCCCTCTCATCTTTTTTTTAACTTGTTGTCAGGCTGCCCGCCCACTTATTTCCCGACGACTTTCTTCCTTCGCTGCCCCTCCCCCTCCGACCGACCGCATTTTTGCCCTCGGAGTGAGTCGTCCAGTGTCGCGCTGACTCCGGTGACGGACAACCCCAGCTACTACATCGACGCTTTCTATCTACGTCGACCTGCCTCTTCTCCCACCCAGCCTGACCGACCTGGTTGCTCATGGGCCTTGATCAGTCCCGCCGCCATTCCTTTCCCCCACCTCAGCATCTACCCGTCAGGGCCTGATTCCCTGCCTCTGAACCCCGTCGTCGTCGCACCCCTCTGCCGACGGGTTTCTAATCAGGCCCTGCAGCCCCCTCTACGTCAGTAGTCCACCTTGTCTCAGACATCCATTCAACCATCCATCGGTCCTTCCGTTCGACCATGGCGTCGACAAATGCTCCAATACCCGCGCGGCCTGCTTCCACCCTCGCCAAACCCGTCATCGCCAGGAAAGGCTCTGCCTCGCAGCCCGTCCTTCGCAAACGCGTCGAGCCTGCTATTCCCCTGCCTTACCTTCAGCGTCGGCCCAAGAAACCAACTGCCTCTACGCAGCTGCCCTCCCCTCTGCGAACAAGCAGCGAAGACCCGGTACCGAGCCCAACCAAAGAGAAGTCCCTAAGCCAGCACGACCAGGGGAACGTCAACTCGAACGAACAGAACCAGACCCTTGACAATCTGCCTGCGCAAGCAGTCGAAGAGAAGGGGAGCGGCGTGGCGAACCATGAGACTGTCCTCGACCACCAGGAACCCAAGCCAGTATCAGCTGGCTCTGCTACACAAGGCGCCGTTGTGTCTCCACTAGCTACCGGAGAAGTGACGCCCCCAGGTACGAACAGGCGGCCGATGTGTAGATCAAGCTCTTACTCACTCTTCTTACCAGAAACTGTACCGAGCGCCACCTCATCGGTATCTTTTCCTCCTCCATCCATGTCGCCAGCCCCGTACAACGGCGTGCCTCCGCCCTTCCCGCCAGGCGAAACCCATCCTGCCCACTTTCGCGGTCCCGTTCCCGAGCCCATCCGCTTGCCGCAGATGAACTTCACACACCGAGCCATGCACCAACACCACCCCAGTAATGGCAGTCTGGTCTTTGGTGGGTTCCCGGGATCCAACACGCCCTCGCCCGCCCCCGTTTCTGGAGGTGCTTTCGCTCCTCCGGTGACCATGGCGCGTGAACAAATGCCGGTGCCTGGAATAGATGCGTTCGGCCGACCAATGCTTCCAGCCGCGCCGAATGATGGTCTTGTACAGCTTCCCATGAACCATGGCCCTATGACTCCACACAGCTTCCACGATTCTCAGTCCTCACGTACGGCAGATGAGAATGGCACAATCGTTCCCTTCATGAATGGCCACAATGGAATGGACTTCACGCGCCCTAGGCCTCCTCCTGGTATCGCTAGAGTTCCTCATCCACCAAACAACCAACCGCAGTTCAATGCCGAAGGCCCGGAAGTTGTCGATGCCATGATGTTCACGGACCGAATCAACACTATGTTTGCCAGTCCCGCTTTCGCCGACTGCGATATCTGCCTGGTCTTGCCTGAACGCTTGACATCCGTCAACTCGCAACACCCCGGGCAACTCAACGCCCCGTTGCGATTGCCAGGCCACAAGCTCATTCTATCAATGAGCCCTATACTTGCCAACCTCATGCAGAAACAAGCAGAACAGCAGGAAGCTCTTCGTCGTGGACTTCATGAGATCCGTATTTCCTCGGATGATCCTTACCTGCGGGCTGATTCCATGTGGAGAGCAATCAAGCACGTGTATGGCTTTCGTTACGTCCCTATGGGAAAGATCGCGCCGGATAATTCGGAGATCGAACAATTCCACTTCGTGCTAGGCTACGCTGCGGCCGGTGCATTGCTAGAGATACCTCATATCTCCATCAATGCCATGGGGGAGGCATCGAAGCTGCTGAGCTGGGACACGGTTGAGAAGGGAGTCGAGTTCGCGCTGCGTGATTCGGCCATAGTCTTGAACAGGATGGACGTTCCCCAGGGACGCCTCTTCCCACAGTTCCAGTACAGGCACGGTATCTACGTGAACGAGCTGGTGGAGAGAATCATGATGTTCATCATCACTCACTTCCCCAACAACTTTACCCTGGACACCATGGTTGATGATCCACGGTACACTCGTCTTCCACCGACCTCATCCGCTCGAGAGACAAAGGGGCCAGAGATGGCGAACAACATTCGTGTTCCGCCACAAATATCTTCACGAAAATCCATGCCCAGGTTCGGAGACCTCGAACCTGATGAGGACAGCTATGGCCAGGTTGTGTCGCACCAGGAGCCTTTCGAGCACGCGGCAGCGCTCTCTCGAATTTTGCTGAACCTCCCCTTCGAGATGGTGAAGTTCCTGCTTGAGAGCAACAGTATTGGTGGGGTTTCGGGGTGGCAGACAGCGCAAGACCGACGGCGAGCTCTCCCACATGTGATTGCCGCACGTGAGAACCGCCGCCTGCGTTTCGTCTCGGACTTCATGGCTGGTCGCCACGAAGGCCCGGACCCCGGTGCAGCCCTTCGGAGCCAGGAACCGCAGCTGCTTGAGGGAGTGTGGAACAGCGTCTGCTGGAGGGAACGTTTTGTGCTGAATGGAGATGCGCCCATCATTGAGCGGGTGTGGGAGCCCTTTGGAGACAGCAGGTAGTACCAACTGTCGCGACGGTTATGGCCTGAAGTTGAGCCTACGTCGCCGGCCTTGGAACATCTGCGCACGAACTTGACGATATGAAGCGCACGGGTGGACGAAACTGCACGGAATGGATGGATGGAGGAGGAGTGACAGCGAGGCTTGGTTTTGCACGGCGTCTTAAAAGCGTTTCTCGACAGATTCGGCGGGTGCGGCCGCTGTCTTGGTTTCAGGGTTGATGGAAAAAGAAAATGGGCACGGCACAAAAACAAAAGCATTGCGACGGGTGTTGGAGTACAGTGTTGTATTGAATTCGGGCTTGGGGCGCGAACACGAAGGTGGAGGAGGAGTCACTGGCACAAGCTAGGACTATGTGTTGTTGTTTGGGTTTTAATCAACAGTACCTTTCCCGTCCCGGGCGAGGCGTCCGGTGCCATGCTGGCACCATAAGCAGGCATACATACAAACAGATTCAGGAGTAGCAGCATCTTGACAGTGGCAGATGCTTGGGCTGCTGCGTAGCCATGGCGAGACCGGCTGAGCAGTGTGGTCTTTGCTGAAGCACGGCTGGCTGAATGCTATCCTCGGGGCGGAATCCGAGGACTCGGCATTTGTCGTTAATAGGAGATACCAGATAGTTTCAGCCTTAGTTTTCTGAGAGGCAGAGCAACATTTGTATTATTTGTGTAACAGTTTGTGTTGTCCATTGTCGATCAGACTAGCAAGGTTGCGCCAACGTTGTCGAGCTATGTGAAGGAAGCACAATAAAGCAGAGCCGCGCCCCTGAATACAACAAAACAGAAGAGGCCACAGCAAAACGGTACGCGTGCTGTTCAGGTACTGTGCCAGTACTAAGAACTAGTAATAGACACGCAACAGATCGACGACAAGATCTTGCCAATGCTCGTGATCTGCCTCGTCCGTGTGGGAACCCGTGAATGATCACGCTCGTGTGGCCGTATTGATCTCCTCGCCCGAAATGATGTCGAAAATCGCGTCGGGGTCCCAAGATTTAAGAATTATGCGTTGTGAAGTGAGTGTGGGGATGAACATGGGGGAGGGACCCTGCAACCACTTTGAGGACTGCCCAGGCTGCCTGTTCCCATTGGGTCGAGGGCCAGCTCTGTGGAGCTTGCAAGGGGGAGCTCCTAGGGCGGGACTGGGGGGGCCTGAACGAAACGACCCGTGGAACGAACGCGCCTGCTGAGGTCCGCGACTAGTCTACCGAGTAGCGCCGGCTGCTTGACCACATGAAGAGCCGAGGCACGTGTAAATCCAATCCAGTCCTCCCCAGTCCAACCTTGCAACCTTGGGCCTTGGTGAGGGAAACAAACGGCTTGCCTACCACAGTACTAGTCCACACCCACTGCCCAGCACCTTACCGAGTCTATGTACAGATCATCACACCACACGACCCCTTCCTTCCACGGCCTGGCCGGACTGTCGGGATATTCCCGTCCTCGCGACAAGACGCCGTCTGAACTCGACCCCACCTGTTGTAGATAAACGCGTCCTCCCTCGAGTCTATTTCTGTTTATACACGCCGTCTCTGGCGGCGACCATCGCATTCCGAAGGAGCACCGAGTGTAAGCAATTCTTTCTGATCTGAATGTCCATTGCACATACCATCGCGACAAGCTCCTGCTCGGCCACTGGGGAAATGAAGGAAAAAAGGGAGGGGAAAAGAAGCAAGACAGCACAGGCACCGCCTCTAACACAGCCATCATTCAGCAATACTACATTCCGACGACCACCACCAAGCCTGGCAGTCCCAAGCTGACTGTCTCGTCCAGCTTCAAGGACTTCCGCTCCTCCATCTACGCCTCAAGGACCACCCGCTCCCCAACATCTCCCAAATCAGACAGGTCCATGGCCTCCTCATCCGGCGGCAGAGCCCAAGGTGGCGCCGCATCTCAAGCAGGTACACCCTCTCTCTCGGCCAAGGCCACTACCGACCCAGTCCTCCGCAATACCCTGCGGTACACCATCTCGGCACGCGAATATGCCCTCCTCCATCGATATGTCTTGTCAAAGTCACGACAGCTCAAGAAGCGCGTGCCAACGGTCGAGACCGTCAACCGTATCATGAACGGCGATGCGGGAGGCAAAAGCAGCTCCAAGAAGGGCAAGGCGAAAGCAGAGGACAGTACAGCTTCCATAGACATGAGCGTCGCAGATGTGGGGAGCACGAGCGCAGGGGCGAACGCTGGAGCTGGCGCCATCCTGGGCGCGGACGACTACAACGCGCGCGCCGTGCGGCACTCCGTCCGAATATTTGCCACCACGGCTGTTGCTCTGAAGGCTTGGGGCGTGATCGCGACGAGGTTTATGGGCCAGAAGCAGGACCCGAAGCTGAAGAAGCAGCCGCTGCACAAGTCGCCCGTCTTCCGCCTGTCGCTGTCGCTGAGCAGCATCCTGCTGCTGTATAGGCTTCTGTTCCGCTTCTTCACCAGGTTGCGGCTGCACATCCTCGACGACTCTGCGGAGCCGTTCCGGAAGAGGAACCCTAGGACTGCGAATACGCTGACGTCGCCGTACGCGCCTGCTATTGGCGCGTCCCTGGCTGGCTTGGCCCTGGGTGTGTATCCGGCCGAACAGCTTCGTGTTACTATCGCTATCTACGCTATGTTTCGGGCGCTAGAATTTAGTTGGAATTTTGCCGAAGATGGAGGATTGGTGTGGGGAAGAGAAAAGAATGGTCGGATGAAGAAGAGACCGTGGTGGTTCGGCAGCTGGTTGCTTCAGCCTTTCGCATTTGGCCAGCTTCTGCACTCCTTTGTCTTTGACCAGGACTGCTTTCCTACGGCCTACGGCGACTTCATTATGAAGAACTCGTCGGCATACCTGCACCCGCGACCCAAGGACTATCCTGCGGGCTTGAAGTGGCCGAGCACGCGGGAGGTGGTCGACAGTATGGCTCAGATGGCTCGGCTCAATTGGCCGTAAGTCAAACTTCTTCTGATCGATGTGATAGGGTTACAAAGCTAACCTTTTACATAGGCCCTATGTCTCACCAACTCTCTTCCCAAACAAGGAAGACACCCTTCCGCCATCCCTCACGAGCGTTGCTCCTCTCTCGGCCCCAGCACACCCTCTTATCACAGCACTTAGCTGCGCGACCTTGCACCCGCAAGACCCGTCATGCAGCCGCACATTCCTTACCTTCTGGCTGCGGTCCTTCCCGCCCCTGACACGCTTCTTCCTGCTCGTCTACTCCGCCTTCTTGGTGCCGCGGTACAAGGCCCTTTACAACTTCCCCTTCACGACGCTTAACAAGCTCGTGATAAACGCCCTGCGCATGAGCGCTTTCGTCACGGGCTCCATCTCCTCGGCCTGGGCCTCCATCTGCTTCTTCCAGACGTGGCTGCCGCGGTCCTTCCTCGCGACGCAGCGCTTCTTCCTCGGCGGGTTCCTGGCCGGGTTCTGGGCGTGGGTCGAGCGCCGGCACGGCCGCGGCGTGTTCCTGTACTCGGCGCGCGTCAGCGTCGACAGCCTGTGGAAGGTCGGCGTCAAGCGGCGCTGGTGGAAGGCCATGAAGGCCGGCGACGTGTGGGTGTTCGTGCTGGCGGTCATGCTCACGGGCGTCGTGTACGAGCGGGACGCCCGCGCCGTCAGGGAGGACAGCTGGCGCAAGGGCATCAGCTGGATCCGGGGCCAGGGGTTCCGCGACTGGGCCATCGAGGAGGATGAGGAGGATGAGGATGTGATCAGTGACGACGGGGTGGAGGGCGCGGAGGGCGAGACGGAGAACGAGGACGACGACGCCGAGTTCGTCGAGAGCGTCGAGTTTGTGCAGCGTGCTGGCTAGGTGCGGGCGCTTTCTGGTTTCTACGACGTCGTCACGGCGCGGTGACTGCGGCACTGCTGAATACGGCCGGGGTGGCGTGCTCGAGTATGCGTGGAAGAAATGTGTATTGATTAATGTTGAATGAGCAACGAACGCTACGTATTGGCAATTGTAATGTATTGTTACGTCTGCTATGTCTGCCAGGATCCAAAGAACGAGTGCGAGCCGGGGTCGTACTGGTTTCAGCATTCGTGATTGGTGACCAAAGATAGGGCTGAGTGAGTACTGTACTTGTGTTGATTCCTCTCATCGCATGGATCGCATGGATCTAGAATGCCTTCGTTACCTCCCACAATGCAAGTTGGATGCTACTGGCGTACGCATTGTTTGAAGTTGTTCAGCAATGGGTCATGGCTTACTATAAACATTAGTAGTCCCGTGTGTCCTGCGTTGTGCGGAGAAAGTTGGATAGATAATCATCTCGAATCACTGAAAGCCCGAGCATGAAAACAATAGTGGCGTCGGATATCTTGCTACGGGGTATTCATCCATGAACCCATATTATGGTCAATCTGCCCAAGTCCTGTCCCAAAATCCAATTCTGGTAGCCCGGGGGCAACAGACCCGGCGAGTGATACTCCCATAAAACCGTCGCCGTCGTCTTCAAAAGGTATGTGCGCTCTCTCCGGCTCGTAATCGAACGTTGCAAGTGGTCCCTCGTTCAAGAGTGAGTGCGGAACGTCTATGGGGGGCTCCTGTCCAACTTCCGTTGCCATGCTGGGCAAAGACGGCTCGCCTTGGTGAGCCCGCGAATCTGGGAGAAAGTTGTCACTGAATTGCTGTCCTAGCATCGAGTAGTCAATACCGCGGTCGATGGTCCTCCGTCTAGACGATGGCCCATCTAGCGTATTCTGACTGATTCCATGTCGAGGTACCTTGCTCAAAGTTGGCTGAGCTATTGTGTTGGGCACAAACTCCTGACCCTGCGGGTGCGCTGACCGAGCAGCAGCTGGGCAATGCATTTCAAATATCTGATTGGGCTCTCTCGTATGAGCTTCGGGCGGCGCATAATTGTTCGAAATTATGGGGTCCCCGTAGCGCAGTGTACTGTGACCTTGGGGCGGCAAGGCTACGTTAGTCGAGTTCACGGAGGCCGAGGTGGGCGGCGTTGATGCTCCTGTGTGTGCACTACTTGAGCTCAACGAAGTGGCCGTGGAAGCTGCTCGAGCTATACCGTTGTTGCTGGCCCATTGGGCAAAGACCGCCCGCAGTCCCTCTTCCAGTATGGTCTGTTGCAAGGCAGCCAGATCTCGCTCCTCGTTGGGCATGCTCCAAGTAATCATGGCACCTCTCTGACTTAGGAATTCCGAAAGGATGTGGGGCCCGCTGGTCGTGACAAAATCTTGGTAGTGAGTGATACCCTGAAGAAGGTCATTATCAACGTAAGGCGACTTCGGCGGCGGTGAGCCCGGAAACAAAATATTCCATATCGCAAACCATTGGTCCTCAAACGGCGAGTTGGGTGTGGATTTCTTGGATAGTTGCTGCCTCTGAGCTTCGGTAATACCATCTGGTCTGGTGGTAGAGGGTGAGGCGATACCACAGGCTATAATATGATCGTCCCGGGAGTCCTCTGTCTCGAATATTTCGAAGCATCGAGGACAGTATAAGGGCCTGCGGTGGCACCTCGTCAAATGTTGCTTCACATCGCGGATTCTTGTCAGCGTGTATTTGTAGCAATCGCGATGTCTCATTGGATCCTTCTTTGAGTACGGGCAGGCAAAGCTGATTTTGCGTTCATCGGTTCGTCGCCGCTTGGTTGGTGGCCCCAGTGGCCTTGGTTCTGATGAAGCCTTGCCGTCGCCATTTCCGGTTCCCGAGGTCGAAGACTTTCCTGCCTGCTTCTTCGATAAGCCGCTACCATCAGAATTATTTGATAGGCTCCTCGAAGTTCGACTGCCATCACGCGTTCGGTTTCCATCGATGGCGTGGCATCTATGGCAGGTACATGTAGCAAAAGTCTCAAGGAGACGTTGAAGGGCAGATTCTTTAAGCTCCAGGAATGGGTGACTGTCTCTTAGTCTCGGAGTGTCATCCGAATATTCAGACAGCCAAACAGAGCTGGTTTCCGAGGAGCCCTCAGAGCTCACGCGGACTTCTTGTGACGGAAGATCAGGGCTGGAATCTGACGTGTCCACCGGAGTCAAACATGGCAGGACATCGTTGCCTGTCGTGTATGAGCGAGGGCTCAATGAGCACTGTAATCTCTCACCCTCAATAATAGTATTCTCAGCACAGCTCTTGGTGTCAATCAGTCTGAGGTCCCTTTCAGAAATCTTTCCTTTGCGTCGATCCACTCGTTCTGTGGCTGCTTCGACCCGCCATAGTTCTTGCGGCGATTCATCACTTGGAAACATGCTCGGTCTCTTCGAACCTGGTACTTGATCACGCTTCAAGATTACAGCGACCAAATTGTAACTCTCCTCGGCGAGCATTTTGTCAGTAGACACTATCGACGGGGCGGTAACAGCCTTGTTTTCCGCCGTCAGCTCGTGCTCCACCATGATCGGGGGCGGTTTCGGCACCGCTGCCCTCATATTGTGTCCTGCTCATGATGACTTAAAATCTGTATTGAAATATGATACTTCACCGGCTTTAAAGATTGCGCAGGTAAGCGCTCCGGTGCACCAAGAAAATGTTCGTTCTTACCTGGGCTCCCGTCACACGTGGAATGGTTCTCGTCAGACGCGAGGACTTCTCTTGATGGAGAAATTTTGTTGCGATGTTCGTAGACCTTAGACGTATTTGTGCTGTCCACACTGTTGCATTTTTGCGCTGACGTGACGGACCCATATTGGCTAGTCATACCGGAGCTGGAAGTTTCACTCCTGTCCCCTAATGTTGAGCCAGCCCACACACTTGGTGTCGCCACTGAAACATCTGATGATGCCAAGGCCGGAGATGAGGTGTCTGTTAAGGCTGGAGATGAGGTGTCTGTTAAGACCGGAGATGAGGTGTCTGTTAATTGTTTAGTACAAAATAGCAGAATATTGCAGAAAGAAAACTCACCCGGCAGCTCGACGCGAGGTGATGTATCTATAAAATGCTCAGCGGAGTTCAGTGCAATCATCAACGTGGATACACACCCATTAGCTCGGCGAGAAAATTGTTCTCCATCTCGTAACGCGTGAAATCATGGTATTGACGCGTGAAGTCATGATATTGCGGTCCACACGGTGCATATCGCCTTTCAACTTCAGAACCCAAATGAGACTCTTCAGCTATCAAAGTTGATGCGTCGCTACAATGTCGGAGGTATGTGGACATCGTTGATTCCTCCTCAAGCTTGGCACTATGTAGATATGGGTCCGCATCATGGTGTGCTGCCATCCAAGACAGAATCCTCTTTCCATCCTCTTCCGATATCTCCCGCATCTTCTTTGAGGCCTTTCTTCGTGACAAAAAGTTATTCAATACCTTAATCAGCGTGGTCCTCGAAGGACACTCCTTGCCATCTACTGGCATGTGGAGTTGCTTCTGCTCGTGCTCAATATCCGTCGGCGTTTCACAATCCATCATGACCAGAGGGTCGTAGTCCATCGCGTCGATCTCAGATGGAGTCGGTTGAATACGAACTACGTAATCAAGTTTCTGCTTTTCGTGGTGTAAGGGTGAGTCAGGCAGGACGATCTTGTCTCCTTTCCTCCGCAGCCGTCTCACAAATCGGCGTAATGATCCTGAATTATAAGCATCTCCCTTTGACGAAGATCCGTGTCGTTGAAACTTGCTCTTCTCGGGAAATGCTGTCTGGCCAAGGCGAGTGGGAACCGAAGCCACCCAAGGGCGAGTGTCGCCATCAGACATCGTGAAGGAGTCTTAGGCTGCGTGGTGAGAAAATGTTGGTATAGTGTAATTTTGGCTTCGAGTCCAGATATCACTGGCGAGAATGAAGCAAAGAAATACAGGACAAAGTTAGTATGAATGAAAAAGAAAACGGAAACTGCTTTAGGAGTGACATCAAAAGTCTCGTAGGAAGGCTCGGAGAGCCTGGTGATTTGCCTACAGACCACAACTGTGCTCTGAACAATATATGAGAGGTGCTGCACCTGCAGAAATAAGGCGTCCTCAACAGCAGTCCATTGGTTCTCCTGAACACCGAGATGAAAGAGGCAACCAGGACCTGCAGGTGACGCGCGTTTCTGACCAATGATATCAGTCTCTGCTGACTTCACCGGTCCCGTTGTAAGCTGAAGTGTGCAAAGTGCACTTCTGGGACGCCACGAGCAGGTTGCCAGATGTGGCTTGACCTCGCATCGCTCGTAGCGCCGGCTCCGGACACACTGGCAAGCAAGGCTCCGTGATATTAACGACTTCGATTAATCTTTTGTTTGTGACATCCATCAGTCAGCTACTTCTTTCACGAGTTGAGTGTTGTAATGCTCCATAAAAGCTTGTCGCTGGCATTCCGAGCAATGTATGAAAATCCACTCATCTAGTCATTGTATCAAGATCTATGCCAGTGGTGAATCGATATAAGAGGACGAAACCAAACAGCTATGTGCGTCATTTACTGGCGGGAAACTTGCATCAAGGCATTTCTCAAATTGACGAGGATGTTTTCGGAACAGAAAACATTGAGGTTTTGGACTGGGATGCCGGAGCCTTGCGGACACAAGTTCAGGAGGAGGTTTGCATCGCGCACATTTTCATTGTCATTCTCCGCTGCCAGTGCCCCGATTGCGGACGTGACTATACCCAGATGTGTGCCCATTATTGTTCAATTTGGCAATTGGCTGATCTCTGCTGCCCTTCATCCTTCATTTAGGGCGGCGGGTGATCCAAATCCCGCTCAAGGTGGCTCCTACATTTTTGGGTAAAATGCCACCACTGACCGAGAGATTTGTTTGTATTGGAGGGCTAGCACATATGAGGTGTATCATCAAGAACTATTTGTCGGCATTTGATTTGAGCGTCAACTTACAAACTGTTGGAGATGGGATGTTGCGTAGTGTCAGCAAGCGCCTTTCCAACAACCCAAATTATTTTTTATTGACTGCCAACAGACCAAGCGAGGGCATCTTTCTATTTGATGTATAACTATGCTGGGTTAGTTCACAGAAACCTTGTGATTCATATTATGTTCCTATCTTCACCACGTGTAAAAATGACCCACCTCGAAGAGTGGGGGAAGAGAGGGACAGTTCCAAATTGGCAGAAGTGGTTTCGATGAAACTGCTTTCAGCTAGGTCATAGGCCCAGCTGTCAAAGCAAAGGCAAGATGCAGCCTTATCCTGTTTGAGATCTACTTGTTCCCAACAGCATGGTAACGCTACGGCTCGATGGTTACATTATCAGCAGCCGGCGTTCTTGGACCTGCGTTAGAGATTGAGTCGGACTTATGTCGGAGGTGCCCGTTATCTAGGACATCTAGCCGGTGTCATCAACGAAAGTCATAACTTGCTCTGCAAAAATCTTGAAATAGCGCTCATATCTGCAAACCGTCACAAGAACAGGCACTGTAATCTTAAAAAGTGCCAAGAGATAAGGGAGTCTTGCCGAGAACGTCCTGCAAGCCGGGCATAGGGTCGGAGGGCAACCTTGCACTAAGCCCTCGGCTTGAGTGGTCGCCAGTCACAGACAGCAACTACTTTAGCTTCATAATGATAAGAGATTCAACGCGCCAGCCTCTCAGAGTTCCTTGGCCCGGGTCTAAGGGCCTGATATGAAGTCCGATTTCCAGATGGATCTACTCTACTCTGTCGTTTATTTATGTCCATGTCCCCTGACTTACCCAGGACTGTGACCACAGTGTGACCACAGAACCCAATGTAACGGTGCCGAACGTAACCTTCCTGCGAACCGGGACAAACGACACCATGAGTGAAGCTGTAAGTTTATATGGATGACAATGCTTCAAACATTGGGTCACCAAATGAGCTGAGCACATACTGACAATTTGACACTTGGTAGCCGAGCTATAACGAGTCAATGCCCGACGGCGGCAACCCTCTCGAGATGGACGTAAACGCCCAATACGTGGGCTTCGAATACAATTACACGTACCTCATCTTCTGCGGCTTCATTGTGTGGCTCATCATACCCGGAATCGGCCTTCTCTACGGAGGACTCGCCCGCCGAAAGTCTGCCCTCGCCCTCCTTTTCCAGTCTCTCATGGTCGGCGCAGTCACCACCTTCCAATGGATGTTTTGGGGATACTCGCTGGCGTACAGCCGCACGGCAGGCCCATTCATCGGCGACCTGGCCAACTTCGGACTGCGCAACGTCGTGGCTGCTCCATCAATCGGCAACTCTACAATTCCAGACATCGCTTTCTGCCTCTACCAGCTCCTGTTCTGCGCCTGTACCGTACAGATTGTGGTTGGTGGTGCTTTTGAGCGTGGACGCATCATCCCATCTCTCGTTTTTGGATTCTTCTGGGCCACTATCGTGTACTGCCCTATTGCTTGCTGGACATGGAACCCCAACGGCTGGTTGTATAACCTTCCCTCGCTC
This sequence comes from Diaporthe amygdali, assembly GCF_026229845.1. Classification (NCBI taxonomy): domain Eukaryota; kingdom Fungi; phylum Ascomycota; class Sordariomycetes; order Diaporthales; family Diaporthaceae; genus Diaporthe; species Diaporthe amygdali. The sequence goes on along the minus strand of NW_026517049.1, from coordinate 170,148 downwards.
GATTTCGCCGGTGGCGGCCCTGTGCACATTGCCTCCGGATGGGCAGCCCTGGCTTACGCGCTGGTTCTTGGCAAGAGAAAGACGAACCCAGAAGACAAGTCGCACGGGAAGCCGCACAACACGACCCTGGTCTTCCTCGGCACTGTGTTTATCTGGTTCGGCTGGTTCGGCTTCAACGGTGGCTCAGCACTCAATGCTAGTGTTCGTGCGATGTATGCTGCCTTCAATACCAACACTGCTGCATCGACAGGTGCCATTGGATGGGTCATGGTAGACTACATCAAGCACAAGAGACGCTTCAGTGTTGTTGGCGCTTGCGAGGGTGCTATTGCTGGCCTTGTCGGCATCACGCCAGCAGCCGGCTATGTCAGCGTATGGCTTGCTGCTGTCATTGGATTTCTGACGGCTGTCATCTGCTCATTGATGTCGGATGTCAACGTGTGGCTGCACATTGATGAGGGTATGGATGTGTTCAAGCTCCACGGTATCGGCGGCATGTGTGGCTCTTTCTTTACTGGCATATTCGCTACGGCTTCAGGTAAGACTAAATAGCCAAACTCGCAAGTGTCTACAAAATGGTGGTACTAATGTGGGAATCCCTAGTCTCCGCCCTTGATGGCGTAACAGTTGCATCTGGTGGCATCGATGGTAACGGAATCCAAGTGGGCAAACAGTTCGCAGAGATCTGTGCCATCTCTGCTTACTCTTTCGTGGTTTCCTTTGCCTTGCTCATGATCATGAAGTACATCCCCGGCCTCCACCTTCGTGTCTCAGATGAGGCCGAGGAGCGAGGACTGGACATGGACCAGTTCTTCGACGAGCAAATTGGTGACTGGAGTTACTTTGACGCAACTGAAAAGCATCAAAATACTGCCATTCTCGGCCAGGCCATGCGCGGTAGCGATTCGTCCTCCACAAGAGGCGAGGTGACGGAGGAGACGAAGGGAGTCGCTAGCGATGGTGTCAAGACGGTTTGATCGTTGACATTCATCATGATCTTGGGAGAAGCTGATTCCTGGACTCGGGCTGAGCACAATTGACCGCATGCTTTACAGTCCACGTGCCATATGTTTATGTGCCGCAGTTGGAGTGTCACTTAACTCCTTTATATACAATACCTACCATACTAGAATAGGCTTCACAACATCCCCATTTCCCATGACTTTGACAGCTTCTCCGAAGTCCTCGAAATTGAAGAACTTGACCAACTTTTCCACGGGGAAAATGCCCTCCTTCCACCACCCGATCATTTGTGGGATGTACTCCTTTGTCCTGCTGTGCCCCTGGACTGCGCCGAAGTATTGTTTCCCACTGACCATGAAGCTCTGCATGTGAAGATTCAAGTGGGCGTTCGGCATGCCAGTTCCAACTTGAATGATCTTCGCCATGTACCGCGTGTACTCTACTTGAGCAGCGACGAGCGGAGGGTGGGCACTGGTGTCAATCGAGATGGTCGCGCCTAAACCATCCGCAGCCTTTTTGACTGCTGCAACGAGCTCCTCCATCGATATCTTCGATGTGTTGAAGACATGCGTCGCACCAAGTGACTTGGCGAGTTCCAGGCGAGCCTCCACTCTGTCAATGCCGATGATGGTCTTGCATTTCTGGTTCTTGGCTGCCATCACAGCAGCCAAGCCGACACCTCCCATACCAACGATGGCGATTGCATCGTCAGGGCCGGCCTTCGCTACGGAGATGACTGTGCCACTTCCTGTTTGAAGGCCACAGCCGAAGGGCGCCAGTAGCTTGAGGTCCTCCCGTTCAAGGCCCAAGCCGCTCACATTAACGACAGACTTGTCGCTGACGATGGCGTGTTTTGCGAAGCTTGACTGCCCGAAGAAGCGGCCTCCAATGGAGCCTCCTTTTGTGTCCTGGAAGGCTGGCTCGCCCATGAAATTGATCTCGAAAAACTCGACACAATGTGACGGAGGGCCTGTCTTGCAGACATGGCAGTTGCCGCAGTACGAGAAAGAAAGCAGGACCGGGTCTCCTGGCTTGACCTGCACGTGTGTCCTCTGTTAGACGAGGGTCCCATTAATTGGGCATGAATGCCATCCACGTACACTGCTCACGTCCTTGCCCACTTCCTTCACGTAACCAGACCCTGACTCAGATGTTAGCACGGCAGTCCTCATATACGTAAGTGGCACTTGAGCCCTTACCCTCATGCCCGAGGACTCTGGGGTAAAAGACAGCCGGCACTCCTTTGTCGTCTGCAGTGTCGCCGCAATGCAAGTCTGTGTGGCAGATGCCCGAGGCCACTATTTCGACAACAACCTCATCGTCCTTCAATTCACGCAGCTTGACATTCTCGATCCCCCAACCTCCCTGCGAGAACGGCCCGCGAGACACAAGTGCCTTCGACTCCATGGGTGAGAATCCAGTGTAATTGCTTCAGGGAAACCGGTAGCGGGGTTTTTCGGAAGGACAGCGAGCCGAAAATTCTTTGAGGGGTGCCGTTGCGATGCGAAGCATTCCTTAATCGAGTTCGCTATCGCCCGGTCAGCCGCCCGGCACAGTGCATGTGGGGAAATACGGCCTCCTCCTTTTTTGGGTAAGGGTCGGAAATGCTTGGCGTCCAACTCGCAGGGAGCGCAGGGAGCCCAGCAGCCGGGAATAACTTAACTAAAAGACTACACACCTTTCTATAGAACACCTGTGGCTTGATTTTTTGTAGGACAAATTCCTGCGGGATAATTCCTTGCGGGATAATCTCCTGTGGGATAACCTCCTGTGGGATAACCTCCTGTGGGATAACCTGCCATGGCGTAATCTTCCGTTCGATAACCTCTTGTAGCGCATATTTTTAACGTCACGAATTTACCGAAACCCAACCTCTGCTGCCATCAAAGGCTAAAGACATCAAAGTCTACACAAGAAGCAGACACGAGGAACACATGTATCAAAGTGTACATCCATGGCCTCCACCTGGGCAAAAGGTGACCCCAACAAAGTATCAAACAACAATATGGCCAATTGAGGCTATCACCTTCGTGAGTTTCAGAAATCTCTGCTGTGTAAGTCCTTCACCTTCAAAGATCTAGATTCGAACCAGAGAATGTTTCAGGAATTTTTTATTCAAAGGCTACATGTATGAATAGAAGTGAGGTCCGGGTTTAGACTTGCAGCTCGCCGTTCGAGAATTTTCCTACTCGTCGGCCGTGTCGTCGGCATCATCAGCTGCATCATCTTTCTCGTCGGCCGCATCATCGGCATCATCATCGGCATCGTCTGTTTGATCATCCTTATCATCTGCTGTGTCGTCTGAATTATCGTCAGCATCGTCAGATGCGTCGTCCTTGTCGTCAGCTGAATCGTCGGCATCGTCCTCCGCGTCGTCCTGATCATCTCCTTCATCGTCTTCACCATCATCTTCATCATCATCCTCATCATCCTCCTCATCCCCAGCATCTTCTTCGTCATCTTCCTCATCATCGTCGTCGTCTTCGTCTTCGGGGGCCGTCTCGTTACGCTTCGTCTGAGGATTTCAAGCTCAAGATCAGCCAGCCGTCTTTCAAGACAGGAATGGACCAGTGGATGAACAACTTACAGCCAGCCCTGCGTTGTCAAACGGCACTGCCAGGGCAGGGACAGCGAAAGCCATCAAGGCTTGGCTCTACAAATCATCACATTAGCTTTTTGGTCCTGTATGGAACGATAGAGGTCTATCTCACAGCAACTCGACGAGCAAGCCCGGCATTGCCGGCAGTTGAGACCTGAAGACCACTAGCAGCGGTCGAAGCGGCCAGGCCGAGAGCGAAAAGCTGAACGAGCTTGTACATTTTCGTTTTTTAAAGTATGAAGTAAATGAATTAAGCGACTAGTAGTTTTGAAAGAGGGACAGTAGTCGTGACGTTGGCAAGCGAATGAATGTAAAAGTTTCAGTTATGAGAGACAGTGGTGAACAATGAATGCAGTGGCTTTGTCGAAGGAACAGCACCCTTTTTATTTCTTCCAACCAAATAAGCCGCCTAGGAGGGATATGCAGTGGGAGGCCATGGGCCCGAAGACCAATATCTAGTCAGGGGCAGCCTGCAGCAGTGTAACGGTACCATTTGAAGCTGAAAAGGGGGTCATGGCGAAGACTGTATGAAGGAAGGCCGTGATTTGTGTTCGCATGCATTAGCCTGTTGGAGAGCCCGGGCAACTATGATGGCTCAGCTCACGCAAAGCCCAGGAAGTCCCGAGAAATGCACTCCCGAGGCAATCACAGTTCCGCCGGTGGGCTGCAAGTCAGAGGGGTTCCAGATGCGCCCACCCAGCTACGTCCGATTCAGTCTACCCTGGCTACCAATAGTAATTTTGGTCAGATAATTAGTTATTGCCACTCAGGTCCTAGTTTTGCGGCCCGGGCGAGATCACGTTCGAAATGACAGGATACAAGGCACTGTGCACGGCTTGCCGCTAGGTGGCTCGCGAAACGCGCGCTTGGGGAACGGATGGCAGATGTTTTAGCCTGAGCTTGATCACGGAATATTACACGAGTCTGGTCAGGCTAAAGAAATCCAGTACGACGGTATTCACTGGCTGAGATTCTTTCCTGACAACAGACTAGTACTCCAAACTCAAACGTAGTCTTTGGGGACAATATTACTTAATAGATATACATTTTGGAATCACGACATTTCCCAACAGGTATAAATTTTGTACACATAATGGAGCATCGGTAGCCGAATAGACACAGTCTTTTTGAATACGAGGATACATAATTGCTTACCTATAGTCCAAGTAGCTCGGTGAAGGGACGCTCACTAGCAAAATCTCAGTGGCCGTCAGTTGTACAAGCACTTGACATGCTTTGCTGCTGTCTGGAAGAAAAAAGCGGACAGGACATAAACATGTGTCCAGAAGATTTCCTCCACGAGTCTAACTTGTCATCCGCTTGGATTGTAAGACGTACATCACAGGAATGGCGTACAAGCTGCGCTTGCGTGACGTCACGAAGAATAATGACGTTGAAGCTGGTGGATTAAAACATCACTTTTGCGAACCACCCCAGGCCTCTAACGATTCATCTCACATCAAGCGACATTCCAAGATTCGAGATCAAATTTCAGTCCGGCATTAACAGCTTTTCTAAATTCTACAATGAAGGAGTACTCAGCAGAAGAGTGGCTTCCATCCGCCTCGGGCCTTGGCGAGAGTCCGCTGTACCGCGCCAGCGACCAAACCTTTTTCTTCGTCGACATCAAGAACCAACTTGTGCACAAGATCCCGGAATCACAGGGTTGGGAGCAGCGCAAGACCTACGAGTTTGACCAGCCCATCACAAGATTAGAAGTGGTTGCCAATCGTATAGATGTCCTGGCTGTGCAGACTAAGTTTGGCCTAGCCCTACTATCACTTGACACTGGAACCCTGAAAGACATTGCGACCCTACAGCATCATGATAAAACGCTCGACGCAAAAGTGCGAATGAACGATGGCGCAATAGATGCCAAGGGGAGATGGTGGTCTGGGTCAATGGCGCTGGATGAGGAAGATCCGATCGGCCGGCTGTGGTGCATGGACGAAGGCGCCAGCGAGGCCAGAACGGCATCTGTGCGGGAGCTGGACAACCTCCTGAACACGCCCGTGCCAAACGGGCCCGTCTTCTCCCCAGATGACAAGACAATGTTCGCGAGCGAGACTCCCCATGGGAAAATATTCCAGTACGACTATGACACGAAAGACGGCACCGTTTCAAACAAGCGTCTGTTTATCCAATTGGAGAATGGTGGGATGCCGGATGGCATGGCGGTCGATGCAGAGGGATACATCTGGGTAGCGGCCAATTTTCAGGGGAAGCTAGTGCGGTACTCCCCAGACGGCAAGGCCGTAGCAACGTGCAAGGTGCCTGGGGCGAAAATGACCTCGTGTCCTGCTTTCGGCGGGACGGACCTCAGAACGCTTTTCATCACGTCTATTGCATCCGAAGGCTCCACTGGCCATGTTTACAAGGTCAAGGTCGATGTGCCGGGGATTCGGCGCCACGAGTACGAGGCTTAGCTGATTGTTGTGCCGGGGTGACATATGAAATTGGTTCAAGGCATTTCGCGAGTTGCTCGTATTCAAGGTTCCATTGACTGTGTCTATAATTACCACGTGGTAGTAAGGCAACATTCGGCTATTGCGTAGTACAAGCACCGCCTCGATTATAAGAGTTGGGCTCACTGTCCGTACGCTGCACGTGCAATCTTCTCAAATATTCACGCTGACCTAGGTTCCGTTCAACACGAGCCAATAAGCCGTGTAAAATCATCTGCCTGCTCGGTGTCACTTGCTGGTGCTGTTCTAGTAATTATGGTACGCCCTACGTGAATATGCCTTCATAGAAACCACATATCGCCTCTCAGGCTTGCCCAAAGGTCAGGATGATGCCGTTTCTTGTGCGTGACTTAAATGCGGTCGACTGGATTGTTTACCCCTTCGTCGACGCCAGCATTGACCGCGTTTCATTTGTAGCAGCATAAGCGGCCCGCACAGAGCACCACACAATGCGAAGAAAGTAAAAGTCCAGCCGACGCCAAGGCGGTCAATCATGAGCTCTAGTACAGCAAGGGCTGTGGCCGCAAACGCACAGCGAACAATGTTGGCCGAAGCCGACGCCGTCGACGACCTTGTCGGGTTCAAATCGGTAAGAAGGGTCCCAAAAGCCTATGCCTGGTTAACATGACTCAGAAGCACACAAATAGTGCGCAGGGTAAATTGGAAGCCTTACCGAGAACAGCCCGGTAGTGGCAAAGCCTATGGCCGATTGGAGTATCAGGGGGATAGAAACATGCTGCCAACGTCGTTTCAGCAAATATAGAATGACAAAGACGAACTCAGAAACTAACCGCACGATACGCCACTGCCCACCCGTATCCTATCATGGCCAATGTGTTCAGTCCGACCAGATATAATGCGGTGTTGAGCCTCGCTCTCTCTATGGGAAATTCATCTGCATCATCGCTGCGATCTGTCCCAGCAGGTGCTCCGAGCCTTCTCGAGAGCCGAGCATAGTCATAATCTAAGACTCTGCCCCAGACTAGCAGACTGATCAAGCAAGCCACGCCGAATGGTATGTACACCAGACCGGAAGCGAGCTCATCGTAGTGGTACACGTCGATGAAGAGAGATGAGAGCGATGCCTGGGCGCAGCAATAAATCATGTAGTAAATGCCGTTGCATACCAGAACTATTGCAACGTCTTTAAGAAGTAATAATTTCAGTGAGGCCAGTGGGTTTGGTAGCGAGAGTTTGGGCCGCTCGCCATGATGCTGGGTCTCTGAGCTGGGCTTTCGCCACTCTGAAATGAGCGACATGAAGGTGCGGTTGATTCCGTGGGCAGGAATGTTGCCGTTACCTACGAGGCATCGTGCGGTCTCTGGCAAGGTGAAGAGGACCAGAAGGAGGCAGACACTTCCGAGTATGCAAAGGAACCAGAATATCGAATGCCAACCCCATCTTGCAGCAAGCGCACCGCCTATGATAGGACCAATCGGAGGAGCAACATTTGGTCTTTGGTAGAGAAGTTGTTAGCTTATGTTTGAACTTTGGGCCCGGCAAATCTTGACAGAATCTTGCACTCACCCAATCAACATGATTCCCACGTAGGAGCCTCTGTCAGCTGGAGTTGTAACATCGCTCAAAACGCCGTAGCCAAGTGATATGGTCCCTTTTTTGCATCAGTAAACAGCTTTGGCAAAATTCCCTATGGAAATTCAACCAGAGCAACCCACCAGAGCTGCCAGCACTTTGTAACATTCTTAGAACAAGCAGGGCAGGAAAGCTGTTCTGGAGTGCAAGTCCAATGTTCGCTCCCAAGTAAATCACCAGGACTAGAATATAGATTGGTCGTCGCCCTAGTGTATCCGCTGCATTACCAAGCAGAGCGGGGGCTATTCCTGACACAATCATGTAGGTGGTTATGGCGAGGTTCACGAATCCGATGGACACACTGAGGCCGTTCGAAATTGCGGTGATGGCCGGGTAGAAGATAAAGGAGCTCATGGGAGAGAACATCCCCGCAAAGGCAGAGAGGAAGACGATCCATCTCCTCTCCCAAATGGTAAAGATGGTATATGGCTGTTCTTCTCTGGCTCGCGGATCAATGGTGGGCTGCGCTGTCCCTTGAATATCCTTTTCATCCATTGAACTCGTCGCAGTGCATCCCGCCTGTCGTGACGGCGGCCAGTGTTTCGAGAATGTCTTGCAGGTCGGTCCTGAGGGAATTGAATGAAATGTTTTGACGGCGGAGCTCTACTCGTGACAAAATGGGCCGAGAAATACGATTGATGCAGGCTGCAGAACCAACACCCCCGTGGCGAGTGGATCAACGTGGGGCATAGGTTTCCCGCAGCTGTCGTCTGGAAGGCTGGAAAAGGCGCTGTGAAAGACACCCGAAGATTCCCTCGGACATCGACGTCAGAGGTAGTCTGTTGCAGAGCGGCGTGCAAAACATTGGGAGTGGAAAAATATGGCATCACCAACAGATTTACCAGGGCAATCAGACCTTTTGGAGCCGCCCGACTATTGGCTATGGTGCAAGCGGTGTAATTGGCTGGCCATGCGCTGAAGATCCTATTTATAGCTTCCGTGCCTCAGTGATACTCCACGCAAAGACGTAGTCTGCCTTCCAGCTTTGTCGGAACTCACTCAACAGGCTGCTCTTCCCCGCACACCAACCGACATATTCCACTACGGTCACCGCACATCCTCTGTAGCTCCAGCATAATGGCGGACCTGCGTCAACAGGAGGTCCTAAAGAACCAGCTCAGTACTCTCAGCACCTCGCTCGGGGGCAATTTGCCCCTCGACGATGCGATTCGCGATGGCAAGTGTTCTTCTTACCATGTAGGACCTTTCTATTAAACTGACAAACTACGATCGCAGTTCTCCCGGAAGGAATGGTAGTGAAGTCGATTCATAGTCATGGCATGTCCGCTTGGTCGTTCACGATCAAGATTGAAGCCATCGACAAAGAGGGGAAAGCTGTTGCTTTTTTTGCCAAAGTCGGTCATCTAGACTCATCTCCTTCAGAAATTCTCCGGTCTATTTTACTGGCTAATCAATACGCACACAGTATGTTGCCGGTAATTTAGGAAGACGACAACTTGAGGGTGAATACATGGGTATGAAAGAGCTACACAAATTAGCTCCAGGATTTGTACCGAAGCCCATTGCGTGGGGCGAGCTGAAGAGTATCGTCTCCGCAACCTATTTTCTGTTGATGGAGTTCAGAGATTTCGTCTTAGGACTGCCTAACCCAGTAAAACTGGGTAAAAGACTGGCAGAAATGCACAAGAAAAGTGAATCACCCACAGGAATGTTTGGGTTCGGTATTCAGACCTTTGATGGAGCTCGATTGCAGTCAGTGTCTTGGGATCCGAGCTGGACATCGTTCTTTTCCAAGCTGCTTGCTGAGGCGTACCGACAGGATACAGAGACCAATGGAGTTTGGCCGGAATTGAAAGTGGCATTCGAACGCGTACAGTCTCATCTGATCCCACGCCTTTTGGGTGTATTAGAGACAGATGGAAATTCGGTCAAGCCATGTCTGATACACGGAGACTTGTGGGACGGCAATGTTGCGACAGACGCCAACACTGGAGATCCGGTCATATTCGATTGTGGAGCTTACTATGCGCACAACGAGATGGAGTTGGGTATCTGGCGAGCAGAAAGGCATGAACTCAGAGACAAAGTCTATCGACGTGAATATCTTCGCAACTTTGAGCCCAGCGAACCCGAGGAGGAATGGGATGACAGAAACCGCCTCTATAGTGCCAAGACAAACTTCATGCACTCCGCTTGCTATGCAGGCTCTCCAGCAAGGCAACTGTAAGTCGAGCATTCGACCATTTCCCTCAATTGCTTCATGCGGGCATCGTGCTGATAATCTAGGGCTTTCGATGACTTTGTCTATCTCATACATAAATATGTGCCATGGGATGAAGGCTCTGCGGAGTGGATTCAGGTTCGTGGTCTTGTCCAGAGGGAACAAAGCTTTTAGGACCAGTATAGTTATTAGGGGACATTGGTAATTCAATAGACAATTCAAATGCAGGTAGACACTCCCGTATACAGTAAATTTTACGACCAAAACTTTTGCTTCAGTGTTCTCCGATGTGGCCTTAAAGTAGATACCAAAATCAATAACCCATGCGAGAGTTCCGACACAACGAATTTATGGGTCAACGACTGAAGCAGCCAGTTTGCGGTGCTTGAGTGCGTCTCGGACCCCAAGATTCCCACTCCACATCCCTCTAGCTAATTTGGGAAAGTTGCATGGGGCCCCGGACTGCTGTAACACAAGAGCATCAGCCCCGAGCGCGTACATATGTGGCGGGGTTGGTTGGTTCGTTGGTTGGTCGTCTGTTGGTTATCTGTGGTGCTCGCTTCGCGTCTTGTAAAGACTTCCTACTTGACTACCTCGAACAGAGCAGCGCATACTGGCGGCGTCGTCCGTTGCGATGGTAAGTCAGATTTCCAGTTCCTCAGAACAGCATTCCTTCTAACACAGATGCTCCAACCGGATTGCTAACAAGAATCATTGATTGGCACCAGTTTCCCCGCAACTTATTTTCCTCAAAACACTCCCGCCGGTCGAGTGACAACAGGCTCCGATCTGTTTCGCCAGGCCCCAATCTCCAAGCTCGCATACCTCCACCGACAGAATGGGATCGAAGCAGAAGTGTCGGAAGCGAAGAAACACTCCTAGTCGCCAATACAGTTCAAGATTGCACAGAGAGCGCTAGACCGGGTCCAGGGCAACATAATGCTGGTGAACGCAGTCATAGTACACCAACCATACTGCCGGTACATACGAAGCCTGGCCAGTCCGATCGTGCATCTGATCCTCAGGGTCTGAGTCTATTGTATTCACCGAAGGAACCTCACGTTGCAGACATCATCTTCGTACATGGTCTTGGAGGCTCAAGCAGGTTGTCATGGTGCCGTAATAAAGATCCGGCCTTATTTTGGCCGCAAGAATGGCTACCCCTCGACCAAGATGTACATCAGGCGAGGATCTTCAGCTTTGGTTACAATGCTTTCTTTCAATCCTCTGCGCAAACTAGTACGCTGGGCGTTGCGGATTTTGCCAAGAATCTTCTTTACGATTTGTTGTACGGCCGGGACCAAAGTGGCAAGAGCTTTGAGCTAGGGCGGGTGAGTTTAACATCTGGCAGAATTCGTTTTACTGGCTCAGGCCAAGATCATCTGAATGATAAATCTGATGACGCCACCTCAGATGCCAATAATCTTTGTGACTCACTCTATGGGTGGCCTCGTTTTCAAAAAGGTGAGCTTCGGCTATTGAGACCAGAAAGGACGCCTCTGACTTTTCACTGACTTATTGAAATTCTATCTACTAGGCATATCTCGATGGCCAACTCGATGACCGTTATGCGCCAATCATCCACGCTGTCAAGGCTGTTCTCTTCCTATCCACACCTCACAGGGGCGCAGATCTCGCGAATTTTCTGCAGAAGGTTTTATCGGCGGCCCCTATAAGCTCCCCTAAGCAATATGTAGCCGATCTTGTCAAGAAGGGCCCATTTCTACAGATGGTGAACGAGCAATTTCGACATTGTGCCCCAAGCTTGCAAATCTTCTCCTTCTATGAGACCCTTCAGACACCTGTTGGGTTCACCTCTGCAGTACGTATCAAATATATATGCGAATGTTGCTTGTGTTTCTCACAGATTTATAGATGGTGCTCGATCAAGAATCTGCGAAGTTGGGTTATCCTGGGGAAGTATCCCGGTCCCTCAACGCGGACCATCATGGTGTTTGCAAATTTGTTAGTGTAGAAGACAGCAATTACAAAGTAGTTCTGTCAGCACTGAAGTCACTAGTGTCAACTTATTCGCCCACTGGTAAGCACAGACCTGAAGTCGCCCTATTACTTGACCATGAGTTGAACCTGACATAACCCATTCTTTTGTGCTGCAGATCAAAGTCCGAACGCGGAACTGCAGAAAGTCCAGAATTTTCTCAGTATCACAGAGTCGGTGGATTCAGACTTGAATCTCTTTTCGCGCCGGAGAACAGAGTCAACTTGCACATGGATTTTAGAAAGAACTGAAGTTCATTCATGGATCACTTCAACGTCAGTCCCACAGCTAGTATGGATCCATGGGCGCCCCGGGCGAGGGAAATCGGTCCTATCCTCATTTTTGATAGAACATCTTCGTGAAGAAGGTCGTCTCGTGCAGCACTTCTTTTTCAGGAACGGGGACGAAAGCAAACGTTCGATATCGGCATTTCTCAGGTCCATTGCATATCAAACCGCTACCCAGATTCCAGCCTTTCGGCGTTCATTACTTGCTCTCGCAGACGGTGGCTATAAAATTCGAGAAGCTGATTGGAGATCGACATGGACGAAACTATTCGTTGGCTTGCTGTTCCAAATGGATGTCCTGGCGCCACAATATTGGATCATCGATGGGCTAGATGAATCTGGATCCCCTCAGCATATCTTCGATATGCTTGCAGATATCTCAGCCTCTTCATCGCCGATAAACTGCCTTGTCACAAGTCGCTGGAGTCCTGTCCTGTCATCAACCTTTGATAGGGTGCAGTCCAGGATCACATCTTCAGCTTTGTCATTGAATCAAGAGCTGACTGATATACGCAAGTACACGGAAGAAGAATTGAGATATTTAGGCTGGAACGCCTCCGTTAAAGACGAAGTCATGGCGAAAATTGTTGAACATTCAAACGATAACTTCTTATGGGTATATTTGGTGTTGGAAGAGGTCAAAGACTGCCACACGGAAGATGACGTTCGTGAAAGACTTGAAGAGCTGCCACCAGGAATGGAAGAATTATATCAGCATATGGAGGACACAATTCGGCGCATTCGGCGGCCTTCCGACCAAGGTCTTTCTCGCCAGCTTCTTCTATGGGCTATGTATGCCCGGCGATCCATCTCTGTCAACGAGCTTTTGTCGGTACTCGAACCAGAATTCGGCCAACTACTTGACATCACGAGTACCATCAGCAGACTTTGCGGGCACTTCATTGCTGTGGAAAGTCATGACAGAATTGCGCTGTTGCATCAATCAGCTCGAGAATACCTGATGCAGACCAAAACTTTACCTTTTTTTCTCGGATCTCTCGGAGCTCATCTCGAGCTGTTTGAAAAGTCCCTCGGCGCTTTCATGAAGAGAGAAATTCGTTCGATATTGGATCCCAATGAGCTGAAATGCTTCGAATATCGAGCTACATCCTGGCCCCATCACCTCGAGGCTATCAAGCAGCCAGACGATTCCGACCAACAACTAGACCTTCTCGTCAAATTCTTCACACAGCCATATGTTTTAATATGGATTCAGGTTTTGGCCGCGATAGGCCAGCTCAAGGTGCTAGTTGAGGCTTCACACGCAGTGAACACTTTCGTGCATCGCAAGCGTCGCATCGATGTCACTCGCGACGCTGCATCTCGGAGATTCGAAGATTTAGAGCTTCTTGACAGTTGGTCACACGACTTGCTGAAATTGCCCGGCAAGTTCGGTAGCAGCCTAGCGCAAGATCCATCGTCCATATTCACATCAGTTGCCTCGTTCTCACCATTGAAATCGGCAGTCTATCGTTACTTTCACAAAACTTCTGCATCATCAGTGTCTGTCCGTGGCTTGCCAGATGATTGGGATGATTGTCTTGCGAGAGTGACTTTGGGAGCTGGTTCCCGAGCAACTTTGATAGCATCATCAGGGCGATACCTCGCTGTCGCGGATGATCTTGGGACTGTAGTCTTGTGGGATTGCTCGACGTTCCAGCAGACCCATCGTCTTATGCACCGAGAACGGATTTCAGCAATTTGTTTCAACTCCCGTGGTGACCAAATTGCGACGTATGGGTTTGACACCACAAAAATATGGTCTCCTCACTCGGGCAAGCTCCTACGGCAACTCACTAATATCCGGGATCTGGGTGCGCTCTGCCTGAACTACGTGGAAAATGACACGATACTACTCATTGGTTCAGATCGCCGGTGTATACTCGAAAATAGACTCGAACGCCGCGATTCCACGTGGAAAGTTTCGGACCCCTCGCTGCTCAATGACGTTGACAGCCTCCAAGGAACGCAACTCAACTCTCCATCAGCGTTGGCTATCAGCCCAGACGGCAGCATGGTGGCGGCCGCTTATAGAAGATTCCCACTGACAATCTGGTCTATCAAACCGCCTAAGATTATCAAAAGATTTACCCGAGAACGAATTCTAGGCCGTCCTAGTGTCCCATTACCTTTCGCCAGCAAAATTTCCTGGCATCCGAGCAGTGGAGAAATTCTTGGGCTATTTCTAGATGGATACTCTTTCAGATATTCAATTCTTGACGACCAGCTCGAGGAGCATCCACCAGACCCTGCACGAATGCCAGCCGATATACACTGTAGTCCTGATGGCTTAGTATATGCGATTCGCGGCATAGGCGGAACCATCAAACTCTACGATTATCACAGCGCCACCCTTATCTACCAGCTGACTTCCAAAGGCGACTCTGTAAGCTCTTTCTGTTTCAGCCAGGACGGTCGTCGGTTCTTTCAGCTCCGAGGGAATCACTGCACTGTGTGGGAGCCGAACAGTCTCATCAGGCTGTCCGGCGCTGATGATCATGCTGCGAATAGCCAATCATCTCCAGAGGAAAGCATAGAAGCATCGAACGTTGCGTCGGAGACCTTGACGGATGAAAAGCCTCCAATCATGGTGGTCACCCCGTCTCCAAAAATGCCTCTCGTCTGCTTGGGAGATGAAGATGGCCTCATCGAGCTGTTGGACCATGAAGCCTTGCAAAGACTTGAAGTAGGAAGGACCGCTACTGAATTGAGCATCGAACACGTGGCGTGGGGCGCCCGTGGTGATCGTCTTTGCTACTCCGAAGTCAGCGGGCGACTCACCGTTATCGACATTGCGATGACCTCTTCAGGCAGTTGGCAGTGTCACAGGGTCAAACGCTTCAAGCCTGCCTTGGCACAGAAGGGAATCCTTCAAATAATGCTTGTACCCGACGGTGAATCGATTCTTGCCCTGTCTCAAGAAACGGTGCAACGCTTGTCACTTGCATCGGCAGAAGTTCTGGCAACAATTAAGTTGGATGAATGTGCTCTTCTGGCCCAATGGGTGGCACATCCAACATCAGAGCAACATGTTATTTCCATCAGCGCTCAATCTGCTAAAGTCTACCGATGGTCTGACTTGAAACAGGTGGCTGCCTTTCCATTGCCCCAAACTGCGTTCCAGAGGCGACCAACAATGATAGAAGTGAACCTGTCCACACCAAACCAAAAGGACTCTAGCGAAACCATCTTCAAAGTTGAGGAGAAGATAGACTTGGTTCTGTCAACTCACTTAACCGGTCATGTCCTACTCCGGACGTCACGACTAAGCTCATCTTCTATCCTAGTACCCAGGTTGCAAGTCCTGATCACCCCAGATAGGCCAATATCTCCAGATCTTGGCTCCAGTGGTAATCTCGTCTTCCTTGACGTACCGTCCGCAGTCGCAGAACAAACAGAACTACCCCTCAATATCCTTCCAAATGAACGCCTTGTGTTCATTGACCGATGTTTTAGAGTCTGCACGTGGCCTTTGCGTTCAAAGAAAGGCACTGAGGATATCAAGCGCCATTTTTTCATTCCCAGAGACTGGTTGCCAGAACAAAACCTCAGGCTCATTCATGTCACCCGTCAGGGTTCAATTCTATGTCCTCGAAGCGATGGTTTTGTTATCATCGAGAGTTCCATGGCTTCTGAGTGGTAATTGGAATTTGCTCTTTGGTGTCCATAGCTCAGCACCAAGCCACGAAACAATTTCAATGTTGCGAAATTTTCTTTATCTGGTTTGAAGATTCAACCCGTGTCGCCGGTGAACCTAAATTCCAAAAATTGAATTTAAAATGTAGTATAATAATTCCACCATCTAAATTGCAACATTGAATTACGGTCTTCTTGACTTTACCTTGTCGCGAATGTGCCTGGGTTCGATACCGCCATTGGGGTGTGTAGGTAATTCGTGCCACGACGCTTGATTCAATCATCGATGGTTCATATAAAGATATTTACTTTAACTCCTATAGAAAACCCGAAAGGCAAGTTCATACAACAAAAAGATGCAATTTGAGTTGGACCATGTGAACACCACCTATAGATGGCAATAATTTCATGAACCTATGAAGGTGGTATGGATGACTTAAAATCCCAAAACTGCGATGGCGAGTACTTGCTCCTGTGGTCATGCTTTCAGTCGAGGCGGTCAACTACAGCGCGCGGTAGTCAGACTTTGGCGACCGGATATAAGGAGGCCTATGTGCAAAGATGTTAGCAGAAAGTCGACAGAACTTCATCTCAGATCTTCAACTCAGAGGAAATCGAGATCGTGGAATGTGATCATTTACCTCATTAGATTCTTGGCCACGACAATAGCAGCCGTTCCTGCAGCAAAGACGCCCAAGAGATTGCCCCAGCTCTCACTGCCATAGGACCGCTGCCCTACTGCCAGGGCTACGAGGTCATATACCAGACATCCTCCGAAGATCCAGTCACTGCAGGACGCGAGACCCGCGAAACCAAGGCCAGTGAGGACTTTGACAACGGTCGAGGGTTGTTGATGAACAAAGTACGCAACGGAACCGTTGTGCAACAGATCCAGAACACCAATTCCAGCAAATGTTTTGCTCACAATGTGTGTCAAGACGGAGTTGGTAGAGTTCAGATTCATCGGCGGAAGTCGTCCAAAAATGTAATACAGCTGTGCGAGGGAGTTGATGATGACGAATATGTTGCTCGTCTTCAGGTCTGATGCGTTCCAGAAGACCATCCAGCTCGCAATGCAAATGTTTCCCACAGCGTAGAATGGGCTGAAATCCACCATAGTGTTCACAGCACCGTCCTCGAGTGCAGACTGGTCGTTGGACCGCCACAAGCGCCACAGCCAGGCAAGCTGGAACAGCTGTTGTGGGAAGAAGAAGCCGGCGATGAAGAAGGGCTGTGGTGACCAGAAGGACAGATTGGCATCGTGGACATCCTTCATGTTCGGTGTGCTAAGCATGCCATACTGCTGAGCGGCGAAATCGATGAGGAAGGAAACAGGCGCGACGTAGCGTGCGGTGGAGAGAGAGATGCCCATTGTGATAGGTGTTTATCGCTGGTTGCTTATACGCGTATGATTCTGTACTTTTTATGCTGAGGCTATCCTGCGGGTAGTTAAAGGATGTTTTTTTCCAAGACGCATGAATAGGTAAGCTTTTTGTAAAGTGATAAAACAGATTACTTGAGGTTTCGAGCAACGCGTAAATGATGCGTCTTTAATGATGTCAATTTGAATAACGGCTTTGGAAGTAGATGCAGACACGACAAAGCCGATGGCGTTGAAACTGTTGCGTCATGGACTTTTCCCGCGAACTATAAACTGTCAGCCCTACCACATGCGTGCAAACTAAGGATTCAGATGCGTCGGGGCCGTCGGCGCAATTATCGATCCCGACGCGCAATGGTTCCGAATCTGATTTCCGAAATTTGTCAACAAATGCATGTAGTTGTGAGAATGCAATTATATGCCTTACGGATCCTAGGGAGGCTCGTCTACGGGTACATGTATTGCATTGCAACAGTCAGATTCGGGTATCTCACCCCACGTGAAGTGCGATTTGAACACAAGGTTGCAGAAGTACCCGAATCAGACAAGATTCTGGGCATGAGAAACATGAAAATGATATACCAAGTCATCGTCTCGAAGAAAGCTGTGTAACATTCCGCGAAACTAACACAAGTAGATGACTCAGCTTTTCAACTGTCTATCATGTTGACATCAAGCAAGTATGTTGTTGTTTTTCAAAGAGTCCTCTCCTGCATTAGAAGTTATTTCTACGCAGTTGATCAAAATTCATGGAAGCTCGAGGATACGAGGGAAAGAGGTTTGTCTCTGGCTACAGACCTCGTTGATTAGTGTCTGTGCCAGGGCTACAGTTGCGTCTGGTCGCCTACTCTATACGAGGGAGAACGGCATTGCTACGAGTTGATCATCTTCTCTCTCTCTCTCTCTCTCTCTTTTGATAATGAAAACAGTTCACATTACTCTCAAATGAATCCAGGTGCAATAGACTTATGAATCTGGCCTAGAGAGTGGTGACTTCTCACTGCCAGGTGCAAATAGACGACTGGAGAGTCTTATGTCCTTGCCCTGAGCGGGCGTTGATTCTTGCCCTGAGCAGGCGTTGATTCTTGCCCTGAGCGGGCGTTGATTCTTTCCCTGAGCGGGCTCCCCTCTATGCACGACCCTCCATTCCACCTGCAAGAAAACCATCCAACATCCCCGATCGCACCTAGAAGAGCTTCCCCATGTCCTCCCACAGAGCAGGCACCATCACCTGCTTGTATATGTTCATTACGGCCTGTTCCGGGTACTCCAGGTGACGCATCAGGATGTACTCAACGAACAGATCCTTGTCCTCGCGCTCAGGGCGCGATGCCACGTCGTTGCCGTTGGCCCAGTGCGTGAGACGGTTCCTGGCAAGGTAGATGGCTGCACGCAGGTTGTACTCTCGTACCCGCGACATTTTAAATTGGTCGTGGAGTTGCATTGCCATTCCCTTCGCCGTCGCAAGGGACTCGTGCGCGGCGGGAAGAGTGACGAACTTCTGGGCTGTCCGGGGGAGGACTTTGTGATGCTGGTCGTAGTAGGTGAACATCGCTGCGCCTCCGTCCATCGACTCCGAACAGCCGAGGTAGACTGGCCGGAGGGCCTTGCGAGCACTTGAATTCGCTGCCTTCGCCTTGCTCAGGGCCATCTTCTTAACCTTAGATGCCACGGCAGGGTGACGGAAGGCCTTCTTCTTTCCCTTGGTGCCTGGAGTGGCTTTGTCTGAAGTGGTTTTGCCCAAAGTGGTTTTGCCTGAGGTGGCGTTGCTTGAAGTGGTTTTGCCTGAAGTGGCGTTGCTTGAAGTGGCGGTGATGTTCTGGTTGAGAAAGCCTACCTGAGCCGCAACATCATCGATGGTGGGCTGGACATAGCCCTTGCCGCACATCTGGTGTGGTTTGCCAGTGATCCAGCCTCTAGCAAATGCTGCCTTTACGAGTTGCTTGACGTCAGGGATGGTGACGACGGTGCTCATGCCTGAGCCGTTGTAATGAATGGCCTTGGGCCTGCTTATGAGGTCACGAAGGTTGTCTGCCATTTCATGCGTCACTTCATCTTGGCTTCGCATAGGCTGTCGACCGGGAAGCATGGGGACTGCATGGAAAGACTGCCATTTATGCATGTTGTCATCAGGGGAGTAGTCGTCTTCGGGGTCAGGTGCGTCGGAAGCGACGGACGAGGAATCATCGTTTAGCGGGGGCAACGCATTCCACTGCTCTTCAACGTGCTCTTCGAGGGTTTGGGCCGGAGGGCCTGCCGGAGGTGGCTGTGGAGGGGGAGGTGGCATTCTGTCACCACGGTGAGCACAAATTTATAAGATTCCATGGTGGATTTCACATACCTGATGTAGGCTGGCTTCTGGCCAGTGCGGTGTCTAGGGTCTTTGGTGTTTCGTGGCTGAGTGCCGCTGTGCCCGGTAGCCTGGGCGATGCAAGAAATGTGGCGGTGATGTGCGTTTATTCCAGTGCTGTTTCGAAGTGAACGAGGATTGCTTATGTTGATGGAGCGCGTTGGTCGTCGACCAAAGTCGGCGATCTGTAGGAATTGTGAACAGGAGCAGCCCAGAGGCACGGTGAGCTCAAAAGGAACGACGAGTCCAAGAAAGACTGGAAGACAGTTGCAGCGCGGGGAGACATCCACACTTAAGTAGT
The DNA here is from genome assembly GCF_026229845.1 of Diaporthe amygdali. NCBI lineage: Eukaryota > Fungi > Ascomycota > Sordariomycetes > Diaporthales > Diaporthaceae > Diaporthe > Diaporthe amygdali. Next base: position 150,392 of record NW_026517049.1, on the reverse strand, counting down.
TTTGGAGCAGTTCAATTGCAAAATTTCATTGAGGTTTTTCAAACTGTGCAACAATGCCAGGCGTGTATTTCGTCCTGTTTACGGTTGGCTACGCCATGGGATGAAAAAATGAAAAGGTGCAACAAGCGTAGGTAGGGTGGTTTGCAATCCGAGCTGCAATGGCAACTTTCACAGTTCAACAATGTCAGGTCCCTCAGCACAACCAGGCCAACGTCAGGCAATTGTGAGAGGTTTGTATATACATGGGGCGAAATGCAGTCTCCTCTGTCTTTTGGTTGGAGGGTGTACGCTACTAATAACTTGCTTATAAACATTGGATAGAGATTTCTCATCGAAAGTGGGTTATTTCTGTACAAAACATCCCATCTGATTGAACCTGCACCTGACAAAAACAGCAACTCACGGGTTTGAAGGGAACCGCAGGGTAGGAAAAGAAAGCTAGATAATGCTTGCAATTCTCAATGTCCTGGCAGTGTGGGCCTGACGTTGACAAGTAGTGAATTTTCAAAGCAAGTTGAGCCACAGCTTTACATTTCAGTAACTGCGTTCTTAAAAGCTCCCAAAAGCTCCTTCCCGTTTGTCTTATTGTCACTCCCTCAGCCACGCGACCGTTTGATCAAACGTTCCTTCTCTTCAATTGCCAAAGCAACGAAAATCCAAGTAAGCTCCAACGCGCCCGTTCCCCTGATCCAGCATCTCTGCTTCCCTCACCTCTCTCTCTCTCTCTCTCTCTCTCAATTCCTCCGTCTCTACCCTCTCCCTTCCTCTTTTCTTTCTCTTTCTTCCCTCTCCAACCACCTCGTTGCAGCAGGCAAGTTTCCCTGCCGACCCCCAACCCATCTGCTTTCCAATCTTCAAACCGGTCTTGACGCGTTCTCACCTAACATCGAATCTCAGTGCGCTGCTAGCCCTGGCATCATGGACGAAGACCCAATCAACATCGACACAGACCTTCGCGAGAGGCTCATCGCGGCCACAAGAGCGGGTGGTGGCACCGCAACATGGTCAATCCTCAAGACCTTAGGTTAGCAACACGCGCTCATTCTGTCGTGCCTGATAGTGACTGGTACTAACGAAGCTACACACAGACAAAACCAGTGCCAAGCCCGACAAACAGTTCGAAGAACTTCCACAAAATCCTTCCTCCGGCACTCAGCCAACAACTCGTCAGCCAACTTGCCCCTGCGCCAACCAGGATCCACAAGAGCAGTCTCGACAGATCCAGCGAATCGTGAACACGCCTAAAAACGCAAGTTCCGACATACTCTGTTTGAATGACGGTACAAACATGCCCGCCTTGGCCAAAGCGAGTTGGCTGGCTTTATCGTACTTGGTACACCCGCAGCATTGCCAGCACCCCAATGCCCCTGAGGCACTAATCCGCATCAACGATGCGTTTTCCTGGATATCGAGACATCCTGGAGAGAGACAACAGCCTCTCATATCAGTGTCACCTCCAACAACATCGCCTCTGACACCCGCACCCCTGCTTCTGCCACCTGCGCCTCCAGTACCTGAATCTGTAGCACCTGCGCCGGCTCGTCAAGCATATCCTTGGATGATGTTCACCTCAGGCCAAGTCAGAGAGCCTCTTTCAGTTGCCGGCACTCGACCATCCAGCACTCAGCCATCCAGCACTCAGCCATCCAGCACTCAGCCATCCAGCACTCAGCCATCCAGCACTCAGCCATCCAGCACTCAGCTATTCAGCCCTCAGCCATCTCGCCCAGCCCAGCCAGTCCGGTCAGCTCGGTCAGCTCGGTCAGCTCGGTCAGCTCGGCCAGCTGAACCAACAGCTCCTCAATTTGCCCAGCCTAGCCTGCCAACGGTCTGGCCTGCCCGACCTGATGGGTCTGTCCCACCGCCAATCAGGGTATATGGCCCCCGGCCATCTGCTCATGTCTTCAGAAACCGAGACGGTACACTCAGAGTCCGCTCAACGGTTGGCTGGCAATTTCTAACGCTGGGGGGAGAGACGAGGGTTTTCTTTCAAGGACGCTACCGTGAACTGATACAAAATCGCCCAGACTTTGCGGGCATACGGGTTGGAGAAGGCGGATGGATCGTGCCTTGTTTTGATGAGGAAATGTCGGATAGCTCCTGGAGGAAGTTGGAGGGCCAGGGCAAGTATGAATTCAATTCCCATACATAGATAGCAGTGTAATGAACCCGCACCTTCTGGTACTTTGGTGACTCCTTCCTTTGCCGAAATGATTGTGATCCCATAGGAGGTTATCCCACAGAAGGTTATCCCACAGGAGGTTATCCCACTATCCCACAGGAGATTATCCCACTAACCTACAGGAGGTTATCCTAGTATCAGGTTATCCCATACGAGGTGGTTCCTGAACGCGAGTGTGAGTGGTCGATTCTAGGCCTGGACATGAACTCAATGAAGAAGACTTGCGAAGGTGTGGGGTATTTTCTATGGCATGTGTGTCAAGAAATGGCCTTATATTGATTATGAACAGGCAGATGGTGGGATTAAATACTCCGGCCCACAGTCCATGGCAACCAATTCTGGATGCATGAACGTAAGGATAGGCCCTCCGGGAGTAATGAATAGCAGGGACTTGCTGTTCGGAATCTTTCTCCGAGTTGTAGTTGAAAAGCCGGCTCGTAGAGCTGAGATGAAAGGCCTCTACTTGTCCGCAGCTGCAGCAATCATGATAGAGATTTGACCCGGAACTGAGCATGATCCCCAACGAAGGTTGCCTGCAAATTACCAACCTGACATGAGGGAACTCACATGGGACTGTGGTTTATTTAAGAAGCATTTTAGAAAATTGAAACGGAAGTCGGTGCAGAGACAGCCCAGAAAAAGGCTTATCTGGTCAAATAGCCTGTAACACGTAGAGTGCGATGCCTGCCCTCTTGAATTTGGGATCCTACAGAATATTGACTTTCAACAGACATTTTCACGGAAAAGACATAGCATGCCGAGACTTAGTCAGCTTGGAGAAGAAGATCAGAGCTTCGGCAAGACATATTCATGCCTGATCTGGTTTGGATCACAACTCTGGCGGGTGCCGTAACAGAGGACTAGGAGGGAGAGTTATTCATATAATTAATGCAATCCGGCCATTTTTCAACATAACGAAGTGTCGACTACTTCGTTGCAGAATTTGTTTATCGTGACTCTTGATTAAGAGCTGTGAGAGAACTGGAAACGGCGTAGATCATGGTCCCGAACCCATCAACATCGTCCAGCCACTGGTCTACTCTCTTCCGCCGCTCCACAAGGCTGCTCTCATCTAGCCATGAAGGAGCTGGCCAGAGCTCATCGAGGCGTAGGCCACTGTCGGCCCAGTCCGCTAGATGAGTGTTGTATGCCGTCTCCCAGTCGCGCTGTGTCTGCGCTTCCCACAGATACTTGCCAGTAGGGGCGGGTAACCCCTGAAGCTCGTTCCCGCGGAAGGTCGGCAGGCCTTCTTGGGTAGACAGCACGCTGTCGAAAAGGTACATAGTGTAAAGCGTCCGCCGCTTCGCCTCGGCGATGATCCAACTCTCCCACCTCGGCCGAGCCCGCTGTTGCTCCGCCAAGCAGACAAGCCCGCGCCGGCTGCACAGCGATGCAATGTCTTGAAGGTCCATCATGGCCCGTCGCAGGGACTGGCCGGCGAGGTGGCCGAGCCTGAAGAACAACACCATCGAGTAGAGCAGATGCGCCTGAAAGGCCGAGAGAAGAGTGAGTCCGTCGTCCATGGACGCGTGCTGCTCATAGAGAATGCTCATCTCCCTCTGGATCACATCCGCGGCGGCGCCTTCACTGCCTGGAAGTAGCTTCTCACAGATGCGCACCAGACCAAGGCACGTAGATAGCGGTGGCCTCGCCAGCAGTGGTTGTAGCTGTGCTGGGTGGACGAATGGTGGGAACCCCCGCCCGCGGACCGCCACGGAGGCGTATGACGCGAGGATCTTGGGGATGAAGGCCTTGATATGGCCCGGGTACTCTTTCACCTCTTGTCCAGGAATGGGCACATACGGATTCAGCCAGCGGCTGGCAATATCATCTGCATTGATGGGACAACATAGCTCCAGATCTCCGTGAGCCGTGGTAGTGGTTGAATCTGGATGTGGGCTATTTGAATGCACTGACACCGATGGCCATGCGGGCGTTGACATCGCCGGCCCTGCTGCGGAGTTCACACCGGGGCTTTTGCCATCGCAAGGGCCCTCAGAGGCGAGTACTGATGTTGCAGGAGTCGCTGGTGCTTGTACGTCAGGATTGTGCTGCTGGGGCTTCGGAGGCGGTCCAAATGATGAGACCCTGCTACCGCCGGGGTTGACGGTGGCTGCGTGAGGACTGAGTTGTGGGCTTCCGGGAGCAGCGGTCGGAGTTCGGACGCGCTCTTGGGGATACGTGCAGTTGAGGCCCCGGAGTGTACATCTGCCACAGCGTTCTGGACGGCGGTCGCATTTCGCCTTAGAGGTGATACAATGCTGGCAGGCCTTTTGCCGGGAAGTTGCATACCTGCTGGTCTTCATGTCGATGATAACGAGAAGGGAGAAGGAGACATTGGCCGAAGGACTGTGAGGGCGCACCACCAGTTGCTGTACGTCAACTCCGGAGCTTAGTCACTGGTCAGCTCCGTCAGCTCCGACCAGCCCGCTCTCCAGTCTACAGCTCCTGTCTTTGAAAGTGGCAACACTACTTGAACGAACAACGAAGTGGCAAGCAAGAAGGATATCCAATGTGATTTACACATTGGCAAAAGGGCAACTTCCGTCAACATCTAAGCATACTCAGAGCTTCGTTTGCGCTGCCAATCTTTGATCAACGTCAATTGATACACTGTGGCACAATATACATTTCCTCCCTGCCTCTCATCTACTGAGGCTCACTGACCCTTGCACCTGCAATACCATTTTCCTTCAAAGAACATTGAACTACATCATGGCCTCGGAGCAGACAAACTATACTCAAGGCTATTCTGAAGCCACTGTCTCAAGCCATGCCTCACGGACAATTGAGTCAGACGCCAGCTTCTTGGTGCCTCACTTGCGAGCTACCGATCACATACTAGACGTGGGTTGTGGCCCGGGAACCATCACCGTCGGATTTGGAGTCATTGCTACAGCAGGCTCAGTCATCGGCGTCGACATCTCAGATGAGGTCCTTGAGAAAGCCCGAGAGACGGTCAGCAGAGCCAGAGAGAAATCGATGGAGACATCCCGACCCCTGCCGCCCATCACATTCCAAAGAGCAGACCTCCTTACCGGACTTCCCTTTCCAGACGACACCTTTGATGTAGTCTTCAACTCGCAGCTTTTCCCGCACCTCGCTACCCACGACATGCGTGTGCGGGCCTTGAGTGAAATGCGCCGCGTCCTGAAACCAGGAGGCATCCTCGCCTCGCGCGACGCCGCCGAGCTGCACTTCTACCCCAGGACTTACGACCTCGATCGGCTCTGGGCGGGCAACATGGTCAAGGCATTGCGATACGGTGAGGCAGGCGCCTGTTTACCCGGCGGCGATATGCCTGCGCTGTTTCGTGAGGTCGGCTTCGACGCCGCCGCAGGCAAGGTCAAGATCGGGGCCGGCACGACCGTTCACGCGGGCAAGAAGACGAGAGACTGGTTCGTGACTGCGGGCATAGGCAAGTTGAAGCCGGGTGATCCGTTCAGAGATAGCTGGGATCGTGTGGGAATCACGGACAAAGAGATCAAGGAGACAAGAGAGGCGCTGGAAAAATGGGGCAAAGATGACGATGCGTGGTATGTTGCGCTCCAAGCAGAAATCATAGGTTTGAAATAGATATGGGGGTGGAGATTTGACATTGGAAGTGATAGCATTGCGGTTTCCTCAACAGCAATCAGATCGAGAATGTGGAGGTCGTTGGTTTCAAAGCCAAGCCCAATTCAGGCTTTTCAAGCGCAAATGGCAATTGAGCAATCCAGCTTAATGTGGCTCTTTAAGGCAACAATCGAGCCTACGAGGCATCTTCAATCATCATGTGCATGTCTGGGGTTGCATTCAAATGTTAACAGTGGCTGCGTCTGTTCCTGCCGTACGCGTCCTCGTCAACCATTGTACTTGTTGTTTTACAACACACAAGGACGTCTCTAAGGGTATTCGGCTGATTGAATTGTTTACCAGTCCGTTTACTGCATGTCAATGTGGACTTTCGAACCGTACACACAGAACTAGCGGCTCCAGAGAAGCCTCGGATGATATGACGATTATTGAAGCAGACATAAATTATAGTTTGGAGCTCAATATCACTAGTCAAAGTTGCTGAGGGTACGGTCAGAACTGTATGAAGTCTTCATTGCCATAATTGCAAGCTTGTCACAGTGTTCCAGTATTCGACTTGTCCAATGGCAGCTCAATAGTCCAATTTCAATTCTTTAAACAAAAATCATTTCGCTATATGCTCTATGCTGATGCTACCTGCAATTGAACCCGTCCGTGACTTTACATTACTGCGCCGATGATCCAGATGTCCCCTTCCATAGTCCTGCAGCAGCATAACGGCCGGCCACCCGTTGAGAAAAACATAACAAACAAGACCCTTCCCATATTTCGCCATGTATTGAATGACACAGACCCAATGACTAAAATTCAAAATGTAGGAATTGTCCATTCTTCTTGAATGACGGCAGCAGTGAGATAAGTGGTGTCCATCCGCCAAACATTGGAGGATATCGTTTCCCAAACCATCCCGTACCCATGAAGTCGTGAGCAAATACCCTGTGCCTCAATACCAAACGTCTGTCCAACTTTCTAATATCATTCGCGTCATCAATCCCCCATCTCATCCGGGCCTCGCTGTTGCGGAATGCTTCCAAAAGCGATGTAAATACCACGGTTATAGAGCCAATCGTGTCGCACGCAATATTGCCGTGTTTGAAATGACCAAGAAGTCGTTGGATTAATCGTATGCCTTCTTCAGGTTCAAGATAGTAGAGAAGACCTTCCATTATGATCAATGTCGGCCGGTCGTTCGGTATTTCGTTTAGCCAAGAGTCGTCTTCGTCCGCAACATTTGCTGTCACAAGAGCGTAATCTTCGCAACCTGCATCCGGCATGAGTCGTTTTCTTAATCCGGTCACCCTGGGTCGGTCCACGTCAATCCATTTCACTTCCTTTCCATGTCTAAGGCGCTGACATCTGCTGTCCAGACCGCATGCGAGCTGAAGTACGAGGACATCCTCATACTGGTGGCGATCCAGAAAATCTTGCGCCCATCCGTCGATCTGCTTTGCCCTCCCGCAGATGTACTGTATGTATGTCTGGTCCAGTTGGAATAGACTCCGTGACAGGTCGAAGTTCATTCTTTGCATTAATGCAGAAGCATAGTCATCTTTGAGAATCGGGTTTTCAGACGCCGCATCCCTCACGCGGAGGTACCACACCAGGAGAAGTGTTTCCTCTTCCGGGTCCAATTCGACTTCGGCGTCTTTGCTTGAGTTGGAGCTGCTGCTTGAGCTGGTGGATAGAGACGCATGACCTCTGCTGAGGGGCTTCACAATCGTGGGTGACGGCACCTCAACAAAAGTACTCGGGGTCAACGGTCCATCCATCGTGAATAATCAGGCGTTCACAAGTAGTCTAGGGGCGAGGCACCTCAGAGCTGTGGCTCTTGTGGCATGACGGGTTGAAGAAAGCAGCAAGAACCAAGAAACAAAGGAGGATGTAAAGCGGTGGGGATCGACAACGGTTTAAGATGTATATGTTTTGCCCTTGATGCTACCTAGGTAGCCTGCCGTTCGAATGCTGGTTCCCAACCCTGCCAGGGCGTGGTGTCTCCACTGACGAATCGACCCCTTTTTGGACCCATTTAGTCAGTCAAGCCAGATTCTGCTCCTACAGCCTGCTTTTTAGATGGGCCATCGCCTCGGGCGGACCTCGCTTCCGAATTATCGCTGGCGAGCCCAAGAAGTCGGACAGGCAGACAGTATGGCTGGGGCAGAGGGATCCAGCGTCCAAGACGACTGCTACCGGGAATATTAGGGTCACACCAAGATCAGCATCCACTGATCCCACATTTCTGTCATATGCATGCGGCTCCACAGCGACCTGCATGGCGCCATGCTCCGCAGGTTGGGCGTCGATCCAATAGTGTGCTAAACCGCTACGGGCCAGCCCCGGTCCCTCGGACTCGCGTCATGGCTTGGTTTGGGAAGGATCTCTCTGACAATTTGCTCAAGATACCGAATCAGAGAAGGGAAACGATCATTGAAACCGCCTGTCGATGTATCAAGACTCGACGTGTACCGACAAGATATATATCTGCCAGATGACATTTTCACAGCTCAAGTTTATATCCGGATTGTCTCCGAAGACAGACACAATCCAGATGTGGGGCTTATGATTAATCTTACCTCAAGACATTCTCTGGTCTCGATGGGCAGCAAGGTCTGGATCGCCGCCTCTATGGTCAAATTAGTCTGAGCCATCATGCAGTTCAGCTGCCCTGTGGGCGCAGGACCACGATATGTCTGACCAGTCAGCCAGTATCACCTGTTTTCGCATACTACGGAATTTTTCTTTCTTCCATCCCATTAGCGCTTCAAGTTCACATTGCCCCTGGCCTTATCGAGCGGCCTTCGCATCTAGATTTCCCGGCGATGTCCCACCGTTTTCGGATCCGCAAATGATAAATGCAGAAACCCTTCCAGCTCGTGATCCCAATCTACAAAGTGGATTCGGCATGGCGCGGCCTTGACATTCGTGGACTGGATTTTAAAGTGCCCTGCCCTGTGGTAGACTGGATTTGCTCTGAAGGAACTGCCGAGAGTCTGGCAGGTGGCACATATGGCCCTGACATTCTTCGAAGAGTTCCGCTGCTGGGACGCCTAGCGTTTGACAGATCCACTTAAAGCTCCGACCATCATTCTCTCGTTGCGAAGATCTGTGGGTTTTCTCAAGCTGATCTGAAAGCTGAAAGCCCTGGAATTTCATGTGAGTGGTAACCGTCTCTGATGTGCCGCACAGCACTTTGACGACAGATCCGGATACATGCTCAGCTTGGAACTCTAGAGCTGCGGAATTGTCCAGTATTTCAATATGTCATACTGCCTCTACAGTCGCCCCAGACATCAGATTGCCCTCGAAAGCTGCTTATAGCACCGCGTCTGAATGGGCCTGCTTTGAATTGTGGATTGGGTGAAAGAGGATGGTGTCGCCTGAGCACACCCACCCTCTCAGGTGAACTTGCCGATTGAAAGGTCCAAAACGTACAGTGGATGTCACCCTTGAGCGTCTACCTTTAGCTATAATCCGACAACCAGCGTAGGCCGTAGGCTATAGCTGGCCATCTCCAGAACCAGCTAAATCTCGCCGGCTCAGCTGTCGATAACGCTTGGAAAGAGTAAGTTTTAATGGCAATGTTGATCAAAATGAGGGGCGTTTCGAATCTGAGGGACCCATTTTAACTCAATCAAGGAAGCCAGAATATCATATATCTGTAGAACTATCACAGCTTGGATGAAGTATGTGTTGAGTCCCTGTGCTTTGCTCTAATGCTTTTTGGCTATGTGCTAATTAAGGATTGCCCATGTTGGGCCCATTGTGAATATAACTCGCAGTGATGACCGTATCCGCAGTAAAGCCCCTTAGAGATAAGATGGCCTTCAAGTGCAGCCTCTATCTTCCCATATCCTGTTCCTAGAGCACAAATATGCTGGGGAACTCTGAATCTTTCCATGGGACTCTTAGCACATTTGCATTGCTGTGACCATCTCTCTGGCTGGATTTATCAGCTGTGCCAACTTCTTCCTTCGACGGGCCATCCTGTCTCAACTGGTCGTCTCCCGCCTGCACCTTGTCCTCCTCGCTGGCTTTTGGCTCTCTTTCCGAGGATAGGAGTGCTGTGTTCTCGTTTTTGTCCACACCGCGTGTTATCGCGGGGAAATCTGTGCCAACGTCCTCAATATCCCACGCCACAGCCCTTCTGTTCCTCTGCCGGCGCCGACACGTCAACGCGAGATGGAGCCAGAGTACTAAGCCCGGGGTGGCCATTACAGCAATCACGCCGCACGCCACCCAGGGCCGATCGAGAGTCTGTATCGGGCCATCTATGAGTGCATCCAGCATTCCTGCGGTAACGAACAGGATAGTAAACGAGAGAGCGATGGCTGAAGCTTTGATGTTGTCTGGGTGAATCTGGGTATCGGCTTCGGAAAAGATATGTGTGCACGTCGGAAGATGGAGGAAGGCTTGGAGCTGCCGACTTCTGCGCAAGATTCCATTCTGGTGTGCGGCGATGATTTCACCAACAACCACGAACATTACATATGTCATGATTGTAAAAGTGAGCCGGGCGAAGGATTCGACGAGATGATCACATAAAGACATGGTGAGGTGGTGGGCGATGCGATTGTGGGCAACTGGCGGCGAGAGTCAGCGACAGCGAGAAGTGGGTGGGAATTGGTGTCTAAGATTCGATAGAGGTACAAAATTTCTTAGAGAGTTAAAAGTTGGGGCGTTGGTTTGAAGGATGGTGATGTGTGTATAGGTGCTCGTATGGGTGCTCAGCAGATGTGTTTTATGCAGTGCTGCGATTCAAGAAGCCAGTGAGATGGTGTAAAGAAGGCAGGTAGACACAGTCGAATCATGAGAGCATTGTGGGCGGACACCAAAGATTGAGCACTTTCGACGAACTAGGCGTTTTAGGTGCCACCGGCGCCATAGTAGGCCCTGGATCGCGACCTTGAAAAGTGGCAATTACTACTGAATGTTCAGCTTTCCAGTGAGGATTCAAATGGAGTCGTTACCCTTTTGCTGCCGCCTAGGCAGCCAGCCACTATCTATTGAATATGTTTTCCATCCTCAACATGCGACCCTCACACAGGTTGAGCACATGTTGGTCAGACCCGAGAAATCTAATTGCGCAGCGTGCTCGACCCCTGTTGAGCGAATCGCAGTATCAAAGGAGATCTAATAAGTGCATTTTGACGGTCTCGTAAAGCGGGTGGATCGTAAATAAGGTCTTAGGGGCGCCACTGTGCGTATGGAGTAATCCAGCTATAGATCTTACTTCTCCGCAACGCGTATAATTGTAAGATTGCTTCTCACTGTAGATGCAGATTACTTTTGGAGTGTCTATACAATCAGATACAATTACTACACGTCCTATGCTGCGGGCTTGACATTTCTTTTCAATGATAGGTTCCTGCGATGTAGACGGAGGCTTGTCAGAGGCATCGGTCCTTGACCAAGACAAATTGGATTTCGCATACTCAACATCCAAGAAGGTTGCAAACTAGCGGGAATACGAAAATTGTACGTGTCAGCTCAATACCAGGTACCGGTGGCTTTCACCATTCATAAGCATCTTGCCCCTGCCAATGAATCTTGGGATGCGGTTGACCCGGCTCACAGACTTCAAGGTTTTTCAAACTTTCTAGGCACATGAGGCTTTGGTGCTCGATTGAGCATCACAGACATTACACGTCTCGATTAGATGTCTCTCGACTTCTTTAAGCAAGATGTAAAGAATTGAGTTCTCGCTCGGTATCAAGAACAACCTCGTATAGAGTATGCATGGAAACCCGGCCAAGTAAGATAGACGTGATTGCTAAAATTATAACAATGACGCATGTGTACGTATCGTAGGAGAAAGCACATACGTGCCCGATAGAGCTCAAGGACCTTGGCGCTGTAGCGCGCATAAGCGCCCAGGTATGGTGCTACGACCTGCTGTAACAATGATGGTCCCCTATACACGTGGTGATGCTGTACAGGACCATGCAGATGCCCGCAGGCCTAGCCCGGAGAAGCGCCGGTCTACCGCGCTGCGATGCCAAGATCCGGGGCGGTGTGGATCGCCGTCGGCCTACAAGTGACAGGGCCCGCCGGCCGCATGGCCAACGGCTAGAACAACCTCACCTTCAACGTTTGAACAATCTCTGGGCGCCTGGGCATCCCTATGTGCGTAGCCCGAGGCGGATGCTATACGGGAGTAGCCGCTGAAACGAGGGATCATTGTCCGATTTCCGCCGCCACCGGGCCCGGCATGCTTGCGCGACTGGTCCGTTGCTACATAGTCTATGTGCCAACTCAACTAGGCCAAAGCAGAGAGCGTTGCATCTAGAAAATGTTGAGCCTTAGCATTGTCTACGCTGGACATTGTTGCTGAGCGACTCATGAGTCTCACACATCAGCCGGCCATTCTTACGCAGACAGTATCGTCTCGGTACGCTCCGTGGCTATTCACCGCCGCTTGCCTGCGGCCCGATCAGCCAGCTAAAAGGGACCCTCCTTCTGCCAAGTCAGGGTTGTACGCCCTAGAACCTTGGAACCTGACTTCATCGCAATTCTCACAAAAGCCTCATCAGCCCTCGTCCACATCCAGTCCTCATGTCCGCGACCCTGTCCAGGTGCAAGCTGCACTCATTTGGCCCAAGACGCCAATATGTCGGAATCCGCTATCAGTTTAGACGTCAATGACATCAAAGAGTGGCGCTCCATCGTCACTCTCATCGTCTTTGTCGTGACGAGTGCGCACACAATCCCTCCCTTCAGCGTACACATGCTCATGAGACTGACCACTCTATCGCAGATCTTGCCGTGCTCTTCCCTTTTGACGTTCCCATTTACCTGCCTAGGGTGTTTGTGGAGGGAACCTCACGTCTTCTACGTCGCTTGCGCGTCATCTCGCCACAAGACTCCCAGCATGGACTGCAGGGCTACGCTCTGGGGAAGCCCAAGACCTTTACTCGGTTACTGCTTCCCATCAACTTTCTGACTGCGCCCATCATAGCGGACCTGTTTCTGCTCGCTATACTGGCCATCGGTCGGGAAGAGGTGGCTGCAGGGACCATTGGCGCCCACCACATCAACCCCATCGACATCATGGTCTTCTTCATCACATTGGCGTACATCGCCATCTCCATCGATGCCTCAGGTCTCATCAGATATTTGGCATTCAAGGTTCTTCAATGGGGCGGTAAGGCGGGGCACAGATTATTCTTCTACCTGTATACCTTCTTTTTCGCCCTCGGCACCTTTATCGGGAATGACCCCATCATTCTCTCCGGCACGCCCTTTCTGGCCTACATGACACGAGTTTCGAGCAATATCGAGCACCCAAGGGCTTGGATTCATACTCAGTTTGCTATCGCTAACGTCGCCTCTGCCATTCTTGTCTCCTCTAATCCAACCAACCTCGTGCTCGCCGGTGCATTCCAGATCAAGTTTGTGGAGTACACGGCCAACATGATTGTCCCTGTTATCTTCACAGCTATTTTGCTGTTTCCTTGTTTGTTGTATATCGTTTTCCGCAAGGACACTTTGGTCCCAAAAACAATTACGATGCACGAGTTGCCTGAGGAACATCGGGCCAAGAAGCCGGTCAACCCGAACATTCCACACGCCAGAGGCAACCCGGAGGATCAGGAGGACGAGGATAAGAAACTTCTCGAGCTGGAAGAGATCCTGAACCCATATCTGGACAAGCCAAGCGCCGCAGTCGGGGCCGTCATAATGGCTGCCACACTCATCACTGTCCTGGTCCTGAACGCAGTCAGCTCGGGCTCAGGGGAGCACCCTGTCTTCTGGGTCACACTACCAGCTGCATTCGTAATGTTCTGTTGGGACATCACCTATGGTTGGATCCATCGCGCGGAAACCCGTGAAATAGCAAGAAAAGGCCGGGAGGAAGCCGAGACCGCGCGCGCTGAGCGACTGTTGAGAGAGCAAGCCGCCAATAGAGACATAGGGCAGCATCAGCGCCTGAGCTCAAGCCAGGACACGAATTCTGCAGCATTGAACTCCGAGAAGGCACCTTCTCAAGATCAGGATCGCGGCGTTCAGGGTGCAGATATCGCGCCGACGGCCGCCCGATCTGGTGAGATCAACGAGAAGTCTGGACCAGGAAATGGTGTCTTAGGCAGAGGACCTAACGGCAACTTCGAACCCACGAGCGAGAAAAGAAACGAGGCCACGGTCCCAGCCTATGAGTCGCACCCGCGCACACTTGCGTCCGCCTCGGATGGCGCGCACAGCTGGTGCCAGGAGACCTTTCCCACTACCACTGCCGTGCTCTCACTCCTGCCATTTGCATTGGTTCCATTTGCTTTTGCGATGTTCGTGCTCGTGGAAGCACTTGTCACTAAAGGATGGGTGCCGGTCTTTGCATACGGATGGGATCACTGGGTGGAGAAGACAGGAGTGGTCGGCGCGATAGGTGGAATGGGCTTCCTGTCCGTCATTCTGTGCAACGTAGGTCCTTTCCTTTCCTAAAAGATATGGCTTCTAAGAAACCCAAAACTCATGCTGATTCACAACAGTTCGCAGGTACTAACATCGGCACAACCATTCTTCTATCCCGAGTGATCCAGGCATGGGAAGAAATACACAAAGAGAACGGCATTCCGATTTCTGATCGAATGTTCTGGGCTACCGTTTACGCCATGGCACTGGGTGTTAATTACGGTGCCTTCAGTACCGCCTTCAGCGCATCGCTAGCTGGCATGTTGTGGCGGGACATTTTGGCTAGGAAGAACATCAAGGTCCGGCAGCTCGAGTTCGCCCGAGTCAACTTCCCTATCATCGCCATAGCCATGATCATCGGCTCCGTGATCCTCATTGGTGAGGTCTATATAATGAGGAGCGACACCAGACCCTATAGTCTGGGATGACGATTTCCTACTATCACAAGTAGCGACCTAGCTGGCGTCTTGGTATCGTTGCTATCCAAGCTAGGCTTTCCCTTCGAGGAATGCAGTTTCGCTGCAAGACACCTGGTGCCCAAGCAGAGACCGTCATTTGATTGACTCTAGAGAGACGGAAAGACGACGCCGTCGAAACTGATCAGTGTGAAGCCTCACTGAGCATCATCTGCAGGCCTGAAGTTTCCTGCTGAGGCCAAGCTCTACAAACCCTGCGCTGGCAGCAGGGAAATCAACAAGTGCTGGGTACTTTGGCGCTGGGGCGTCGCCATCCTGAAAAAGATGACTATCAGGTGCATCAAACCTTGCAGGGCGAGGATATTATACCATGTGGGAGCATACAGATCTAGACAACTATGCATGTTACTAGATGTATTTCTAAGTAGTCTAGAAAGTAAACAAAATGGTGTAATCCTTGATACCTTCCCGGTTTTCGTCCTAGTGACTCGAAATGGGGCTATCAACGAACATCAACTTGAGAAGCTGAGATATTCGCAAACGTCACAATAGCCTTGTTGGAGAACAATACCCGAGAGCTTTGGAAATGTTCAAATGAAAGAGGAGAAGCAGATAGTGTACATACAAATCCCCAGACTTAATTTTGAGACAGACGCAGTGAATTTAGTTGAGTGCAACAGTCAGGTACGATTACCTGTTGGTGGAATAAGAGATATCACGTGGCATGATTTATAACCCCGTTTTCAAGTTCTATGTGTTCAGTTGCTGTCATGAGGACGGGGCTCGGAGGGGCTTCCTTCGCACCTACGGTAGTCTCCTTAACCGTCCCAGAGTTTACAAGTGCGTGCATTAGCGATGGTCTTAAGGGCACGACAAGAACACGATCAATACTTCCAATCGGAGGATTTTTAGAATATGCCAACTGTGACTTTAACTGCGTCTGTCAATTCATACGCCATCGAGCAGCTAGTTGCATCCCGATCACATGAAGGCGCCGTGCCGGCGGACGCAGGGTGTTCCGGGAATCATTCATCAAAGAAAGCCGGGTATCCAAGGCTCCCTGTCCCAGCGATTAGGCTCCGCATTGGGAAAGTCAGTGCTGAGAACAAAGCCGTGAAATGGTATTGCGGTAGTCATTTCCCCGGCTCTCACTTTGTGGATCTGGACGAGAGTGGTTCAAATTGCGACAGGAGCTTATCGGGTTAGTATTTCACGATCCCCACTGGGGAAGCTCCCGGAAGCTCCCCTTGGGGGCGCAATTTCAATAAAGATCAGCGGTCAGCCCGAGCGTTTCAGGCCCAGTTTCCATCTCGGGCGACCATTATTCTAATAATGAACGAGCACAATCAAACAATGGCTACTGAAGCCTTATATGAGCAGTGGGAAAATGGGACCCTGTCATATTGGAGGCCGCGATTGCACCCGGTTTCGCCAGTGAATAAGAACAGCAAGCCCACCCAATAAAGCAGCATTGAAATCCTGTTATGACATGCACCACACTGTTATACAAGCCAAGCAGAGTATTGAATTTATGAATTCCTAGTCCCTAGAACTGGGCAAGTTGATGCGATCGACCAAAGATCAACGACTACCCTCAATCGTATCTGATCAACTGAACCGTTCAATCCCTGTTCGCCACGATTCGTCACTATGGAACCGCTACCGGAAATCCGAGACACGCCAATGGTCGAAGACCTCGAGACGCCATTTTTCTGGCCCATCGCCTTCAAAAACACATTCAAGCTGATCCAGCGGATTGTGACGGGCCAGGTCGAGAACGACATGACAGCCGCTCGTAGCCTCCACGCCTTGGTTCGCAAACAGCTTGCCGTGGCGGCCAAAGACAATTACCGAGAGACTCAAGCCCTTCTCTACCCCGAGACCGGCGAGCAAGCAAACTTCGAGCTCATGATCGAGACCGTCATGCTGAGACAGCTCGTTGAGGGTGCTCCTCAGGACACGGATGCGCGAGAAGAGATGGCTTTGTTGGTCGAGAACTGGATCGCCTTGCCTGGCATGCAGGAACAGACCGAGAAGTTTCTGAGGTACCTCCGCCCCAGACTTTGGAAGGATCCTGTGTGAACGACTTTCGATTGAGAGTGGACATGGAGAGTGAACGTACCTGGGTAAGCTCTTCATCCGTTCTACTCGAGAACCCAGCTAAACCCGTACGAACAGCAAAATCTCGCTATTCAGATTGCATGGCCATGGGTCCCAGATACATTTGGCAACAGATATCACAGCAGACACTTGGCACAAAATATCACGCCATGGTCTTGAAAAGCACGCGAGGCGCGCGGGACGCGTCAGGCCACCAGCTACATACCAACACGCCATCGAGGTATTGCAACAAAGCTTTGGAAAATTGAAGGAGGGAGACATTCCGAAACGTTTGTGATAACCGCCATACCAACCCGTCGCCAAACTACGACATTTGAGCCTGCAAATCCAGGTAACCAAGACTGAGAGCTAAACGCATCTCGCTCGAGCGTTTGGATGACCGTGGACAGTGGCTAGTGAAGGAGGATCGCTGAAGAGATGCCGCGAGAGCATTCCGCAAAAGAAAGGAACGCCTGCGGGAAGCAGGATGCTCTTACGATAGTGAAGGGCCGGCCTCAGTTTTGTTGCGGCACAAGAAACGATGCTGGACAACAGAGGCCGCTGCTACACATCCAGGACAAGCGGCCAAGGTGGGCTTTGACAGGCCAACTGTTGGGCACCAACAATACACAATACAGAGATAGATTAATCTTTTCTTGTGAACACATCATTATAGCTAATGAGAGTAATAAGCTGGACAACAACTTTTTTTCTTGATTAATACTATGGATAATTTGACTGGAAGAATCTGTAGCAACCTAAATTGATTCTCTTGAAGAGTGATCTGAAGAGTTTCTGTCGGCTTGTATGCCAGCTGGTTGTAATATTGATGATTGTATACTGAACTGTATATAATTTTCTCCTCTTCTAGCCAGTGAGACCCTTGATATTTGGGAATAGCATTGGTAGTGCTTGAAAATGTGTCGTCAAGTGTATATGAACCCCATGTCAACATACCTGGCTCACACGCCTCAACGGTTCTTGACCCAGGCCAAGGCTCGCAAAGCTGGTGATGAGCATGTAGTATCTTTTTCGGCGCATTTTCAGAGTACATAATGTTAGTAGCTATAGAACCATTGAGGCCAAGGCACCAGAACTAGATTGAGTGCTAAACACCTGTTGCCCAGAGCCAAGCTTTTGGGATTTTGTCTGTCTCACAGCAGCCTGAGAAACAAATTGATAGCTTCGACTATCAGCTGACTATAGTACCAATGTCTGAATTGCCCAGGTCCTCAGGAGCAATTGCTTCGAGACTTGCATTGCTGTGGACGGCTGTTGCCACGCATGTGAGCGGGCTGACAAGATGATGAAAGTGTGGATACTGCGGTTGTAAATTGATACCGGTATGGGCTGTTGCATGCTGGTGTACCGAGCACGTAAAAAAACAACCTCAAGGTTGCTCCACGACTCTAAGAAGAGTTTAACCTAGATTAATCACAACGCAGGAGACCAGGGAAGTGAGTTTACTCTCCAGTCCATTAATGCCATCTTGGCGCATCAGAGGGAAGCGTCATGGGTACAAAGGTACAGCTGCTGACTCAGCAGCCCCGCGGATTCGAGACATGGATGGTAGTTGGAATGGAATTGGATAGGATCTAGAAACGAACACAAACGGAACACTCCCACGCCACCACACAAGCTCTTAGCCCTTTGAGACGCATTCCCTCTATTCTTGGCATTTTATATCATCATCCTTCCCATTAGGCGTGCTCGTTCGTTCCGCACTGTTATTAGGGACACTGCTAAAGTAGCTTATTTACCTTCCCTTGTGTGTTTACCCCTCGGTCCAATCCTGCGATCCAGGAAAAGCAAACAGCAAACATGGACGACCAATTCGGCGGCAGAACCGACGACGACCTTTTCGCCGACGAGTTTGAGCCCGTTGCCGACGAAGAGCCTCAAGTGTACACTGAGCCTACTCCAGTGCCACTTCCTGTCGCTAAAGAGACTCCCTCACTTGCGAGCCAGTCATCCTCGACCGCACCCACGCCTGTAGAGACTGATGCAGCGCTCAAAGCAGCAGCTCCTATTTCAGCAGACCACAATGCTGCGGCTTCCACTGAAACAACCTCCAGCACGGCAGCTTCCAATGCGACAGCTGCCGCTACCTCGGCGCCCTCGCACAAGTCTGGACTGATGCAATCACGACATGCCCAACAACCACCACCCTCAGCGCCACGCGCGC
Organism: Diaporthe amygdali; assembly: GCF_026229845.1. Taxonomy (NCBI): domain Eukaryota; kingdom Fungi; phylum Ascomycota; class Sordariomycetes; order Diaporthales; family Diaporthaceae; genus Diaporthe; species Diaporthe amygdali. The sequence continues at coordinate 131,530 of NW_026517049.1, read as the reverse complement.
CTCGCAACCACCGCGCCAACAACCAAAGCAACCACAACAATCATGCGGCAGTGTCCCCTAGTCCATCAAGCCCTGCACCACCCTCCTCGACCAGGCACGACTCCCGGCAACACAAGTCCAATCATGGCTCAGACGCCCGCACCGGATCCGGCGCAAACCCACGCACCAAGCTCACCGAGGCTGAGCTAGCCGAGAAAATGGAGAAAATGCGCATTCTGAACGAGGAGAAGACGCGCCGTTTCAAGCGCGAGGAAGAAGACCAGCAGTCCCACGCGATTGCCATGGAGAAGGCCTCTGCAGAATCGCGCAAGCGCCGGCAAGAAGAGGCCGAGCGCCGGAAGAGAGAGGCGACTGATAAAAAGCAGATGGATGACGAGCGCGAGAAGAACAGGCAAAGGAAGCTCGATGCCTTGGGCGCCCGGGAGAGCAATTGGGACCAGGGGAAGGAGGAGCGGCTACAGGAAGAAGATCGAAGACGGGGAACAACCAACTTCAGGGGCGCGAATGGAGGAATTCGCGGCTCAGCGAGTGGCAGGGGCGGTGGCTTGTCCGGCAGCCGCTTCGCCGACTCGACTTCAGACTCGGATTTCATGTCTGGACGAGGAGGCAGGGGCGGTAGAGGCGGACGAGGACGAGGAGGCCGTGGCGACTACTCCGGCACGCCACCGCCCCAAGGTGCGGCACATGCAGCGAAGAAGGAGCCCGCCCTCACGCCTGAAGAATTCCCTGCTTTGCCTTCCTCTTCAGCGTCGACCAAGAAGACTGACTCCGTCGCCAAGACGGACCTCAACTCGCCGACGTCACCACTCGGACAATGGGACGATGAAATGGCTGCCATGGATGCGAAGACTGCCGCCGCGACCAAAACTTAGGCGGCACTTGCAGCAGCGGGATTGTCTACCTTACAAGTACTTTCGATCAGCTCACCTCGAGAGTCTCCTTGGCACTGCCGATACGTAGTGGCATTCAAAGCTCCCATCCGCCAAGGACCCAGGTCAAGGTACAAGACCTTCCGCAGAAGATGACTAGTCAACAAATTGTGAGGCATTGTACAAAGTCCAACTTTGAGTGCTTGGAGGTCAGTCGGGAAACTTGGTCAATTATATTTAGAAGTGTCATGAGCAGACGCGTATTTGGCGTAGTCCCATGCGGACGCCCAGGTGCCGCAGCGATTATGAAGAAATGAATTCAGGATACCAAAGCAACAAGAGCGCATACAAAAAAGTGGGATGGTTGAGTAGATGAAAGTCGATGTCAAGGACATCTGAATATGAATCTGTCCTCGACCACTTCTTGTGGGTCCGTACTGGTGAAGCGTGCTTTGACAGATCATAAACCTGCTGTCTTCTATTCCGATCTAAAATGTTTTGTTTCATGGCTGTTCTTTCACGTTGATTCTCATGATTGGAGCACTCATTGACCGGGGTTGATTGACGACCTGATAGAGGCATGGACCCTGATCTCTTGTTGGTATCAAATTTATGCAAGGCAAAAACAACTCTCGATTTTCCCCGTCCGTACAGATCCATAACGCCTCCAACACCGGAGCAAGCGCAACGCCACGCACTGGACAAAGCACGTCCTTGGCGCTTAATGCCTCTTCATCGTCCACCGCGGATTATTCTATCCCCTCGGTTCTCCTGCTCGTTCATCGACCAGGCTGATATGTAGTGCCCCCTGGCGCATAATGATAATAGGTTCCGGAACTGAAAGGAAACACTTCGCAGTGATGCTGCTGGATGCCGTGCATCTCAGAGGTACCCGCCGCGTTACCGACACAAGCCGTAGGGTACGTCCGACTAATTTGAGTCGAAGTCGTGGATGACATGCTCGTCCGGGCGGCGCCTTACCAACCGCCACGATAGCCTCTTCCCCGACCCCCTCTGTAGCCGCCTCCGCCACCCCTCGGGCCTCTGGGCCCCCGACCCCAGTCTCCACCACCTCCTGGTCCAGTCGGTACGCCTCCCATTTCCATATCACCGCCATCTCCCATCGGCATCGGCCTCGGCCTCCCCCTCATCTCTTTGGGGAAGCTGTCGAACGTCTTGCGCATCTGTGCGTACCCCAGATGCATCTTCCCATAAAAGTGATCCGCCAGCCTACGGTCGTTGTCTAACCGGGAGAGGTACGCGCCGCAGACGTCACAGACTTGTAGCTTCTGGTGGCCCGACGGGCCAGAGGTGTCGCTAAGCGCCTTGAGCTCCTTCTCGCGCTCGAGCTTTTGCTGCTGGGCCTGCCGGACCTTGAAGAACTCGTCGTACGAGCGGCCCACCTCACCCAGCGCGCCCAGGATCTCCACCTCAAGCAGGCCGTTGTTGATCGTCGCGGAGAAGTCGGAGATGGACTTGAGGAGCACGTTGGTCTGGCGGATCTCGTCGGGCGTCTTCTCCAGCCGCCGCTGGGCGACGTCGATTCGCCTGTTACATTCGTCGATGTATTTTTGCAGGTCGCGCATGTAGTCGTGCTCGAAACCGTAGCGCTTTCGTTCGGGCTCGGGAAGCGCCTCGAACTCGGCCTTCAGGGCTTCTGAGTGCACTTTTGGGCAAGGGCCGAGGTCTTGCTTTGTGTTGGTGAAGAGGTCGTGAGGGCAAGTCCCGGCAATGTAGGAGCGGCACGCTTTGGGGTCGGTCAGGGAGATCTGGGATGACCTAGCTGCCATGCCACCACCCATGAGCTGCTCTATGATAGTGTCAGTCTCGTCTGAGCCTACTTGCGTGTTAGAAGGGGAGGGGGGCTTGCATACCGAGCAGCTTTCTTTGCTCTGCTGCCATGGTGGGCTATGTGATCTTTCCTGTTCGGTCCCTCCACAAATCTACTCCAAACAAATGTGATCAAGTCAGAGAATATATGATATTCGAAATTGCGAAGTCGAGCAAACTACTCGTTCTTGTTGCGCAGGACTGAGGACGAATTGGGGAGATGCGATCGGCTGGCGCCTGGGAGCTCGGCAGAATTTCTTGCGCCGGCAGGCATCTTAGCACCTCTGAACAACGACCAAACCTTATTCAGCCCAGGTGCCCAATGGCTGCCGTGACAGCTGTGATCTACTGCTAGCGGCCCCTGCATCCCTCGCCTGTCAGCACCCTTGCTCACCCAGGATCCAGGAGAGCTAGTTGTCATCAGCGGCAGCTCTCGACAGAGCGGGCTTGAGAATAGTTCAACCAGGAACCGCACCCAGCTTCAAATGGATGGACCATAGCCATCATGCGGCACATCACCTCCTTTCTTTATTTCCTGATTTCTCTTGTGATACCCATCGCTGCGTCCGACTACCATGAACAGCTCGTTCTGAAGCCGTTGCCTCTGTCCGCCCTACTGGCGAGCTTCAACTTCCGGTCCAACACAACCCTTTCCGAGTTCGAGGCGCACAACTTTCGATTCTTCCCGCGATCTCTCGCCCAAATACTGGAATATTCTGGCACAAAAGAACTTCATCTACGCTTCAGCCTAGGGAGATGGGACGCTGAGAGCTGGGGCGTCCGGCCATGGGGCGGTACGAGAGAGGGAGGGACGGGAGTTGAGCTATGGGCATGGCTTAATGCGGACACAGAAGAAGAGTACAGCTAGATCAGACTCATGATTTGCAAGTGGATTCAGCTGCTAACCGATTGCCGCAGAGCTGACAGCAAGTGGTTGACCTTGACGAACGCGCTGTCGGGCCTCTTCTGTGCCTCGCTGAACTTCATCGACGGAACACGGACAATACGGCCGAGTATGTCCTTCCAGCTCGAAGGCGACCACTCCGATGCCGTGGTATCGAATCTACATCTGCTGCACGGAACACTTCCTCGAGAAGTTGTATGCACGGAGAACTTGACGCCTTTCCTGAAGCTGCTTCCATGCAAGGGAAAGGCCGGCATCGCTAGTCTCCTTGACGGACACAAATTGTTTGACTCCTCATGGCAGAGTATGGCTATCGATGTGCGACCAGTCTGCCCTGAGGGCGGCGAGTGTGTGCTTGAGATTGATCAGTCTATTGACATGGTCCTTGACATAGAGCGGTCCAAGAGACCTAGAGGTTCGTCACGAAGCTTGCCCGGCACTTGAGGCTTGTCATTGACAAAACCACAGACAACCCAATCCCACGCCCAGTTCCTGGCCATGAGCTCAAATGCAACACTTCCAAAGAGTACCACTCAGAGGATACCTGCTTCCCCGTCGAGTACAGCATAGGCCAGGACTGGTCCATCTCTAAAATATTCGGCAAGCCCATTCAGGGATCATGCCCGTTGGCTGATGCTGAGGTAGCTCCCGTATGCTTGGAAGTGCCAGAAAGTAGACCGGTCTGGGTCACTGAAGGCGTCAACGAGTTCAGAAACAGCAATGAGCAGAAACGCTGCTATAGCGCGAGCCCGGAGAGCACGATCGATCTCATCTTGCCTCCAATCGAGAGAGAAGGCGAGAATGCCCAGGTCCATGCTGAAGAATACGTTCAACCGGACATTCCCCCACTTTACGCTGAGCGCAGTCTAACTGGGCACGGTCAAGAACGAGGAGGCGTCCAGACTATCCTCACAAATCCCAGCGACACTGAGGACGTCAAGTTTGTCTACATGGAGTCGCTTCCGTGGTTCATGCGAATCTACTTGCATACTCTAGAGGCCCGAGTTCTGGATTCCTCCAGCGGCAAGCAACAAGATGTCATACAGGACATATTTTACAGGCCGGCCCTCGATCGGGAACGAGGCACGCAACTGGAAGTGAAGCTTCGTATCCCGCCTCGGTCCACAGTATTTTTGACCTATGACTTCGAGAAGTCGATTCTGCGGTACACAGAATACCCACCCGATGCCAACAGAGGTTTTGATGTAGCTGGTGCAGTCATCACCATTCTAAGTAGCGACAAGTCGACCTCGAACCTTCGGACTACGGCGTTGCTACTCAATCTCCCCACCCCAGATTTCAGCATGCCTTACAATGTCATTATTTTCACTTCGACGGCTATAGCACTAGCTTTTGGGGGCATGTTCAATCTTCTGGTCCGGAGGTTCGTCGCTGCGGACGAAGGGCCTGAGGTCACTCTCACCAGGCTGAAGAACAAGCTGAACGCGCGCTTGGGTACTCGTTTAGCCAGCTTACTCGGAAGAGGTAAAACTACACAGGCGCCAACGGTGGAAAGCAAGGGATAGACAACATAAATACCTGATGCAATATATTGTTGTTGTAAGATCAGAACCCGAACTCAGGCAACCTGAATTCTATGGACAGGAGATACCACGAACAGGGGTTCGAAGCACATTTTCCAATACCTGCCCTCACATTTACAATTTTGTAGGACTCCACCCTACCCTTGCAGCCTCACTTTAACGCCGTTTCAAGCATTCGCCGTTAGCCATTCTGTCCTTTTTGAGGGGAAGACCCATCCTATACGAAAAGAGACGGTCCATCAGATCCAGTGTGTGTCCTCATCCGAGCATACATCTGCTGCCCATGCGATGTTGGGCCGACCACCATCATTGACCTTCTTTTCCCCCTATCTGCTGCATCCATCCTTGGCATCAACGGACCGAGGATCTCAGGGCACCGCATAATCGCGGCCTGCGGCATAGGCTGGAACATTCCACCCGGGCGCTGCACGAGCCAGCTCAAAGATTGGTCTCTAGGCGGAAAGATGTAGTGAGGCATCGGGTTACCCCAAACCCATCGTCCTGATCGGTTCCATCGGCCCATGAGACATCCATCGAGAATACATGTGCGTGCGGCCTCCGTGTCGACCCTGTCCCAGAGAAGATTCGCCAAGAGGACCAGCTTGTCGGCGAGGAGGTGGCAGAGATGTTCTTTCATGGTGATATAGAGGGTCGGGCTTTCTGAAAGGACTTTGCCGATCCAGTCCGCCGAATCTGTTGATGGCCGGCCACCAACTTGTGTGGTGTAGGCCACCCCAAGTGTTGTGCCAAAGAGGACGAGAAACAGTGCCTGAAGCGTTGGTCTTGAGGCTTTACCCAGGGTCTCTGGGTCGAGTTGCTGGTCAAGCATTTGGAGCAGGGACGAGCCGGTCAAGTAACTCGTTCGGTGCAGGTCATGGACTGATAGCCTCTGCGATGGATTTCTTTGGTCACGCCAAGCCGTATAGGCGAGGGTTGTGGCGAGCACGAAATCCTGAAATGTCGACACCATCGTGCGATCCAAGCTGCATCCGAGGGCCTGGCCCAAAGCATGGCTGGTGAGTTGGGTTACGAAGCTTGTCTCTTGGTTCGAGACGTCCTCGCTGAGGATCCAGCTGAGGCAGATCTGAGCAAGGTATTCAACATCCGGAGGCGACGTTGAAAATGGAACTTTGTATTCGTGAGAGTGCAGTGGCCTCAACTTTTCGGTGAGCAGTGTCTGGTCCTGTTCTGTGATGGCTACAAAATAAACACATTCAGTATTTCCGGACTTGTTCTTTCCATTTCACAGCTTTCACCTACCATGTCGAAATATATCAAATTCTGTAAACAGCAATCCAGTCGCTTCTTTTTGAAGCCCGACCACCTGCTTTATTTGGTCAGCAGCCTGGGTCGATGGGCTGTCCTCCTGCAGCGATTGATCCACGGCGGGAGGAAAAGCTGAGTCGTGAGATTCATATGCCGGCAGGGGCTCGAAATCCGCTGTTGGGGCCAGTCTTCGCTCCATGAAAGTGATGCCTGTCAAAATACAGCAATTGTTGTGTTCAAGATTGTATTTGACTTGATTTTATGAATTTGCTCTCATCCTTCTAGTTTACGATCATCCACGAGCAACCGAAAAGAAGCTCGCGGCCACATCCACACTCTATATACTCGCGGGGTACTCAAAAGCGGCAATCCTGGTTGACAATCACGAGATGGCGGACATTGGGCGGATGAGGCTCTGCAGTAGGAATTAAACTAGCATAAATCTACCTAGCAAGGGAAAGGTCAGGGCGATCTCCGGCGCCACATGGGGCGTCTAGAACGCCGATTTACACCGCCATTGGGCGGAATTGGGACACCTTCAGCTGGTGTCGGACCCCTGGATGTGGAGGATCTGCAAGGAGTCGGTTGCGGTGGCTCATTCCGGCCAATCATCCGAGACAGAAGGGCCAAGCGCAGACCTGCTCAGCTGAAAGGTCGACGACGTGAGCTGAGCTGGGGAATCCGAAACGGGTAATCAGTCGCAACAAGTGAGAAGCGGTTTGTGTTACGTCCGTGGTCTACACGAGCTATGCCACATAGTCTGGAAGCATGCTGGAAATAATTCCGAGTGCTAAGCATTCTAGATCTCTGTGATCGGGAACTTCCAAGATTCTAGCCCCACATGTGGACTGCGCTACACAATAAGGTGCCCGCTTGCTTTCTTCGAAGCTAATGATTGCTTGTTCGTGACCTGGTAGCATTTGAGACCTTTCTTTTTTCCTTCTATCTCTCAGTTCCATTATCTACTTCTGCCTTACCGCCTTTTTCTACTGCTTCAGAGGCTGCCAAACGCGTAAATGCTGGATCATGTGAGGTTTATTTGTTGTCCTAACGCTATCAGCACTCAGATTTTTTTTTCTTTCAAAATAAATATGTTTCGCCAGCATTTTCAAAGATCTTGATGCCCATCAAGCTGATCAGAGGATAGACATGGCAGTCAGAAAAATTCAGTAAGGTGAATTGGCTTTTTGGACCTCTATTCAATCTTGATCTCAACCGCCAAAATCTGAATTCAAAAATTCGAGCTTGTCCGAAACTGGCCAGAGAAGCCCATAGGAAAAGACATTCCGCATCTTGACCATATACTTACTGTTCTTTATGGGTGGACCTTTTTGAGTATGAGTTTTATTCGAATACAAAAAGTCATCAAAGAATTTGAGAGCCTCATTGAATTGGTTCCAACATGATGGTTCGTTGGCGTTGGGATTTCAAGCTTGCAATTTTGACCAAGAAGATTGATGCTGAGACGATATTGCATCTGTTTCAGGCATCAATGATGTTTCAATCTCTCGAAAGCCTTTACCGAAATTTGATTCGCACACCTAAATGACCGAGTTACGCCTTGTATTCAATGTGCTAGGATATTGAAAGCCATGCTTCTTACAGTGGTTCAGATGTTCCATATTTCCTATCAGCATGAGAAGCCTGGCTCTTCTCAACCGTCAACTGGTGGCTTTGAACACATTACCATATCTTCTTGGAGTTAGGGCCACCTTGTATCTCCATAATTTCTTTCTCAAGGTGAATTGCATTGATGCCGCCTTGTAGGAGCTAATTCACTGCCTGTGGAGCCACCAAGTCAACACATGTGATCCTTGAGGCGTCTAAGCGTGCCTGACTGTGCATGTTGCCTGTTCTCAAACAAAGACCTTTTGTCTCGATCATTCTCAACACTCGTTCTGCTCCCAATACAAATCCCTTCCTGCTGCATTGCCCATGGAAATTTGATTTTCTGTGGCTATGGCTCCCAACGACACAGACACGAACAGTGACCACTCCGCAATGGCGCCGTTTCCGCCAGACTTCGTTTTCCCTGTGACTGCGAGTTACATCCAGTCTGAAAACCATCGCGACCTCTTGGACATCATTGACAAACTCCGGTCGCGTGGAGTGAGCCATTATGTCGACCTCCCGCAAATCATCGTATGTGGTAGCCAGTCTTCCGGAAAGAGCGCAACTCTTGAGGCTCTTTCGGGAATTTCTTTCCCCACCGCCGAGGGTCTATGCACACGATTTGCGACTGAGTTGATTCTTCGTCGAGGCGATCAAACTGAGATCAGCGTGCATATCAACCCAGGAACTGGGCGTACCGAGAAGGAGAGGATCGCCCTAGCCGCATTCGCCCCAAAGACGAACGCTCGTGACAACATCGGCAAAATCATCGAATCGGCGAAGGTCGCCATGGGACTCTTGGGGGATGGAGCAAAAGTCTTCAGTACAGACGTCCTTCGGATCGAGCTCGTCTCGCCAGACCAGCCCAACTTGACGATTGTGGACCTTCCTGGCTTATTTGGAGCATCCGACAAGAACCAAACAGATGCGGACTCTACAATTGTCCACAAACTAGTGACGACCTACATGAAGCAGCGCCGTAGTATTATCTTGGCTGTGGTTGCTGCTGACAATGCTTTCGCGAATCAACCGGTCACCAAACTCGCTCGAGAAATAGATCCAGCCGGCATCAGAACCCTCGGTCTCCTGACGAAGCCGGACAAAGTCGACAAAGGTTCGGACACAGAGCGATACTATCTGGAGCTTGCGCAGAATCAAAATGTTGTGTTGACTCTGGGTTGGCACGTGCTGCGAAACAAGGGTTTCGACACACTTGATGACACTATCGAGCAGCGGGAGAAGAGAGAGGCCGACTTCTTCAGGGAATCAGCTTGGAGTGTGTTGGAGCCTAGCCAACTTGGCGCCGAAAATCTGCAGAAGCGACTTCGTGAGATTCAGTGGAACCAAATTCGCCAGGGGCTTCCAGGTGTCAAATCGGACGTCCAAACAGGCATTCGGGACTGCCAAGCGAAGTTGGCACAGCTTGGTTCTGCTCGAGACAGCAAGAAAGAAAAGCAAAAATACCTGATGCATATCAGCAGTCGTCTGAACAAATTGATGCAAGCTGCCATCGATGGTGTTTACGCCGACAGATTCTTCGAGTCTCGCCCTGGTCAACAAGATGCCTTTGAACGTCGGTTACGCGCGAATGTGCAAAAGACTCTCACTAAGTATTCGGAGGAGATGACTGCAGACGGCCACGCACTTGAAGTGGTGGAAGATGACCTGAAGCCCAAGCGACCTTCGAATTTTGTTTACCGCAGCAACTACTTGCAAACGGTCAAGACACTGATGGAGAGATGTCAATCTCGTGAACTCCCAGGAACATACGTAGGCCGACTTGAGCTCTGTTTGCCAGGAACGAATGATCAGCCAGCTAACATCATGATACAGAACCCTATGGTCGTTAGCGATTTATTCAGTCGGCAATGCAAGCCTTGGCAAAGCATCTCCCAGAACCTAGTTGAACTGATCCACGAGGCTGCGGCGGTCACCTTCAACAAGCTCTTGTCCGAGCTCTGTGATGAGAACACCAAAACCCGTTTGATGAGGGGAATGATCCAGCCTTCTCTGTACAAGCTTCGGCAAAATCTGAAAACCACTGTTGCTGAGCTTCTGGAGCCTCATCTCTCCATTCATCCCATCACATACAATGAATACCTGACGGAAGTGGTTAGAGATATTCAAGGGAGCCGCCACAAGCGTAACTTTGACCGCACAGCTGAATCCATCTGTGGAACTGATACAGAGACTGCGGACCATGGCACATACGACGACATCGCGTTGCGCGATCTGTTGCAGTCATTGCTGAAAGCCACGGAGCCGAATCCCAGGGAGTATGCTGCATCACTTGCGGCAGATGTTGCTGCAGCCTACTACAAGGTGAACACTCACAATCAAGAAGCAGACATTCTGATACTAATATAAACTAAAATAGATTGCCTTGAAGAAGTTCGTTGACGACGTCAGCGTCAATGCCGTGGAGACATGCCTCGTTCAGCGGTTGCCTGACGTGTGAGTGTCTACCTCCCTTACGCCGTCCGCTTGGATACACTTCATGAAGGGACAAGAGGCAAAGAGGAAAGCAGCTTTGAAATAGCTGAGTTCTGTTTGAACTGCGAATTAGGCTAATCAATGATCGGTATAGATTCTCCCCGGAGGTCGTCTGGGACCTCGATGACGAGCAAATTGAGAGCCTCGGGTCTGAAGATAACAGCACCATCAAGAATCGGAACGATTTGCAGGAGAAGTTGAGAGTGCTCGAGAATGGGCTGAAAGATTTGGATGCTTTCACAGCTCGGAGCTCGATGTGATGCATTCATGTGATTTTCACTGTTGTCACCGCCAGTTGGTGGACTAGCTTTGAGGCAATCGGCGATAAGGATTGCCCAGCACACTAGCGGATGCTGTGGAGGATTGGAGCCCCAGCTATCTCCTGGGCATTGCTTTGGGAGATCTGGCACTCGGTGAGCGACTGGAAGTGTTTGCATAGGAAGTCCGCTTAGATGGTAGTACTTGTTGAGATCGTAGTAAACACACCGCTGGTCCTCGTCACAATGTGTCAGCCATAGGCCTTGGCCCGAGACCCATGAAAATTGTTTGGGCCAGAGATTAGACAAGCGCTGGCTGTGCAACTGACTTTAAAACAATTAAACATGCAGGTGAATCTTGAAATGTTTCCTGAGGTTGTAAAAGCCGCAATCCTCAGACTCCTGAGCCATAACCAAACCAATCAAGACCTGGTTGAGCGATTTACCGGCATAACCAAGACGGGATACGACATCTGCCCAGGCTGCCCAGGCGGAACGGTCAGCCAAAGCTTTACTGCCTAGTGAGCCTCACTTAGCAAAATAGGCATGCACGCTTTGACTTAGGGCAAAGAAGCTGAAAGGCTCCCTCGGAATGAGAACCCGGGGAAGCGACTATACGATCTGATGGCTGGGGTCCGGTGGCTTGGCCAACTTGGCCCGGAGATCTGATGAGGTCATTTGATAGAAGTGATACCGTAGTCTGATTGCCAATGCAAAACAACGACATGGTGGTAATTCAGATGGACATTCGTCGATCGTACAGGGAATCTCTCGACCCTGAGTCGTCTGCCGTGAAGGTACTTAAATGTGCTTGTGCCCACCTCACTAAAACTCCGGGAAAGTCATAATCCTCATATCTCTTCAATCCTAAAATGCATGGACACAACTACTCACCACTATCAAAGTAAAACCGGACCTCAAAGATTGCAATAAAGGAAGGCCAACTGGGTATTCTTTGTCCGTTTGGAACATCAAGCAAGACTCTTCTTGAATTGGGGTTTGGATATCCTACGGGATACCATTAGTCTTTTGGAGCCAGACACAAACTGTTTCTGGCCTTCTTGACCTTGTCAATCAATTACAAGGGACTCATCAAGCGACGAAACGGGGACATATCTCACATTATCGACGATTCAAAATGAGGTTCAGTCAACTCCCATCGTTCCTCTGTCTGATTCTCGCCGCCTCGGCACAGTACACTGGACCATGTACCAAAAATAACTGCGGAGCATCGGGCGAGGTTTGCAGGGGAGGAGCGATTTGTGCACCGTACCCTTCAACGGACCCTGCACTTCGGCAGGGCTGTACATGCAGCAGTGGATAATGGTGCGTCTACCTATCGATGCCCAGGACAAAATAAATTGCTCCACAAAAGTATCTGACGCTGGAGAATCACAGTGATTGCAATAATAGCGACTGGTTTCCACTCCCGAAAACAAACAGTGGACTCGCGGCTCTTGCGGGAAGCATAGATATGGTCGTTAATAGAATTGATTGCGATAGAGCTCTGCATGAAGGACATAATTCAAAGTTTAAAGCCTGAAGAAACAGTCAATTACTAGTATTCTTTGGGGCTTTATGTGGTGTAAATTCTTAATGCGCGTTGTCATAATTCATCAATACAATTAAAGATTTTCTCTCATAATGAAAGTATACAACGGCTATGCGCCGCTTTACAATGCTTTGTGCACTGAAAGAAGAATTTAGAAAGCAGTAGAGTACGCGTCAGCCAGGTATGACTGAAAGTTAGAGTCCTTGAAAGACGCAGTCGCATCGCCAAAATCAGTCGTGTCAAGCGCCTCACGCGCGGCGTCCGTCAGGTCCTCCCAAGCTATCAGGGGCTGAGTGCCGCCCTCCGTTGTTGTGAAGATCAAGGTGTGGTCCACGGGCCAATAGCTGATATACCCGACGTATGGGTGAGTACCGTCAAACGTAGCAGTGCCGCTAACATAACCTCCGTGCTCGCTCACGACCATGGCCACGAAGGTGGCATCGGATGAGTTCTCTGACAGGAAGACTACGGCGTTCTCCCAGTCGTGCCGGTGACCGATCCCATCAGACGGCTCGTCTTTTGGCATGTACCTGGCATTTGCGTGTGAGTTTGAGTGATCGGAAGGCATTGAGACTCCATTTCAACTCACCAGCTGTACATGATTGCAAAGTATTCCTCGTACACGGAAGCCCTTGCGTATACTTGACCAGTGCTGGAGGAACACCCGGCGCTTGAGTCTCCTGTTGGGCTGAGACCACCGCTGGAACAGACATGATTAATACCTCACATTGAGTGCTCACAAATTCTGACACGAATTGACTCACGACGTATTGCCTTCAGCGTCCACGGCCGGGAAGGGAACGCAGCCGTTGAAAACCTTGAGATATGGCTTGTATGCCAACATCAAGTCCCCTTCGCTATTGTCCGGCGCAGCCTCGGCGAATCCCACAACTGCATCGTGGTCGATGACAGCACGGGTCTTGATGGCGGTGGGCTTGCTGAGCGCGGTGGTGGCCACGAGGGCGGCGGTCAGTAGTGAACGAACAGCCATTATGCTTTTGGCTTTTACTCGTGATCGAATGACTCTATGCACACTTGCAAATGAGAACACCAGTGATGAGCTAGGGGAGTCGCATCATCCCATCAGGTTTGCAGGAGGGTGTAGGTACTTTAAGTACAGCCTTGATGAAGGCTGCCGATGCTACCAGGGTCAGCATCATCAGCCGTTGCCCCATCCATTGACCGAGAATATCGTGCGTTCAAGCCCACATGGCAAGCCGAATGCCGTGCGCATCACAATATCCCATAAGACTGTCAATACGCGGGCGGGGACCATCACCGTGCTAGTCTGGATCTGACCAGGGGTCGCGCCGTAACTCGCGAATCATAGCAATCACTTGACCACGTTGGAGGTTGAAAGTGGTTGATGTCTCCGCAGGATCTAAGGTGTAGTCAATCTAGCAATTGCAACCCTCCGCTGGTATAGCAAATTTCTTTTGAGATATATCGGTATAGCATGTAGGTCTGCGTCACATCCCGTCTCGATGCGGCGCATTTCCGAAGCGCTATGGTCATAATGGGCCGGAGGTGTGCCAAGACAGGTTACTGCTTTGGTTAAGCGAGCATGGGAGGTGAAGAGGACGCGTCAGCTTCGCGTCCATCACAGTCCAATCACTTGTGTGTGTTCCCTACGTGAGAAGCTGTCAGCCTGCCATTGGGGATCATTGACATGTCTGTGCGCAACCTTCAATCCCATCTCAGAACCTTCTGCAAATTCAGCCAATGTGCAACATCTCGGGGTGCTTCCTAGGCCGAGCCAGGTGTGGACTACAGTAGTCATCATGATCGTGCACCTGCATTAGAGTCGCCGGCCCGGCCCAGCTCACCCGCCCCTTAAGATCGTCCGAACTGCGCACGCACTTGAGCGGCGCCGCATAAGATGGCTATGAAAGTACTGTCTAGACTCATATCGTGACTTGATGGATGGGTGCCCCATCAAGCAATATTACAAGTAATGCGGTCGCTCAATAAACAGCAATCAAGCTGTGGTAATCAGCCTGTAAATCCCATTGCGTGTATTGCATTGCACATGCAATTTCACCTACAATGCCACCAATCTGATCGCGGAAAACGGGATTGATGATTAGCAGTGGTTTTATGACTAAGACGTTCTTGGATTCCTCGGTGCCCGCCACTACGTACGGTATGAGTTGCGGTACGAGCTAGAACATTCAAGTGTCGGATATCGTCATCTCGCGTTTGGGACAGAGGACAAAAGGCACCGTGTCTGGTGTTGAGGGGGCGTCCTTGATCCGAGTTCCCCCAAAAGCACAGGATTAACTGAAAGTCATCCATATCAGGCTGCCAAGTCACAAGGCACACTGGCAGCCGGACGAATGTCTAATATTGCACACCTGTAAGGTGGTAATTAACAAACCACCGTCTCTGGTTGGATGAAGCCACTGCATTGGTAAGCCTGCTACGCGCTGGTTACGGCGGCCGGGTCAGTGTGTCTGGCTGTCGCTACGCCGAGGCCCGGCGAGCATCCGTTGGGAACGCGGTACCTAGCCAGCCGGTCCGCTCCAATTCTTCGGGGCAAATTTGAGAACTTCGGGTCTTTGTCGAACCTTATCGCGGCATGATCAAATGCTCTAGTCTAAATAGTCCTGACACGTATAGCCAGGCCATGCAAAGACTCGGCACAACACGTGCAGGTGCTCATAGCTTGTATAATCTCCTGCCTTTTGATATTCCTCACATTCTATATAGTTTGGCAGTCTGGAGATGTTATCCTCCACCCCGACGCAAGCTCAATTCACGGGACAATTTTGGTGAGGTAATCTAAGGAACGACTTCGTATGAGAGACAGGGTAACCTTTCCAATCAGCTCGAATCAGTCCCGATATTTTGGCGAATTGGCAGCGGACCACGCAATTGCATGTCCACTTCTTTTACTTGGCAGTTGAAAGCTTTTCCCCGTGGGGGCATCTGACCATAGTGTCCAGTCGTGATGGATTGGGCCCACCAGGTCCACCTCCTCGGCGGCTCCAGGCTCCAACCGACGCTCAGCTTCACGAACCGCAGGAGTGAGTCGATTAATAATGGGCAGCAGCAGCCCCAAGTTTCTTATCTGTCAGCTTGCCGAGCGTGTTTGGCAGTGGTTATCCTCGGACCAAGACAGTAGCTCACGAAAGTCCCGCGCTACCAAGATGCACTCCCAGCCCGAGGATGTCCCGGAAGTTATCGCGCGACACAAAGCATGATGTGCTCGGCTATCGCCCTCCCAGAGAGGCTCGGCAAGCCGTCGGGAGCAGCGACCACTTTGGAAATTGGCATCAGTCAGTTGGCTCGCCCTTGTTAGGATGATGGTCTTGGCCTCTTGGCTGCTTGGCTGCGTGGCAGCAAGCTCAGTGAATCTGGGGACCCCGCAAGTGATCCGACGAGTTGGGTGCGCCTGACCAAGCCCCCGCGTGGTCGGAGGCCAATGAGGACTGCCCCTTATCCTCTTGGCACAGGCGTGAGTTCAGTTGAACGGGGGCCCCGCTGGGACTTCGAGTCTGTTCTGGCCAGCTCTCCCATGGATCCCTCGTGTCGCGCTGCGTCCCTGCTGCGTGTCAATACACGCGAATGCAACGACGTTTGACCTCACTGTAACTCTTGAACAACATGCTGGGACGACGTTTATTGCCTTGCACTGCTTGATATATCCCATATTCAACATCTGAATAGGTCATTTTTTCCTAGCTCAGGACTTAGTATAAAAGCTACGGCGTCCTGCATGACATAGTGTCGCTGAATGATTACTTGTGGCGCCCTCCCACCTTCATTTCTGCCCACCTCCCAACGCTAGAGACCCGTTGGTATGACCTGTCAGGATCTAGCTCATTTCACAGTTCCTCCGGCACTCACTACCGCCATTTCCAGCCTCCTGTACCCCTGCCCTAGGTACCGGTAGCCTGTCCTGGCCAGTCACAGCAGTTATCACCACAAACACCCATTGCTAGAATGATCGCCAAACGCCACTCACAAGAAGGGCCGAAATCCACGCCGCATCCCGACAGGGAGACGACAAGGAACTGCCTGGGGTTTGAACGCGGGGGAGGCTTGGAATGGCCTGAGGTGACCCTCTTCCGGTGTCGACATCGGCCACTTCCTGCGTCCCGGCGCAGGAGGTGGGTTTCCCCTTTGCAGGTTTTTCTATTCGCTCAACTGTGCTTACCTCGGCAAGGTTGGCCCTTTCTGGCAATCCGACGGGTTAATATCCGCTTCCAACCCCTCCCTGACATGTCTCTAGAAGGGGGAAGCTGTGCCGCCTGGCCCCCAAACTCGGTGAGAAGTTTGGACTCAGGATGTGAGATTTGATGTCTCGGGTCCGCGATCGCTTCAAGAGCGCAAAGCTGCTATCGCCATGACGTCCAATTGCTCTATATTTATGTATCCAAGATCTTGGATCTGTTCTTGGGGAGAGGGGATGGATGATTTGGTTCGATGTCGTGACTTGACCGCTTTGGCATCCGGGCTTGGGTGCTTACGAAGTGGTTCCATCCATCCTTGGTTTCCATGGATGGGTCACTCAGCAGCCTAACCCACACCATAGGGACTTTGCAACTGGCACCGGGGTTCTTTTTGTCCATATGCACTCTCCCTAGCCTTCTTGGCGGTGCCCACGAAAGCCATTCATCATGGGGATATAAGACCTCTAGTCCCTCCATTCGTTTGCCCAGCTGTCTTCCAAGCCCTCCAAGCTGCCCAAGCCTCCTCCCGTCCCCTCCCGTCTTCTTGTACGTCCTGCCAAGTCACCTACTCACAAGCCACAAGCTCGGCGACAGGCTCGGCGATAGACGTCAAAATGGCTGGCGGTGTGAAGAAGCCCGTCAACATCTTCCGGCTGAAGAACCTTGGGCTTCCCAAGGAGGTTTTCAACTGGCGCCTGTGGTTCTCCGTCTTCTCTTTCGGTCTCCTCGGCGCAGCTCGAGGTGTCGACGAGGGCCTGATCAGCGGCGCGTTCAACTCCAAAGACTTCCAGAACTCAATTCACTATCATGACTACGATGAGGTCGCACAGGCCAACATCAAGGCCAATGTCTCGGCAATGGTTCAGATTGGTTCCGTCGGTGGTGCTCTTTTCGCCTTCGTCATAGCGGATCGTATTGGTCGTATCTGGGCTACTCGTGTTCTCTGCATCTTCTGGGTCGTCGGCATTTCCATGTTCATGGGCAACAATGGCAACCTGGGTCTTATCTACGCTGGCCGCTTCATTGCAGGCCTGGGCGTTGGGCAAACACCCGTTGTTGGACCAGTGTACATCGCTGAGATCGCCCCGGCGCCCATCCGAGGCCTCTGCACCTGCATATTCACTGGCTTTGTCTACCTCGGTATTGTTCTCGCCTATTTCGCCAACTACGGATGCCAGATCAACCTCGGCGACACCACTCACGCCCGGTGGCTGGTGCCTACCAGCGTGCATCTCATGTTCGCTACCCTCATCTTCTTCTTGACGTTCCTTCAGTACGAGTCGCCTCGCTTCCTCATCAAGCAGGGCAAAGATGACAAGGCTAGTGAGAACATGTCGAAGCTGCGCATGCTCCCTCCTGACCACCCTTACGTCGCTGAGGAAATTGCCGCCATCACCATGCAGCACCACGAAGAGATGGAGGCTACGAAGGGCACTACTTTCTGGGGAATGATCAAGGAGCTGCTGTTCATCCCATCCAACCTGTACAGGTTCTACCTGGCCATTGGCGCTCAACTCATGAGCCAGTGGAGCGGCGCCGGATCAATCACCCTCTACGCACCGGACCTGTTCGAGCTGATGGGCATCACGGGCACCAACGAGTCTCTGCTCGTCACCGCCGTCTTCGGAATCGTCAAGCTCGTTGCCGCCGTGGGATGCGCCCTCTTCCTGGTCGACGTTATCGGCCGCAAGCGGTCGCTGCTCCTCGGAATCACACTGCAGGCCATCGCCATGATCTACGTGGCCGGCTTCCTGACCGGGGTCCCGGAGCTAGGCCAAGTCGACGACTACGAGTTGACGCCCAGCGAGAAGGGCCCGTCAACGGGCGCCATCTTCATGATCTACCTGTCGGGCTTCGGCTGGGCCCTGGGCTGGAACTCGATGCAGTACCTGCTCACGGCCGAGCTTTTCCCTTTGCGCATCCGCGCCCTGGCCACCTCCATCGCCATGACGGCCCACTTCGCCAACCAGTATGGCAACTCGCGCGCCCTGCCCAACATGCTGCTGCCGACCAGCTCCGGCGGCATCTCGCCCGCCGGCACGTTCTGGTGCTTCGCGGCCGTGACCATCGTCGGCGGTTTCTGGGTCTGGTTCTTCGTGCCCGAGACTGCGGGCCGAAGCCTCGAGAGCATGGACCGCTTGTTCACCCTGCCCTGGTACAAGATCGGGCTCAACGGAAACAAGGATGCCGAGGAGCTCGATGTGGTCTATGACAAGAAGGTCGAGGAGGCGGGGGTATCTCAAGCAGCTCATGTTGAGAAGAGCGAGGACAGGGTTTGATATTTCTAAGTTTTATAGCACACAGAGGCTGATGTTCCTCAAATAAGCTAGCATCGCTGTGCATGCAAATAGGAGATTTTTATCAAGATACCAAATTGGTTCAAATACCATGTTTCTATCGCCTAGCAATATCATGTAAGCGTTGCCATGCTAGTTAGAGCTGAGGCTCAAATTCTTGACTTGTACCGTGCCAATCGCCACAAGTATCTGGACACCTTTTATGGTAAATTGCCTAGGACTTTCATGCAGAAACGCGATGTAAATGGTGTTGACATCTTCGTCACCTTCATGAATGACTTGCCACGTTAGAGATCCACCTGAACTGTACTCAGAATAGTATTTTAAAAGCTTAAGCTCTCCAAACATCATCCCACTACTAGAGCCCTTATCTTGCTGAAAACAGCTAACCGGCATCTCCGCATTTCCGCCTACCCGCCTCAGGATCGTGGAAACGTGTCAAAAAATGTTACTCTAAAAAGGGTACTCCATGCAGGACAAGATCGACAGTTGGGAACTAACTTTAGCAAGTCAACGTCTGCGATGTGCCTTGATAGAGACTTGAGGTACGCTGGCGCTTCAATGGACAGTCAGATTGGTGGTACATAGTCAATGAAAAGGACGCATGGCGGCTTAGCGGAAACCCTTCCGCACGAAACAAAAAGTGTTCGCCCGCTCTTCCGCAAACCAACGACTGTTTCGACAAGGCTCGTAATGATGTCAGCTCGCATGAAGTGTCACTTCAACTTCTGGATGTCAGTATCCACATAAAGAGAATTGTGATACGCGTGCAATCTGGGCGGGTCGAGAAGTGCAGGGGAAATGGAACGCGTTTTCATCAGACTTGGGTATTTTAGGGTAAGCAAGAATTCATTGCCGTATAAGAGACAGACTGATGATTGATTACTGAAGTATGAGAAATACAGAATTGTGTACTCAACTGAACTTTTGCCTGAATTTCAATGAGCAGCGTCTCCAAAATATTATTCGTCGCCACCCTTGATCATGATCAAAAATGAATTCCAAGGTCGAACGGTGCCTACGGAATTCGGGCACTCGAAGCCAGCACCGAAAATGCCATACGTGCGGTTGGGAAAGAGTGGATTGAAAGTATGCATCATTAGCTGTGTCAGCAATCTCATTTGCTCATGGTTGGATTTAGGTATCGCGATTAATCCTGGGCATGGCAACTTATGGTACTAAGAAAGATGTTGCGTGGCGTATCGAAGAAGAGGAAGCACTCAAACACTTAAAGGTAAGCACATGCAATATCCTCGTGAAAGGTCACCAAGAAAGGCTATGATCTGATCATCATTAGAAAGCTTGGGAGTTGGGCTTCAACACGTTCGATACGTCCAACTTCTACTGTAATGGTATTAGCGAGGAGATTTTGGGGAAATTCCTCAAAACTGTTCCACGTGAGTCGGTTGTTGTGATGACCAAGGTGAGATAAACCTTCGAGTTCGGCCTTTAGGTACTTTGAATAACAGACCTCATCTTAGTCCTTCCACCCCGTTGGGGACTCCGAGAAGCAGGGGCCGGCAGGCCTTACTATGACGTCTGGGAACAATCGGAAGGTAAGATTCATGATGCCCCACTTGATCATCATGTACTTTACTAACAACAGAGAATCTAAGCATATCTTTGACAATGTCAAGCTGGCACTCAAGAGGCTAGACACAGACTACATTGATGTTCTGCAGGTATACATGGCCCGGTCGGAAGAAAAGCGTCCATCGCTAACGACAGCATCGCAGCTTCATCGATTTGACTATGAAACCCCAGTACATAAGGGTTTACCTATGCTTTTGGGTTTCATATACTGACTGTTTTCCACAGATTGCAGAAACTATGACAGCGTTGCACGATGTTGTAAAGGCAGGCTACGTGCGCTATATCGGCATTAGTAGCTGTTGGGCTTGGCAGTTCCATGCGATGCAGAGTGAGTCCACGCGAATGTCCCTAACTCGAAACGTAACTTATTTTCAATCATAGACTACGCCCTGAACAACAACCTCTCGCCATTCGTGAACTGTCAGAATCTCTACAATCTCCTATATCGAGAGGAGGAAAGGGAGATGATGCCGTTGCTGAATTACTTAGGCGTGGGCTCAACACCATGGAGTCCTCTCGCAAGAGGTCGTAAGTCTCATCCTCTTATCTGATGCTCGCAAGGAGAATCCCCGCTTCATGAACTAATGCTTCCAGACTTGGCCCGACCGCTTTCTCGTGCGTATGAGACTGTCCGCTCAGTAAGATCGGCCTATCCTTCGATGAGGTGCCATCTTGGTGCGCCTGAGTCACTGACAACTACTTCAGACTTCAGATGCTTATCACGATGAAGGCCTGCTTGGTGTCGAGTGGGAGAAAGAAGTCAATCGAAGGGTTGAGCAGCTAGCCCAGAAGCGGGGATACAACATGGCTCAAATCGGTCTTGGTATGCGGCCTCGAATCAGCCTGTTCACTTGAATATTTTCACTAATATTTTCTGAAGCATGGATTCTTCATAAGGATACCGTGGCTGCGCCCATTGTGGGCGTGTCGAAGATTGAGCGATTTGAAGAGACCCTAGCCGCATTGGAGATTGAACTGAGTGAGGACGAGATCAAATTTCTTGAAGAGCCTTATCAGCCGTGAGTTTAATCATATTTATCAGGCTACTTCAGATCTGACTTCAACCTAGAAGACCGACAGGTAGTTTTGTTTGATGGGGATCGGGGCAAAACGATAAGAGATGGGTTGAAGAGGGAGGTCATAGAGTCGACAGCCGGCAGTTCATTGCGAAGATTCCAAACAGACCGCAGCATTCATTTTGATAGTCTGACTAGCGCTGACTCACCCTGGCCTTTTTGATGGCTAAATATGGATAAAGTTTTGGTCTCTAGTGTTGGCCTCGTTTCCAGAGAATTATCTTCCCAAGTAGTTTCATATTTCCAAGTCTAGTTCTAGTTCCAAGCATTACACACTACGAAATTCTCATCTGTGCACTTGAATGAAAGTAGACGTTCGTGTGAGATTCATTCCTATTATATTCGTGTTCGTATGCATTGGTAGGATTCACTCAAAGAAGGGCTAGAAGTAACATGCCACTCAGTACCACTTTGAATAGATTATAGTCACACCAATTTCACAGTTAGAATTCGAGACAAAGGAGGAGATACTATATTCTCAACATGAACTGTATTCTTCATGCTGAACTCCCTGGAGATCTAAATCAACGAAACCTCCAATAAATCTCGGCTCATTATAATCCAGTCTTCATGGATGCGTTCCTGCCAAAGGCCCGTCAACTACACGAGTGTTAGTCCTATTACAGTCAGAAGAGGTTACACGCATAAATATTTACTGATGACTTTGATCGTTACTTTCCCGTCTTCACCCTCTCCGTCCTGCATTGCCTTGAAGGCCTTTGCGGCATCCTTGAACGGGAAGCTACGATGTTGATATCAGCTTGAATACAGGCATTCGAAGGAGCGTAAGTAGCTGACCGGTGTGTCAAGAGGGGCTTCAAATTAATCCGCCCTTGTCGCACAAGATCGATAGCCAGCTGATAGCAACCAGGCCCATACTATGGATAATTAGCCCCTGAGTACCTAACAAATCGGGCGAGATTTTGTTGATGTGACTTACTCTCAAACTTTCCTTCACGGTGATTTCTTTGTTCACAAGGATGGACATTGGGATCAGGTTATTTGCGGGACCAGCACCGACCTGAACAAACATGCCACGTCGTTTGGCAAGCCAGATCCCCGTCTGAACGCAAACTTCGGCGCCGGAGCATTCCACAACAAGGTCAATACCTTCTCCACGCTCGCCAAATCCGAACTTATTCATGATTTCAAGGGCCTAGATAAGGTCAGTAGAGTATTATCAGCCGATGCAGCAGGTTTCCCAGGGACTCACATGTCGCCTGGAGTAATTTATGTTATCTTCTCCAGTATTCTTGGGAATGGCGGCGTGGACATCTGTCGCGCAGTAGTCCTTGGCAAACTTTAGTCTATGTTGGTTGACATCAACCGCTAGAATTCGTCTAGCCCCAAGGGCTTTTGCAACCGCCATGGTTCTATCGACGGTTAGATGGCAGTGACAAGATGAAGCGGGGATAAACTAACAGTAGGCCAACGGGTCCGGCTCCAAAAACTGCCACATTGGCGTTGTGCTTCATCTTCGCAACGCTGCTGACAGCCATTACGGCAACAGCGAGAGGTTCGACCTGGGTTATGGTCAGATCCACTTGTATGGTGGTCAAAAGGATGCATTCTTACCAGAGCCCCTTCCTCTAATGACATGGACTTGCGCCTTTCCGTCAGTTCAAACACTTTGCTGTTTGCAATCAATCACATACCTCAGGAAGACGATAGCAACTACGCTGTGTGTCAGTTAGAGATAGAAGTGGCTTAGGTGGAACACGCACAAATCGGCGGGGATGGTGAAAAAGCCTTGCAATGTTCCATCGAAACCATCGGCCGCGGCGAACTTGAAATCACCACATTGCCCATCTTGAAAGCAGTCAACTAAGAGGCTCTGGGATGGAGATGACATATTCTTCTTACATTCACCGCCTTTGCAGAACTCGCATCTCCTGCAGCAAAATCCAGGCTAGTACCGAGGTCAGTCAGTGTTGCTATCCGAACCGCGACTCGTCAAGCTTACTTCAAGTGCTACTCGATCACTGACATGCAGGGAAGTGACCTTCGATCCAACTGTGTACAGTCGTCAGTACTTTCTGCCCGCAATTGATAAGTAACATCTCAATTTTTGGCGTCACTCACCTTGGACGACCACACCAGCTGCTTCATGGCCAAGAATCAACGGGTCACAGAACGAAGACTCCCCTGCCTGTTGAAAATGTCTTGAAGTTAGCAAACGAACATTGTCATATAAGTTTCCTTTTCGTAACAAACATACGCGACCTTCGACAAAAAGGTGCATGTCCGAGCCACTGGTAAATCCATAATTGTTAGTGTACTCCCCCTGATATTACGGAATTGCGCATACCAAATGCCCGTTTTCTTCGGAGCAACTATCACTCTATGACGAGATTTCAGTTTCTGAACGTTCTCTCTGGGACTGGCTGCTAAGTTGTCCCGCACTCACTCGTATTCCCCTGGCGGAGGAGGCATAGGTCGGCTCTCCAAGCCAAGTTTTTCGATCCCTAGCATAACGCAGGCGTGGTTCTCAGTTGGGACTCTCGTGTCTTCGGTGTTCAAAGTCATCGCGGGAATTCAAACAAGTGCGATTTCTCTAAGGCGTTGCTTAAAAATTGTAAAATCAAATGGCAATATCAGGCGTAGATCGAGTTGGACGTTTTTCAAAACGATGCTATTACGTGGTACTGCTCTATGTAAGCACCAGCTTCCGACCCATTGTATTCAGTCTGCTTCCTACCTGATATTGAAGGGGCAATATTTCCGTTCGCACCATTTCGATGCAGTCGGCGGGCACTGTCCCGTAGACCGGTGTTAGACCGAAGTCAACGCCCATCTTCTGAGCCGGCACGCCTTTCCGCCGGGGGTGTTCTTGCAGAGGTGTGGACCTGACGGGAAGGCGGATGAGCGGGTAGCGGGAGCGAAACCTTTTTCGTCCGCATCCCGCCGTGATCGCAGAGTGACGGCAGAGCGATCGGATGCGAAGAATCTCCAAATGCATGCCTCGAATGGGTCGCTATCCCCCGGCACGTACTATATCCAGATCCAGAGGTCTGATTGCTCGAAGTAAGTGACGACATTGCGTGTCAGGTAGGATAGCCAATATACGAGGTAGGGTACTGTAGGTCATTGTTATGGGAATCCAGTAGCTGCCCGTGTCCTAAATATCGGCATTGTCACCATAGCTTGTAAACAAGCCCGGCAACGATATGGCTTTCAGTAGGCCGCTGTTCACCCAAGTGGCCAGTGTCCAACGCATAAAAGCGAACGTTGCTTCGGCTCAAGGTATCTGGAAGCCATCAAGCAGATCCAACTGCACCACCACACCCGCTAAGCCGAATCATTCAGCTACTGCCAATTACAACCAGCTTGTTCGCTGCAGCGCCCGCTTACGAACTATGGCGACTCAGACCACAGCTGCGAACCCTCTTCTCCAGTGAGCGCCCAGACACTCAGTTCTTGCGGGGATGCTATTGACATCGGCTCACAGACTTCACGCCTCTTACGGTGACTGGCGGGATGATCTGCATACCAAAGGGTATGCGGTCGTCAAGGGCGCTATCCCCCACGAACGTGCAGTCGAGTACCAGCAAAAGGCCCTGAAGTGGCTTACTTCATTTGGCCTGCCGTTGGACTTGAACGACCCCAGTACCTGGGTTGCCGAAAACATGCCTGTCCAAAGCAAACTTAACACCTTCGACAACTACTGCGTTGCTCATGAGAAGTTCATGTGGGACGCTCGCATGGAGCCCGGAGTGGTGGATGCCTTCTCGAAAGTCTGGAACACGAACGAGCTACTCGTATCTTTCGACTCCCTCAACATCACCCTTCCGGGGCGTAAGGACAAGCCAACTCGGGCCCCGTGGCCCCACGTCGACCAGTCACCCTTCAAGCGTGGTCTGCACTGCATCCAGGGCATCATCAACTTGAGCCACGTTGGCGATGAGGATGGCTCGCTCATGGTGATGCCAGGCTCGAATGCCTACAATGCCGAGTTCTTCGACACTCAGACCGACAGATCTTCCTGGCCCAACATTGATTGGCGCCGCTTCAGCGAGGAAGAGATAAAGTGGTTCGAAAGTAAAGGGCTTACTGTGTGCAAAGTCAAAGCTGAGCCTGGTGATTTGATCTTGTGGGACTCGAGGACCGTGCATTGGGGAGCTGAACCTACGGCGAATAGCAAGACGATCCGAACCGTTATCTACGCATCCTACTCTCCCGCTGTATTTGCCACAAAAGAAGCTCTTGAAGAGAAAGCTCGCGTGTTTCGTGTGTATGGGGCGACGACTCACTGGGCGCATGACAATATTTGGCTTCGGCCACAGCTTGCGCACCTTCCCGATGGTACGGTTGACCCACGAAACAGGGACGAGCCGTTGGAGAAGCCCGACGTGAATGAAAAGATGATGAAGTTAGCTGGGTTAAAGCCATATTAGTCAGGCCGTCCTCGGCCCGGAGAAAGAAAAAGAAGGCTCTTGTATCTAGCTAGGATGGTTCTAGTCAGTCCTTGCAATCTTTGTGTTCCATAACACTTTTCCTTTGGTCTGTTTGTGATTTGCTGGTCATGTTGTTGGTAGTAGCGAAGTCTAGCCTATACCTTGCTCCATTCCCGCTATCCTCCGCCCCTAGCCTGCTGTGAAGCATAAAGCCCTGCGACCTATCAAATTAGCAATCTTGACCCATTGACTGATGCAATGATGTGAAGAAAACATTCATCTTGTACTGGAACAGATTCGCCTCAAATTCAGCATGAATATTATCACGAGTCTTGAGCCAAAAGTCAAAACGGAGGTAGAACGGCTTTCCCATCAACTGCTTTATAGGTGCTTCTCCCACGCCCGGACTAGACAGCAAGTTCCTGAACAACGGTTGACCTATGCCACAGGGTGCTCTTGATTCACGATCTGCATCGCAAAGAATTATTATTGAAATTTCAGGACTGCCTGGGTCCGGAAAGACTACACTGGCTCGACTGGTCACCGTTCGCATCAACCAGCTCCGTCCGAGCTGCTTCTTTGATAGCTATCCGCGATGGGGTTGATTGGCTAAAGCTAGGAAGGTTGGTTAACGAGTAGATAGCTGGGAGACCCTTAGCATGCTGGACTGAGATTGCTGCTGTCGTTAGTATAATTTGTATATAGGATTCAGCTTGGTGCACTGGAAGTGCTGTACGCGCCAACGGAGCACTGAGGTTCTCTCCGTAGATAAGATGTCAGATGTAGCCTATGGAAACCCAGTCTCCTTCCACATATATGCAATGCAATCCTTCAGCCCATCGACGTGGACGAGTGCTGTCGTTTGAGCTTCGCTAGCCTTTGTTTCTGATGGATGGATTGTAGGATGCAAACGATGGACTCTATGCTGGAATCGGGTGACGCCCAACGCTGCATGGCAACGATGAGTCGAGAGATGATCCCTTCGATATCAGGAACTAGGTGCTTCAAGATCAGTGATTCCGATGACGTAGCTAGCACGAAAGATGTTGCTAAGCAACTGTTGGAATCGCTTCAGTCAGCATCACATTTTCTTATGGTCAACAGCAGAGCAGAACTTACGCTTGACAGATTGCCCACACGTAGGGGGTGCGTTTGGTCAGGACCTGTAGGGCGGTTTCGATATAATTGCGACAGCTCTGAATGCACATCTCGGAATACTTGTAGACGTACGTGGGGACCTCATCAGCCTTACTGACGGACAGAACGTATACAAGGCATGGACGCGAGATGATATGTTTAGCCGACCAGTAGCGAAGCCGCAGTGACGCTTCGTGTGCATCAGTGGGCACGTTGTGGCTCAGGTCTGGCTTGATGCTGTCCGGTAAAGAGTGATACCACACCTCTAGCTGGTGCGCAAGTTCATTCAACACCCTTTCCAATGAGCAGATTGTGGATAGAGACGGTGATCCGGTCGAGCTGTCGTTCTCGGTGTAGCTTGGCGTGCTTTCTGGTTGAAGAGGAGCCTGGCTGCCTGACGCGTAAACTGCATTATGGATGCGATTCAGAAGGCCCCGAACCGAGCATAAGGCGAGGAAGACGAGTCCGTCTCTTTCGTCAGGGCTGCTCAGCCGTGGGTACTGCATACGGTCAATGTCAATTTCGATGCCACTAGGTGGGACGTGTAGTTCAGCTAAGTTATCACTGATGATATTCTTGTTATCAATAAAGCCTGAAATGTGCGGGTTGTGACGTACCACTCCAATAGAAAACATGCCCAGAACAGGCGACCGATCGTGTCATTTTCTGCATTTGAAAAGCCCACGCTGCCTTGGTTGCGACTTAGCAACATCATCTGAAGCTTACTTGATGCCATGTACACAAGCTTCCAAGCAAGTAGTGGCCGAGCGAGGCAAGACATATAGATAGCAGATAGAACTAGGCCTGTCGGTAGGCAAAGATCGGTACCGAAGGATGTAACCCACTGCGTGGTCAACACCTGGTACGCAGGGATGAAATATTCAAGGCCGTACGAATGGTTCGTGGAGCTGGCGTCCTCGGAATCGATACTGGCCAACTTCCCGAGGGCTAAGACGACCAGACAGACTGCGGCGTCAATATCTTCGCGCTGGTCGCCTCGCAGCGTCCGATGAAAGAGGTCGGTGAAAGACGTCCTGTCCAATATCGGGAATGCGGAGTTGATATGAATGAAATAGCTTGAAATGAGGCCGTCTGTTGCACCGCCAATGAAGTCAACGGAGGCAAGGAGGAGGGACAGATCGTGTCTAGAGCCAAGTTCTGGGATGCTTGTCCGGCATGTCTCGACCTGGTAGAAGAAATCCCTCGGAAAGTCGCCAATAAGACGACGAACGGGTTCAAGAGCAAACATGCTCCCCGTGGACGTGTGGTGGCCTATTGGGATGGTGATGGGCGCGTCATCTAACAAGCGATTGTCGGATCGGCCGCAGGTGATGCAGCGCTGGCCATGACCGATAACTGGGTACGGCACTTCGGCCGAGGACCATGTCTTTTCGATGGGATTCGACGTTGCCAAAGCTGGACCATGGGACGACAGATATGATACAAAACCTTGGATGTTGTCGAGCATGGACTCATCATAAACATCGCTCATCAGGTCCCCTGGTGCTTCATGTTGATCGCGTTGGTCCGGGTCCGGTGCCGCGACGTTTATAGCGCCCGTAACGTCTGTGGGTAAGGTTGACTCGGGGAGGACAGGGGTCGGGGCATCAGTAGGCTCGCTCGCAAGATCGTCCGGTGGGGGTGTCTGTTGTGGCGGCGAGCCATGTGAGCTAGGAGATCCTCCGTCTTGATGAAGAGAGCCTGGTGTTGGTCGCTCTGATGGAGGCTGGTCGTCGCTTTCTTGTGCCGGCTGAGATTGTTGCGGCTGCACATTTTGTTGTTTCAACATGTCCTCAAGCTGATCCAGCCGGCGCAAGAGAGCATCTACCGGCAAATTTGCGGTAGCTTGCGTTGCGTTTCGCCTAGAAGCAAGCCGGAACACTCATCGTTAGCGCCGAGTCTTCATTCAAATAGGCTGGAAGAGACTAAGAACATGGCCTGTACCTGATGTCTTCTGAGAGCTCTGGGTACTCGCAGCCAACGCCAGACACGGCGCATAAACCGCAGGAGGGACGCTGGGAGTCACATTTCCGCTTGCTGTGCAAGCGACGTCAGTCAGTTGGACGGCTTGGAGGCTTGAACAGAGGTTCCAACATACCGATATCGACAAAAGTGGCACGCAACAGGTGCTCGCCGCCGCGGATAGTTCGGCCTTGTCCGCCCTTGACTCGTCATAATACAGATTCCGATGAGGTGCCTACGCGCTGGCCGATGTTGATGTTGGGAAGAGCTCAGATGCTTATTGTGTCATTGTAACCCAGTATCTCGATGTAAGTGCGCTTTTCTTGGGCGATATGCGCGCCCTGGAGGGTTGAAATGCTGTGTGGTGAACATGAAGAGGGCACGAATCTGGGGTAAACAACCTGGAACCCAGCTTCCCCGCATCCCTCTGCGTCGGCATCAGACAGATCAGCCCGGATCCTTGGGTGGCTAGGCCTGGGTCACCATATTTCCAGGCACACTGGAGCATTGTTGCGGAATACTGTGCCGGATGTGTGACACAAAATGCAGTCCTCTAGAGGGGCAAGGCCGATGAGTGGGCCCCTCCCAGGAGCCCCTGATCAGAGATAATGAAATGTATATACCAACGATAAATATAAGCTACAACCCCCAAGTGGTAACACGCAGGATCTAGTTGAGTTTCCGGTGTTGACTCGGCCGTTCAACTTAGACTACACTTGTCACCATAGCCATGCCGCCCTTGAAACTAATCTCCCCGATCTCCCTTCTCATCAAAAACAAGCCTTTTCGACGCCAAAGGTCTCGTGCAGTCCCATCAGCCAACTCCGAACCCGGGCCGGATGAGACACACCCGCTTGCTACGCATGAAAAATGGAGTTTTCCTCGCGTGAACATCGCCAAATTAGGGGCGATTTTCTGGTGTTTCCTGCTTCTGGGCAGCAATGACAGTTCATATGGTGTTAGTGCGAGGTTCCCCTCACATGATGAGTTTCTCAATTGACTTGGTGACGACTCCAGGTTCTCATCCCGCAGGTTCGCTCACCCACGTTTTCTTCGAGTCAGCTTTGCGATGTGCTCATGTATCTTCTTGATCTGACCTGTGGCTAATAGATTGAGGAGTATTACGGCATCACTTACCTACAAGTAACGCTCGTCTTCCTATCGCCTGTGGCTGGATTCATTATCAGCACGGTATCGAACCACGCCGTCCACTTACGTTACGGCAAGCGCGGAGTCATTATCATGGCGGGAACTTGCCACGTCACGGCCTACCTCGTCGGCTGCTTCCACCCACCGTTCCCGGTGCTTGTTGTCGTCTACATCTTCGTCGGCCTCGGCTCGGGGGCGAAGACGGCCGCCTGGAACTCGTTTGTCGGAGGTTTCAAGAACTCGAATGAGCTTCTAGGCCTCTTACACGGCTTCTACGGGATGGGTGCAGCTATTACCCCAGTCACCGCCAGTGCACTATTTTCCCAGTATGGCTGGCATTGGTATCAGGTATACTATGTCTTGGTCACGATGGCTGCCTCGGAGTTCGTTCTCACCCTTTCCCTCTTCTACCCTCAGGATGGAAGGGCATATCGAGAGGAGATTGGGGAGTCTCAGGTACAGCAGGAAACAATTGAGGTCCCCCTGCAGGCAATGCCGCTTGGTGAGAATGCAGGACTGCCAACACTCAAGCGAAACCCATCTTCAAGGGTCATCAAAACTGCCAGGAGCTTCAGGACCAGCAACACTTGGAACTGCCTCAGGAACAAGGTCGTTCTTGTTTGCAACGCCTTCCTTCTGGCATATGTCGGGTCCGAGGTGGCTCTCGGAGGTTGGCTTGTGACTTTCATGATTGATGTGCGCGGCGGCTCAGCCTTTGCTTCAGGACTGACTGCCAGTGGTTTCTGGGCGGGAATTACTGTTGGCCGAATCATTCTTGGCTTTGTCACCGGACGTGTCTTCAAGTCTGAGAAGCATGCTGTGACTGTGTATCTGATCTGTGCCATTATCATGCAGCTCCTGTACTGGCTCATCCCCAACTTCATCTCATCGGCAATCATTGTCGCATCCCTCGGTATGATAGTTCTTCCTCAAGAATTCGAGTCCTATTCTGATGATCTTTCCCAGGTTTCTTCCTTGGCCCTTTGTTCCCCGCAGTCATTGTCTGCTTGTCACGTCTCCTGCCACAAAGAATGCGGGTGTCTGCCATCGGAATCTGCTCAGCCGTTGGGGCTTCCGGTGCCTCGGTAATTCCATTCATGGTCGGAGCTATTGCTCAAGCCAAAGGGGTGGCTGTTCTACAGCCCATTATACTCTCGGTCCTTGCAGTCTGCTTTTTGCTGTGGTTGTTACTCCCAGGAATCCCACTACGAACGAGCACCATCTCGC
Organism: Diaporthe amygdali; assembly: GCF_026229845.1. Taxonomy (NCBI): domain Eukaryota; kingdom Fungi; phylum Ascomycota; class Sordariomycetes; order Diaporthales; family Diaporthaceae; genus Diaporthe; species Diaporthe amygdali. Next base: position 100,194 of record NW_026517049.1, on the reverse strand, counting down.
GACAAGCGGCAGAAACAACAATCTAATACAATGTCAACGGGCAACTATGGAATCTTAGTAGTTAATTTTTACTAAATGCTACGGAGCCCAACTACGCCCAGATGCTCCCCCCAGGTCTCGAGTGATAATATTCTATGCCCTTAAAATTGTTGAGTGGAGGTCCGCATTACGTTCTTCAGGAGTGTCAAACACGTTGGCCTTCCAGGCTGGATTGAAGTTAAAGGGAAGACCTCCAAAACGGGTGGGTGCTTTGTGGCCGAGTTCAATGAGCTTTGAACTAAAGATGACCAGAGCCCCCAGTGTTAGCCTAATAGCCTTCCATGAAGTTCAACTCCTCCTTTCTCAAGATCTCGACAGCTGAACCAATTTCCTTTTCATTCTGGAACCCGGGTAAATTCACATGAGATACATGAACCTTAATGATTTTTTCTGGAAGCCCACCTGATAGAATTGGGCGCAGTCGAAGTGCCGCACGCCGAGCTTCCATCTTGACGCCCTTGCCAGCAATTGCAGCACAAATTGCAGAGTTGTTAAAGCACTTTTCCCATTAGAAGACCGTCTCGGACCTCATTCGACTTTGAGAGGTATGTCCCCAGGCCAATGACCGGAATTTGATTTTCATCATTGAGGACAGCCATTTTCTTGTTTATGAGGGTAACGGCGGGCATAGTGTGACGGTTCTGCGAGCCTCTCAAGCCCGATTCTGATAGGTCACTGAACACATCATCCACTGCCTGGCCGGGTCAGCACTCAAGCTCCGGAGTCCTTGTACCGTAACGCAGGTACCGGGCTATTGTCACTCCATCGGGAATCAATTAACGGAGATCCTTTTGATGCGAGTGGATGCGGGGACTGTGCATCTGCGTTCGATTTAGTGACTGGCGGAGCATGCGGACGAAGCGGGATCACTTCCGCGGCAAATCTCCGGTAAAATCAGCCTGCGATGTAGACCACTTTGAAGAGGGATCTATGTGAAGATAACGATGCATTCTTATTGATTCGGGATTTCCATGATACAGAAGTGGCTTTGAATACTAGTGTCTTGATCTCAACTAATAATTATCATTTCATTGGCCCGAGCAGCAAACCAGTAAACAGTTCCGAAAATGGCCACCGAGAAGCGCACGAGTTTGTTAGAAGCTCTGGAGAGAGTTTGCAATGTAGACGTGGATGCGATCGACCCCAAGGTTTCTACCAAGATGCCATTCAAACCCCACAATCGTTCGTTTCCCTGAAGCGTTGGCTGTTCACAAAGACCTGTCTTTGCGCTGACCGACTCCAGAAACATCGAACCAGGTCATTTGTTGCAACACTATGCTCCAGCCAGAATATCGGGACATCTTCTTGGAAAATGTGAAGAGATACGGGTCTCATGGTTGGGAAGAAGTCTTTAACCGCGTTGTAAGTTTCGTCAACAAGTGATGAAAGTTGGTGAATGTTGTTGACTTGGCGGTTAGTCCGTCCAGTTCTGCGCAGACAACCGTAAAAACATCACCGGCCGCGTTCTCGTACAAGTATCACCCAGCCACGTTCACGACAAACAGGAAGTCTTGAATCAGTGCCACGCCTATGACCGAGCCTTTAGAGACCATGGCATCACACGTGATCAATACGCGATTAAGATCGCGTCGACTGGACCAGGTTTAGCTGCTGCAAAGATTTTGAATGACCAGGGGATTAGAAGTTTGGGAACCTCAGTGTTTAGCCTTTCTCAGGCTATTGCAGCGAGCCAGGCAGGCTGTCTTTTTGTGAGCCCGTATCTCAATGGTAAGGATCAGCCACCCGACTCGATCCTCGAGAGACTGACACCTTGCAGAGGTAGCCGCTTACGAAGATGACTTTTTGATGCACAAGGGAGATGATCCCGCTATGACGGTGAATTTACGTTGCGCATGCCTTGTTTCATAACCTGCTGATCGTCTTGATGAAGCACCCGATGGCTCCTCGCTTAGTCCATATTTTGGAGACGTACGCCAAAATGTACCAAACAACAGGAAAGGACCAACCTCTTGTTGTAATTGCGAGGTTAGTTCTCACAGTTCATATAATTTCACGGTCTGAAGAACATCATCTCATACAATACAGCAATGCCAACGTTGGCGAGATCATTGCCACTGCCGAGTTGGGCTGCCAACACATCACAATCCTCGCCCACCATCTTGAAGAACTTCAAAACACAACACTTGACGATACCGCTCTCTCAAGATACCCGTTCCTGAAAGACCCACCTCCCAAGAGACAGGCACCATACTACAAGGACTTTAGAACAACAGACCGACTGAAGGGTCATATGAAGATCGATCCCTTGGTGGGCCCCACATGGGACGGCAAGTTTGCCAGCACTAAGACGGATTGGCTAGCGAATGATGGCGAAGCACTAACGAAGACAATCGAAGCTGATCCAGCTGTTATGAAGAAGTTGAAGGATGTCTTCGAGGCTTTTGGAGACGCGGATGCAAAGGCTAAAGCTGCCATTGAAAGCGAGATTTACCCATCTTAATGAATCAGAGTAAGACGTCAAGCAACGAGTACATAGACTTAGAGACAAATTAGGTCCGCTGCGGCAACATGGAATTATATTGAATTTAATCAATCTTGTCTACATGCCGTTAGGAGTAACCACTAATATAAGACTCTTGACCCTGGGTTTAATCGAATGAAATAGGGTTTTCCCTTGAGGACCTGTTTTGATTGCTCTTCTCTTTATTATTAGTATAGAGTTGGTTCAAATGAATATGTAATCACTCAACTAATAAGGGATATCCCTCCTAGGAAAATGGTATTCTGACTCTTTTTAATTTCTCGAGTCATATGACCCCACGGAACTCTGAAGATATAGATGATAACATCATGAGATATCCAAACACTTACATAGAAAAGTCTTGTTGGTGTAACATCGGTGTGAGGAGAGAAGCATACACAGAGCATGAGAGCTGTAGCATATTGTATTCGAAATAAGCCAAGGATCGTCGTTTAGAGCTATGCGAATTACATGCAGAATCGTGTCTTATTCCAGCCCTGTCGCACCTTGGAGCAATAACTCCTCGTAGCCTCCAAGAATCTTCGCGGTCTCAAATGCACCAAAGCGTCTCGCACCAGCCTTGTAGTAAGTCACGATGGCATCAGTAGTGTAACATCCACCGGATGCCTTGATCACCGTTGTGGGTTTGAGCACAGATCTCAAGACCTTCACCGCGCGCTCCACATCCGGCACACTATCAGATTTCGTGCCAGTCGAGGTCTTGACAAAGCCGACACCAGCGCGCTCGGCTGCTAATGCCGCTGTTTTGATCTGCTCCTCATTCAAGAAGAAGACCTCGATAATGGCCTTAACAATCACGTCATACCGCTGGATATCGCGTCGGGTCAGTCAATGTCAGCTAGCGAACGGAAGGCTAGTTGATAGTCACCTTTGCTATTTCAACGACAGCCTTGATATCTTCTTCCACGTACTTAACATCCCCGGAGAGTAAAGCGGAGATGTTAATGACCATATCAATCTCCTGAGCTCCATCCTCAAGAGCTAGGGAAGCCTGGAGAACTTTAACAGCAGTATGATCACTGCCGTGAGGAAGACCCACAAAGGTCTGGAGCTTAATATTGGTGCCGCTCAAGAGCTCACGAGCTTGCTTGACTCGGAAAGGCTGCGTTACGAACCGCCCTGTGCTGTATTCCTTGGCGAGGGCGACTCCTTCTCTCAGGTCAGTCTCAGTGTGGAAAGGGTCAATGACAGAGTGATCGATGAGCTGTGCAAGCTCAGCAACGGTTGGCGGACTCATGACGATGTAGAGACACAGATTCTAAAAGTGGAGATTGAAGATGAACTTTTCCGCTGCCTTGAACATTCGTGAAGATTGCAACCCCCAAATATCAATTCAAATACTCCAGCGTAGCCATGTAAACTAGATCATACAAATTTATTCGCAAAGCACCCATTTTCTCAACAAATGGTCGTTGAGCGGCTGGTGTCATGATCGCCTGGCTCGCATCAACGCTTCCGCAGTCACAAGCATGTGGCATCCGATGCGTCACCGCCATCCCGCACCGCCCAGACATAAGGCGGGAATCGGCAAGTGACGTCCCGCCGATTTTCCGCTGCGCTGACCCCCCTCGCTCAGTGATTGTACATCAATTCTCCAGATTGCCACTCGTGCAATTCTCTTACGCCGTAAGTCCTCGCGCCCCGTTTGCCCTGCCGATTCAAACCAGGGTCTAAGTGACGATGCAGAAATGAGTAGTTTGTTGGACCCATCTTCCTCACAATCTGTACCATCAATCCTGCAAAGGCTGAGAAATGCTCAAACAACTGAAGATGGACAAAGTTTCCATGCTCTACAATCCTATTTTGGCTGATTTATCCTCCCATGCGGTACAATCATGCTGTAAAGGAGACGTCAAACATGAACACATTTGTATTAGAAAAAAGAAAATTAGAAAAAGAAAGAAGAAAAAAAAAGGCCCAGCAAGTAAAGTTCACAACAGATTAAACATCAACATTCGGATTTTTGCTATCAAGAGCGCTAGAATACAAGGTAATCAACGTAAGCAGATACTGAAACATCCATCCATGTATGAACGACTGTCTCCAATGAAGATTTTTGTTGTGTCACTTCTGTACACTCCAGCCAATTCAACTACCGAAGACAACAGATCTATCCTTCGGTGCACGATCGGAAGCGGTGATGCTATCGTTGCTCTTACCAACCATGTCATTCTGTTTCACGGATATGTCGTCCGCATGTTCAGACCGAATTGAATGACCATCACCGATCACATGAGGCTTATTTTGAACAATGCGCGCAGCACGGCTGATACCCTCGGCTTTTTCACCATCAAAGATAATCGCGATCTCCTCGATGGTCAATCCCTTAGTCTCTGGGAATCGCAGATAAATAATGACGCAGTAACAGGCTAAAATGCCGATATACACTGCATAGTATTTCCAGTGAATGGCCTCGAGGATGATTGGGTTAACCCATTGGTTAACAGCGTTCGCAGACCCTAGGACGATATTATAGATCGCCTGCCCTTTGGTACGTAGATTGTAAGGCAAGATCTCGACCGAGTACATGTTCGATAGTGGGGTCCAGGCGAGGTCATAGAAGCCGAAGAAAACGAACAAGAAGGGGACCACGGCAAGACCGACTGCCTTTCGCTGGCCTTGGGTGTCGTAGGCTCCAGAAAGTCCCATGACGAAGATGAAAGAAAAGAACATGCCGATTGTTGAGGTGAGCCAAAGAGGCCTTCGCCCGACGCGATCAACAGAAAGTGCCGCTGTCGTTGAAATAATGACTGGAAGAAGAACCAGTCAGCATCAGGCTTTCCTGTCTCCGATATACAGGCCTAAATAGAATGATTTTGAGCAGAGAGAAAGTAGCTCACGGTTCCAAATTTGCAACCCCAAGTTGAGCCCAGCTTGTTGTTCCGTGGACCGAATGCCAATCGTACTGAGTATAGGCGATAGATAGTACGATATGATGCCGTTTCCAACCCAGTTTGTTCCAATGGCAATCACGACGAGCAAAAAGAGACGAGGGCGGTTGTTTGGTACGAAATAGTCGGCGTACTTTGTCTCAGAGCTCAATTGATCGGCACGGAGGTTTTCCATTATCTCTTCGTATTCGAGCCGAACAAGAGGGTCGTTGATGTCGCCATTCGCGTGGTATTTTCCAAGGATTCGTAGAGCTTCGTCAGAAGCACCGTGTCTTACGAGCCACTAGTACAATCGTCAATATTAAGGTTCTACAGAACAAAACCTCATGTCTTACTCTCGGAGACTCGGGCATCGTGAAGGTCATGGCCAGAGTTACGCTTGGACCAACGAGTTGCAAATAGCAAGGAATTCTCCATGCAGCGCTTCCTTCGATGTTTCTGGTGCCGAGGCAAACACTGGCCGAGATTACAGCGGCAACATAATAGATACAGGTATCTGAGATCAATCAGTAACTGATTCAACTTCTTCTTTTCTGAAGTAGCTTGTCACGTACACATGCTACCAATTTGAGCTCGATAGCGAGGATGAGCAATCTCTTGTAGGAGGGTCGGTGCAATCGTGAGCCCCATGGAGATGCCAATACCCATTAAGACACGTCCAGTGATATACATCCCAAGGTTGATGGCCGCGGAGTTGACAACAGCGCCAGCGATCTTTATTGGTCCGCACGTCAGCTTTGTGAGGCGGACAGGAGTACTAAACTCACGTTGATCAAAACACCAATCCAAACCGCCCAACTTCTTCCAAATCGATTCGCAACCAACTCAGCGAAGTACGGTGATATTAAACCAGGGAATAGGGCAGCTGAGTTCATCAGACCTAGCAAATTCCCTTTGGGATGGCCGAAGAAGTTTTGCCACGCGTCAATCGTCTGAAGGCCATTGAACAGACTTGCGTCATCTTCGGGATACTGTTAGTGGGACCATGTCTTCACGTCATGCAGGTTTCTGAGCCTCAAAATTCGTTCTTACAGCCGTTGAAGAAGAGCGTGCCGCAGAGTCCGACGCAGTGGAACACATTCTTCCTCAGTCCTGGGAGATCAGCACTCCAATATCACCACAGGAAGGGAATGGTCTTACCAGCGTCCAGCCACCACTTGCTTTTAGCACTATTGCGGACTGATTTGTAATTCGGCTCGGATCCCGAGGCACCACATGCTATAGCGCGACCGCCCATCTTGGAGTTGGGCAAGTTGAGTACTTCGTGAAAGGCACAGAGTTCGAAGTATTGAGAGCAGACTAAAAAGCACACAGCCTACATGATCGATGGTTTGTAATATACATTTAAGACTTAATGTACGACTGATTTTATTGATCTTTTAAATTTGTTATGAACACTTCAACTACTTTCATCCGGTGCTAATACCAAGTCCTAGAAAACATGGAGTAAACTCCACAGCTACGTGTATGAACGCCTCGGACAATTTCCCTGTGGATTGTCACTGAACCAGGGACTTTCCTTGCTTGCAGTCAATCTCGGTTTTAGTCCAGGTGACTCTTCCCCAGACCTGGCCTAGATCATATTGCTTGGCGGGTGGGCGGACTTGCGGAGGAAGCGGTTTACCGCTCTTTACCCGTAGCTCAATCACCACCTAGCGATGGTTACGACATTCAAGATGAATGATTCCCAGGATTCTGCCGACTTAATCAAAGTTGCAAGTGGCCCAGCTAAAATATCCACAGCTCGGTGAAAGGATATTGTTAGAATCTGTGAAAACGGCGGACTCGTGGCCAAGGTAGGAACATGCACAAATATCGAGTATAGCAGTGTTAAATTATAGTGGATGTGCAATAGCTTTTGACCCGAAGGCAGGTGATTCAAAATGTGACACTAGGCACATCCTCGAACTAGGTAGCTTCCACCATCTAACACAATGGTTGCCCCATTGATGTGCTTGCTTGCCCTTGAAGAGAGGAAGACCATCACACCAGCAACGTCCTCGGGGCTGCCTAGCTTCTGGTCCGGCACTTGCTTTGCAACAATTTCAAGACCACCATGTCGATCCATCAGCGGCGCACTCATTTGGCTTGGAACTATTCCAGGTGCAACCACGTTGACCGCGATATGTTTCGGTCCAAGTTCCACGGCGAGATTATTCATGAGATGAATGACGGCTGCCTTAGAGGCGGCGTAGGCATATGCTGCTTAAGGGCTTAGTGACAATGTTGACAAGGTCTCTTAATCGATGGGACTTACTTCCGTGCTGACCCATGTCCCCAACAACGACACCTGCTACTGAAGACACCATGATAATCCGAGATGGGTCCTGGATTGTGCCGCCGGCTTGAAGTAACCTAGATAATCTAGGGAATTTGTCAATGTCATCGTTCAAAGCGACGAATATCACAGTGACTCACTTTTGAGCCGAGAAAAATATGCTGCTGACGTTCATTTTCATGACCCGGTCGAAATCATCCTCCTTGTATGCGTCCATATCACCAATAAAAGTTGCGCCAGCGTTAGCAACCAAAATGTCAACATGATCCGTAGTTTTCCTGATTTCAACGGCCATCTTCATGCAGCCCTCTTGACTTGATATATCCGCAACAATCACGATCGCCAGGGCATCGGGCCCCTTGTTGGGAAGCGCATTGAGGGCTTTCGCTGCCCCATGTAGCGGCTCCTCACTGCGGGCGATTATGTATACGCGGGCGCATCCTGCCTGGAGAAAGCTGGTGATAGGATTAGTTGCCATTTGATAATATATAGATAATTTGGTATTTCGAGCTTGAGCTCACCCGCTTGCTGTGTGGAGACCTAGTCCGCGCGACCCACCGGTTATGACTGCAATCTTTCCTTTTAGCGAAAAGATATTCTGGAAGTTATCCAGCTTCACGAGATCTTCAGGTGTTGACATTATTCAATATGGTACGAAAGTATAAGATTTCGGTCTTTAGCACCAAATGTCACTACCATCTTACGACGCTGGACTACGAAGCATTGATTATAAGGCAGTAAGCTCGGGGTTGTTGTACTGCGGGGCAATATTCAGTTGGTGAGCCAGAAGCGGGTTGAGCGGTAGCGAGCGGGATACCGCTTGTTGGGGCTTGATTTGGTGCGACTGCCTCATTATAACATTAGACAATCCGAAAGCTTGCGATCAAGTCTTTTAGAAATGATGCGGTGCTGTTTAGATTGAGATGAATTGATTGAAACCTTTATTGGCATATTAGCAGCCACAGGCACATGAGTAATGACCCGCGATGCCTGGGCAGGTCGTCTTGGTCCTCAAGGACCGTAATCCCATTTCGTCTCTTCCCAGAAGTTCTAAATATAAACTGAAGGGGATGTTCGAGATTGCCTTAAAAATAGCTAAGTAACAAATCTGCTAGAGTTTGACTAGGGCCTCATTAGCTAAACTACTATTATGAGCTTGGATTCTTCTAAATTATGTCACGAGAGTGACCTAGAAGAGGCGATGCTCTCAAGCCTGGCTCATTATTGTAGAATTCTGAATAAGAGCTTGTCTTGCTAAAAAAAAAAAAAAAAAAGAAAGAAAGAGAAGAAGGGAAGGTTGTCTTCAATTGCAGTCCGGTCTGCCCGCAGCACTGTTACAATAATTGAAATAAATAGATTGTTTCTTTAAAACTTAGCTAAAAAAGGAATAATTTAAATCCAAAATCTTCAAATAAAGAAAATCCTACCTAACCAGCTTATCTTAACTTATTAATAAGATAATTAAATAAGTAAAGGAAGAAAGAGAAATCCCCTTTATTCTCCTCTAATCTATTTAAATTAATTTAATTACATCTACTAGATGATTCAATGTAATGGAATAGGCGAAAGCACTTCTTTAGTGGAATAAATGGACTTGGTATTAACCCACCCACTCAGTTTAGTTCAAATGTAATAGTGTAGTTAGTTGATATACTGTATTTCACACAAATTATTAGCAAGGCAAATGCGTAATTGCATTGCATACTGCATGCTATGGCTGCTATTTACTGTCTTCACCTCCATCACTCTCGATCTACATGCAAAGCCAATCCGCATAGATTCCAGCACCATGAATGAGATCCCCTATGACTACTATTCCGATCCATGCGCTTATCTGCTTCAACCGTCGCTTGAACACGAGTTGCACCTGTACAGGGCCAATACTATAAGCTTAGGCGGCACCATTGTACGCGAGCAGGTTGCTCGTGCCGGAGGGGACTCCGCTGATGACGCCTGAGACGGCGTTGCTTTGAATGTAGCTGCACAGCGCCGCTGGGGTCATGGAGCCTACCAGGGCCAGGAAGTAGGCGCCCAGGCCGGCGACGTGGGGGGAAGCCATGGAGGTTCCAGAGAGGGTGGCCTGCAGTGGGTGTCATTGTCAGCAATGTGTCCCGATAGCCACGGGTGTGGAACTTCTTAGTGAAAGGGAATTCAAACTCACAGTAGCGCTGGTGCTTCCAATGTAGGAGCTGACGATGCTGCTTCCAGGGGCGAGGATATCGACGACGGAGCCGTAGTTGGAGTAGGACGCCAGTGCGTCACTGCTGGTGGTGGCACCGACGGTGCAAGCAGATGTCTCGGAAGCCGGGGAGTAGTTGGCCGCGTTGGCGGCGCTGTTACCGGCGGCAACGGCGAGGAAAACGCCGGCGTTGACGAGAGCGGCTGCGGCAGAGTTCACAGCGGTAGACTTGGAGCCACCGAGCGACATGTTGGCCACGGAGTCGCACGAGCGCGTAGGGGCATCCGACGCTACGAAGTTGATGCCGGAGATGACACCAGAGTTAGTGCCGGACCCGCTGGAGTCGAGCACCTTGACCGCGTAGAGAGTGACCGACTTGGCCACTCCGTAGGTGCTCCCGCCGATGGTGCCGGCGACGTGAGTTCCGTGCCCGTTGCCGTCAGTGTTGCTGCTGTCGGCGTAGTTGGCGAGGAATGAAGCACGGCCACCGAATTGCTATAATAGGAATTTGGGTCAGCTAGAGAAGTCTCGACATATGTCTTGCTGAGACGAAGAGCTTACAGTGTGAGTGGTGAGGATGCCGGTGTCGATGACATATGCGCACGTTCCGCTGCCGGCGGAAGTATCATAGACGTAGGAAGTGAGCGAGAGCGCCTTGTGTGAGATACGTGCCAGACCCCAGGAGGCGGCAGACGCGGTGGTCAAGGCGCGCTTGGCTGTCTCTGTGTGGCTCACTTCCTCAGGTGTGTAGTCAATCTTGATAATGGCATCCTGCTCGATGTACTCAACCTGTTAAGTGAACAATGAGAATCAGTCGAGTTGCTCTTGATGGTGGCTTGCTTTTCGTGTCTATCACTCACGTCTTCCAGGCTCGCAATAGCATCAAGAGCCTCGCCGGAGATTTGGGCTGCGAAGCCCTTGAACTTCTTCTCAGCGTCCCACTCTGCGTAGGCCTCGCCCTCGAAAAGCCCATTGGCATAGTCAATAGATTCCTGGGTTGCATCATCTTTCATCTTGACGATGTACTTGTCCTCGAGGAGTGCCTCGACATCCCGGGGCTTGAGGATAGGGGCAGGGGCACCGTTGCGCTTCTGGGCCGGCAAGGCCAGTGCCAGGGGCAACATAGACAGAATAGCAGCACCCTTCATCTTGATGAGTAGTTCTAAGAACCTGGACTAGTATCGACTTGAGCTGAGCTGATCTGTGTCTTTGCAGGGACGTCGTCGCTGTGAGCTGTGGACTGGAGACGAGGATAACATAGTCACCTTCAAGACTCATCGCACCTCTTTATAGTGATCTTCATTCAACTATTTCCACTTCTACATCACCAACTCACTTCTCTCCTTCCCTTTACAGAGAAGTCATCCGCAATTGCACTATCTAGTTTGGATGGCACCAAGAGTCATAATACTGCGCCAGAACAGCAATCAGGAAGGAGGATCGACAATTCACGGACAGTGGTCTTATCACTATCCTTGGAGGTCGGAACAGTGTCACATAGCACGACGATGTCTGAACTCTAGATTGTACCATTGCATTTGCGGGTCTGCTACGGAGAGGCACGCCACAGTTGCATTGCCGCCATCCACAAGCGAAGAGATAACGGCAGTTTCCATGCATCTGTCGAATGGCGACAGCGACGACGATGCCGAGATAGTAAGCAGCCACGCGGGAGCCAAGGCAAGAGGGTGTGCGAAGGTTGTCAGCAGAGTCCATCGCAACAGGTTTTCGAAGCCGAGCACAATGAGACTATTGATAGAAAGAGATCTTAGACCACGCGTCTCGGCGTCTACGTAGCGATCGCACAGATAGGAAAGGAAAACTTCCTGCCTATCCTGATCAGCATGTCTGGTATATGCAGGCTACGAGTGGTTCCGATTCTATGTTCTGGACGTGCAGGTCAATATCAGAGGGCTTGGCTGTTCTTGGCTCGCAGGAAATGTTACCCCAGGTTTTCTATCAAGGTTCCCATGATAACGACGACATGTTACCTCCGGTCATCTGATAGTGCTTCGCCTAACGGTCAACTTCGGGTCGCTGATGTGGCGTTGTCTTGGCGAGATATAAGCGTTGGATTCGTTGGATGGAGGTTAATACACTAAAAAGACTCATCCGTCCGCTGGGCAAATTGGCGAGCACTAATTGTTGTGCCTTTTGGGGTGGCTTGGAATATGTAATAGACACAGTAATAATCATTGAGCGAGATTGACTGCGTCTGGGCACGATATGCTTTCTCGGTAATGAGAGACCTCACAGTCTATAATTGCTTATTTTCTCTTCTTTGTTTTTAACATCTTGGGGGGAGGGGGTTAGAGGTGAGGGGGAAACATGTTGATGGCAGCACAGAGTCAACCTTGCCAGGGATATATCCATGAGCTTACCAGGGGTGTTTCCCAATCCGGTTTAGCCCCCACAGTTACACTGTGTTTGCCTCCCAAGCGTCAGCTTTTCTGCAATTCGAGGACGCCTAACGAGTCACTTTTGACGTCTCCTCACTTTCGCACGCTCTAGACCTAGGGACTTGCGGTGCACATGAAGCCTGGCCTCGCTTGTATGGACTCTTTTGTACCCGCCAGGTGACATCACACGCAGTCCCCCCTTGTCCACAATGTCAAACCCTGTCTCCACTGTTTGGTTTGACCTCTTTGCAGAGAACCAGGTCTCTGACGCCGAGTCGTGCTTCAAGAGTTACGACGCGCTCGACACACTTGACAGTATCCCCGGCCTCAGCTTTCTCAAGGATCTGGTGTGGGCCGAGATCAGGACATGGGTCGCAAACAACGCCGACTCTCTGTCTCTCATCAGCCATGACGACCTCGACGGCCCGGGACGTGTCTTCCTGGGCGGCATGAACCACGCTCTCAACGACGACACCCTCAGTGATCATCACATCTCTGCCGCAATCAGCATCCATCCCCCGGACCTGCTCGCTTGGCACCCCACCGACACCTCCTACGCCCTTCGTCGCTTCTCTGACCCCACCTCGCCATGCTCGGTTAAGAACCACCTCATGATTCCTCTTGAGGACAAGGCCAACGCCGACCTCATGGAGTATTTTGACCAGACGTATGAATTCATGCAGACAAGCCTGAGAGACGGCCACAACATCCTTGTTCACTGCAAATCTGGCAGATCACGCTCGGTCGCTGTGGTGATCGCATACCTGCAGCGCAAGTACTATGATACAACAATCCGGCCGCAGAACCTTCCCCAGGATGAGGCCCTCGAGAAGATGGCCTCATACCGCGAGGCCGTGACCGAGAGCATTCGAGTCCAACGGCTCCCAGTACTCATCATTATGGAGCGTTTCGAGGACTTGCTGCAGCTCTACGATCTTCAGCTGCTCGGGCACCCGGCTTACGAGCAGAAGCTCGCTAATCTGTTCTCGCCCCCGCCGGCTCCCGAAGGTAAACCAGCGGAGCTGCCGAAGGCTGAGTCACAGACAGAGGCCCCGCAAAGGCCAAGGCTACAGACTCTGAGCTCGACGAAGACGTGGTCAGATATGACACGATCACAGACGATAGATCTAGGGTCTCCTAGTGGGCTGAAGAGGGTGAAGAAGAAGGGCGGCGCGGGAATCCTCAAGCTTGCAATTGCCATCACCTTCTTCAAGAACAACCAGAAGCCGCCGATCGCTGTAGTCGAGCGTTTGTTCGAGGTAAACGAAGCCTACTACTGGGAGATGGAGGGTGCGGAATACAACGACGTTGACTACAAGGACTCGGGACATATCCATCGAGGAATTTGTGCCTTCTACTTCCAGTTCGCCCAGGAATACGGATATGAGCCACCAATGGCCGTCACACTGCTGTCGGACTGAGGACTCAAGCCCATTAGCTTTGAAAACTCACCTAAGGTTAGACTTCGCATAAAAATGAGGCAGTAGTGAGATACTCTAACGGAAAAATGCCTCGCTTGTTGCATCGCATTCACAGAGATCATAGACCAGGTCAGATTGCTTCATGATGGATTTTAGACTAGACTTGGTACATGAGCTAGCTGCAAGAACACGACTTCCCTCATATACACAGCTTATTCAATGACCCTGTTATCCATTCAATGATGAGTTACTTTTGAAATTGCAGAAAGTAGGGTATTAGGTGTACTCCAGATGGTTGTGCATGTCCCATCATGGCAAAGCGGGCATTCGGCCTTTCAAAAACGTAAATGAGTAACGCTTCAGTGAAAGTCACAGCCATTGATTCTGAACTGCGATCACATGGATTGAGACAACTTTTGTACTCCAGATACATTCACCAGTGATCATGGTACATTGAAAACCACCAAGCTTTTCAGCCCTGTCAGTCAAGCTTTGCCAAGTCAATATCAGCCACGAGGCTAATTAAAAGAGATCTACTTGTGACGACCCCGCTCAGTACAACTGCTTGTCCACCTGCATAGGCGTACAAGAACGCCTGGGTCAAGATGCTGCATACTCCACGGTCTTTCTTGTCGGTAGTAGATTGAGGCAAGGCTTGGTTATGATTATGTTGAGCAGCAGCTATCTAGGTACTTCCGAATTGCCACGGCTCCACTTCATTGCAACATCGGCTCTAGCATCAATCACAGCCGCGGGAGGACTTTCCCCGACAAATGCGAGAAGTCCGTCCAGAAACGAATGGCATTGGTCAAAATGAGAAGGTCGAAGGTCGCGGGAGCGCGTGGCCGAGCTCGTGGTGAGAAGATTTAATGTCAGATCGGCTTGATAGGCGGAGACAGACAAAATCGAGGTTCGCCATAATGAGAGGGTCTGCGTTACTACTTGTGAGACGCACGTTTGGCCAATTCGGCATGAGGGACGGGACATCAACATCGCCTCGAGGCTTCGGAGCAACGTCCATGCGGGCGTTACTTAGGCTTCACGGGCCGCATCTGATCTGTAGCTGTGGATTAGATGATGGCTTTTGAGTATTTCAATTTTGGTAATCGATTACACTTGTCGAAGAAGTTTACGGCAGATAAAGCCTGCTGAATCGCATACATGAGACGTTGACTGAATCAGATTACACAAGTAGAACATCGTTTTGGATAATGATGTAGCATTGGTGATGCAAATGAAGTCTAAAGCAATGTCCAATGGCCAACAGGCAACAAAATGCCTGTCTATGGCTCTAAGAGATGTCAGAAGACTCTCAGGTGTCGATGAAAGACTCTCGAGGTCACGCAAGACCTGCCAGGTCTTAGACGACCCTCGTGCATTCGAGTGATACACGCATATCGAGTGAACAACGGGGCACATTATGATCTCTCCCTATAGACCCTCTCCTATATGGAGGTAATTAGATGAACTCGTGATGGGCCTGCCCAGTCGCCGGTGCCAGCCTGTTCGCCTGAACATTTTGCGAATTAAGCCCCATCCTGCTACCCTTCATCTGCAGCCTCGGGCCAGGTCCGGACATGCCGGGAGTCAAGGTCTGGTTCCCGTACTGCGCTGCCCAGTCCACCTCCTCATCCTGCTCGCTCACTTGACTCATCCCGGAGTACGGAACTGCCAGGCCTGGAGGCTGAGTCGTCGCCGGGGTCATAAAGGCCGACAGTTGATCTGCGTAGCCGTTGTAGCTCTCGCACTGGCATGGTTCCATCTGGCAGACTTCACATTGATCCATGGCCAGGCCTGAGTCGCGCTGGTAGTTTTTGTCCTCGTTGTTGGTGGTGTTGAACTTGACGCCCTGCACCCAGTCTTTAAACGGCAGGCGCGGGCTCTCGACCTGCATGCCGCTCATGCTGAAGGTGCTCGATCGCGTCGCTGGCCTGGATCTGCTAGAAGCCGCGGGTACTGCGTCCTGTGAGTACACCGAGGACGAGGAGCTGGCCGGCGAAACGGTCGTCCTCGGCGGGACCACCTGAGTCTGCGACTGCCGCCGCCCCTGGGACTTTGGCGACGACTGCTGGCTTGCACTCCGAGAGTGTACGGTCGGGGCCTTCAGGCTGCTCGGGTCGAAATTGCGCATCGAGAACCGTGATAGCCGCGAAGAATCGCTCTTGGTCTTTTCGGTCGCGCTCGACGGAATGCTGCCCCCGCTGGCGCTGATGCGGCACTTCCTGTTCACTTTTGCCCTGTGCTGCTCAAACACAAGCTGGAACTGGCCGGCCAGGAAGAAACACACGTCTTCGGACTGCTCAGGCAGCAGCTTTCGGAGGCTTTCACTAAGGTCCGCCCTAAGCTCGTTCTGACTGTCGTCCAGCTTCTGCTCCATCTCGACCATCTCGACCACGGGGAGATATTCTTGGCATCCAGTCAGTTTCCTAGGCATGGAATCTGTTTAATGCTACAATTGAAAACTTACCTGAATCTAAATCAGACACATCCTGTGGGAAAAGAAGCTTCCAGATCTGTTCCCAAGAGTGCACACCCTTTCTCGGAGTTCGATCTGCAAGAGTCCGATCCATCTCTTCGGTGATTCCATCCTCGATCACATTGTCCGAGGCAGCATTGTTAGGCTCGCACATCTGCTCCACAGGTACCATGAGATGGTCAGCCAAATCCGACGAATTCTCGAAGCCTGCTTTGCACCGCGGACATGAATGTGGCGACACGCATGCTCTGTGGTAAGTCCTGATATGACGCCTATTTGCATGTTAGCCTGAACCTCCCAGCCTTTGATGATCTTATCACATACTTCAACTCCGCTATGCCGAAGAATGGCCTCTTGGCGCAATGCTCGTGGTCGCGAACATTGAACATCACCGGGTTCCTCTTCCTAAAAGGGCACGAATATGGCCTCGACGCGTCCTGCAACCTTGCTTTCATTCTGCGGCCGCCATTTCCGAAACCATACAGCTGCTGGTATAGAGTTTCCTTGGAATTGTCGTACGCAAAAGGATCTTCCTCGTCGCCACTACTGACGCCATACCTGGTGCGATTGACGGAGGCTTCATGTTCTGAGAGTTGCTCAGACGTCCTGGATTGCGAGTCTGAATCCGCAGCATACGGCTTGGAGTCCCCTGGGCGATACTGTGGAAGAGCCCATGGTGGGTGCTCCCTCTGTACGGTAGTTGACACTTCCTGGAGACAACGGTGCACGGCATCCTGGACCTTGAGCGGCACTGTGGTCTTGGCTGCCTTGACGCCATAGCCCTCTCGAAGGATAGATGCGGCGATCCTTGAAGTGAGTGCTGCACTAGGGTCGGCGTCGACAGTGTCGTGGGGATAACTATCCGTTAGGAAATCCGTCTTAGCCAAAGTACTCTTTCTTCTTCCAGGTGGTGGAGCCATCAGGCTGGTTGTATGTAGCTGTCAATGCACTGCTTCGCGCATATGTGAAGGGAACGTGGTGATGGTTGGGGTTACTCACTCAAAGGCCCGATTTGAGGCCTTCCTCAGACTGACTGATGAGGCCCTGATGGGATGGGTGTTTGCCCTTTTGAGATTATTATTTGCGTCTGGCTCGGTGCAGTCACCGTCCCGCATCCGAAGGGGTAGGCCCAGACTCTGTGGTCTATTAGCAGCCGGTTGGGGCTGGCAAGATGTTACATCGGAGAGTTTTCCTATAGCGCCCTTGAATTGAGAGTCGAGCGCTGCCTGGGTATGGGGCATATTATCCGATGCGACAAAGGGCGGGTCGCTGTCCGTCATGTAGTCTGCAGTATCAAACACAGGAGATGTCGAGCCGTCAAGCGATGGGGCGCGGCTTGCTGAATGAGACGACAGGGTCGACACGGAACAAGTCATATCGGGAATTGCATCTGGCCTTTGTCTGCGGTCTGTTTTCATCCTGGTCCCATGAGATAAAGGGCTTGGGGTTCCCGCATAGAGTGATCGGAGATCCATATTTGGGCGGCGGTCTGTCATGAGTCTGCAGCGCTTCGTAGCCGCCGGTGGAACGGCCCGCAATGTGGAATAGCTGCTTGGATATCTAGAAAAGCAAATTGTACAAGGGATGCATGCGGTAAGAAGCCAGCGATTAAGGAGCAGAAAGATCTCACAGAGACAAAATAGAGCAGGGCGGACAAGGATCGAGCAAGTGGGAAACAAACATAAACACGAAGTCGAGAGACGATGCAGCGCGCAGGCTTTGAGCAGAACTACTCGCCTCGCCCCAGAGCCCCCCGGTCGATATAAAAAGAAACATCATCAAACAAAACAAGAAGGCCGCAACCACCCGCGGGTGGACCATGACCGTGAGCTGGACCTGGGGCGCGGGAGGCCGGCCACCAAGGACCAAGGCCCCAGGGGCTGGTCATCAATCCCCTGTCCAATGAGGCTCTACGCGCCGCCCTCGCCGCTGGCTCCACGAGATTGGGCCCGTCGCAGATGCGTGTAATTGGCCAGGCCGGCCATTTGGCGCTGAGCAATCAGAAGCGCCAATCGCCTTAGCTGCATCTCTCGCAAAAGTCATGTCGAGGTCAGCAGCCCAATCGACCCCGATGGTGCTGATCTTGGATGACGTATCGCGAACTTCGAACAGCTGTTTTTTTCGTGTTCACGCGACTTCGCGTCTTCGTTCAGCTGCATGGAAGCTTCCGTGCTGCACGACGGGAGAGCAGCTCACACTAAAATCGAGTGTGTGGGTAGCACCAGCTGAGACAGTGAAACGGCCTGGGTAAGGGTTGAGTATGGGTACCAGCACCATTTGAAGAGACCAAGTGCTGACATCCCGAAAACACATTTTCTCAATTCATACTCATAAACGCTCGAAGCTGAGAAGACCATGTGTTATTATGACTCTACCTTTTAGCCTTCGTGCACAAAAAGGGTGAGTTGACACCTCTTCAGTTGACGGCAACAAACTTTAATGTCACCCAGTTGAATGACAAATTCCACCTGTAAAAGCCAGGGTGAGAACATCTACACGAGCAAGCCAGTCGGTCATGTGAAGCTGTGTCTCAGACATCATGATTGGACATCAATTCAATATAAGAGTTGAGTGATGGATGATGATAATATTCAAGAATTTACCTTCCTTTCCATGAGAATTAGTGTCAGATTCCGTTAAGCGGAGTGCGAGATCGCCCCAATATTGCTTTGCAACCGTCGTCGAACATTGATTTTGTACTAGTCAATGCCAGGAGAAACTTGTTATTGGTCTGTCATTGGAAGACTGTTTTAGATTCGGGTAGATAGTCATTGGCCTCTTAGAATCTCCCCCGGCGTTGGTGCCTAAGACAACCGGAGCAGCTCAGAACAGGACCATATGGAAGCATCATCATTTCAAGCTTTATCGGTCACTCAAGTATGTCAGATATTAGCGCTATGGCAGAACAGTCAAGTCTTTTTTGACTGGTGTGTTCGCTGCTTATACTTGCAGGCTTTCGTTCATGTCGAGAAAGGGCGATTGGTGGGACCATCTTGGATGTAACACAGAGACATTCCCTTGCATCAGCAAATGCAACTAGGAATGATGGTTACGCCTCTCCAGAACCCCTCTCGATAAGGACAACGTCGCAATGGGGTGATACACATTTGCGCATTAGGTCTTACCTGCGCGTATTTATGGTTTTCTGTGCCCTTTGACACTTCTGCTTGCATTTTGTTCCTCTCACTTTTTCAAAATTTGAACCGGAATACGACAACAATAGCAGAAACGATAGTCACCACAACCTGACACCATGGAAAACACGGAGAAATACCACGGCGCCGCTGCGGTTGAGCCAATCAACCAAGATTCCAGCAGTGACAGCACCGACGAGAAGACAGGGACTGCCGAGGACCGTGCCGATATGTTCCGCATGGGCAAGGTCCAGGAGCTCAGGGTATGTGAAAACGCTTGAAACGCACTGGAAGTGGCTAACACCTGATTTCTATATAGCGAAATTTCCGTTTTACATCAATTTTGGCGTTTACTATGATTTTGGTGGCGTCCTGGGAATGTACACTGGTGTAAGTAGTGGGGAGATGCTAAGAAAGGAACGCTCGCTTCATCTGTGGATCCACGCTGATATGCGCATCGTGCAGACTTGCCAGCATCAGTCTGGTGAATGGTGGAACTGCTGGTTATATATGGATCTTCTTCATATCCTGGATGGGATTCATACTTGTCAATCTTTCAATGGCGGAAATGGCGTCTATGTGAGTGAAAGCCAAAGTTCATACCTGAGCGGCCTGCGGTCGTCCATTCGAAACGCTCAATACTGACCTCAATCCAGGGCTCCAACAACTGGCGGACAGTACCACTGGATATCTGAATTTTCTCCGCGAAAATATCAGAAATTTCTCAGTTACCTGATGGGTTGGCTCTGCGTTCTAGGCTGGCAGACAGGATGCGCCAGCACTTCCTTCATGGTAGGAACAATGGTGCAGGGTCTAATTGCACTCAATCATCCGGACACGTACGTACACGAGGGGTGGCATGGCACGCTACTCACAATAGCCGCTGCTGCCTTTGCGGCATTCTTCAATACCTTCCTCGCGAGACACCTCCCAGCTATCGAGTCCGGTCTGTTGGTGATCCATGTCTTCGCCTTCTTTGGCATTCTTGCGACACTCTGGGCTATGTCACCGATAGCCGATGCAGCTGTGTTCACTCAATTCAACGATGGTGGAGGCTGGGGTAGTCTTGGTGTGAGCACTCTTGCAGGGATCACATCAGGTGTCCTGCCTCTGCTGGGTGCTGATGCTGCGGCGCATATGGTAAGTTCTGTCTTTGGGCTTTATTTTCTAATCCCTTGGTTCCAGTCACTTTCAAAGCATTTCAAAGCTAGTATTGGCTGCTCTCAGTCTAGAAAATCCTTGATGCGTGTTTCATGGACGTATCTTGCTGAGCTCGGACGACGCATCATGAGGCCAAAGCTTACAAAGTAGTGGAGCTCCTCTATCAAGACATGCTGAAAGCAGAGCGAGTGTTCGATGTTACTGACAGACAACATGGAACAGTCTGAAGAACTACAAAGCGCCAGCAAAACCATCCCCCGTTCTATGATTCTCTCGACGGTGGTCAACGGACTCCTAGGTTGGATCATGGTCATTACCTTTGCCTTTTGTCTCGGGAATGTCGACGATATACTGGCATCGCCAACAGGCTATCCATTCATGGCTGTATTCTACAACTCTACCAAGTCGACGGCTTCAGCGACGATCATGTCTGTTTTCATTCTGATAATGATAGCAGCCTCCAACCTATCTGTCGTAGCCACGGCCTCGAGGCAGCTCTTTGCCTTCGCTAGGGACGAAGGCCTACCCTTCCCCACGTGGTTCGCAAGAGTATCTCGCAATGATCTCCCGATGAACGCGATCGTGGTGACGTTTATCACGTCTACGCTGCTGTCTTTCATCAACATTGGCTCGGCCACGGCTCTCAACTCCATCACGTCTCTTTGCACAAATGCCCTGCTCTCGAGCTATATCTGCTCTATAGGTTGCATGATCTGGCGCCGTTGGACTGGCGCCCCTCTGCTTCCAAGCCATTTTAGTCTTGGCCGCTGGGGACTGGCCATCAATATTGCTTCGGAGGTCTTCTTGATCTTCTCGTTCATATTTGCCTTCTTCCCTGTGTCGCCAAGTCCTGATGCAGCAATCATGAATTGGAACATCCTCATGTACGGTGTGGTGATTATCGGGTCGGTTTTGTATTACTTCTTGAAGGGGCGACATCACTACGTGGGCCCCGTCGAGTATGTGAGAAAGTTGGATTGAAAAAGAGACTGGTCAAGAAGATGGAATCTATCAGGTAGGTAAAGAGCGTGTTCGCATATTATTATCGAAATATGTTTATCAAGGTGCGCGGACCCCAGTTATAGGGTGGGCGAGAATAGAAATGCTAGACTCTGGCTACCCGAGCTTTCTCGGGTAACCCTATTGGTCTTGCAAGTCAAGAAGCCATCTAACGTGCTGGTACGTGACTGATCCCATCGTCACGTCCTTCCACGCCATTTCCTAAAGCCGATGTTTAAGTAGCAGTCCCGTACTTGAGAAGCACTGGAAAGCTATTGTCTTGCATCCCTCCATCAGCATTCCACATGAGGGCATATATCCCATCTGTACTAGTTGATTGAGCCCAGAACTGCGATTCCAAGTTCGAGTTATCATTATAGACCAGCTGCGTGGCAAACAGTCCGAAGCCCGTGACAGTGCCGTTCATCTTGCTGATGGTGGCGACAGGAGAAACGCCAACGGAGTTGAAGGCATCCGAATGCATGATGTAGAGAGATCCGAGGGAGGTTCCGTTGGCCAGCGTTGCATTGGCCATCCAGTTTTCGTCGGTGATCGAAGAGCTGCGAATAGACAGTCAGTTTGTCTCCTGAACTTGGTATTGAAGGGTTACGCTCGTGGAAGTTGCTCACAGGGACCATTTAACAGGAGCAAGATTCGCTGCAGTATCTTCGGGACTCGAAGTAATGTAGAGTTTGCCTGGACAGGATCTTAGCATGGTTAAAAAGCGTAGTCGTTAGGGAGGATCTTCTCACTGTCGTTGAGCCCATATGAAAGAGGCCAGTCTGTGGCTCCTTGACCATATGCATAGAGAACAACATCGCTCACAATAGAGCGCTTCATTTTTTCGCCGGGAATGCTCAGGGCTGAGGTCAGGCTCAGTTGGAGCGACAAAAGAGTGACGAGATTGAACATCTGCATGGTGTCAGGTGGCTTTTTGGTGAATGAGTGTCGGGTCAGGAATTGAGAAGGAAGGACGCTGTCAATAGAAAAGAAAGGCCAAAGAGAGTACACTTTTCTTGCAGGAATCACTTGAGCACCGAGAAGGAGGTGCCTGTAGGTCTACATATATCTAGTTGAAGAGATCTAAAGAAAGGCTGTTATTGACCCGCTGATCATTGACCCTGAGGGTTGCGACCTTGGACTACGCATTGTCCAATTTTAGTGACGAGAAAAGCGTGACCATTGCTCATGTTCTCAGATCTCCCACAGCCTTCTCTCTGCGCCGAACAAGGAAGTTCACGAACATCAGAGCTCACAAAGACCCATTTTGAGATACTGTAGCCATTCAGGTACGAAAGCCAGTAAGATGCTCCGCGTTTCATCTCTGTGAGACTCCGAGCCTCGTTGACAAGCGTAATCGCCGGTCGTCATCACTAGCACCCTCCTTGAAATGCACGGGCGATGTCTTGCAGGCCGCGAATCTTCGTCTCCCCACAAGGTGGGCGGGCCGCTGCTCGCCAAATCGTCATTGGCCCGACCCGTTGTCAAGCTTTGGGGGTGGGTTAAGCATGACTTAGATAGCATCGGGGCTCCACTACTCTATGTTGATCGCAATTCAACATTTCTCACTTCGCACCCGGAGCCTTACGTTGCAGAACGTTCATTTTTCGTGCACAGCTCATGATGGGCATTGATGATGAGTCCCTAGGGCTCGACCACGGAGATCAGCATATCACGATTTACAACTCCGACCCGTTCCGTGACGCTCCGGTCCCACAATCCTGCCGCGAAATAAGGCACGGCCAATTGGCCAGGTAAGTCAATGGGTGCAGCAGTGAGCAGAGACACTATGTTGAACGAGGACAAGGTGATAGCAAGAGGCGTCATACGCCTGTGAGGCTGTGAAGTCATGTAATATTCCAACTCAGGTCTCTGCAGTGGATGCAATCCCTGAGCCTATGCCATAGTCCACGATGTTATAAAGCAATGATGCATCCTCAAGCTTTCTGATCGTGAAACTTTGTTCAACAACACTGCAACCGTTCAAAAACCTGTCACTCTTTTGACTGTCACTCCTTCTCTCGCTGCTTTTTTACTCTCTCTTAGGAGAGACTTAATGACATTGCCGCAATGTTCTGTCAATCATTCATTTTATCCTCTCTCCTTGCCTTGCCAAGTGTTCTTGGAGCCGCTGTCCCATCCGACAACTCGAGTTCAGCTTGTGTGAACTCTCCTTCAACTCGATCATGCTGGTCTGAAGGCTTTGATATTACAACGGATTATTACGAGTCGGTGCCTGACACTGGTGTCACTCGAGAGTATTGGTTCAACATCGAGAATGGCACCGCAGCTCCAGACGGCATTGAGATCCCTGTAATGACCGTGAATGGGTCTCTGCCTGGGCCAACAATCATCGCTGACTGGGGCGACTGGGTCGGTAAGGATACCTATGGAAAATACTTCAACGAGCAAAAAGAATTGTACTGACCGACTAACTACTCAGTCGTACATGTGACCAATTCCCTCCAGAACAACGGCACTTCTATTCATTTCCATGGCATCAGACAAAACTATACCAACTACAACGATGGCGTCCCGAGCGTGACCCAGTGTCCAATCGCTCCTGGAGACAGTTTCACCTACAAATGGCGCGCAACCCAATACGGATCCAGCTGGTATCACAGCCACTTTTACGTCCAGGCCTGGGACGGTCTCTTTGGCGGTATATTGATCAACGGCCCGGCAACTGCGAACTACGACGTCGATCTCGGCAACGTGATCTTGAATGACTGGTACCATGTATGTTGCATTCCATTTCAATTTTCAATTTGTTCCGATGCTGAAAACTGTGCTAGGATACTGCCGACAACTTGGCTCTGCAGGCGTCTATCACTGGACCCCCAACGGCCGCGAACGGTCTGATTAACGGGACCAATGTCTACAACGAGACCGGTTCTCGCTTTGAGACGACTTTTGAGGCCGGGAAGAGGTACCGATTCCGGCTCGTGAACGCAGGAGCAGACAACCACATGAGATTCATGATCGATAACCACACTCTCGAGGTTATCTCTACGGACTTTGTGCCTATCGTGCCTTACAACACAACCAACCTCTCAATTGGGCTCGGTCAGAGGTACGATGTTATCGTGCAAGCCAAAGAGCAGACCAGCGGCAACTTCTGGCTTCGCGCTATCCCGCAGGAGTCGTGCTCTGACAATGACAGTGGTAGGTCCCCTTCCCCCGAGCCACGCGTCTATTGGAAAAGTCACGCTAATTTGCTTCTGCTGCTATAGCCGATAATATCAAGGGAATCATCAGATATGGCAACTCGACTGACGATCCAACAACGTCTGCGTACGATTATACCGACTCGTGCAGTGACGAAGAAATGACCAACCTGGTCCCCTACCTTAGCAAGGCAGCCTCTGACAGCTGGGACGTTGAAGAATATCAAGACGCTGGTGTTCAGGTCACAGAAAATGCCTTGCTGTGGACCATGGGTGGATACTCTTTCCACAATGAGTGGGACTATCCCACCGTCCAACAAGTGCTTGAGGGCAACGATACGTGGACCGACAAGCAGCGCGTGTTTCAGCTGCCCGAGGCCGACAAGTGGGTGTACATGGCCATTTCTTCGGTCTTCGCCGCCGATCACCCAATCCATCTGCACGGTCACGACTTCTGGATCCTGGATCAGGGGTTCGGAACATGGAACAACCAGACAACCAACTTCGTTCTGGAGAATGCCCCGCGCAGAGATGTGGCAATGCTTCCTGCCAGCGGTCACTTGGTTATTGCTTTCAAGACTGACAACCCTGGTGTAAGTACCTTGAAGAAGCCCTGTCCAAGACCTAATTCTGCTTGAACCCGTGCTAACTTGTTTTCGCTATTCAGGCCTGGCTCTTGCATTGCCACATCGCTTGGCATACGTCTGAAGGTCTTGCTGTTCAATTCCTAGAGCGAGAATCTGAGATGATGAGCGCGGCTGGTGTTCTGGACGGTGATGCGATCAATGGGACCTGTGCCAACTGGAGTGCTTATGCCACTGACGTCGACCAATTCGACAGTGGGGTTTGAGGGTAGATCGCGGGCGCTGCAGGATTGACCATGTGCAACGGCAAGCCTCGCTTCTTGTTGCAATTCTTATTATTTCTTTGGTGAATTGGAGTAGGGTTGAGTAATACAGGCACAGTCGGAGATGAGCTTAGCTATAATTACATTCGTTCCCCATGTATTGGTCCTACAAACATCAATGAGGTGTCGATGTGCGCTTTCAGAAATACCTTTGATCACCTCCACGGGTCCTCTCCCCACCATCTGTCTTCTCCCCACGGACCTACACCGGGGCCTTTGAATATTTTGCCACCTTTCCACACCAATTTAATGTTATCCTTGTCTTGAAGCACGCGGACATCTTCGACAGGGTTCGCCGTGAGGCCGAGGATATCTGCCTCATAGCCAACCTTGAGCTGGCCAGTCTTGGGCGCCTGCGCACCCACCGTGAGCGGTCCATTTGCCGTGGCTGCCTTGATCGCTTCGAGGTTGCTGAGACCAGCTTGAACAGCATACTCGAGCTCTATTGCCATATTGACACCAGGTGGCGTATCAGTTCCCATAGCAAACGTACATCCTGAATCAATTGCCAACTTGTAAGCGGCTAGATGATGCGCGCCGCAGAGCTTTGCCTTCTCCCAAGTCGATGGGTCCAGTCCCTCTCCCCCGGTAGAGAGAAGGTACTCTGTGATAAGCCTGGTAGCCACGTAGATAGTTCCAGTCTTTTTGATCAGGTCGATGCACTCCTGGTCACCAAACGACACATGCTCCACGGTCTTCACCCCGGCTTTAACCGCCGCCAAAATGCCCGCCTTCGCATGGACGTGTGCTGCCACGGAACGGCCTTGCCTCGCTGCCTCTTCGACGATGACTTTGAGCTCCTCATCACTGAATTGTGCGTACTGCACTTCATCGTCCCTGGACATGACTCCGCCAGAAGCCAGGATCTTGATGCATTTCGCGCCCCTCCGGATCTGCAGTCTAACTGCCCGGCGGCACTCGTCTACGCCATCGACAACACAACTCATGCTCTGCCCAAAATGTCCTGGAGTAGGCTGCATGACCCCGAGGTTCTGATACACGATCCCAGCGGGCAAGTTAAAAACGTCTCCATGCCCGGCAGTCTGCGACAGGCAAGCGCCAGCTGAGTAGATGTTAGGGCCCACGATCTCGCCCTCGGCAACAGCCTTTGCCACTTCGCACCCGAAGCCAGCTACGTCGCGCAGGCTCGTGTACCCGCGCTGGATTGCCTCCCAGCACCCGCGGGCAAGACGCGCGCCGCCCGAGGCGGGGTGCATCGAGATGAAGCCCGTGAAGCCAGGCCCCTCCTCGCCGGTGATGCTGCCGCCTCCGAAGTGGACATGGACGTCCCATAGCCCGGGCATGAGATACGGGACGCTGTAGGAACGATGCGGTGATGAGCTGTACTTATCCGGGATGTCAGACTGTTGGCCGATCCATGCGATAATCTTGTTCTCTATGACCAAAGCGGCATCGCTGAAAGGTTCGCCGTCACCTGGGATCAGAAGACCGGCTTTGACGATGGTGTAGAACTTCTTCTTGGTGGAAGCGATAGCGGCGGCATCTTGAGTTTGGATAGGCGCCCGAACAGTGAGCCCGTAGGCTGTGGAAAACATCTGCTGGGGGAGGCGAGACGCCACCGAGGCGTTGCTCGTAGTACGCAATGGCATACCCACAGTGGTGTTATCGGAACCTCCTTGGTCGCCGGCAGAGTCCCCTGGAGCCGCGACTGGCAAGTCTCGCCTGTGTGTTTCAGCTGTCCGCCTGGTCATTCTGGTTGATTAATTACATGCAGTCCGGGAATCAGCGATGAAATAGAGTTGAAAGAGTCAGTTAAGGACACGGAGTCGAGCACAGGTGTCAGCGTTCAGGTTGTGGGGCTCGAAGGATGACATGGATCTGCGAATGGAGTTGGGTATGTATATCTGCCGCTAGACCCCTGACGGGAAGGTGATAAGAAAGAGGAAACGAGTATACCAACATCAGAGAAGTTCGTGCCGCTAGCATGCAGCACCAACTCGGTACCCCATGTTTTGTACTGCCGGACAGCCCACACTCTGCCAATGTTCAATGACCGTGCTACACAAATCGGCATCCAAGCATTGCTATTTTCCATGTTTGGAGGGATCACGCGTTGATTCTACCCAACACCTATGCTGTTGAAGTGACTTCAGTACATGGAGCTTCAAATGGCAACGAATGTATCAGTGCCACTGAGAACCATCTCGGAATCAGTCCGGTAGCCCTATCCGGAGGAATTCAATTCAAGCTTGAAGCTCAGATCAGCATCACCGGTCTGAAGTCCATCAGAAAACGAGCAAGTGGACCAAGCCGGTGCCTACTTCCTCACTCATAAGCCATCAGGAGTTGAAGGGATGCTTCAATGTCCAAATTTTGGAAGGAACCGATCTGTCGCTTCCAAAACTTGGTGGGATGGGGGAACAGGTGATAATAATGAAAGACATTGCATCACGTCTTCGGAGATATCTCTCTCCATCCAGACACGCCAGATCATTGCCCCTCACATCAAATAACTGCTTTTGTGGCCTGAATTCTCTAGCAAGTTTCTTGCAGTATTCCATATCTATTGTTGCTTTCATTCTGTGTCCTCAGATACTGGTTAACGCGGAGACAAGAATGCACAAGCAAGACCTCCAGACGAGCATCGTCGGCCTATCCCGTGAAGCCATGGCAAAGATTCTCAAAGATCTTGCCGCTGATCCTGATCTTGAAAAACGTATTGCGGCTTCCGTGGAGCTGTCCCAGGTAGGTTTAAAGACGCTCCATTACTATTGACACGAGTGCTGAACGGGGACCCAGCGCTCCCAGTCTTTCGCTTTAGGCAATGAACCAACCACTCAACCCTCATTCCTCGACCGCGTCTCAGAAGCAATTAGGGGAAAGCTCCAGCTTGAGACAATTAAACCCAGGCCGAAGACTGTTGTTACCGATGTGCGGGTTTGCCGCAATTGTCGCGCCTTATTCCGGCTAAGAGACCAAAATAAGCCAGCTGTCGACTGCGTTGGCCATCCTGGTGGGTGAAGCTTCTATATATCAAAGCCAAGGTCGAACAGGACCTGTGGATAGACCTCTTCTAACCACATGTTCCGGCAACATATAGGCAAGCAGGAGGACCTTGAAAAATTCCTTCAGGATGAGGAAGTCCAACAATTGAACGAGCGCTACGTCACGAATTGTGGACGATACTACGAATGCTGGACTTGCTGTCTAGGCGGCCCTAGAGCACCAGGTTGCACTCGACTCGAATACCACGTCTGCTCCCACCCAACATCCAAGACTCAGTAAAAATCGGAACGTGCAGCAAACAGTCTTCAGGGCTGCTGTCAGTAAGATAGACACGCGTGAAGTGAGGCTCATTGAATTTGAAGCTCAGAAAATGGAAGGGGGGGGATCCCAAATCATGGTGTGGTAGACTTTCGGCTGCTGGACCGCAAGGGCCGGGGGAATTGCCACAGAGCCTATAGAACATTATCAAGTATCACCAATTCTTGAAGCTTGCGTCTTCTGCACTGATTGTGGCTCACGATCATTGCGTTGGCTTTTTGTCAGTCCATGCAAGCCATTTCTCTATCTCATCCTTATTCGCATAAATATGTGTACAGCAGGCAGGCAAGATTTGCAGCATCATTGCACGCTTGCAGCATGCTCGTGGTGATGTGGCCGGTTCTGGCCCCCACTCGGCCCAGGTCCGTTGACAGCGCGCCAGCGTCGGCAGAATCCTTGTAGCCAATGGGACTTGATGACAGTCTTATTTCTCCTTTGCGAGCTGTCACATGGCAAATGAATTTAAATCAACGAGTCTTCTAACTCTATTGTCGGTGTCGCGGCCTCAGCTTATCCGGTGTATCTGCTCACAGAGGTAGTCAGATATTTATGAATTGATGGACTGTGGGATTCACCGTCTCCAGTTGATCGACGAGCCTTAGCCGCTGAGGCCCACTAAACGGGCCCCCGTGGCGGTCTCGGCTGCCACGGTGGTTTGCCCGCGATTCAGAGATGAACCAATGCACATCGGCCCTGAGGTTGCATCGAACAGTTCAGCTTGAGGGGACTAGCCAGCCATTTTCCGACCAAAGCGGCATGGCTTCCTGCAGTGCGACCCCCATCACGGCTCCTTTTGTCAGGCCCATTACCAGCAGACTCTTTTTTTGCACTTCTCCTCTCGCAGAGCCTCATTGCTGCGCTGGCCTCTGAGGGGTTTTCTCAACTACGTTCCAAGATAATCAACCCATCATGGCCAATCTCTTCCCCAGATGCCGAGAGACACAATGAAAGGCCCTAGGCTCGGGCCGGGCCCGTACCCAGTCCGGCAATGGTTGACGGCTTATTCGCACGGGGACGTCAACCGGCACCAAGTCCTGGATGATTGGAGACGGGGTACTGATGGCTGGATGGTTCAGGCTCCCAAGGCGTATGGATACACACTCTACCCCTTTTTGGCTCGGATCGTGTTCTGACTTGACCTCTGAGACAGTGGCCCGTATTTGATCCATGTCAGATCATTGGCAAATCAATGGCCGCACCTGGAATTGCTGGCCGACTTTATGGACGTGGGCACGCATCCCATCAGATGGAACTCGAAAGCGCCAGGCGGGTACCCTGATGACCCTGCCGAAAGAGGTATGTCGACTATGCTCAGACGCACATGATTCCCAGACAGTCGACCAGAAGACACCTCGAAGCAGAGCAAACGTCGGCAGCACTTTTCATTGAGTTTGACTGACACTTTTGCGTAGATGAATGTAGACGCAAGCGCATGAGAAAGACCAATGTGTGTCTTTTAGAGTATCCGCGCCAGGGATCCGGCGTGGAGACCAAAACATTCAATGATTCTACAGACCTCCAGGAATTCCTTTCCGACATGCGCGAGGATGAGTCCGTCAAAACCAGACTGTTCGTGGTGGAAGACTTGTCTCGCAACGTTATCGAAGCCCTTGGTTACCACTTCAAGATTGATCCGTCTTTCTTTCGGGAACATATCGTGGACTATGCGTGGTACAATACCAGTAGGTTAATCTGTGTACCTTTTCTCTTTATGTTTCATGGTCCCGCATGATTGCTATTGTCATTACTACCTGATCGTTCTAGCCCCATATTCACTGGGCTAATCGAATCTATAGGCGACTGGTGGCGTGATCCACCTAATCTCGACATAGTCTCTAGGGGCCAGAACTGGTTTCAACTTCGATATGTGAGGGCAAGGAATTTCCTCAGCAACTCAGAATTTCAAGAAGGCGTCGAACAGTCGAAATATTTCAACGTCTTCCGTCGCTTGGATCGCGATTTCAACAGTAACAACTTCTGGGACAAGCACGGCAAGGATGAGGCCAAGGTAGGACTCACTCGGAGCAGAGCGACATGCTGGATACAGAGCCCTGATAAGAAGGCGGGTGGTATCACGTATGGCATACTCTTGCTGGATCCAACCGTCAGGGCTGGAAATCCCTTGTGGCTCAAGCATCGAAACTGGGCACGGACACCGCCCGTAGGGGAGCCCATCCCGAAAGAGATGCCTCCCAGCGACAACTTCTTTGAAGATTTCTTATATTGGGCACGCAAACCCGACGTTTTCAACTTCCAGGAGACTGGGAACTCTTCGTCACCAATCTGTGTTCCGACGCAAGCCCTCTTGCATCTCGTCTGCAATGAGTGGCTTACCATGGTCGACTACATTAAGACCCGTCTCAACCAAGTCGACTGGGGCATCGCCTTCCCAGACGACTTCCTGGAGAAGGAAGAGCAGATCGACGAGCACTTGACAAAGCTTCACCACTGGAGACGAGTTGTCCCTCTCTACCGCGAGATGATCGCCGACACGTTCCTGCGCGTGTTCCGAGAGACTGCACACCCGAACAAGATGCACCCTGGCCGAAATATCCACGAGCCAGCGCACAAGCCCGCCAGTGCCTTGGCGACACTGATGAACACTGAATGCATCAATGCATACCAGCAGGACTTTGCCCTTGTACTTGGGTACATGGAAGAATTTCAGGCCCGGATCGATCGTCTGACAGATGTCGTCACCGCCGTGATCAACATGGGTGATTCACGGCGAGGATACAAAGACAACAAGAATCTGCGTAAGTCAACTATCTTTTCATAAGCTCTTCTCCATTGTCCGTAAACAGTTGGAGCTTTTTATATGGTCAAGATAGGTTTCGTAAACTTGCAAGCTAACACGGCGAAGAATGGCTCACATGGCTGGCGACTTTCTTCATCCCTCTCAGCTTTGTTGCAACGCTGCTATCAATGACGACAGATTCCATCGAAAATCTGGGCCCAATCACTAGACTTTGGGCCATCGTGGCAATCCCTGCCGGACTAGTGATAATGATTGTAGTAGGCGTATTCAGCGTTGCCAAGTGGAGGAGGGCGATCAGAAAGTTCTGGTCCGAATTCCCGTGGTTCGGGGAGAGCCGACCTTTCAAGCCAAAGAGGACCTGAGATGAATATTTACTGGGGTCCACTGCATGGAGTGGTTCTCAATGCCAGAATGTTGCGTCGTTACGTGTGAGGGCGGAATTGGTTATGGTCATTGATATTATGACATTACGATTTACGACTGCATTATATAGAGCGATATTTGCTACTTGAAGGCGATGAAGGAAGAATGCATATTGTCTTTTTTCCTGGCTCACTCGGAACCTATTATAGCAGAGCGATCGATCCATAGTACATCTGTAGAGGTACAGATAGAACGTGCGCATGCGCAAAATGCTATAGCTGCCTGTTGCGATACTGTTCTGGACAAGACAGATGGATAATCGAGAGCCATATGGTGAACAAGAGTGACGACGTCTAGGTCATCAAAAGTCGGTCTACACTTGCAGACCATGCAATTATCTTCAAAAGTGAAGGCGAGTAGACTCAATTTCACTCGAGGGACAGTAAACTTAAGAAGCAGAGACTGCTCTTGAATTGTGATCAGTGAAGCCTATCAGGGTTCAGCTATGTACATGAGAATGCTATATATGTCCTGCAAGAAGCAAAAATGAATCTTCTATCTCGCGCCACGGCTCCGCGATCAGGTTCACTGGAGATCGTGTGTTGTGTTTCTGATGCAACTGCGCGTCTATCATCCCACCATTCTATATTGTGCGTGCCTTTAGTGTGGGCCAAGAATTTAGAGGGCGGTGAAGGTGCTGCCGATCTCGCCGAACTTGATGTTCGAGTAGATGACGGTGGAATCGGCAGCGCTAGTCTCAATGTCGGTGGGGACACCGGAGGTGGTTGCGCATGAGCCACGCTCGGCACCGGCGTCCGTGGAGTCGACAGGGTAGGTGGAGTCGAGCCAGAGCATGTTGGCGTAGTGCTGTGGAAGTCAAGTCAGTAAATATACACGAGCATCAAGAGTTTCGGCGAATAAGACTTACGTCATCCCACAGAGACATAACAAGGACCATACCACCCTTCATGGCCTCGGTCATGGAGTCGAAGCCACCCTTCGCCTTGAAAGTGTCGGTGGAGTTGGTGGCCTCCTTCTGGGCAACGCAGAAATCAGGAGTGATGGAGTTGCCTGAGACACCAGCAAGGTCGGACTGGGCGTTGCCAATGGTCTTGCCATCCTGGACGTAGAAACGCTTGATCTCGTTCAGAGCACCGGAATCGTCAGTGAGGAACTGAGTAACGACGGTGAACACCTTGGAGGTGTCGACGAACTCAGAGCCCTTGCCGTAGAAAGAGGTGTTTCCGAAGCGGTATGGGTTGAAGTCACATCCATCAGGGTCGCAGGTACCGGCATTGCGGTCGGTGGAGTAGGTGCCTCCGCAGCTGTCTCCCTCACACATGGTCTGGGAGACGTTGGTGCAGGAGTGAGGAGTCAGAGCAGTGGAGACGACGTTGGCCTCCCACACGTCCATCTCGGCACAGCAAGAGCCGTGGTTGCCAACTCCGGCGTTGGCATCGTTGGAGGATGGAGTCCATCCGTCCACGTTGGCCTGGCCGTTGATGAACTTCAGGTCACGCGGGCATTGAGCATCGCAATAACCAGTTCCGTATGCGGCACCGGCTTTGTTGCCAGAGTATTTGGCCTTGCCACCATCAGCGTCCATAGAGACGAAGTACAGGGCACCGTTCAGGCCACAGGGCAGCTTGGAAACATCGACATCGAAGGTAAACTCCTTGCCCAAAAGGTCGAACATCTGGTACTCCTCATCGGAAGCCATCAGGAAAGTACGGCTACCGATGTTCTTGTCAGTGCCTTGGGTGACGAAGCTCAGCTTCAGCGCGTCGTCTGTGGACGTGATTCCGTAGGTGGACTCGTAGTCAGCGCCATCAACGCAGCAGTTGGAAGCGCAAGTCTCATCGTCGGGGCAGAGGTCAGCATCCCAAGAGTTTCCGGTGTAGCAGTTGGTGGAGCCGGAAGTGTCATGGGCCCAGCGCCAGTTCGCGTCAATGGTAACTGATCCGGAGGTGTTGGTGCAACCGGAAGCAGTGCACTGGGACCAGGACAGAGTCGGCTTGGTCTCGGTGGTCGTTGTGCAGGCTTGCTGCGCGCGGCTGGCCGCGGCGAAGAGGGCAGAAACAAGGGCAGCTCGCTGAGCCATTTTGAAAGATAGAAGGTAGTTGGAAAAAGGAGTGAAGAAAAAGAATGTAGTGCTGAACCAGACTTGCTGATGAGGATGATGATGAGGCTCCAAATTGAGGCTCAAGTGAGCGGGATGTCGTCGATACTTATAGCAGCAACACCAGGTCTCCCCCACGACGGGGTTGTCATACTTTCGGCTGAATTCCGCAATGAGGCTCTACAGATCTCCCAGCATGATCTCAACGGAAAACTCGGGCCTTGTTCCTCCATCAACCCTCGTCAGATGCACTCCCACTGCAATTTTCCAGATGGAGTCGGGACTCGGTAAGGGCTCCAGTTCCGTCCTGCTCAGGGCCAGGGGTTGGCTTCGCTTGAAGGCCATAGCCTGCGTCACAGTAGCCGCCATGAATCGTCCAAATGTTGGGTTGGTGCCGTCAAGGGGTTAAAGTTCGCTAAGCGTAATGCCGGCAGGGGAGGTTGACGGGATGTTACCCCTGATCGAAGCATCATGTTTAGACAAACCATCCCCAAACGGTGTTTCCCACCCGGGTGATCGAATAGCAGGGGTTCTCCACAACGGCACAGAATTGCCATTCTTGGACCAAAAGCTTGTGCCTGACAAGCAGTCTAGGATGATGCCAGTGGGCAGATCTTGCGGGTATTGGTGGGGATATGAGCTGCTCCTTTGTTTGGAACAGCTGATGTTTTGTTTCGACGGGGCCGACGACGCGACCTTTGGCAAAGATCTGCCCCTTGGCCGAGATGGGGCGAAGAGCGACTGACAAGCCGTTGACTCTTTCCCCATGGTGTTTGACTTTGCCAAGCATCCCACGATTTCGCTTTGCTAGAGAATGAGCATTTTGCGAGTGTCAGAACAACAAGTGACGCGTTCCTGACTTCCTGTCATGGCGAACTGTGTGCTAGTCCTAAGCTTGCCCCATTTATTCCGTGGTCAACCGAGTTAGTCCACAACAAGACCGCATTGATAACCGTCCGGGCTTTGACTGTTTGCACCGACTGCCGACACACATGAATATGCCTGGAAATCCAAGGCTCTCGGAAATGCCCAGCAAACACCCATGCATAGGCGAGCCTTCAGCCGCATTATTGATGTATGCTAAAGAAAAGCTTGCCACACTTGACTTCGGCTTAGCTTTGGACACTCGGCCCAGGCCTGTGGAACAGGGCTGAACTGCTCTCATTCCATTCTTCGCCAGCAGGCCATCTCCCAACGTTATTCCCGATAACTACATCGATGGTCCTAGTTCAACCTTCATGGGTGTACTGTACTGTACTTTCATGAGAGAGATATGTCCCTCGCCCTTTTCCAGACCGAGTTGTGCGTCTTGTTTTGGTTACAAATAACATGCTCATTTGGCCCCCCATCGGATGCATTACCGAGCATAAAAGCTGTCATTTTGCAGCTGTCATGTCGTTCTCTCCACCATCATAGATACCTTATTGCACAGTAATGCAGTGTCAGGTTTCATTCTGATCGCCGCTCGACTGTCCTTGGTGGAAAATTGTGGTCTGGGAATGGTTCATCCCAAGTTCAGTGTTCTACCGTACAGTTCGTTTCCCAGGTCCGGAGATCGGACGATCTGGGGTCAAATGGTCTCCACCCATGGCACTGCCGGGGGTTCAGGGTGGCTCGTCATGCATGAAACGCTTCTCCTCAGCATCCCCATGCCGGCGCTTCCACTCGGCTCGACGGAGCCTACAAACCACGCTTTACGCGCCGTGTTACCAAAAAATCCGCACAGGCAGATTTTGTTTGGCAGTCAGATTGTATCTAAGAGATGAGTGCACCTACAGTTCCGGTTCGCGATTTAGCACACTCCTATTGTCGGCAAAGTGAGCTCAGATGTTTCCGCTGTCTCCGCATGCGTCTAGTCATTTGTGAGCCCGAAGGACTACGCTTGGTGGATATTCTCGTCAAGCGGGCCCACATCTTCAACAAGTGATCGACGAAACAGCATGTTTCCTGCATAATCTACAAGGATGATAATCCCCAGTCAGAAGTAGACTTTTTGACCTTGTGAGCCCCTATCCCGTGCAATATACAACGAACACGTCGGTGGGCTTTGGCGGGTAGATGAAACATCGGCGTCATTCTAGCTTGACTCGGTCTAATAAGCTCGGCTTCGGCACGTGTTTGACACAGGCTCATGTTGGATAAATAGAACAGCATGAAGACTCTGTGGTGCCGGGTGTTTATTTGGATCAACGAAGTATACAGAATCCGACAGTCCGGCCGAAGGCGATATCCCCTGTTTCACTTAGATGCAGCGGTGACCGTTCCGATAATCCTAGTCAAGAGCATGTCTTTCAATGTGGAAAAAGGAATGAGCTACATTTTGCCCTTCCACGGGCTTCTCAGAGACTATGACAACAATGACGAAAATTCACAGCGTCTTCGTGGGCTCCTGTACTCCTATCCAAAGAAATGTATTCGAGCATCCAAGTCTCACGCGAGCTTTTGGAACGCAACGCGACTCGGCAGGTTCGGAGCGGGGGAAAAAACTATACTGATGCTCTATGTGTTGAGAATCTCCCCGTCCCTCCTAAAGTCATCCTCCCTGATTGGATTTGTATCACAGAAAAGGTAAGCAGTGAAACCCGATGATGCTACTATAAACATGTTGCGAGGCAGAGAGCCGAGCGCAGTCACCTAGTGACAGTGAAGATGCTGGAATTCAGGGCGTTGAAAGTCCCGGTCATGCCTTTCCATCCATCGACCATTGTTTCGTCAGGTAATTGTCCGAAGTAATAGACTGCCGAGTCTACTACAGACGGACACTTGGCTTTCCGATAGTGCTCTTGGTCAGGAGCTGAGTTTACACTATCACGTTAGATAGTGGAACAAGTCGGTTGACCAAGTGGCTCAATAGGCAGGACGCCCTTCTGAGCACGTGCTTCATCTTGTCTTCACAAGTGCAGAGGGCAAACTCACGAAGTCGCAATACCTGAGTGGTCAAATACAGTGGAACGGGCTGAAATTCAATGCTAAAAACTCAATCCCATCTCTAGCAGTGGTATACAGGGGATGTCGCATGCAACCGCCGGTACCACTCAGAATCATTCACCCTGCGTGACTAGGTAGGTACCTCGCTTTCATCCAAACAAAATTATTGTACAACTACGGATTGAAACCTTCTAATCAACAAGGCAGTGCTGGGGTGGGCCGGGGTAAGTCCGACCAGGCGAGCGCAATCGTAAAGTGTAACGCAAGATGAAGTTTTCAATTGCAACCTCTACTTGATCCATTCCTGTTCCAATTTCGGGATGCGGCTTACAAGACAAGCCACCTGGGTGATTCTGTCTGTGGGCCAGAGAAGTGTTTGATGATTAATGTGGAGTGAGAATAATGAAAGATTGGAAGAAAGCCAACAAATGAATAAATCAAATTCCGACGCGTGGAAAAGAATTCCGAATTCACCGACAACTTATGTTTGGAGCGAAAATTGATCTCTGGACACATGAAAGAGTAGATAATCGAGTCACCACATGCGTATAGACTGGAGAGGGAATATTGGGGGCAAAGCTCTGACGAGTTTCGGTGGATTTTTAAATTGTCTGGTTGTTGAGCCTCCAAAATGTTCCAGGCATATTTGCCTGTTGCTCGTTCACATAATGTCAAGCCTTCTTTCCATAGATGACACTCAGCAGCAAGGCACTTCCAAAATCTGCTTGTCTCCATTACCACGCGTCAATTCAAATGGCGACATTCACCCACCTTCATCACCACATTTAATTCCAAAATTGAATTTGGTCAATGTGTTCTCTCTACAAAGATTGATGTAGGCTGTGTCGTGATTTTCCCGTGATGCGACCGTTACACGCCGTGATCTGCGTTTAGGTTCAACGGGTCTCCTGAAACAGTGACGGGCCAAGGAGCCTCACGCTCGGGGTTCACGGACACCTCATCTGATCTTGGCTCCCTGCTATGTCCTCGGCAGCTACGTCAGCCTCTTCACATCACGTTTGAAACTCGACCTTATTTCAACCTGCATTCAACATTCCCGCGTAAGCTTCGACTGACAGCTCCAGACGTCACAAACCTACCCTTAACCCAGCCGATCAGGTGAACCTTGCACAAATTGTTTCTCTTCGGCATTGCGTTTGCAAGACTTCGTCTATCATGTCGAACCGGCCGATTTGCGGTAACGATACGCCAGACCCATGGATGGTCGCGGCGCATGGCAAATTCTACCTCACCTTCACCTTGGGCAACCGCGTCGAGATTTGGCAATCGCCACACCTCGAGAAGTTTCATGACTGCCAGAAGAGCGTCATCTGGGTACGGCCTCCCCGAACTTCTTTTGTGTTATTGATGTGCAGCTGGTTTCACACGATTTGTGATCCTGACTTTTGCCGCTACCTTGCATGACTTCAGGAGCGCGACACGAACTAGAAATTCTCTAGGGGCGCCAGATACGGTTTCTGTATTTCATAGCGTGGCTAACAATCATCTTTGAGCAGCAACCACCACCGGGGTCACCCTGGTCCGCTGATATTTGTGAGTATCTCGTTTGTAATTGTGTCCCCCTTTCAGCACATCAAACATAAGAACCCTACTGTTGTTGTGGGAGAGCTGCCAGAAAACAAGCGGCATTTTCAGCTGGATCCAATCACTCTTATTTGACGAGACTGAGCTTGATTACTGACGAAGACTCTAGGGGCTCCCGAGCTTCACTACCTAAATGGAACATGGTACATCTACACATGCGCAGCACCTCCAGGCGTTGGCAATCCAGGACATCGCACTGTGCTCTTGAAATCGTCCAGACCTGATCCTATGGAACCTAGTGGCTGGCAATTCCTCGGTCCTCTCAGAGGCATGCCGGACCACTGGTCCATTGACGCAACTGTCTTCTCAGTGACGGGCCACGATCTGTATTGCTGCTGGTCCGGATGGCCGCTAGGAGACCACAGTGACACGCAGCAGGATTTGTTCCTCATCAAGATGGCATCACCCGAAGAGGCCATCGCCGACACCCTTGTCTGTATCTCGAGGGCTGATCAGCCCTGGGAGCGGCCAGATGACGGTCGGCGGGGCGTGAATGAAGGACCTACGTGGGTCAACTCCCAAGGATTTCGAGGCATCGTCTATTCAGCCCATGGGAGCTGGACCAGCGACTACAAGTTGGCTCTGCTAGCGCTGGTCGGACAAGACCCTCTACGCCCCGAGAGCTGGACGAAGAGGCAGGCGCCACTCCTGGTCAGCGACCGACACCGAGGTGGTCCGTTTGGGCCTGGCCATGCGAGCTTCTTGCCAAGTCCATACAATGACGGACGGATATTCTGCATTTATCACGGAACTGAGAAGGAGGGAGAGGGATGGTAAGTCCTGAACTGTTTTCAACACACGAACAAGCATGCCATGTCTCAGAACGCTTCACCTCGTAGCATGGGTCAGGGGCTATCTTGGTTTTTGGAAGAAGACATAGACAAGCATCACTGACAAAGTGAAATAGGAACAACAGAAAAGCCAGGATCATGAATCTTGGGCCAGAATGTTTTGCACCGACCGCGTCGCCCGTCTGCTGCGCCTACCAGGGCGGTTTCCCGGGCGTTGGTCCTGTCGGTGGAAACACGCGCAACAAGGTCGAGGACACGATTGGCAAGATCGTTGACAAGGCACCTACCCAGGTCAGAGGCCAGTTGCAGGGCATTTTTGGGAAGGCGAAGAAGTTCTTCTAGTCGTGTTGAAGCATATGAGAGGGGAAAGGAGCAGCACGCTCAATTCAGATATGCCGGCAGGCTCGACCATTCCAGAGGCCTCGAAGCGAGTTGCAGAAGCAGTGGCTGCTTTGCAGATCGACCCTTCAGATCGGTGTCTTTCATAATTAGTCAACAAGTCTCTGAAACCATCCTCACTGCTGCGTATGTGATTCCAACTTTTGGTGTGATTTCAGAAAAGGTGCGAGTACCTTGGGATGACATTGACACGAGAGAATGCATCCAGCTTTCAACGAAGCCCTGGAATGATTTCGATCGGGTCCTCTGCAGGCAAAAGGTGTCGTGCAATTCCTAATTGCAAAGACTTGACATCGCTCATGTTTCTGCCCACTCCCTCAATACAGTAAGTGCAAACAGATGCTTGTATGACTCCTGGCCGGCCAAAGTGGGCCGAACTGGGTCAAACTGGGTCCAGCTTGCCCTGCGCCTCCAAAAACACAGCATTGAGGGAGGAGCTGCCAGGCAGCCGACACTTCCAGGCTGACTGACATGTGCTCCGCCACTGCCAACCAGCTCTAATGACAACAAATATTGGAACAACAAACATTACAACTTCGGTGTCCCTTTTTGGCACATCGCAGCACTCCGAGCTTCCAACACAATCTCTATTTCAAGCCCAAAGATCGCTACCGAGACATCCGTTCATTCATACTCATCACCAGCATTTCATCATCATTTGCTTCCAGGACATTTCCACAAACAGCTGCTACGATGGCTGAAGCAGAATCCTCGGCCGCTGCCAGCAAGCATGCTTCGACCAGCACTTCCCTCAACCAACTAGATCCCAATTACATACTGCACCTGGCTCATGCACACAGCAAAACCAAGGATAGGACCCTGACAACGGCCAAAAAACATCTACAGGATATTGAAGCAAAAGCGAGACCAGTCAGGGTCGCCTTGCTGGGGGCCTCCATGATCGAGAGGATGACAACAACAGGCCGTTGCGAGAGCTTTGACCCCTGGCCCTCAGAGACCATGTTACCTGAGACATCCTTGAGGGCTCTAAATGAGGAAAGAGAAAACCTGGACGAGATGCCCATCTCCCGAAAAGAAGGGGTTGCAAACTTCGGTTGCGGTGGCGACAAGATCGAGAATGTGCTTTACCGCCTCGTTGGAGATGACTCCCAAAACCTCAAAGGACTCGTCCATGAGCTCAGTCCTGCCAAGGGAGGCAATGCAATTCAACGAAAGCCGAAGCTGTGGGTCGTCCAAGCTGGGACGAACAATCTTCACTCTAAGAAGGGTCTTACAGACGCCAGCTTATTCTCACTGGAAATTCTGCTTCGGGTTCTGCACCAAGAGAGCCCTGAAGGATCCAAATTCCTACTGACAGGGCTATTCTATCGCACGGATATCCGCACAGAATTGGTCGACAAGGCAAACGTGAGCTTGCGACACATTGTCGTCAAACTCGAGCAAGAGGTTTCGGGCGGTCAACAGTCAACGGAGCAAAGTCACGGAGCATCACATCGTGCGTCGGAAACCACTACTCCAGCAGAAATGCTGCCTTCCGACCACCATGAAAGAGGACCGCCACCCCCTTGGGACCGCGCCGATGGAACTTTCAGGTTCCTGCCCGCCCCAGGGATAGATGACTTTGACGCCTTTTTCGAAGATCATGTTCACTTGAATGAGAAAGGATATCGAAAGTGGATGGATACACTCCTGCCAAAGGTGGACGAGATGCTGAGACCGGCACCACCACCGGACGATCCCAAACCCAAGAACGCTCGGGTCAGCGAGAACAATGACGTCCATACATTCAACAATTTCGATCCTGTGACGCCAGCAGTGCCCAGCCCCCATTAGAACCAGGGCAACAACACTGGTCCCAGGTCAGCAGGAGAGTCAGAGGTTGGTATTAAAATCGAAGACTTAAAACGGAGAAATAGTTTGCCGACTGTCAACAACCCACGACCAATCCAGACCGAAGTCCAACGAAGACATACCTGTTCCTCACTCTTGTATCCTATGCCAGAAAACTCATCGCGGCATGAGCCAATCAAAGAGACTACGACATCTGACGTCCATCAGGGCCAACCTTCGGGCCACTCAACGGGTGACCCTGCGACAAAATTGGGCACCGTAATTGAAGAAGCGGCTGCTAACCAGCAGCCCCAGGAACCGCCAGAGAGAACTCAACGTTTCAGGGAGCGGTTGAGGGCTAGGCGTAGAAGGCTGAAGGGGAAGTGGAATCGACTCCGCGAGGCCTTCAAGGGAAAAATAAAAAGACGAATGATTCCACGTTGATAGCGGCTCACTGGAGTGTATGGGAATTAGCGTGTTTGTGTGCCTAGGTATGTTAGGTAGTTTGGACCATTCTTCACTTTAAAAACTAGCGTAAACCATGATCATAGACAATACGACGTTGCTTCGGTCATAGCTTATTTTGTTTCTACACGTGGAATCAAAGTTAGTGTCCCGAATCATTTGTTCAAATTTCATGTCGTGAAGCAGGCCTCGCACCAGTCCACTCGGCACTATCCACTATTATCTTCCGAAACATATGGAGAACCGATCGTATATGATAGAAACTTACCGTATGCAGTCGACGCCTATCCAGCTGTCTGCATACTAGTGGTACCCGATTAATCCGACGCATATAATATCGGACGTGCAGGTTGAGGAGGGACTTGCATGCAGGTGGCCCTTCTTGGCCGCGTAAACGTGTAAGCGAGGCAACCCATGGGGTAATTTCCGCGAGCATGCAATGCTACACATGCATGCAGTGTGGCAGCCAAAACGGCGGTCTACTACGAGTTCTACCTGGACCACCGCATCTATCCAAACTGGGCTATGGGGTTATCTTGAAGCGATGAGGAGGTCAATCCCTTCGGGATTCACTACAATTCCCGCCTGAGGTTTGGGCAGCGTCCGAATCTTGTCGACTCTAACCGTCTCCTGACACCCAATATTCAGGGCAATATTGACAATCAACACCGTTGAGTACCAGACTTGCGAGGGAAGATAGGGGTCATAGCGCCCGCCATTTTGAGGCGCATGTGCTCGGCAGGTTCGTCTCATAAAGTAATCGCCGATAGGCGAGATGAGCTCCTCGCTGTCGGTATTTGTA
Source organism: Diaporthe amygdali (assembly GCF_026229845.1). NCBI lineage: Eukaryota > Fungi > Ascomycota > Sordariomycetes > Diaporthales > Diaporthaceae > Diaporthe > Diaporthe amygdali. Next base: position 57,334 of record NW_026517049.1, on the reverse strand, counting down.
TTGCAATCACGGCACCTTGTGCATCCGACGCGTGCTCATTCGGTTAGGCCTGGATTTGATTGGCGAGGTACCCCAAATCGCCGCGTGGAGGATCCGGGGAGCAGGAGTGGGAAGGGGGTTTTGGAAGATAATATTGCTACCGCACCTGGACATAGAATCAAGATCGAGGTGTGGGAGGATCGACATGGTTCGGGTAGGGGGACTGCATGGTGAAACAGGCTCTTGGGCTGGGGTGTAGCATTGAGGCGCCTTATGCTGCACGATTACTGTAGATGGAAGACTTCAGGTGAGGGGGGAGAGAGGGTCCTGAGGAGTTCGAGGAAACAACGTGACCGTCTCGGCATGCGCCAGAGTACCAGCCGCGAAATAGCCAACTGTCTCGTCTGACCCGCCCGTTCATGCCACGTTCTCGGCGTTTTGTCTGCACATGGAAGACTTCCGCGACCTTGGCTGCCTATATTCCGTGTACCTATGACCGTCTGTTCCCTCCATCCTTAGGAAAGAAAAGCCTATTTAGTGGGCTTCTCGGAGATGCCCTATCGATCTCGACACCACTTTCCGCAAAACCTGGTCTACTTCCAGTGGGCTGCAGGAAAGCTAGGCACTATGTAGGATGGATTGGATCAGGCCCGGCAATGATTGGTGCCAATCCTAGTTGAACCGGATTATAGACAAGCGAGGTTGATATCATTACCCCAAATACTACGTAGGCATGTGTTGGAAGACCCTGTGCGATACTGTTATGTCACAGGAGCTTTGCTCGGGTGGTGAACTACCCTATCTCCGGGGACTCGAGAACACAAATGATGAGGCTACTTTGGCTTCGTGTTCGGGTGGGAGCAAGAACAGCCGCCCGCTTACATGCGCACCAAGGCATGATGCCACGACTTGTCGAGGACTGTGTCCAAAGCATGCAAGAGTCAATCCCCGGCCACGTTCTTTGTTCTCCAATGGGTCCTTCGGAGAACGAACGGAACCGAATCCCGGTGAAAGGTGGCCCAGGGAGCTCCAAATTAGATCCTCATTCCAGACCCTTCGAGTCAAGAAGAACGAACGAGCGTGCCTTTAGACGCTAAGCGGCAAAGCCCAGGCAAAGCCATTTGAGTTCTAGTCGATGCCCGTGCCACCGCTGTAGGTACAACCTGGGTACAACCGGGACCACGTCGGCACGTCTGGCCAGTGTATGACTTGCTCCGGGCTGCAGATCCTTAAACCAAGATGCAAACCTTATATCGCAGCACTTTCAGGTGAACAGCATGTGTCTCTGAGGCATTTCAGGCTGCCTCAACTGCACGGAATGCGCCTCGGGTGGCTTCCGAATACACTTGCGATGCTTAAGCTCCATCTCTACACGCCATCACCGCACTGTTCCTGGCGATCGATATTGTAACATGTGAGGGAGGCTCGCGTGGTAGTCACATCGCCCGTGCTGTAGAGGCCCTGGCTCCTGCTAAGCCTCAGCTGCCAATAACAGGCGATGTTTTGAATCTTAATTCGATAGACCGTCGGATAATGCACGGACGAGGACATCGCTTGCCCGCAATGACTCGTGCCATCCCAAGCCTCACGAGGTTCTTTTCAGCCCTTTGACAATTGCCAGTCGTTGCATTGATGACTGTCAAATACTTTGCTCATGTCTGTACGCCGCGAGAATGGCACCCAACTTGACTTGTGGTTGGTAATTCTGTCTCCGGGGCATGTGGTATCAATTCGTCAAGGTGTCGCTAGCTGCTCCCCGCTTTGAGAACCCCAGGTTGCAACGAACACCGTGCCCAACGCTAGGAAGGGTGCTAAGGAGCTGTCGAACCGACTTTGCATGGGGCGGGAGTGCTTAGGCTACCCTTCCGGTCGGGGCGCTCAAACCCAGCGCCCAGGAGTCAGAACAAAGGCGCACAGCTTAGCTGGGAGCTGGGCTTCCAACATGGGCAAGGTTCATGCCCCCAGGATAGACTTGGCTCTTGCGGCCCCGGCACAAGGAGCACACGAGCTGTGCATGTTACAGCCTGATGCTCCAACGGCGTGAATGCTGCTTCGTCTGGGGGGCCTTGACCCTTGACCACCAGCGGTGTGCCGCACAGCCCGCGGGTGAACGATCCCAGGCATGTGGTTGATTTATGGTTCCAGCCGTTTTTGATATAACTTGGCGGCGTTCATCTTTTCTGGTACTCATACAAAGTCCCGCCGCATCCACTTTTATGTGTAGCTCATATTTTCTTCCCCTGTGCGATCTCGTTCGCAGAGGTTGAGATCATGTCGTCAACATCCAGCGCCCCGGGTGGCTCGGACTCATTATCCAAAGAGTCGCAGAGTGGCATGGTGATGATAGTCTCTGCCGTTCTAACTGGGCTCTCGACGATCGTGGTTCTGCTGCGGCTCTATACTCGCTATGTTATCCTCGGTACGGCTGGCGCCGACGACTGGACGATGGGTCTTGCTCAACTTTTGAGCATAGCGGCGGGGACCTCAACTATTCTAGGTGCGGGAGCCATACGTATTGTGGTGCACAACCAGGTCTAACAATCCGCTCAGAAGCACATTACGGCCTCGGTCGCCATCTAGCAACGTTGAGCCAGGAGAATGTTGTGAGGTCTCTCGAAGTAAGAGATTCAGATGTGCATCCGTCACCGTTGCCACTTGCAATCAGCTAACAAAGCGGCATCCAGTGCCTATTCGCCGTGATCTTCAGCTACAACATTGGCATGAATGTCATCAAGGTCTCCTTCCTCCTGCAGTACCGCCGTATTTTTCCAAGCCGCACTTTGCGCATCGTTTGCTTCTGGGGGCTTGTGTTTGTTGGGTTATGGACGGTCATTCAAGGAGTTCTACTTTCAATAACCTGCATTCCCCTGGCAACAATCCAGCCTAGTACGGCGTCATGGTGTCTCGACACTCTGCCTATCTGGGAATTCACGTCATCTGTGGGCCTAATCACCGACTTCGCTATTTTCCTGGTTCCATTGCCCGAAATCTGGAAACTGCCTATAGCCTCGCGCCAGAGGATAGTTCTGTTCGGAATTTTTGGTCTCGGGTTCTTGTAAGTGACAAGACACTTTGAGCTGGTCTACTTAGGATGTTAGGTCCGATTAACTAACCTTGACTAGTGTATGCATTGTGTCAATCATTCGCATCCCTACCCTCCAAGCCGCATCGAAGGCAGCAGACCCAACCGCGGACAACGTTTCGGCCGCCCTATGGACACTGACAGAGCTGAACGCCGCCATCCTGTGCTCTAGCCTACCGGTTCTGAGGCCGCTCGTCTTCAAGTCGACCGGGCGCGGCAGCAAAAGGACGATCACGGGCCCCAATAATCCTTCCAAGCAGGGCTCGAAAGGAGAAGCGTTGGAGTTGACGACAACGTCCCGAAGAAAAACTATGAGATCGACAGTTACGGGGCTCAACAACGAGAGCTCGGACGAGTTGGTGACTTCCACAATCGATGAATTAATATATGTATCCGGCGAGCCTGGCTCTAGACGTGGTGCTGGTTATAACACCGCGGCGCTCACGGATGATAATGCGGCGGAGCTGGGACAAGCGGTCCAGACATGGGATTACAACGATAAAAGGGAGAGGACTAATTAGAAGGTGTTCGGCAGAATACCTATTAATAACTTGAGCTTCAGCTTCCGAGCACCTGACCGAAAGACCTCGTGCACAGCATAGCCTCAGTCACTATCTATTCATATTATGATGGCAGTGCTTCGAGACGAAGCCAACGGCTCACTCAGTGCTGTGCCCTACTTTTGAGGCTTCTTGACAGGATGCACCCACGGCACCTTGCCCTCAAAAGGCTCATCGCCTTCCACGAAATCCAGACACAGTGCCTTGCTGATGGTAGGCGAAAATTTGTACTTTGTGAGGAGATTGTTCAGGGAGGGGATCGCAGGCATCACGTATTGGTCCACCAGCCAGTAAGTCGTGTTCGGCCAGGCACACAGCCGTGTGTTGTGGGCCGAGAACTTGTAGTCCTCCAGTACCGACTCGCTGCGCGCATCCTGGTACCGGTAGAACAGCGCAGCCAGCTCGGTCTCGCTCGGCGCGGTGTCCTTGCCGCTGGTATTGAGGAAGCTGTGGAGCTCGTTCACGAGCGCGACGATGTCCTGGATGGCGTTGTTGAACCCGAGCCCGGCATTTGGCGTGAACTTGTGGCAAGAGTCGCCCGCGAGGACGATGCGGCCGCCGCTCCAGTGCTTCAGGATTCCCTCCTCGAGGTTCGCCATGCCGCCGCTCGTCCTGCAGGGGAATACGTCCTTGACCTTGAGGCGGTCGCCGAGTTTCATTTCGCCGTGCTTTTTGGCGAACTCCTCCATGTCCTCTTTCGAGAAAGACACTCGCTCCGTGGTCGGCTTCTCGAGCTTCTCGTAAACGAACAACCACGCGCGGTTGGATGCATTCAGCAATTGAAGTGAGGATGTGTTTCCGTGGGTGATACAGTGATCGCCCGGGGCGAACTCCCATCGCCTTGGGAATGAGCACCACATGGTCTTGTACTGATGCTGAAAAGGCTCTATGTCATTGACATCGGCGTCTGGAGATTTGCTCAGGGCCAGTTCTCGCATAAGCCTCCGGGTCTTGCTGTGCACTCCGTCCGCACCAAGTACGATAGACCCTTCATACGTCGACCCGTCAGCGCATTTGACGACTACACCGTCGTCTGTTTCGTCGATACTTTCCAGTTTCTTGTCCACATAGATTCGTGCTTGGTCCTCCTCGCTGAGACCGTCATGGATGGCTTTGATGAGTTCTGCCCGATGATACATGAACGAATACGAGCCGTGACTGGGGACTTTGTGTTAGCTGGGTCTCTTCACTGTTGCCGAGGTTGGACAAACTTGTTCCGTAGGGTATGCGTGTGCCAGCTTTCCATATACATGCCCAGCTCCGTGTAATCCGCCCAACGCAGCACTTCATGGCCTAGCTTCTGCAACTTTTCCAAGAGCCCAAATTGAGCCAGCACCCGGAGATTGTGCGGGAAAAGAACAAGAGATGCTCCAACATCTTCAAAAATTTCGGTGCGTCGCTCAAGCACGACAAAGTCTATACCCGCCTTCGACAGCGCATGCGCGGCTGTCAACCCCGTGGGCCCGGCCCCTATGATAATGACTTTGAAGTTCGACATAGAAGCAACTTGTTAATGAGAGAAGTTAGAGTTCTCAGTGCAAAATAGCTCGTAGCGCGATGCTAGTGAATAGGGGTTTTGTGAGCTTAAAAGGATCAAATATCGTGCCGCGAGCCGCGAGCCGCGAGTGGATGGGGTGTGGGCCATCTCCATGTTGGTGGATCAGGCCACTTCAGGGTTGGTTGGCGGAGCGGCGTAGTCCATATCTCATGATCCGAAGCTCCGACCTACAAAAACCCGACAACTACGAACTTGATAAGGCAGCGGTATCGATATTGTGTGCGGAAGACCACTCTAGCAATGAAAGCATCACATGAGAATGCATCTTCGTACACCAGAGCTGAAGGTTGTGGGATCAGCGGGCTCATTTTCCAAAATCGGAAGCTAATACGCTCTCACACTAAAGCCGACCTTCACAATCTAATAGGCCCACGATTGTGGCTGAGCGAGGTGAAGTCAGTGATGGGTCCCAAGCACTTTTCTCACATAGGGGCAATTACATGTGAATGTGAAGCAGCGGTCAATTCGGGCAACGTGTTGTGGGGAAGAAGGTAGACAAAAATGCATGCAGATCGAGACAGTCGAAACGGTATATTGAGCTCTAGTATTATTCTTGAGATGTCCAGAAACAGTGCTTGCTGGCATTGGAATGCAGCGGCTTAGCCATTGTCAGTTCTCTAATCAATACGATAGGAATAAAAATGGCAATCCTGCAGACCTTGAATGACGGGTGTCAGCAATTGTTGGAATAGGTATTTATTTTTATCACACTTTTACGGACACTTGAAGTTGACATATGCTTAGTGTTAAGATTGAGGGCGGCAATACGTCCATATTCAGTGATAGAAGAACCTAGATCATCGCAACGAACACAATTTCAAGGCCCACGGATATGATCATACCAGGGCTTCGGAGCTCACGAAAGGTCCAAGCTTCCAAATCTCAGGGTGTTGGTTCTTCCATCAGTCTTTCTCACTTTCCCTTACTATTCCGTACTTCTTTTCTTTATGTCTTTGGAAGGCTTCTGCGTCTTTAGCTGCGCATTCGGACTTGGGTCGCAGCATTGGAAGTCGGCATCCGATTCAATGTACGAGTATCCAAAGCCCCGCGAATGCAATATGGCTTCATGATCTCCTCACTCACGGGCAATTTCTTATCCAAAGTAATGAGATTCTACATATCGTACCACTCTTTTCTACAACTGCAAGCTTAAATAGTTTCCCCCAAAAGTCTCCAGGTTTGACGAATTGGATGGCACCTGTAGTTGAGGGACTTTGGAATTTACTGAGAAGCACCCCTTGTGGAGATGTATGATATGTTTTATCGAGTTATACCGAAATTATGTTGGAAATGATGAAGAATGAACAGATATTGTGAAGATGAATGGGTGTCAATCACACGGATGCAGTTCGATGAAACAATGCCATGAAGTCTCTCCAAGATGGGAAGATATTGAATTGCTTGCATTGCGAAAACGATTCTCTCGAATTTCAACACATGGAAATCTCCGACCCATGTGACCGCGAACGATGGATTTGCTGTTTGACTCCTCCTGAGTCTGTCTTCTTGATGTTCTTCTAAGCTGTGTTTCTTGCTCATCTTACGAAAGGGCTACGGCTGGAATATGCACAAGTCCATATCTTCAGGCATCGATGCTGTATTTTTCTTTCACAATCTATGAACTAGAACTAACGAAAAATGGGAAAAAAGAAATTAGAGCACGATTAAGTCTCATGGAGGACTACTAACACTTCAACTCGGAGCTCACCTGGCTGAGATAAGCCGCTCTGAGAAGTTCGGAGTGAACAGTTCATCAGACGTGCACGGTTCCAATTGTGATCGGAGATGTAGCAGAAATGAGAAATGTGCATATTCCCTGCCTCTCAGATTCGGTGAGATGGTCCTTGCAAGTGTCGAGATACCGCTAGCCTAGCCGGCAGTGAACGATTTACAATCGACGATGCTGAGTGTCCAGTAGCATCAGTCAAATCATCAGACCGCTTTTGTGGACGCTGCGTTCGTATCTGTCAGACTCGAATACGTATTAGAGAATTTGCATGATATACTTTGATCGCCATCGCCTTCCCATTCTCAGGAGTAGCTGCAGTAATGGTTTGTTTCTTGACTTTTCGGCTCGAGGTCTATCATTCGGCCCTTTATCCACCGCAGTACGGGGTATTATGTCTGGAATCCAATAGAAGTCGCTCAATGCAGTGGTAGTCGCTACAAGATGGCAGTTCTAACAAGCGGAACAGGGGGCGAGTGGCCGTCGTGGTGCTTCACACTGTTGCATTCAAAGAGCGTTAGCTCGCTACTTTACTCAACAGTCCGTCAGCAATCCTCCAAGATGCCGCCTAGGCGGTCATGTGCCTTGCGGTGGAGATCATACACACACACACTCTCTCTCTCAGAGAGTGTGTGTCTGTTTGGCGTCCGTCGGGGCGAGATCTCCGTCGAGACAAGCTCCGATGATCAATGACCACAATCTGGCGAAAATCGCTTCCTTTCGTCAGGGTTACACCAGCCGTAATAATGGCAGGGAAGCTGGCTAAGAGGGTGTAAGAGATTCGATTGTTGGTTGCCAGATGGCGGAATCGACACCGCCTTCTGGTCGATGCAGGGTGCCAAACATGGTAGACAGCATTCTTTCGGGTAGTAGATGCCGTGACGGACTGCATCGTGGTTCTCAAGTCGGCAAGAAGTCGCCAGTCTTCGCTTGATCAAACACGACTTCCGCCGCGTAATGAGTGCGCGTTGCTCGGTGCGTGGCCAGTTTGGGCTAGAGGCAGGAAAGGGGAGCTGGGTAGTGTGTCTTTTAGGCATCGCCGGCGACGCTAGGAGTCAACGTCACTCTAGTGCAGGGGGAGGATTGAAACATGGTGACAGCGTGTGGGGAGCCAATGAATCTCGGTGACTGGTGTTTGAATGGTGTTGTTTTCCTTTGTTTGACACGCAGCCGTTGACGGGCTGCAGGGGGGCACGGGGGGCTGCAAGGGGCGAGCTCCACTTAGAGCCACACCCCTGCTCACCTTGGGCAGCTCTCAGCCAACCAAGCTGCGTCCAGCGCTTCGATCTTAGACACACCCCGTCGACGGCGAGCTCTTGGGCTCGACAGCAAACCATTGCATTGAGAAATCGCAAGCCATTGTGTGGTTTTCAATTTGCCTGACGCCGCTCTTTGTTCGTGTCTGCTGTTCATCCCATTCGGCCAGCCAGTCAGTGACTCGACCAAGGCACACCTTGGGCTGGATTGTTCTCTTCGTCGCCTCATTTTCTTCATCGTCTTTCTCCATATTTAATCCCTACCCTTCCTCCCATCTCTTGGCATTCTTCCTTCTCCTCGTGCTCTCGTCGATTGTCAACACATAATACCAGCAACAGCTGCCTCGCTTTCGACGCACTCTTCAATTTTCTTCGTCGTGCGCTCTCATCTTTTGCGTCGGCCACCGTTTGCCAAGAGTCTGGAACTCTTTTCTTCTCCTTTTCCCATTGTCCCATTCTTCCCTTCAACCGCGACAATCTTTTCCAAACTCGTCAAAATGTCACCTTACTTCAGCAGCGCTTCTGCGAGGATGATCGTCCTCGTGGTCGCCTTTATGGCCGTCCTCGTCGAGCCCCACATGATCATGGCGACTCCCAAGCCTTATGGAAGTCCCGACAATTCCCCCCTTACTTCAAGCAACTACCCTTGCAAGGTCACCAGCGACCCTGCCACCTTCTACAAGACCGATGGAATCATCGACCAGAACTCCATGGTCGCTGGCGAGTCCCAGACGCTCTCCTTTACCGTAAGCAACACCTCCAAACTATCGCATCTTCTTCTGCGTTGTCCCCAGGGGCAGCTCTACCGGCAGCGATACAGCATGGGCCCCCATTTTCCATTGGTCTTCATGTTTGAGAGACAAATGAGAATCGTGACTAATTTGAGTAGGGTTCTGCCGTTCATGGAGGAGGTTCTTGTCAGCTGGCCATTACCTCGGACATGCAGCCTTCCGCTAGCACCTCTTGGAGGGTCATTCTGAGTATCGAGTCTGGCTGTCCCTCTACCGATGGTAGCGGTGCTAGCACCTACAACTACACTCTACCAGCGGATCTGACTGCAGGACAATACAGTTTTGCTTGGACCTGGTTAGTCTCTTACACAACTTATCTCAAAGGAACGAGAAAGCCGGGATAGAATACTAACACGTGTCGTAGGATCTCCAAGCTGGCAGGTCAACCAGAGTACTACATGAACTGTGCTCCCATTACTGTCACCGCTGGCAAGACAAAGCGCGCCAACGAGGGTGTCTCTCTGATTCCCCGAGCTGATACCTACCCCGAGCTTTTCGTCGCCAATCTTGATTCCGTCAACTCCTGCAAAACTTCGCCAGGCACAGACGTCGTGTACCCCGACCCAGGCCAGAACGTGGAGAAGCTGCTCGAAGGCGCCACCCCCAGCTTCGCTTCGATCTCGGCAAGCGGCTGCGTCCCCAAGTCCCAGAGCCAGGGCGGTGGCTCTCTGCCAACCGCCACCGCCGGTGATTCTGGCGGAGCCGCAGCTGGCACTACAGCAGCTGCGAGCGCGAGCGCGACTGCTTCCTCGGAGGCCGAATCTGCCTCTTCGTCTCAGGAGACCAGCTCCAACTCAGGCGGCATCTTCGCGCCTACCGGTGGAGCCGCGGGCAGTGCGTCGCCCACCACGCTGGTGACCAGCACCTCTCCCCCTCGAGCGAGTTCCGTCTACGTTAGTCCCGTGACGACCGCCCAAGCGACATCCGCGACAGCGTCTACAAACGATTCTGCGTCCGCATCTGCGACCGATTCTGCATCTGCATCTGCCTCCACCTCGGCAGACACATCCGCAACGGCAACGGGCAGCCTTCCATCCGCGACCCTCTCACCTACCGGCGGCGGCTCCTCGGGCAACTCGACCGGTTCGGACGGCGGCTCCTCATCCGGCAAGTCGGGCGCCTGCACGGATGAGGGCATGTTTAACTGCATCGGCAGCCAGTACCAGCAGTGCGCGTCCGGCGCGTGGACCGCTATGCAGGCCCTGCCTGGCGGCACGACCTGCAAGCAGGGAGAGTCGGAGACTCTTTGGGCGCGCGATAGCGCTCGCACCAACGGCTTGCGCAAGATCCGTCGATATGGCAAGATGAATGCCCAGGGGGCATAAGTCTGTGGTCAGTCGTGGGGAGCCCCGTCGGTGGAAGGTTTCATAGGGCTGGCTGTACATAGCAACCGTGGCAACAGGACAGGTGTGGGATTCCGTGTTTGCCCATGGGAATAAGGTCCTCTAGACATTCGCCGGTCGGTGTCTTTTCATTGATTTCGATTTGATTCTGGCGTTGCGGAATGGAAAGGGAAGGGACCTGGCATGGTAAAGGAACAATCGATACCCCTTTTGATCAAGTCATCACAAACGGTTTCATCCGTGTCTTGCAGATTTCGTGAAGTTTTGTGTCCTCCATGTGAATACTGATGATGGTGTATCTCGCCCAAATCTTGATGGACATTCGTGAACATACACTTTGGTAATTATGAAGACTGTAAAAGTATTTGAGACACCAAAGCTTGAAGCGATCTGTGGAGCTTCTGACCCATCAGTTCTTATCCTGAGAAGCATTCTTAAGAACGACAGGAAGAAGAAGCGCCAGCTGGCGTCATCGATTCGCTGTTGATGATAATTCAAATGCATGGCCTTTGACAAGCATAATCTGTATGTGAAATACGCTGAATGTGAACACGATGGGCCTGCAAAGCATCCGTCTACGTGATCTTGAAAACCTCGGAATTAACATCACTGCGGATTTAGAAATCCTCCTTGCATGTACCTACCACAAGCTCGCCTTCATTTCCAAACCGGCACTTTCGGCACTCCGATATTGATGCCCAGTCACGCGCTCTCAAATCTTGGCTAAAGGTTGGCAGAAGCGTGTATTTACTTTTGTAACATCAACTTGGGAATGACCTTGTTCGAGCATGCTTAAGGGAATCATGTTCTTCCACCGCATACTGGCCCTGATATTGACTTTTCTCAGTGGGCAGCTGTCTACGTTTTGACACATGACCTTTCACGATCACCAGATTTTAGCTCACTCCTGACAGGCGGGAACCTGGACGCTTGCATTGAAAAGAGCCTGACTGCCGATGCAGGCACTTGAGGAGGGTTACGTTTCCCATTCAGAGTTCGAACGGGATACAACCCACCAAAGTGCCCGACTGGTGCATCTCGCCGACGCGCCGCAACGTGCTCCGATTGAATAAACCAGAAGCTTAAAGTTTCCCATTCATCCTCATGAATACCATCAAAGGTCTGTAAAACCTGGCGTCGGTGTGCGGAAGGGGTATCACGGTCGGGGCCTCAATTGCCGTTGTAGATCATCAGTATCCTGTATGTGACCCTACGAACGACTGCAACGGTTGTGGATGTCATTTTAGCCAAAGGGGACCTTCCCATCCAAATGCAGGAAGAGATAGATTGCATCTAGACATCCAACCTTGACCGCCCTATGTAAGCTGTGTAGCAAGGACGGTGCCCGGCGGGCCAAGACATCCGCGCGTTGCATTTGCGAATGTTAGGTAACACGCGAGCTTCTTCCAAAGCCAATCATGCCGATGTTGTATAGAAGTCTGTATTGTAATTGCCTCGGTGTCGTGCAGTATATATGCCGGGCTGTTCGGGAGTGTGTCAAGATTCTCGCTTGTTAGATCATTCTCAGTGTTATTCTGGAGAAAGCTTCATCCCATCGCGAAATTCAGCCCATACTTGACGAAAATGGCCCAGCAAAATGAGAAAAGTGCATCCATCACCGAGAAGGGGACGGCAATTCAGGGACTCGAGACATGGCTCTCGACAACACCAGTCCGTGTGGTCGTCACGGAGACGACGAGCCTCAGCGACAAAGACGAAGCCTTCGAATTCTTGCAGAATAATCCCCGGCGTGATGAACTGTTGCAAGAAGGCCGAGACATCCTGGACGACCCGGTCAAGTCCAGGAAACTGCTCCGCAAGATCGACTTGACCATCATACCTCTCTTGGCGCTCACGTACTTCCTGCAAGCCCTAGACAAGGTAGCCCTCGAGGTACGTCCTTGTCCAGAAGCCCCCAGTGAAGAATATAGGTCTCAAAATCTGGTAGTACACAGCCGTAATGGGCATCCGCGAGGACACCCACCTGGTAGGGCAGCAATACTCCTACCTAGGCATGCTCTTCTGGGTCGGCTTCCTGGTCCTCGAGCTTCCGACCCAAATGCTCGCGCAGCATGTTTCCAGACTTGGCCTGTACTTGGGAGTCAATATCATATTATGGGGCATCACGGTGGTCTGCCACGCAGCGTGCACCAATTTCGCGGGGCTCGCTGTTGTCCGATCATTATTGGGCGCATTTGAGTCCTGCGTCGCACCAATTCTCGTTCTAATCATTGCTATGGTATGAGTTTTATTTCCTTAACTGTTCTGTTGTGGGAGAATCGGTGTACTGATGGAGATGCAGTGGTACAAAAAGTCAGAACAAGGCCGACGGGTATCCTGGCATCATGTTATGGCCAACGTCAGCACTATCGTAGGAGGATCAGTATCCTACGGTTGTTCCTTCATCAAGAGCAGATTTGCAGTATGGAGGACCTTCTACCTCATCATTGGGCTTTTGACCATTTTCGCAGGCCTGATAGTATGCCTATTCCTCCCAGACTCCCCCGTCAGGGCGAGACGATTCACCGAGGCCGAAAAAGCGGCGGTCTTGTTACGGATCAGGGACAACCAAAGCGGCACTCAAAATGCGAAAATCAAGAAGCCACAGGTCATTCAAGCGTTAAAAGATGGCCGTGTTCTGCTCGTCGCTTTTATAGTGTTACTTATGGCCGTCCACGCTGGAGGCTTCAGTACATGTATGTCAAGGATGGAAACGGTCTTTACCTGTCCTTTTTTCCTTTGATTTCATAATCATGTTGTGTTCACAACCTTTTCATGAAGATCAGCTTTCTTTAAGACCCTCCATATCATTCCAAATTCCGGTTTGGCAATTACTGACCCACATGGCTTGGCAGTTGGTACTATTCTCACGGTATCGTTTGGTTTCACTCGTCAACAAGCTCTGATCTTGACGGTACCTATGGGCTTCATCGGCCTCTTCGTTGTCCTCCTAGTCGGATGGCTGTCTGATAAGGTAATGCTACAAATGACTTCTTTATTCACCAGCCCAAATCTTGATAAGCTGCAGCTACCCGGAGGCATGAGTATTCTATTTCTACGGTCGTCTATTTGAAGCCTCCTCCGATAATGAATTTCGAACCATTACTAATTTTGACACATGTACGAAGCTCAACGACCGATCAACGTAGGCTTTCACCACCTGGCAAATAGTTTTTACGCGGTTGGCTCTCTCTAACATCCCTTCGGCAGAATCCTCATCATAGGCACGATCCCCTCGATCTTGTCACTCAGCCTCATGATCGCACTAGACCCACATGGCAGGCCATTGAATAAAGCAGGATTGCTTGCAGCGAGGCTCATCGGAATAACGGGAAGTTCTTGTCTACAGGTCATGTTCGCGTGGAATGCCTCGTAAGGACAATCTTTCAGCTATGAATTGGACCACAATACGCTGATCCATTGGCTCATAGAAACATCTCTGGACACACGAAGAAAGTTACGGCCAATGCCCTGACTCTCATGTTTTATGCCACTGGTGTAAGTCTTGCATGTCGCTGCGTAATGTCTTCCTCTGGGGTGCCCGAAATTGACAAAAAGCCAGAACATCCTCGGCACTCAAGCCTTCCGGGACACAGAAGCACCTGCATATACTTCAGGAAAGATTACTATCATCGCGTGTCTGTCAACGACATGTTTCCTGGTTTTCATCTTGAGGCGCTGGAATATCAAGCTCAATAAGAAGAACAGCAAAACCCTGGCGGGATTCTCGGAAGCTGAGAATGAAGACTTGCGCACCAAGCTGGCGTTCGGAGACACTCCTGATCGTCAGAATCCTTTCTTTGTTTACACTCGCTAAATTCCTATTGTCGAGCGGGTTGGTGGCCAAAGTCTGGTTTTGGAGACTAAGGGACTATCACATTGAAAACATCATTCGCGATTTCAAGTAACATCCCAAATATTTATGGAAAGCGACTGCGCACGAATAGGCCGTATATAAGCAACGAGACTACGGACACATGTTGGAGTTTGTTTTCGAATTTGGGCCAGGGTCTGATCTTCGTTTTCTCTTCGTCTGCTACAAAACGAAATATACGCATGAAGTGGGCAGGAGAGGGAGAGAGTCAGGTTCATTGAGCTAAATCTGCAATGGCCATTGATGGTCCCTGCCGAGAGGGCATAACTTTTGCTAGTATAGAAAAAAAAAAAACTTCGAGCCAAGCAAGGCATCTTTACTGACACTTCTCAAAGAGACACAGGAAAATCTGGCCTTCACGCTTAACAAATGTTCCTAGCGCCGTTGCCCGTAAGTGTCCAGTTGGAGTTGTCAGCGCATGGAGACTCGCGAACAGTGGTGCCGTCCACCCGCAACGTGATCCAGAGGTCCCGGGTGTTGGCGAACTCCGTGCGAGCCGAGACACGGACCTCGCCACCTCCATTGACGGTACCGCCGCGAATCGAGAGATTGTAGCAGTTCTCGATGAGAATAGCATTGTTGCCGTTATTCGCGAGATCGACACTCTCGATGACAGCACCTCCAGACTCGGAGACGCAGAAGACACCGCGGCCACCACCACGGGAGACGACCTTGGTGACATAGACGTTGGTGTTGTAGTTTCCGTTTGCGTTGCGGCCGTTGCGGTTGGCAAAGCGGAGAGTGCCGTAACCGGTTCCTGCACCCACGTTGTCGCCATCGACTAGGTTCACCTGCGCGTTCGTGGTGGCTTGGAGCAGCAGACCAGACTCCCCGACGTTTCGGGCGATAACTTGGTTGATGGTAAGACCATCTATGTTCCAGGTCTCGACCGCGTGGCTACCAGCACCAGTCACGCGGATGGTGTCCATCTTCACGTTGGAGTTCGCTGCTTGGTCGCGGTCGAATCGAATGCCCACTGGGATGTTGTCAATTAAAGTACGTCTATTTGCGAAGGGTTTGAAGCAAAACAATTGAGCACCCTTAGAAGTAAAAAACCAACCACAACATTGCGAGCCCTTCCGGCTCCCAAGTTCGTCCAAAAGGGACACGGCTCTCAAGGCATATAGGAAAATGGAATGGACAAGCTTTCAAACAAATAAAGACACTTACGTCCACCGCTGAGGTTCATGGTGATTTGACCCAGTACCAAGTCCCGTGTGCCGTAGAATCGCAGTCCAAAGTATGGGTTTCCAGTCATCGTTAGGTAAGGAATCTTGGTGCCGACGGTATTCAGCGACTCGATAGCACCGCGCCCACTCCTATTGCCGACATTGATAGTACCACAGCCCTCGAAGGTCTTGCCGCTCCCGATCGTAATGGTGTTCGCACCGATGGAGCCCGAGGCGATGACTGAAACGCGTTGTCCGCTGCTTATGGAGTCGATTGCGGCTTGGATGGCAGCACGGTAGTCTGAACCTGTGTAGACGGTGCTTGAGCCCCTGGTAGCAGTGAACGAACTGCCTGAGCCAGTCACCCTAGCATCTGGAGTACCGGCGCCACATTGGGCGTGGACGAGGGAGACCAGTGCGAGGACTGCCGTGAGGATGAAGAACCGGGCCATGATGATACTGTCGTTGCGCTTCTGGGGAACGGAGGCTCAGGCTGGGAAGGTCTTTGTACCACAAATCGAGGAACTTGGTCGCTGAAAAGGACTTCTTATATTCTGTTTCCGGCCAGATATGGACCGCTACGGTGTGCCCATCTCTACGGTGTGTGGGAACCACAGCCAAGAACGGCTATAGAAATATTGTAGTATCAACTCTCTATGCCGGAACCGATGATTCCGCAGCCTGCCATCGAGCTTCTGTAGCCAAGCATTTGCACCGTATTCACGTTGCTGAACTTCGGCGTAAAACATGCCTGCAATGTCCGCCGTACCTAAAAAACTCCACTGCCAAGGAACTTCGCGTTGGTGCCCAGATGCATTTTATATACTTGTGGTTCGCTAATCGGCACAGATAAGCCCGGGTAGGTCAGCTCGCCGGCGACTATCCTCGAAGTTTGCCTAGCTCGTGTTGGCACTGCTGGTGCTCGGCGCATCTAGAATCCTAACTGCTCACAGGTGGACTTTTACTGAGATTTATAATTGTTTTCCACAATGGGAAAGTGAAGCAGCGATAGGTTTACTTGGCGAGACGTCTGGTAGGAGGTTCGCGTTGAAATCTGCACGCGTCGGTGCTAGTTCGTGCAGAAGCCGGCAGTGAGGTGCATTGAGTGAAAGCCAAGAGCGGGACAAAATCTACTCCACCAAAGTACACTAGGCGAAAGCCAAGCCAAAAGTCAAATTATGCTCACTTGACTCGGGATTGCCTCACATTCTGCTCCGGGCTTACTTTGTCTAGACACCACGATGTGGCGTTTCGCTTCGCATCCAGACACTCAAACGTGGTCACTTTCTTTGATATTCTCTGGTTCATGAAGCAGAGGGCACAAAGTAGCGTCCTCAGGAAGGCGAGGCCTCCGTAATTATGTCGCTCCTCAGCTTCTTGTTCTCTCCGATGAAGTATTCCGTGATCCAGACCTCCTGTTTGATACACATCCACAACAAACTCCCAGAAACCAGTATGCGGTCCGCTGCATCTCATTTCTGTCACCGCTAAATCCCTGGGCAGGTAAAAAGCGGCCCGTTTCCGCGCAATACCGCTTTACTCAGCTGCCAAACTCGCTTGTCCTTCTACTGCGAACGAAGATTCTCAAAGTCGGACACCTGTATGCATAGATTTGTACATTTTGGAGGCATGGCTCCCGGACTTGCTTGAAAATTCCATGCGCGTAGATGCCTCACGTGAATTTGCTTGACATCCCTAGGTACTTTGGCCATTATCGATCGATTGGTGAAATCGATCGGTCTGTGCATTAGCACTATTTTCGACAGCAGCATTCAAGCTCTTGGGCAACTACTCTCTAGATTCATCGACAGCAAATCAAAACTATAAAATGGCGGCCTGCGCTCAGTCTTGTTCGACATGGTGCATTGCTTCGTCGCCGAGCCCCTAAATATCATCCTAAGGATTCAGAGACACTCGTCTACATGTTGCTCTTCTAGTTCCAGATTTTGAGAGGCGATTGAATGCGCCACAAAAAGTATGCATTCTGGAAAAAGAAAATCAAATGTGAGTGAAGGCAGGTTAAAAAGTAAGAAGCCACTTCACTGACCGCCAAGTTCAGCAGATTTCTACCCCTGAGAACCCCTGAGCCGACTATCCACACCGTGACTGTTGCGTGTGTACACGAGGCTGCAACTGTACTTACACTAGGGTAGCCCAATTCAGATCGCAGTAGGCGGTTTTACTTTTAGCTCCCTTATCGACGACATCGCTCGGCGCGGCTCATCATCTAGGCCATGGCCTCATGAATTGGGTTTAGAAATTGTCTCAGTCGGTTGCTTGATTGGACCTTCGGCTGCTCCGACGACGTCATGCTGAGAGGACAATTATGACAGGTACTCCGATCCAGAGCCAAGACACTGCCAACCCGATGTTCTACGAGTGTGTACGATGTGGGGATTTTCCGTATTTACGACGTCGTACAGTAAGCACATATGGCAATAATGCATATGGATCCTCAAATGGTTTTGCTGACGAAGTAAGAACATTGAAACGCCGCGGAGACATGCACCTAGCTGAGGACTGGCACAAGAGGGCCTGGCATTGGGGGCAAAGACACAATCGATGGGCTCGTAGACAAGACAATCCGCCTACTTGGCGGATATTGCACAGCCCCTTTCAAATACAGGGCGATTGTAAGAATTGCCATCGCAAGCCGCCCTCCAAGGCCGTCCCAAGAAGGCCCAAGTGACAGTCGTGCCAGGTTCCCGCGCTATCGTGCATCTGATAACGCCGCCGAGATCTTGGCTGCCCACAAGTCGCCAACCAGCGAGGCGCCAGAGGCTCAACAACCCAGTAGGCCAAGACGTCCGCGTGATCTCTCGTTGGGTGGCCATGCCGTCAAGACATACGACAAGCCCTGTGGAAAGAAGCGGGGTGCCGCTTGCGGATGGCAAGGCGGCGCATGGGCTATAAAGCAACGGGCCGTCCACGTTGTCGCCCGGGCATTGCTTCCGCCTCCGGCTGTACGGTCATAACGTCTTGACGACGACAGACTCCTACACGTGAATGGGCAACGAAGACACTGCAGTCGAGGGGCAAACTGAGCCCCCTATATGTGGCTTCAAGGGGCCTCCATCAATCCAACCCGCCGAACCCGATTCGGACAAGTCGACAGTCTGCACAAAGACTCCGTCGATTGCAGAGTTCTCTGCTGATTCCGCCCATATCTTTGCAGCGAGCCAGATTTGTGGCTACCTGAACACTGACATCAAGTGAGCGCACATCCACTTCCGTGGCAAATCTAGAGTGCATGTCCCACTACAATGCTGACATGCTGCCACCAGAGATGGCCTCACCGGCGCCGAAGCTGCAGCTCGTCTACAGAAGAATGGCCCGAACAAAGTTGAGGGAGCTAAGGGGATATCGCTTTGGACGATTCTGCTAAGGCAGGTCTCCAACTCCCTGACGCTTGTTCTCGTTATCACGGCAATCCTGTCGTTCGCCATCAATGACCACATTGAAGGGGCGATTATCTGCGCGGTCATCTTGCTCAATATCGTCGTAGGGTGAGACAAAATGATTTCTCACTTGATCATAAGACCATGCGCGTATCCGTGCAGACTGACAGAACAACGCAATTAGATTCATCCAAGACTACCGCGCAGAACAAACTATCCAGGCACTTTATGCCCTTTCTGCACCAACCTGCAAGGTCAAGCGAAATGGCCAAGTAGAGACAATCAAGGCGGAAGGCCTCGTTGTCGGAGACATCGTCCTGCTTAACGTGGGCGATGTCATCCCGGCGGACCTTCGCCTGGCTGACAGCATCAACTTATCCACCGATGAGGCTCTCCTGACCGGCGAGTCCCTGCCCATCAGCAAGCACGCTGACAGGGTCCTGGCCGATCAGGATGTGCCGCTCGGGGACCGTATCAATATGGTCTACTCGGCAAGCACGATCTCACGTGGCCGAGCCATTGGTATCGTCACTGCTGTCGGCATGGCCACGGAGGTCGGTAAGATTGCCGGCCTACTGAGGCAGGCCAAGAAGAGCTCTGAGGGCAAGGTGGGCATCGCTAAACTGGTCCACCTTACCAAGGAGAAGATTCGTGTGCTTCTCGGACTCGACGGCACTCCCCTTCAAGTGTCGTTGAGTAAGTTTGCCTTGCTTCTATTTGCTCTCGCCATCACGCTCGCTATCATCGTCTTCTCGGTCAGCCGTTTTAATGTCGATGATGAGGTCCTCATCTACGGTATCTGTGTTGCAGTAGCTGTAATCCCAGAGTCCCTGATTGCCGTGTTGACCATTTCTACGGCATTGGGCACCAAGGCCATGGCCAAGGGCAATGTGATTGTTCGCAAATTGGCCGCACTGGAAGCAGTGGGCGGTGTGACAAATATCTGCTCTGACAAGACCGGTACTCTGACCCAAGGCAAAATGCTGGCCAAGAGGGTCTGGCTGGCAGATGGCACCGAAGTCTCAGTTCACGGGACTACTCATCCCTTCGACCCGAGTAGCGGAACGATCGAGTACAATGGCAATGAGCTACCTCCGGCCAAGATGAAAGTCACAGGCCGGGAGGCTGAGACCCTGCGAGGGCTTCTCGAAACGGTCGCGCTCTGCAACAATGCCAGTGTCACCAAGCGAGAGACATGGACCGCATTGGGCGAGCCCACTGAGATTGCGCTGCAGGTGCTGGCTATGCGCTTCGGCATGGGCAAGCCAGAGCTGTTGTCCGATGAGAAAACCACACTGGTGTCTGAGTTCCCGTTCGATTCGACCTGCAAGAGAATGACGGTCGTCTACGATGCCGGAGACCAGACGTTCCTGACCGCGTACACGAAGGGTGCCGTGGAGGCGATCCTGCCACTGCTACAGATCAGCGACGCCAAGCAGCGCGAGATCTCCGCCATGGCCGACACGCTCGCCGCAGAGGGCCTCCGCGTCCTCTGCGTGGCAAAGAGAGCCGCCACTGTGACGGAGCTGTCGAAGCGGGAAACCGCTGAGGCTGGCCTGGAGTTCATCGGCCTGGTGGGCCTCTACGACCCTCCGCGCGTGGAGAGTGCGCCGGCCGTCCTGAAGTGCCAGCGAGCCGGCATCACGGTACACATGCTTACGGGCGACCACGTCAAGACTGCAACAGCCATCGCGAGAGAGGTCGGCATCCTCCCTCCGGCCAGTGTGACGTCCGACTCACAGGCCATAATGCAGGCCAGCGCGTTCGACGCACTCAGTAATGCTCAAGTCGACGCGATGGAGAAGCTGCCGCTGGTCCTTGCAAGGTGCAGCCCGTCAACGAAGGTGCGCATGGTCGAGGCCATGCATCGCCGCCGTGCGTTTTGCGTCATGACTGGTGATGGTGTGAATGACTCTCCCGCCCTCAAGAAGTCTGATGTCGGCATTGCCATGGGAATGAACGGAAGTGATGTTGCCAAAGAGGCGGCAGACATGGTGCTGACAGATGACAACTTTGCCTCGATCGTCACGGCGGTCGAGGAAGGTAGGAGGTTGTTTGATAATATCCAGAAGGTAATTCACCATTCATTATCACTCATATCAATTTAATTCACTGACGGTATTATCATACACATACAGTTCCTTCTTCACCTTCTCATCTCCAACATAGCCCAGGTCATCCTCCTCTTGGTAGGCCTCGCCTTTCGCGACGCCTCCGGCGCCTCCGTCTTCCCGCTGTCACCAATCGAGATCCTCTGGGCCAACCTGGTGACGTCCTCATTCCTGGCGCTCGGCTTGGGACTAGAGGAAGCCCAGCCAGACGTGATGCAGCGGGCGCCGCACGACCTGCGGGTGGGCGTGTTCACGCGAGAGCTCATCGTCGACAAGTTCGTCTATGGCACGGCCATGGGCCTGATCTGCCTGGGCATCTTCGCGACAGTGGTGTTCGGCGGCGTGGGCGGCGGCGGCTACACGCTCGGCGACGGGTGCAACACCGGGTACAACGACTCGTGCGACGTCGTGTTCCGCGCCCGCGCCGCCACCTACGCCGCCCTCACGTTCCTGCTGCTCGTCACGGCTTGGGAGGCCAAGCACTTCACCCGCAGCCTGTTCAACATGCACCCGGAGAAATACCACGGCCCACTATCTGTGTTCAGGACTGTCTGGGCCAATCAATTCCTCTTCTGGGCTGCTGTGGCTGGCTTCGTGCTTACTTTCCCTCTGGTCTATTTGCCTGTGATCAATGAAGTAGTCTTCAAGCACATGAGCATTGGTTGGGAATGGGGCATCGTAGCGGCTGGGATCGTGGTCTATCTATGTGTGGTGGAGAGTTGGAAGGCTGTGAAGAGGCGGTTCAAACTTGGTGGTGTAAGGAAGACAGTCGATACTTTTGGAAGAGCGAGTGAAGACGGAAGTGTTGTCTAAGTACTTCCTCGTGCACTCGAGTTTGGTCGTGGGCAGAAGTGATCGCGATATTGGGTTCAACAAAGGCAGGCGGTTGAGAAAGGTGGAAGCTCATTCAACATGGGTCTTGTAACTAGTTTGTTTTGATTTGGATGCATTTCCAGCCTGTCTTTACCTTCAAATTTTACGGCGGGGAGGAATTCCTCCAGCGTCCATTCGTTTGAAATGCAAGATTGAGTCGATGGTCCTTTTTACAGGACATCTGAATATGTGATACTTCAGTTACCCAAGTTCTATTATTGTCTAGTTCTAACGTCTAAATTCTACTCTGGACCTGGTATCATGCTGCCATCTCTATCATACCTCATCAACTCCGTAAAATGGACTCCATCCCAGAACGCCGATCAAAAAGCAAGATCTTCAACTGCCTGAAGAGGTGCAGATGACCCGTGTTGTCCAAAGCAGAGCCTCTCGTCCCACATCTGAGCTTAAGAGAACCCAGACGTCTTATAATCTTTTCAGTCGCAGAGAGGACAAACAATTCGACTCTACTCCTCAAATATATGAGCTCACAACTTTAGCTCTCCTGCCTGCATGAAGCATCTCCTACTTCCACTGTTCAATCAATGATCTATCCGAGCCACTTTAAGGTGCCGGGCCAGTGGCCAAAGGCGGCGCCGCGCTATTTCGAGTCGTTCCGAGCACCGCGCCAGCCTCAATACCAGCGCTCTTCTTGATCTGGTTCTCCTCATCACTTGTTCCAGAGGCATTCTGTTCGTCGTCGTCACCGGCATAAGCGTACTTGCTCCTCGCACGGATCTTAGCACCATATTTCCAGAACAGGAACGGGATGCCGCAGCACGCTAGCGCCATGAAGAACAGAATCATGCTCGCCCACTG
This sequence comes from Diaporthe amygdali, assembly GCF_026229845.1. NCBI lineage: Eukaryota > Fungi > Ascomycota > Sordariomycetes > Diaporthales > Diaporthaceae > Diaporthe > Diaporthe amygdali. Next base: position 34,795 of record NW_026517049.1, on the reverse strand, counting down.
GTAGCCGCAGCCAGCGTACATCTGCTCCGTGAAGAGCACGACGGCGGCGCCCCAGAAGCTGCGGATAAAGGTCTTGGCCGCAAGGGCTGATGCCGCCTGGTGCTGGTACGAGTCGACCAGGTAGTTGTTGGCTGCGTTGTACAGGAAGATGAAGCCGAACCCGACCCAGAAGCCGCCGAAGGCCGGGCCGAACCAGTGCAGCCTTGGGTATGACGTCCAGGCGAAGATGACCAGGCCTAGGGGGATGAACCAGCAGGAGCACATCATCGGGATAAGTCGATATTCGGCCGGGGGGCTGCCGTTCCAGCGTTGTGAGATCTTCAGGTAGTGTTTGTTTACCAATGGGGCGCTGGCGGCTGAAGCGAGGACACCGAGGGCCAAAGGAATCTACGATTGGAAAATTACGTCAGTATTTGAAAAAAGGTCAATGGAAGATTTAAGGAGTGGGAAGTAGACTTACAAACATCAGACCTGTGCTGCCTGCGCTCCATCCTTTACCCTCCTGGTAAATGATAGGGAATGCCACGAAGAACATATACAGCAATCCATAGAGAACAGACATGTACAGAGAGATAAGGAACACGATGAGCTCTCCAAAGAGCAACTGCAGCGGTCGGATCAGGAAGATTGTCAACCGCTCGGAGAAGGGCCTCTTGTCGAGATCTTGCTCAGTGACATGCTCAGTGCTGCCAGTCTCCTTGCGCAGCTTCTGAGCACGGCGGGCGAGGATGGTCGGCGCGTACGTCTCAGGCACGGTGAAGGTGATCAGGACCCACACGACAAAGGCGAAGATGAGCTGGATCCAGTACAGCCAGCGCCAGCCCGTCGCGTCAGAGAGATAACCACCGATGAGGGGTCCGATGGCAGGACCGATGAATGGCGCGGCGGAGAAGGCAGCCATTGGCACGCCACGCTCCTCATTCTTCCACAGGTCGGCCAGCGTACCGCCCACGAGGGTCATGGGCGCGGAGAAGGCGATGCCGTCGATGGCACGACAGACGATCAGCGTACCGATATTCTTGGCCACGGCACAGGGGATGATGAACACGACGGCGATGAGGAGGGTGGACCCATATATGATCCTGCGGCCGTATATTTCCGAAAGCGGCGCGAAGACGACCGGGCCGACACCGAAGCCTATGACGAAGACGGTGATGGTGAGGAGGGCGACCTCCTCGCTGACGTTGAATGTTTCCTCGACGCCCTTCAGGTCAGCTGTCACGACGGATGAAGCAAACGCCACGACAAAGCAGGTAATTGCGACAACCATAGTGCAGTACCACTTGTATAATTTGCTCCAGTTCTTGGGGTTCTCGGGGTCACCTGGCGTGAAGGTGACCAGCTTGTAATGCGTCTCCTTGCCCGAGGGCTCGCGCACGACCGGACCCTTGATCTCTCCCGACTGGTGCTCTGTAGTGTACTCGTCGAAGTTGGCATCTTGGGACAAGGTACGATATGGGAGAGAATCGGGGTCGAGGTTCGGATCGCGGCGAGTCTCCTTGGTGGATTGCCGGGTGAGCTGACGGTTCAGGGAACCGGAACGTCGAAGACCAGAGCTGCGACGGTTATGGTTGGACTTGATGGGTGCGAAGCCCACGCCATTGTCATCACTATCTGTGCCACTACCGGCCATGGTTGGGCTTGAAGACCGGGGTATTTGGGAGTCTCGACTTGAAGGTGGTTGAGCCATTATCATACAAAATACAAGGAAAGACGAAAGGAAAGTCCCGAACGAATCACCACATGCACGATCACATCAAAAGCCATATCAAATAACATAAGAGATAGGGAAGTCACTTATATATAAACTGCAAAGGCCAAAAACATGGTGACCAGCGCGGCTCGCGCTTCAAGTGAAGCTCGCGGCGCGAGACAACGGTTTAAAGTGGGTCCTGCGTTGGGAATGCCTTCAGCCCAAGCAGGATCCCATTCCGAGTCCGGGATGCACGAACTCTGGGCTCGAGCACGAACCAGGTGTGCAAAGCGTCATGATTGGTTACCACGGTGCTTTGGCCACTTACGAGAGACAGCGGGATCCTGTAAAAGATGAGGATCGGCCAACAGTCGGAGGTTATGACGGGAGGGTTGAGAGCTTCACCTGTGATCAGGGATTTTCCACACGACTGCAGAGGACTCTTGGCAAGACGTTCGGCCCCCTTATCGCTCCCCGGGGAGTCATCGAAGGGGACTCCTCTGCACCTCGATGATCATTGGAACACTGAATGATCATCCTGACGGCTCAGAAACGACAATGTGCCTTATTGCGATGCCAGATGACTTCACTGGTGGTGACGAAAGTGTGAGAACAAAGAGACGTCGCCCTTGAGGCCAGTGTTGCCCGTCGAGGCCCGGGATCGACACCGACCTTCCGCCCGTCCGCCGCCGCATCGAGCCGGACGGGGCCGCAATAGCCGCATAGGGCTTGTTAGCGCCAGAAGCTTATTTGGGGAGGGTCTTGAGCACGCTGAACCACGAGGCAGCGGGGCACGCAGGCGCTGTCTCGGGTCTGGATTGGGCCCATTCCTGAAAAGATGGGGCCTGTGGACTCAGCAGTCGTCAGACTGTCGTGAAGCTTCTCGCCATTTCGCATTGATTTCGTAGCAGATGGGAAGTTGCCAGTGGGCCCAAGGAGAAAAAGTCTAAAAGGTTTTGAAATTGCTCGAGGTGCTCGTTGTCGTACCCATGATGGTCCCTTTCAGAGTGTTTCTCAGAACACTTCGATAGTGGTCCAACCATGCCGACAGGTGATGACAGGTCCAGACGGCAAGGACGTTGGCGCAGGAGTCCTGAAGCGGCGCCAAGCAACTTCCAAGACTCACGATGGCCATCGCGTCGGGCGCATATACTGATATGCCGAGTCAACAGGGGGCAACTGATAAAGCTGCAGGTCGATCTCGCTTCGTGCAAGAGCCTCCATAAGACGCGAGGCCGTGCTGTCTGGACCGTCCGGCCCGTTGGCTCGAACCGCTATCTCTGGCACCATCCATCCTGCAGGCTGCAGCTCCCACGAGATTTTCAGTGGGGGTCTCCTCCGAACCACCGGGAATCATCAACATCCTGGGACGGCGAACGAGAGTGAATCATCCTTCGCCACATGTGGCCAGCCGGATCGAATGGCTAGCCACCGATGAGAGCAGTCAACACTTCCAAACCAGGCCTCGAGGAATCGTTCCCTTTCGAGAAGTAACGTGCTCTTGAACTGATGGAGGAGTAACAGACCATGCTAGGCCCAGGCTAAAGGGGCTCACTGGCGTGATCGCTCACATATGCTGTGCGATGGATGCCACGAGACGGGAGCGAAGAGCCGCATCCAACAACAGGCCAATCCGATTCATCCAATGACACATCCTCGGATCGATCCTGCAGCCCCAGTTCAAGAATGTGTTGAATGGTGTACCGTCGCCACACCTTCGCGTCTTGGGGGTTGTTATGCAACAGCGAGCTCTGCCGCTCGATGGCTGGCACCTAAATTTAGGCGACACGGCGCTGACGTCACACACCTCGCAATCGCAATCTCTCGTATGCGTATGCGTGTGTGCGGTTTGTGTACCAAGGCACTTTGCCTTGCACTGCAGTCCGACTGCACAATCGAGGACAGATAAGATTCGAGGTGTGACACGCGTCTCTGTCTGTCCCAAGACACTGGGCACTCGGCCATTTCGTCTCACCTCTAGTTTCTAGCCTAGCCTGGCAGAGGCCTGGACGACTCGTTTGAGTAGTCGCCGCAAACAGGGAGCACGGCAGGACTGCAGGACAGAGACACAATGGATGAACAGGTGCAAGCTGTTAGACTTGGTACCTGCAATACCAATCAATACGCGGCCGCAGCTGGGCCGGCTGGGCTGTGCAGCTTGGGGGCTGCCCTGGACGGTGTTGCAACTGGGATGATCGTGACGGGATGATCGAGGCCGAGGAAGAGCTGAATGAATCGTCCCTCTTGGATTCTTGGAATGACGGAGGAGTTTCAGCGACAACAAAGAGCAGCGAGCACGCATTCGCTCGTATTCCCATTGCCTTGCCCTGCTACGCGGATGTTGCCCCTGGATGTGGAGGTGCCCACTGCCACACCAAACCCAGGGCCAAGTCCCATTCATCCGAAGTCACAGATTTGATTTCAGATGGTCAATCATCAGTCTGGACCAGACTCTTGCTGTTTACGAGACAGGCAAGACACAGGCAGACACAGGCTCAAGACAGGCCCAAGGCAGGGCAGGCTGGCAGCTTCTAGGCACTCATTCGCCAATGCTCCTGCCCTCCTCTTAAGACTGACCTCCGCCACCATTTTCATCTCATATATGTGGGCCTTCAAATCCCACGCTGACATCCTGCAGGGGCAAGACACCTGGAGCTAAGCAACATCAATCAAGACCAAATTCACCCAATCTAGTCAATACAATCAACTGGTTCCCCATCAGCTTGCGTTTCTCTCTATTCTTCTCACTCACTCTCTCTCTCTCTGGTCATCGTCTGTCTTGAATCAATCGACTTTGTCTCGCCCTCCACGCAGCGTGCAGTGATCCATCCATTATCGCCTCTCAACAACCACCCCTGGTTCATCTTGCGATACCTTAGTCTAAAAGCCAGACCAGCTCCACCAGTCCACCGATCTTTCCATTGCAGTACTACAGTACCATCGTCCAAAGAAGATCAACACCAAAAGCACAGTCGCCCAACATGCAGATCACAACTTATCTCACCAGCGCGGCGATCTTTGTCGCCTCTGTTGCTGCCCAGTCGGCCACCACCACCGGCTCCGGCTCCGCATCCACGTCGACCTCCAGCAGCGATGTCAACAGCATCGTCAGCCAGCTCCCCCAGTGCGCCCTGACCTGCCTCAGCGAGACCGCAAGCGACATCGGCTGCAGCGCCTCCGACCTGACCTGCCTGTGCTCCAAGCAGTCGCAGCTCATCTCCTCCATTGGCCCGTGCATCCTCCTCAAGAGCGGATGCTCGTCCGACGAGCAGAACCGTAAGGCTCCATCCTGAACCCCCTGCCCAGGGTTTCGAGAGGAGTTACATATTACACAGTATGGATTACGTAAGCTAACCTTGGCTCTTTCTCCCCCCACAGAAATCAGCTCCATCGCAACCAACCTCTGCACCGACGTCAGCTCCGCCGACTCGAGCGACCTTGCCTCGGCGTCCAACTACATCAACTCGGCCCTGGCCACCGGGGTCACCGCGACCGCCAGCGGCTCCTCGGCTAGCAGCACGGCCACCAGCGCGAGCGGCAACGCTGCTGCCAGGACCGATTCGCCCATCGCAGGCATGGGTGTCATGGGCGCCGCCGCGGCGCTGGCTGTCCTTGCTCTCTAGGTGGGAGGAGGCTGACTGTGAGCTTGTTATACCCTGGCGTTTCTGGTTGAGGACTTGAGTGAACATGCCATGTTACCACATACAATGGACTCGGGCATGCAGGATTGGCGTTGGGGCCTATTTGGTTGCTCTTGCAATTGATTCGCGCGTGTGTTGAAAGACCGCGCTTAAGAGGCACGTTTGGTAGAAAGACTACCTCTCATATAGAGGAATTTGCAGCCTAGACCGGCTCATTGAGTTTGATTGATGAAAAGGCATTATTTTCACAAGTGACAAAATTTGTTCTCAGCATTCTGAAGCGCCACCTGAAAAGGAAAGATAACGATTTCCTTATTCGTATTCGGTAACCCAACTCATAGGGGTATCAGAGACATGAACCAAAGAAGACTGAATACGCAGCCACATTACCCATGCACGCACGCACTGTCCGCCACCCCCTCAAAACGCAACCCACCCAAGCAAGCCAGCTCCCAGAGCAACAACCAGCGCGACCCTAGACGAACCACCGTCCATGAAAGCCGCGCCCTCCGACGAGGTCGTAGTCGCCGACGCCGAAGCCGACGCCCCGGTGGCCGTGCCCGTGCCGCCCGAGACGCCAGTCGGCTCGCTGGGGTGCAGGGCCGTGTTGGTGGTCGACTCGGAGCCCAGGCTGGTCAGGCTGGTGCTGCTGCGGATGCTGAGGGTCTCGGACGTGCTGCTGGCCGAGTCGGTAGGGGTGGTGGAGAAGGTCATGATCGGGCTGATTGGGCCGCCCGGGGTCACGCTGGCCGAGAGCGAGTCGGTCGTCAGTGGCTCCGAGACGACCTTGGCCTCGGCGGCGATGGTGAGTGAGGGGGTGAGGAGGAGGAGGGTGCTGAGGAGCTTCATTCTGGTTGGCGGGTGGGTTGGGCGAGATTGTCAATTGGTCTTGCTGTTGCTTGTGAGGTATTGATCTTGTTCAGATATATGAGATGTGGGTGTTTACCGTCAAGCGAGCTCTTGGCGCTGTTTTCGGGTGTTTATTAAATGGAGATGAGAGTGACTTGACTTGGCAACTGACAAAACTCAACAGCGTGAGTCTGCACGCCTTTTTAAGATACAATCCCGCTCGCGTACATTGGTAGCTGGGGGAGGATCTCAAGATCTCGCCCTGGAGCTGTGTTTCCTGTCTTGGCAGGGATCTACGGATGGGACGTCACCCCAGTGATCGAAGTTGCTTTATACTGTCCTATTCTCGCCCGTCACTCCAAGCGTGCACGGTGCGGGACAAGGTGTGTCAAACAAGACAAGCTTTCCGGGGAACGCGACGGGACTGGGCGATCGCCTTGTGGGGTGAGGTGAGGGGCGGCAATCGCCTGTGCCTCTCTCCTCGTGTAGCTTCTCGAGGGCTCCAGCATGGCCTTGCCATGGCCCCTGGCTGCCTCCGACGAGCTTCCTCTTTAGGCATTAAGACATGTTGCGATCTGGCGCTACACTGACGCTTGCCAGCCAGACGGGCGGCCTTTTGTTGCCGCCGCCCGATGATCAGTGTATCAGTGGATATGCTGCGCTGTCTGCATTTGATAAGAAAGCTTGATTTTTGGGCTTCACCCCTCAGCTGGCTCGGTGAGGGCTTCCTGCTAGGGCAGCTAGGCTTATTATGAAACACTGGACTGCCGACGTGCACTTGCATTAGGCCGTGTTCGACTCTTGCTGTGCTTGCTGTGGTTCCGCCCAATCAGCCGGTGTGACGAGATTGCGTGTCATTGGACCGGAACAGGTCAACTTGTGATGCAGTGTTACCTACCGTAGATGGCATATTTCTTTCCACTTCTTGTGTAAGTTCCTGTTGATCCAATGAACCCTCGCCTGAGTCGTAGTCTCGGACACAACAGCCGATTGGTCACGAGAGGTCAACTCAAAAGGCACCGGATCATCAGCGGAACATTTGTGTTTGGGAACAGTCCATTCCAATGATTTTGTAACCCTTGAGATACAAAAGTAAGGAAAGCGATCCACCATTGTTTCCTGATTCACCGCCACCCCACTGCTCACAAATCAGGCTGCACGAAATCGTGTCTCTGCTTTCTTCCCGAGATCTTGCTAGGACGATCTATCCAGCGAAAATGGCTCCCTATGCCATCGATGTTTTTTCAGGTATCTCGCAAGCATTCAAAGTCTGCTTCGATAGCATAACTTAAACGTCTATACCATAGAACATTGCCGGCTCAACAGTCCTACCTTTGGTCACTTAGGGGAAGCTCCCTTCGGCAAGAAGTATCTTCAGCTTATCATCGAGCCAGTCCAAGTCCTCCTTGTTCGTCCCTGGCCCACCAGCCCTGGGTATGAGCGTCAGCAAGCTTCTTGGACAGTCAGCTCAGAAGACAGAAGAAGTTCACTTACCAGTGCCCCCATATTGACGGAAACGCAATCATCTTTCCGACCCCTTCAGCCATGCACTGAACTTCATACTCTGAATCTTCGGGTGGGAAGTATAAGTCCGTCTTCCCAGGTAACACGAGAGTCTTTGCCTTGATGCCCTTCATCGCCAGCTCAAAGTTGCCGTTATATGGCTCTTGAGCGGATGCGTCTCCTGCCTGCCACGTGTGAAGCATGACCAGTAAGTTTTCCGGATCTGCAGATGCAAGTTAGTAGGGACTTGAACCACATCACCCAGCCTGGGACACGAGACACGCACCCTTGGATAGAGCCCAAGACTCCCAGAACCTGACCATAAAGTCTTCCAGATCCTTAAAACCCAGCTCCTTCTCGTGGATCCTCTCCCTATAAAACGCCTGACTGAACCCCCAGCCGGCATACACCCGCCCCAGGGCCTTCAACCCGGTCTCCCGCTCCTCAGCCGTCCAGTTCCTGTACCCGCCCGCGCTGCTCTCCCCGGCACAGACCCCGCCCGACGCCGCCCCCTTTGCCGCCAGCAGCGCAGTCTTGACGCCCTCCAGGAACACCTGGTTGTGCAGGCTGGTCTTGGCGCTCCCGCAGAACGGCACGCCGAGGTCCACGAAATCCGGGTACTGCGTCAGCCACTGGTAGGCCTGGCCGGCGCCCATGCTCCAGCCGAGCACCATGCGCGCGTGGCCCACCCCGAGCCCCTCCGTCACCAGCCGGTGCTGCGCCGTGACGTTGTCGCGGAACGTGACGTCCGGGAACGGCCTGTCCCGCGGCAGGTGCGGCATGTTGGTCGGCGAGGACGACTGCCCGTTGCCCAGGAGCGCGGGGATGATGATGTAGTACTTCTCCGGGCTGAGCGCCTTGTCCGTGCCGATGAGCCACTCGTTGTCTGCTATGGATCCTGAGTACCATGTTGGGTAGATGATCGCTGGGCTGGAGGGGGATCCGAATGTCTTGTAGGCGATGAATGCCTGTGGCAACACTGTGCCGGAGACGAGGGGGAAGTCTCCTAGGTTGAAGAGTTTGATCTCTGGGTCAGCCATGGTGGTTGGGCGGGTGTTATTATCGATATGCTGTTCTGAGGTCAAACTGGATGGTACGTTGTGGCAATGACTTGTAAAACACCTGAGACTCATATACTTCATTCCTCTTGGTGCTCTCACTTATACCGGCTATCGTCCCCTGCCGCTGTAGATGCGGGGGAGATAAGCGGCTTCGCTAACGTTAGTCGACATATTTGGACGTCGGACAAGTCACACGGTGCTAGGGGGCGAATGAGATGGTCCCGGCTTGGCTAGTCTCGGTCTAACTGTCAAATAGAGATCCTTCTCTGTCTTCAAAATCCGTATTCAGTTGCGTTAAAGAAATGCCCAGGCAGGACTGGCCTCCGGCTCTGGCCAGCAGTGCAACACGTCCAAAACTGGTGGCAAGGTGCTATTATTCAGACGCAAAATGTAATTGGGTGAGCAAAGTGCGTCTTTGATTCAGGAGTCGGCAGTTGCCGGTCAACACCAAATCAATTGTCCGACTATTTCCCGAAAACCTGTCTTTGACTATGAAATGGGTTGCAGTAGTAGAGTTGGATTGGTGCTTGACTCGAAGAATTGGTTGAAAGTTCCGCCGCAACATGCAATCTATGAAGGTTCCGAGGAGCTCTTCTGAGTCCGCCTTAGGTTGCCGTCACCATACCCGATCGTAAGGCGAGGTTCTGACCTCTCGATCGTATGATAAAGAAAGAAAAAACCAATTCAACGCCAAAAGCCTGAACCGCATTCAATAGACTTTGACCCACCTAATTGTGGGCATTGCAATCCCTCCCTAGACTTCACAGACACAGTCTGGTGCTGCCAAGATTGTGTGTCTTAAGAAGTGTGTCTTTGCAGGTCTGTTCATTGTCGGATTTGGGTGTGCATTCTTTCCGACTCTTTCATGCGGGCAAGGGAAAGCCACTGTGGAATAAAGACTGGAGTGAGTGTGGTTTTAAGGTGAGGTAGAGTAATATTTGGCATGGCTGGTTGGATTATAGGCAGGGTTGGAGGGTCCAGAGCAGGCGTTGATGGGAAGGCCCCGGCAATGTGAAGCTGCCTGCCTAGAGATGCGAATCAAGTAAAGACAATTCACAAGATTGACTCATCACACACTCTTGGCTAGTTTGTTGAGTATAGGAAAGAAAGAAGAAGAAAAAGAGCCACAACACAGCGCTGTACCCGAGTGCCGAGAAGCACAGGAGGAAACGGAATGTTGAGTCAGAATCGACCTCGAGTACTCCAAACGAAAAAGTGCTGTCTCTTGAATGACAGGATTTTGCAGTGCTCTTTGATGTTTCATGGATCTGGAGCCTTAAAGGCAGGCCAGCGAAGAAGACTCAGCTCCCGTGTAAATGATTTTCAGTGGACTCTTGTGTATTACCCGGTACACCATTTTCTCGCAGTGCACAACAAAACGTGAAATTGAGAACCGCACTTTTAGCTAAAGGAGGCCATGTCAAACTCTTGAACAGTATTGTCTACTGCCAGTAAGTGAGCCGCACTGTTAGGATTCCACAAGACTTCCAATTTGCTTCCTCGTGATTGAGACTAGGGAAATGTGTGTGTATGAGTGAAATCAAAGACCAATTTATTATTAGGTCTCTTTGCACATGTGAATCTCGAGAATGGCTGACATGTCACTCTAGGCGCCTTGCCGGCGACTGTGAATGCAAGGCTTCCAGAATCTCAGATCGCTCATAGGACTCGTGCAATCACAAAGGCCTACATGCACTCTCGCACACAGCATCTGCAAGACTGCTAGGACCTCTTAGTTGGACAACAGTTCCAGTGTCCTGTTAGCTTTCCATCTTGTTGTAGGCTGCAGAATTGATATAGAGTTCATCTATGATCAGTGCTGAGAGCCCAGCGTTCCACCATCGATTTACCTAGGCAGTGCGAGCAGACTCTCCCCAGTCCCCACCATTGCCGTTGGGTTTGTCTGATGGAGCGCAAAGCCTTAGGCAAAAGTATGCCATGCAAGTGTATCACCAGTCAAAGGCGATCGGCTGGCAGAGTTGGGACATGAGACGATCGGCCCGGCTAGCCTGGTAGGAGAGAGCTGATTTGGTGTCGTGCATTGAGCTTGGCAGGGCTAGCAACAGAGCTTCATCGGGAATGCAAGCTCCAAGCAGACATACCGTGTGCAGAGTTGTCAGAAAATGCCCGTGATCATCGGAGGCTCAATGCTTGAGCTGTGGCAAATGTGACCGGGCGAGGTGCCGGGTTGGACTTCCCAGGTGGGGATGCTGATGAGAGGCGCGGACCTGGTTGGGCATGGGAGAGCTCTCCTTGGTGGAAGTGTTAGGGCGAAACGTAGGGAATGTCAATCTGCCTGGTTCGTCCTATGTCTCAGGCAGATGGCATCAGCTAAAGTCTAGTAAAGTAAGAGAAACACTGGCCCAGGTGCTGTGTGGAGTGAATGCACTGGGTGAAGAATGGTCCGGAGTGCATAGGCTATTTACAGTAAACTGCATGCATGCAACCACAGAAATGTGTGTGTGTGTGTGTGCTTCAGGATGCATCGTGGTGCACAGGTGCAGTGCAACCCCTGCAGTGGCTGTCCCAAAGGCGAGCGACGAACGAACGAACCAGGGGACAGCTGCCGGGCTGTCCCGCGAGTCTGCCTTTCCCAACTTGGGGAATCCCTGGCGCACGTCCACCAGTCCAGGAACCGCCTCCCGAAATTGGGGGTCCCTTAGTGCTCTGTCCTTCCTGATCTGGTGGGCTGGTTGCACCTCCATCCTTGCCCACCGCATTGCAATCTTCCAACTCGTACCCGGAAAGTGCTACCGGCTACTACTGTGTACCAAATATCTGGACCGCTCATCCCAATAAGTGCTGAGGATTTGTTTGTGATCTAAATGCAAAGTGCCAAATGCCCGCGAGCTTGATTCTACATGTATATGTCTTCCTGTGTTCATTCTCGAACCTTTGAAGCTCCACCCTTCATCAGAGTGTGATTGCCCTGGTCACAATCCAAGTGCAACCCCACCAGTGAAGTCTAATCTGTTTGACTGGGATCGTGGGGCTGGGCTGGCCGGGTAGTGAAGGTCAAAATCAATCACAGGATGAGGATGAGGACGAGGATGAGGATGAGGATGAGAAAACATAAAAGGAATGCCGAAGGCTGATCCCAAGGCTGGACTACACAACCTATTGGGAATCCACCCGCAAGTCCGAACCGTTGGAGCTACATCTCGGGTTCTGTTGCCCGCTGGTGCTGATTGACGGCCTGGTCAAGAGCTGCCGGCCGATCGTCTGTGCGCCCCGGAGATTAATACAAAACAATACCTGCAGTCGGTCTTCTCTTTTCTTCTGTTGGCCTTCTAATGATCTTCGAATACTGTCTGTGCAAACAAATCAAAAGAAATGAGATAGGTCAGTCAGGTTGTAGCACAACGCACTCCTTTCATTACTCGGCCCAGCACCACTTAGATGAGCCCCTAGAGCTCGAGGCTGACAATCGTCTCACAAACACGGCAGACGCGCTCTCGACGCCCACTCCTCCTCGCCGTTGCTCACCAAACCCATCCTCGTCACCCGCCCTCGCTGCCTTGTGATGCACCCACCCACTGGCTGAGCAGTACCAGACGATGGAAGAAAACAGGCTCCAAGCTGGTAAAACCAGCGCTCTCCCCCGACCTACCTCCCGCCTGCCCATGCCAAGGTCCACTGGCATTCCCACCGCCCTTCGACCATCACAATCAAGAGACAATCTGGCTGCAGCACCCGAGATTAAGCCCTCCCGCTTGCGACCAGCTGCTTCTAGGGAACGCCTGGCACCCCCTGCCTCTGCCTCAGGAATAAGCAACACCACCAACGAACCCTCGCCCACAGCATCCAAGAACTCGCCCTTTGCGCGCAGCCTTCCAAGACCTCGTCCAACCTCGAGCCTCCCGACCTTCAGCCCCCAGCCCAAACTCCCAAAGGCCTCCAGCAACAGCAATGGCAATGGCTTGTCAAGAATACCCCCGCCTCGAGATCGCATGGCATCATTGCCGGAAGATGAGGGCTCACCTCGAGAATCCCAAACCTCCAGGCTGCCCGGCCCGGGGCTGAGGAGGAAGTCGTCGGCGCAATGGATCTCTTCTTCACAATCGGCATCAGCTAGGCAAAGGAGTACTAGTGTTTCGACTTTGTCAAATGGTTACGCGTCGAGCGACTCATTCTCCCAGAACAGCCCTATAGGCGAAGACAACGATGGTGCGGGGGACGAAACAATACGGGCAAAGACCTTGAAAGCACGACCATCATTGGCGGAACGGACGGTTCAAACTCTGTCACGGTTGCCCTCCACACCTTCACTAAGGGGAAGGGCTTCTAATTCGAACTTCTTCGAGCTGGAACCACACAGGTCGGCGTCGAGGCCTGCTAGTCGCGGTTCTCGCCCTGGGTCGAGTCTGAGAAACGAAAACCCATATCCAGCCTCCTCGAAGCCTTCTCTGAGCAGGCCAGGATCCAGTTCTGGCCCTCTTCAAGACTTGTCAAATCCTTTCAACCCGCAGCTACCATCCTTTGACAATTCGCCGTCGCGTGGACGACGGATTAGCAGCTTGCGGACGCCATCTACATCAGGCTTACGAGAACCTTCAAGATCCAAAATTGCAGGTTTACAACGGCCTCGTTCGACTACACCAAATACAGAGGTGCCAAGCCTGGCCCCCGAAACGCCAGTGGATAACTCCAAGACTTTGTCTACTCGTACAATTCAGCCTAGGCCTTCTGTGAATGGCCTCTTCAAGAAACCGGCCTTGCCAGCTGCCAAGAAGCCGGCATCAATATCATCAGCGCCTAACAAGGCGAAGACAGCATCCCTAAAATCCCCAGCAACCGTGTCGGATCGAAGCACAAATCTATCTGCTGCCTCTTCCAACTCAACAAACACAACAAGTGTTGGAGGAGACTCGCCACCGCCGTTCAAAAAGTCTTCGGCAGCACTGCGCGATCAAATTGCCAGGGCGAAAGCAGCTAAGCGCTCTGCAGCAACTCAGAAAGCCCCAGTGGCAGACGAGCCGGGTCAGACAGCTACTTGGGGCGAGTCACCCGTAGTTCCCACAGATGATACGTTCGACTTTGGCTTGTCAGATGACCCGTTCAACCTGAACCGTGATGCCAACTCAACCTCGAAGATTGTCAAGTCACGTGTGACAACTGCCAGGACAAGCGGGAGGCTTAATATTGCGGCCTTGAGCTTGAAAGAGATCCCGAAAGAGGTACTGGACATGTACAGCTTGGAGTCCATTGGCAAGCACGACGGCAGCTGGGCGGAGAGCGTAGACTTGACGAGGTTTGTTGCAGCCGACAATGAGTTGGAGATGATAGACGAGAGCGTATTTCCAGACATTGACCCTGAAGAACTGGCCGAAGACGAGGACGCTCAAGGCAGTATTTTTGCTGGGCTTGAAACGCTTGATTTGCACGGAAATATGCTGATTGCGCTACCTGCTGGACTGCGGCGTCTCACTTTGCTGACGTCGCTGAATCTGGTATGCTATTTTCTGTCATGATACTCTGAAGCCCCTGCTAACATGGACGCAGTCTTCCAACCGCCTTGCCAACAACTGTCTCGAGCCGATTTCTCAGATTATATCACTGCGAGACGTCAAGCTTGGCGGAAATCTGTTTTGGGGCACACTTGAACCCTGCTTCGGTCAGCTCATCAATCTCGAGATCCTCGACCTACATGGGAACAGCCTGCAATCCCTGCCGCCTAGATTTACCGAGCTGCACCGTCTCCGCATATTGAACGTCAGCGAGAACAGCTTTGAGTCCTTGCCATTCGACGTCCTGTCGAAATTGCCCCTGACTGAGCTGAATGCACGCAAGAACAAGCTGACGGGGACCCTGATTGATGAGAGCGTGGAGGTACTCCCAGCTTTGCAAAATCTTGATGTGTCTTCTAACCAGCTCACGAGTCTTGCTCGCCCCAATGCAGTTCTTGCCATGCCCGCGCTGACACACCTTTGTGTGTCGATGAATCGGCTGCAGGCATTGCCAGACGTCACCTCCTGGTTTGAGCTCATCAACTTGGCCGCTGATGAGAACAACATCAAAGCCTTCCCAGATGGATTTACAAGCCTGCAGAAGCTGAGAGGTGCGGATTTCTCGAGCAACGATATTAGAACTGTCCCGGCCGAGATTGCTCGCATGACCAATCTGAATATGCTGAGGTTGAGCGGAAATCCCCTCAGAGACAAGAAGTTTGTATCAGCCACCATTGAGGAACTCAAGGATGCGCTTGCAGCGCGGATGGCACCGCCCCCGACAGCCTCTGATGATTATGACGGCAGCAATGGACCCATTGCGGAGGCTCTGACGAGCAATGAAGTTAGTCCCTTGGACAATGCCTTTGACGACGCTCATTCGTCATCTTCTAACGCAGTCCGCATCCACGGAGAGCACGACGAAGAAAGCAGGACCGACACCGATGACTTTGCGACTCCGCCGACATCTGTACCCACCTCCCCGATACGAACGCGCTCCGCGCAGAGTTCTGCTCTCGTCTGGCCTGTGAGAGCTGGCGGGGTGCTGGATAGGTCGAACACACAATCATCGTCTCTTCACCCTGTCGCCTGCTCCAATTTGGCCATGGAAAATACTATTCGCGAGATACAGCTGCACCACAACCTTTTTACTGCCCTACCGGAATCGCTCAGCTTTTTTGTCGATTCACTGACTACTCTCTCACTGGCCCACAACCAACTTGTCGGCGAAAGCTATCTCAATGTAGGCGAGGGTCTCGATCTGCCATCTCTCAAGGAGCTCAATCTGTCGTCAAACCACATAACTGGCTTGACGCCCCTTGTCAATCGACTACAAGCGCCCAGACTTGAGAAACTTGACGTCAGCATTAACCGACTTGCGTCGTTGCCCTCCAGCAGCGACAAGGAGAAGGGCGGTAAACTCCTGCGGGACGTCTTTCCGAACCTGACGGTACTCCTCATTGCGAACAATCATATCGCGGATCTGGACCCGGAGAGCATCCGCGGCATGAAAGTCGTAGACGCTTCGAACAACGACATCGCGCATCTGAACCCCCGGATCGGACTGCTTGGTGGCGCTGGAGGTCTCGAGCAGCTGATAGTCACTGGCAACCGCTTCAGGGTCCCCAGATGGAACGTGCTCGAACGAGGTACAGAGGCGACGTTGAGATTCTTGAGGGGCCGCGTTCCTGTGGCAGATATGGCCGCGTGGAGGGCCGAGAAGGGGATTGTGGCAGAGGAGGATGTTAGCGATGTGGACTGAGGTCCACCGGTGTTTTTGTTGTCATTTTGCCTATGGGCAAGGAATGATGCCACCACTGCTGTTACTTCGGGTCCTCTTGGGCTTTGCTATTGCTACTTGCTTTTCATCTTCCTGGACTTGCTGGCATTGGGCGGCGATACCCTCTTCATAGTTTCATGCTCTGCTGTGGCTGCACGGCGATATACTTTTACCGGTTGACAGGGAGGACTGGGGGAGCTTCAGAAATAAAGTTCAGGCGCACTGTTCAATTCGTCAGGGATTGGCAAATGGGTACAAAAAGAGGCGGGTGGCAAGGCTTCTCGGTCAAGAAACATTCAAATGGGAGGGAGGGGACATAAGGACTAGTACATCATTGTAATCATTAGGGCTTATTATTTGTACTGAATGATACCACCACCTGAGCATATATCATAGCAGGCCACGCAATCCGAACGCCAACGCACAATGTGCAGGCACATATATATGCACGCACGGCTCTTGCTTGGCCACGTTCTGCGGCGCCGTGCCCACCGCCGCTGTCGTCATCCCGAAAACCTCGGGCACGGCCTGACCCCCTCCGGGCCCGAGGGGCGGGCAACGCACCCGACGCCTAAGCTGAGGTCTGCCATATGCCTTTCCTGCTTGAGTCTACCTCGCTGCTGAAACGTTGACGTTGCAGTAGCGCGTTCGGGGTGGCTTGCGGTAGGGCAGAGAGGGCTGGGCCAGGCAGGCCGTGCAGATGCCCTTCTCCGTCTAAACGTCGGGCGTCTGCATCCGAACGTCAGCCCAGCGGCTCGGGCCCGCAACATCCCCAACTGCTTGTCCGACCGGTCGAAAAGCCATGGCTCGAAAAGCATGTTCGGCCCGGTCACACACGCCAGAGAATGGCTGGTGGGTGTCTGGGCTTCGTGCGGCTGATGATGTATGTGTTGTCGGTCGAGACGCGGTTGGTTACGCCTGCCTGGGCGGATGGGATATGATTACTAGGGTTTCTCTCACTCGCATATCTTTTCTGGGCGAGGTCGAATTTCTCTGATTTATTTTCTTCGACTGACATATCTTGATGACTGTTTGTACTACATGCGCCAGTGGAACGGCAGACGAGCGAACTTTCAACAGAAAATGAACGGCGCAACACAGATCGGGCTGGCGATAGGTGAGCTAACCCTGCATAAAGAGTGTACAACCACATCGAGTTTCAAAAAGCTAACAGTACACCCAAAATAGCCATGCTTGCCCACCCAGCGCTCGCCCAGTTCGGCGGCTGGGGAGGAGGAGACGGCAGCGGCTTTGGAGGCGGGAGCAGCAGCAGCGGCTCCTCTTCCTCCTCCTCCTCCTCGGGGTACGGCAGCGGCTCCGGCTCCGGCGACAGCGGCTTCGCCTTTGGGGAGGGTTTCGACTACGGCACGGCCTCGCGCCAGCGCAGCATCCACGGCATCATAGCCAGCCTCGCCTTCGTGATCCTGTTCCCCCTGGGGGCTATCTTCCTGCGCATCATCCCGGGCCGGTGGTCAGTGCGGATCCACTATGTCGTCCAGATCCTCGCCTGGTTCCTATATATCGCCGGGTTCGCATTGGGCGTTGTGTTGTTGCGGACGATACCGTCACAGGGCCGTGAGGCTTTGGTGAGTTCACCTAGGGGGCCCGTCTGGTTGGGAAGACGGGCTGGGTGTTGGTTCTAGGCGCCATGCTGACAAAAGAAATCCAAATAGTTGACGAGCTCACCCACCAATGCCCATCCCATCATCGGCATCGTGGTATTCGTCATGCTCCTGATTCAGCCTCTGCTGGGTTACATCCATCATCGCAAGTTCAAGCGGTACGAGAGGCGTACTGCAGCCTCACACCTCCACCTTTGGGATGGCAGGATCGCCATTGTCTTGGGTATAGTCAACGGCGGACTCGGCCTGAGGCTCGCCGGCGCCCGCGATACGCTGAAACTCGCGTACACCATTGTGGCTGCCGTCTTAGGTGGAGCGTGGATTGTCCTGGCCGTTTTGAGTGAGTGCAGGAAGGCCCGGAAGCAAAGTGACACAAGATACAGGGGCGAGACGGCACCGACGGTGAGGATGATACGGGTCCAGAAGGCATCGAGACATAACAGTAGCGATAGTTATTCGGAGAGGTCGAGACACTAGGATTGGACTTATGCGTTGCCTAGAAGAGGACAAAGCCTCTTGTCTTGAGCTAGTACCGTGCTTGAAGTCTGGACCCAGGGAATCGGAAAGCTTGCGATGATGGTGGACAAAGAGAGCCATTGATAATGATGGGTTTCAGGGAAACGCTTTCATGGAAGTCTCCTGCAGAGTCTGTGGAATCGTGACGGATCTTGGTCAGGCATATATAGGCCTCAGATGATATCTATCTTTCAGTGATGTATCAGCAAAGCTGCATTAATGGATGTCTCATTTGCATGAGTTCATCGTGTCAACCTTAGAAATAATCATGAAGCATGCCAGGATCTCGAGACCTGAGCGAAAATTCAAAGTTTAAAAGGTTGTTTTCTGGTGCCTTCGCACCAGAACCAAAATCGCCTCGCTCCCCACCTTACATGACCATTGGTGACAATCTTCCCATCAGACATCCAACGCCAGAAGATTACAACGCAGCTATCAAAATGGATTCTGAATATGCAAAGACTTCTCGAAATCAAGCACCACCACTGTCACCAACGCCAGCTGCCAACTTAGTTGGTCATCACCCAGATGGCGCTCTTCGTGAATTGACAATGGAATACACTACGCCGGGGGCATTGACTGAGAAGATGATTACGCTCGCGAATACTGATGGAAGCTACACGGCGATGCACTCCACGCCACCGATGAGAGATGGCATTTCGATGAGCGAGGATGACCACTGCAACTTTGAACACCAAGGCAGCAGGTCTGCTAGAAACGCGAGACCAGTGTTTGAACCGTATGAGCTCGAAGCCGTGCCATCAAGAATTGCTAGCGAGGGCATCAAGGCCTTCTCTGATGAATTTTTGGGCAAATCACACGATCGAGGCAAGGAGCGCGATGGCCGGATATCCAGACATTCGACAGCCCGTCCCAGACCGGGCAAAGGTGTGGGAACTGCTCCAGCAACAGCAATTCGCCATCCGAAAGCCTCGGAGGCGACCAGCGAGAAGCGACACAGACCCGACAAAGGATCTAACAGCGATCCTTTTCTGGGCACCGGAAGATCCATGAATAACTTTCTTAGCCTCACCAGCACCACGACATCGACGTCGACCACTGGCCCGCTCAGCGAAAGCCCCTTGCTCCTACGCAGCAGCCAGCTCGGTGGCACGCCAGGACTCTTGAACCTACATGACGCCTACGAAGAGGTTGTCTCGCTCCTGAACACACTGAAGACCATGCAGAGAAAGCAAACGAAAAACGAGGTGGATGTTGCTTTGAGGAAGTGCCAAGAAGACTTGAAGGGGCGATCCAAGGACAAGACGATCGGGACAGCGGAAGCGAACATACTGGACCGCGAAGCGGCGAGAATTGGTCGTGCCAGAGACGAGGCGAGCAAGCAGACCCCGAAATCTGACATGGCGTCCAGCCCAGGGGAGGATGCAGTCTTTGAAGCGAGTCTACGCCTGGCATTGACAAAGCTCATCAGAGACGCTCGTGCCGCACTGGAGGCCGTGGCTCAGGAGAAGAGTAACACTGCATCCGCTTCACGGTCGACGCCTCGATACCATGCGTTCCCTGGTGCTGAAAATTATCGGCTGAAAGCAATTAATCTCGAGAAACGGACGTTGGAAGATCAAATGGAACGCCTGAGTGCAGAACAGGAGCAGGCAAGCAAGGAGAACTCAGATCTGAATAGCATCTTGGAACAGCTCAAAGGTCATCGACAGGAGGAGCCGATGGGTACATTGGGCCCGTGGGGAAAGGAATGGAACTGTGATAGCAGGAGAGGTGTGTGAGATGCGCAGCAGCATGGCAGGAGAGCCAGTCCAGTTGAGTTCCGAGATATGGGAGACGTTCAATAGTGGGTTGTGGCGGGCAAAGGATCACAGCACGACCATTCGAGATTGGCCGAAGAAACGGTGGCATACGAAGGTGAAAATTAGGATAGATCAGCGGTGAACATTTGAACATTGCGAGTATGTGTTTTCGTTGATGTCTCGGACAATGTGGTAGACGAAGATATAAGCGTGGTGGAGAGGGTGAGGTGCAACTGAATGTGAATGCTGGGAGTGCTTACCTCAGCGGCCATCGACCCCTAGGCACTCCCAGGCTGCACAGGGGCTCCCCTTGCAGCAATTTGACGGCGGGCGGCCTTGCAGCAGCTGATCGTGTCCTCAAAACCGACCTTCGTCTTGCGCTCGTCCCAACCCTGCCAGCCAGCGCATATCACCGCCGACAACCACTACTTCATTCACGTCGCTCCTTTCCTCAGCCCACTTTTCTTCCAAAGGCAACTATTCGATCCCCGAACCGCCCTCCCAATCGATCAACAATCCCTTCCAAAAAGCATCATTCATCGCGAACAAGATGACGCGCGCCCAGCAGACCATCTCCATCGCCCTGCTCGTGAGCTCGGTGCGTTTGTCCAACCCCCATGCGCCCCCAAATGCCCTGTGCATAAGCCAGCAATCACCAAGGCTAGAGCAACATACTAACCAGACAAACGAAAATAGGTCTACCTGGCGCTCTACCTCAACCTGATCCCCCTCCCCGCCGTCGTCCAGACCGAGATCGTGCCCATCCTGCCCTTCTGGGCCCTCGTCTCCCTCGGCGCCTACCTGCTCGTCCGCCTCGGCTGGGGCGTCCTGACCTTCAACGACACCCCCGAGGCGCACGAGGAGCTGATGAGCGAGATCGAGGTGGCCAAGGTGGAGCTGCGGAAGCTGGGCGTCACTGTGGACTAAGGGGTACGGATGACGAGGAGCACGAGGATGCATTTGGAGACTGCCCTTTATACACAGCTCTTGCTCTGTCCGCTTTTGAGCAGTGCTTTGGGCTTTGAAAGTGCCCAACATTTCGGGGTGATATACGAGGCTGGGAAGGTACACGCCTACCAATGTTGAGCTCGCCTACGCCGAGAGCTCGGAGGGCCCTGTCAGGCACAAATGCGCAGTTGAGACTCGCGTGTGTCGGGAGGAAATATTATCAGACGGACGTCATATTTCTGATCATACGCCCCAAGATACAAATAATAATATCACAAGACGCGCACTATCGCGCTGCGTCTCCCGACCTGGCTGTTTGTAGCGAATTGCTCCTCCCTTGACATCCAACATGCTACAGTGTTTCCACATGGGTCTGCGATCGCAGAGACCCAATGGCCGGATTCCTGTACGGCTTTAAAACCCTGGAACAGTCCCTGCCATCTACCCGTGCTGCACGGTTACTGCATTGGATCCCCCGTTTAAGGACCTGGCTCACCCGCCAAAAGGGCCACGACCGTCTTAACTGCCGTCAAAGGGTCCTCGCCACCTTGTACAAGTTTGTCAAACAACATGGGTATTCCAGCAATGCTTTTGCGATTATCAGATGCTTGCCCTGTAGAGAATCCATGTCAGCTCCATTGGTTCCAAAGAACGACAAAACCGTGGCCAAGATTGTAGAGAATAGAGGCACTTACATTTTCCCGGGACGCCAACCTCCACACCAAGCTTGCTCCTCGCCTCACCAGTCCAGTCAAACTCAATGCCCCAGCTGACGCGCAACTCCGACGCTGCGCTGGCGCCCTCCTCGGCAAGGCAGGGCACGCTCAGGTCCATGGTCGCCCTGCCCATGTGCGGCAGCAAATCTGCCTTGGAGAGCATCATGCCCTCCAGGGAGCCGCCCGCCGAGTCGGCAGATTCGAAACTGCCGCCGACATCATCCGTCTCTCCCCGTGCTCGCCTCTTCCGCCTTTTCTTCGTCCTCATAGCTCTCACAACGTCCAGGAGCCCGTCTTTGGCTTCTGGTCCGAGCTGCTTCTCCAGCGCGTGCCAGACCTTGGCCCTTTTCAGCGCGACCCGGTACCATTCGCTCATAGCCCATGCAAGCATACTGACGTTCCGTGTGAGCGCGCTATGTTGTGGCGCCTTGCGGGTGATACTATTGACGAAGGGCTGGAGCTCGCCCACGGCGGCGGGGTCGAGCCTGGGCACGGCGAGGGACGACACTGCGAGGGTGCGGGTGTTGACTGTCATATCTATGCGCGCTACGAAAAGGCCAGGTGGGGTGGCAGAGCCGACGCGGATTATGAGCTTTTTCAGCATGGGCTCTCCTTGGTCAGAGGGGGCGGAGATGGTAATGGACTTCGAGGTGAAGGTCAGAGGCGCGAAGACTTGAAGATAGGGGAGCTCATCTGCGGCGGACATCGGTATCGGATGGTGAGATATTGGAGGAGGCTCGGGCTTTTCCTTCTCTTGTGGTATTGGGGGTGGGAGAAAGGCCGACGAGGATCCATTGAACCCCAACATTGCGATGGGGTCCATCGCTGTCTCGAGCCATTGTGAAGTTGGATCAGGCTCTTGGTCCTTCTGCCCAGGGAGAAGATGTCGGCGGAACAGGTCTAATATGTCGCTGCTATCCGCGGATGAAGATACTCCTTGAGCCGCAGCCTGGTTCTCCCTCGTAGCCAGTTCAAGGTCCGCCTCTAGCTGCGCGACCTCCCGCAACAGCGCATCGCGTTCTCTCTCCTTTTCCGCGAGTGGGTTCAGCCGTATACTCCGGCGCGGATGTGTCCCCGGCGCGAACTCGCTCTTTGACTTCTCACTCTGGTCTTTCGAAGGCTGTGATGTCGGTTGGTCCTTTTCGACAATTTGTACCGGACTTCCGCGTCTTGCGACACGAAATACTCTGGGTTTCTGCGACTCTTTCTGCGGTGGGCCATCACCATCTCGTGACGTTACTTTGGACGGCGACTCTTCCCGCGCACGTCCTCCAACATTGCCCTGACGGCGTCTCTTAGACGGCGTGTTATGTATTCCCGATGGTGGAGTGCTCACCACAGGATCGTTACGGTGAGGTGTAGGCGGCAATTCGGGCTCTTGGGGAACAACGACTGGGAGAACGCCAGTGTTGAGAGGCGAACGATGCAGTGCGCGCCCGATGAAAGGGTTGAACAGGTCTTCCTCATGCTCGGGTGCAGGAGGTGGCAGTGGCCGTGGTTGGGGTCGACTGGGTGAGCGCCGGGCTGGTTGTGCGCCGAGGGTGGTGCCGCCAGCCCTCCTCACTGGTGACCGCGATCCTGACCTCTCTTGATTTCCGCCGGCATCGGATGGCGCGCTGTGAGCTGTCACAGCTGCATAAGGTTGCTGGGAAGCTGGAGACGACGCGGTGCCATCTCCCTCAGAGTGGTGTTCGAGCTGTGCAGTCAGGGCGTTCGAGAGGTCGGCCTCATCGTCAGGGGATTCTGGTTGCGACGCGGGTAGTTCCTCCGCTCGAATCGAAGCGGGCTCGCGTCTGGTTAGGCTTGACCTTGTGGGAGACTCGGACGTTGCTCGTGGTTCCGTTGGCTGCTGCTGCGGTGGAGGGTCTGGCGGGGTGGTGGACTCGACGGGGACAGAAGATGTTGGAGATGTTTTGCGCCTCTTGGGCGCCGATGACTCCATTACCGGACAAAGATGCTGGACATCAGATCATCATGGACATTATACTGGGAGTTTGACGCGCTTTGGCGGTTGCGACGCGTATCAATGGGAGGTGTCGCAAGCTGTTCAGGGTTCTCGGCGCGTGTTTTCGGGAGCATCATATGGAAATTCCCCAACTCGGCTGCTGTTTACTTTGGTCCACAATCTGCGAAGCTCGGGCCAACAGATCTCGCAAGGGGCCCTTGTTGTCTGGCATGCCTGGTCATGATTTGGGGAGAACTTTACAGGCCCAAGACATTGACTTAGGAACCACGAGGCTGTTCACTGGCTTGCGCCTCAATTATGCTCGAATGGATTAAACGTATGTAAACACAATCTAGCTGTTTTCCCGAGCGTTTTGAATTTGTTTACACTTACAGCCTTGAACTGAGATCGTGCTGCGCATGTCTGCTGTGAATGCTATTAACCCCGGATTATTCCCATCATGACGTTTTTTGCCGATCGAGAAATTTGTCCTGGGGCTTTGCCCGTCGACGTCAGACCAATTGCGGCTCTG
Organism: Diaporthe amygdali; assembly: GCF_026229845.1. NCBI lineage: Eukaryota > Fungi > Ascomycota > Sordariomycetes > Diaporthales > Diaporthaceae > Diaporthe > Diaporthe amygdali. The sequence continues at coordinate 10,779 of NW_026517049.1, read as the reverse complement.
GCATCGGCAAGCTTGGCCCCTGTTTTTTCCTGCTCCTTCTTCCGACCTCACCTCGTCGCCCACGATAGACTAGACTAGTCTTGACGACACCTCATACTCCTCTTCTCTTGCACATCATTCTCACGCACTGCTGCGCATCTCATCTCCTCCTCTTGCATCACGACGTAAGTCCCCCTGCTGCCCATCTGCAGCAGCCATGTCGTCCTCCGTCAGAACAATGCTCTTCAACCCCCGGCCCTTGCGGTCGCTGGTTGCGACAAGTCGAACCCATCGCGCCTACGCAACCATCCCCACCAAGAACCCAACCCCTTCGCCACCAAAGGAGGACTCGAAAGAGCAGGCCATGCCCATAGGACGCTTCTACGAGGCAATCCTCAACACGCCCCAGCCCATTCCCGATGTCAAGCCCGAGGAGCCCGCCAGCTCTGTCAAGGCCGCCCAAGAGGAGGAGTCCACCAAGGAGCCAGCCAAGCGCGGTCGCAAGCCCAAGGCAAAGGCTGAGCCAGCTGCTACTGCCACTGCCGGCACCAGTCCCACAGCTTCGCCAGCAGCCAACCTCAAGGAGACAGCCAAGGAGGCCGCCGCCAAGAACTCCTCTCCGTCCTCTTCCTCCCCACCCCCTTCGGTAAGACACGTTTGACCCCCCGCATGACCTAGTCCATGCGCACCATGACTCACCAGATTTTATGGCCATAGTAGATAGGGACATCGCCGCCCGTCCCCACGCCGCCGCCCACGCAATCAAGCAGCGAGGACAAGGCCAAGGTAATATTCGGGTCGCGCCTCGCCGGGCCGGCCGAGCGAGCCGAGCAACTGGCACGGCTGCGCGCGAAAAGCACCCTCGTCGCGGGGGTCCTGGTGCCGCCGAAGCCAGAGGAGCCGGACAATTGCTGCATGAGCGGGTGTGTCAACTGCGTCTGGGACCGGTACCGCGATGAGATGGAGGACTGGGCGCTTGCGGATGCGGAGGCGAAGACGAAACTAGCGGCAGAGAAGGCGGCAGAGGCAGAGGCTAATGCTGGTGTTGATGCGGGCGTGAGTGCGGATTCGACGACGACGACGAGACCACCGGCAACTTCTGCGGTAGATCACACTGCTGTTAGCATGGATGACGACGGGGGTGGATCGGATACCAACTGGGACGTTCCTCCCGCTTCACCTTCGCCCAAAATTGCTAAGGACTTTTGGGACGATGACTTGTACAAAAACGTGCCGGTCGGCATCAGGGAGTTTATGAAGCAAGAGAAGAGGCTAAAAGAGAAGCATTCTCGCGAAGGCACCTCGGGGGGTTGATATTATCTATCATGCTAATAGAGTGCTGCTTTAGGCCGAGTTTATGTGTGTTTCCAATGCGTATGTGGTTGATGCCTGCTGTGTACTCGAACTTACATTTCCATCTTCGTGGTGGTAGTCCTCACTGATTGGCTTTCTTTTGTTCCGTTTCCATGTAGTCAATATTTTCTGCCCTGTATAAAGTCTTTCATCCGAATTATTGCTGCGGTAGATTTTGCTGCATTTGATGCTGCCCAGCTTGAAAATTTGTTTACTCACTCAGGTTATAGGAAATCTATGGGCACTTATTCTCATTGTCAATTCGAACTGGGGATGATTAGAACTCGAGTGGAAAGCATTGGCTCTTTGGGTAAAAGCAGGCCAGTCACGGTGTCAGGGAAACGGTCCAGCAAGACGGTCCGAATCACATTCCGTTTAAACCACGATCAGTGACGGTCAGGTTACCAATGTGGGTACTGCGGCTTTGGATGAGGCGACGGGGTATGCCATCAGGAAGAGAACATGTCTATGTCTTTGTCAGTGCTTTACAAGTGTTTTCGTCGTTGGCCTGGGTCTGGCCTCAGGTGAGACTCAAGGCTTTCAGGGAGTCGGTCCTTTCTGTGAAGACACTTCATTTTGGCTGGATGATAAGGCATCTCATTTGCATAGCGGGAGGCAGAACGGGGCTAAAGCGACGGCTTCTGCCCATCACTATCAGGTGAGAGCCAGCAAGGTGTATGTGCTATGGCTTGGGGCTGCGATTTCTTATCGAGTATACAGACAACAGGGCTATGGCCTGCAGATGGAGCTGCGCATCGACCTACGCTGGACTTGCGGATTGGGCTGTTGTGTTAGCGGGTAACGGCTACCTGATGGCCTTGGTTGGATACTTTTCGCACGGGGTGGAATCCCCCACGGCCGTCTCTCTGTTGTTTTCATCTCAACCTTTCTGACAAAGATGGACATCTTTCTGGATCTGAAAACCATCACTATTTTCTAGGTTCCTTATACATCAGGCACACGGAGAATCACCTACCAAGGTGAGGGTACCGTGGGCATTGACATCACACTTTCCTCCTTCACCTCGGCGTCACCTTGTCAACCATCACTTTTGGACTTCGAAATTCCACGACAACTTTTTTCTCATCACCATTCCACAACACTCTTGATACCATCACCACCGACAGGTGAAGCACATTCATTCCATCGGAACAGGCAAACTCTTTCGTTTGGTCGAAATACACTCGACTTCCTCCTTCTCGTCCTCGTCCTGATTTTGCAGGCTTTGCAATTCACCTATCGCAATTCGAATCGCGACTCAACCTCACTTTCACGAAGCACAGAAGCGCAAGCCATGATGAGCGACCTAAGCGGCGGGTTTGCGCCGCAACAAAATGACGAACGTTTGAGCCTCGACATTGACAGTAGCAGTCCGAGCAACGCCATGATCAATCCTGCGAACACTTCGGCTTCGACAGTCGACCAATCCCCCATTACAAGTCATAGCAGCGGTCCACCCAGCAGTCACTTCACTTCCAGCGCATCTGCTGTTCAGGCTCGCGATACTGCCGCTTCCCATTGCGACCTTCCTAGCGATCTAGCGCACTCCGGCGAGCGCGCGATGTTAGAAGCTCGAAGCGACAATCAGCAACGCAAGCTCAATCCAATGGCGATTGATTTTATCCTCAACAGCGATTCTACTGGACACACAAGCGAGGGAAACGACACTTCTACTCAACCCCCGATTGAGGGAAATGACAATGGCACAACGAAACAAACAGAATCGTGCAAGTGCAGTCTGTCGCATTGGACCCTGGGACGTCTTGAAATCTTCGACTCCACCATTCAAAAACAGATCGGAACTCATAAGGAATCGATCAATAAAGTTCTAGCGAGCGCATCCGACAGAGCTCCAGCCAATATGAATGATTCTCTTCCATACGAATCGGAATTTACGCTCGTTATGGGCTTGAGCGAAGAGAAAGTCACCACTGTGCGGAATCTCAGAGCCAGACTTCGTGACGCGAAACGCGAGTCGGTGCACATTTTTCAGCATGCAGAGAAGAGAGAGGAGGCGGAAGCAAAGGCTAAGAAGAAACCGATGAAATTCATTGTGAGCGGATCCAAGTCAACGATTTACGACATTCCCGAGAGCTTCGGCTCCTTTGTACTCAAGGTCGGTTCACTGCCACATATCAACCAAGAGCGACTGAATCATCGTCGCGTTACGCAAGCGCAGGAAAAGTATGGCGCTTTAGTTTGGGCTGGTCCGGACACATCCAGATTCAAAATGCTACTTGTGCCCCACATCATGAAAAGTATACCGACAGGATGGGTGGCGCACAGTGTCCCCGGCCTTCTCAGGCCTTCCAAAGATCTTGACCCACGTATTCAGGTGTTCTACAAGCAGGACGGCGACCGCATAGCCATCGACAATGATGAGAGGGCCGATGGTACGACTGGCATTGTCATGTCCCGGATCAAAGACCTCGAAGAAACCACCCGCAGAAAGATTCTTCAAAATTACTGCAACATCGAGCAGTCACAAGTGGAAGAGGTCTTGAGCTTGAACGACCACTGCCTTGTCCGCGTCTTACTTGGCAGGAGATTCGACGACGACGACGACGACGAGGAGTCAGATGATGCTATGGAATCCGTCTCGGGGAACGCCGTGGACGATGACGTGGAGATGGCCTCAGTTGACACCTCGGACTGTGAGCCTCCCTCTCTCTTAAACATTCCGGGATATCTCGATTTCATCCTTCATGCCTGCAAGAAGGTGCGAGACGGCCCGGAGGCACTTGCGAAACAGATCGCATTCGGCTATGCCCTACTCCATTGGGGAGCTCGCCTCGACGGCCGGGGAATAGAATTTCTCCTGGGCTTGGCCCCACTTGGACGGGGAAAGCGATTGTATATGCTCGACTTCGAAGCCTGCCGTCCACTTGGTGAGTTGACCGCTGCGTGTGTCCGTAACCGACTTATCCCAGCGGCTCTTGATAACGACCCGTACATTCCGCGCGCCTGTTTCGGTGATAGCAATGAAGTCCTAAGACGGGACAGACGTGGGAATCCCCGTATTTTCACAGACAGAAGCGATCGAGTCCACCTGTGGAAGGTATTTGTGAAGCATTACCTTGAGGCCAGCGCAAAGATCTGGGAAGCATCCGACAAGGACTTTGACTCCACTTTGCCTGAGACATTCATCCGGGAGCTCGAGCGCAATTTCTTGGAGCAGAACGAGAATGGGTCAGAGCATGGTGGCCGTGAGCAGGACGGGGAGAACGAAGCCAACAGCCAACAAGACAGTGAGGATGGCGGCAACGACGAAGATGACCCAGCTCAGGCCGACCGTGAGGCCTCTGAGAACAACGACTACGGAAGCGACGAATACAATCCAAATTCGACTGATTCTGAGGACTCGTCAGAAGAAGAGGACAGTGACGATGACGACGACGACGATGTGGACTAGGATACCCACAATCTGTTCTGGTTCGGAACGACTGAGCTCAACTTCGTATGTACAAACCTCTCCGTGCTGCGGCTACCTATCCGTCTTTTTCTAGAATAATCCAGAATACATCGCTTCGGGCTACGTCGCAGGTGACTAACCGCATAACAAAATAGTGCCCACTCCCGCCCGCGAAGCCCATTTTGAAGAAGTCAGCAAGCAGCGACACGTCGACCACGCCGCCGAAGGCCCGCAGTGAGACTAGCCCGCGCAAGGTCACGTTCTGGCGCAACTTACCGTCCTACAAGATGGAGAAGCCGGCGAACGCGCCTTACTGGAAGAGAGGGAGGGCGCGCCAGCCAATCCTTTTGGGATTCCACTAGACCATGTCGTCGGTGGTAGAGTTTTTGTGCGAATTGGAAATTGATCGAATTGGTGGTTAATGCCGGATTGCGATGCCACCAAATGGCAAGATGGTGGCTAATGCCATTGGGTGGCTAATTGATTGGATGGTCTCATTACGCTCTGGAAATTGGCACGCTGCACACGAAAAGCTTTTTCGTTTGGCTTGTTGTGGTGGTGCAGGCCATGTGGTCTTGCTCCGGACCTGGCCTTGTCCCGTCCATGACCATGAGGCTGCATTCAGTTTGAATCCGGTTGTGATTGTTTGTGGCTACTTTACGGAACGTCTCTCTTTCTTTACAAGATGGAGACCAAAAGTTGAATACTTTGGCTTTTTAAATGTGTTCCTTTATTTTGTGTGACTCTATGTGCTTCCCTCCACTATGTAATCCTTTATCAAGCGTTCTCTCCTGTTTTCTTATTCTCTCTGCTTCTGCCCATGGTGGAGATGCCAACATGATACCTGGCCTGCATAGACGAGAAAAGCAGTTCGACCACTAAGCAAGACCAAGCAGGGCCTAGCTCCGGAGGACATTTCAGTGTAGTTTAGGTATAAGCCTTTACAATATTATGTGATCCCGCTGGTGTTCGCAGTGACCGCAACCCGTGAATGGGCCAATCGGCCTATTGGTTCGCCATCGTAGTTCTCAGAGAAGACACTAGCCCGCCCATCTGCAGTATTACTGGCGACTGAAATGAGGCAGACCCTTTTCTGGAGCCCTGCCTAGCAAAACGGATCTATGGGTATAGAGGACGTAGCGTCCCTGGGGCGGGCTTGGGTGAGACAAGGCGGCACCCGAGCCCACTATGCTTGGATCCTCGCGGAGGTTTACGTGAATTGCTATAAGCCAGATCTGCTCTCATATGGCGTGGGGGCGGAAGCAGATCAAAATGGAATCACAACTATGTGAGCTTCCTCCGGTCGCGTATCTGCCGGCTCTCAAGACTGAGATGGAACAGGTTTCTGGGGACGAGTGCATCACAAAATTCTGAGGACATAACTTTGAAATGTTTCTCAACTCTTCGTCATTCGGTTCTAGGTCAGCAAATGTGCCCTTGAGTCGCCTCTTCAGCTCTGTTTCGTTTTCCTCATTCCTGCAGTGATCCAATCCCATCGCTATGCAACCGTCCCAGCCAAGCTGAAGTATTGTCATGTTGCCGCTCAAAAGTCCACTCATTCAGTTGCCCATGCAAACAAGCCGCCCATCCCTTTCCTGGCTCTTATATATGCCGAATATGTCACCCACAAGGAAATAGATCATACGGACATCACAAACGTTATTGCGCCGCTCCCCAACTGGGCGTCAACTGGGGGGTGGCCTGGGGCAGAGTTGCCCTTCTAATGCCAAAAAGAACTTGACGAGCAGGCGCGCGCACGCTCGCTCGCTCGCTCTTCAGTGTGTGGCCCGTCCTCATGAGGAGCCATTGGCCTGCTTCGCCTTCATCTGCCTGGAGAGCTCGTCGTGCTCCTCGATGTCCTCGGCCTCCCAGGGGTAGCAGATCCACTCGTCGCCGACGGTGCGCGCGGCCATGTAGCGGCCGTTGTCCATCATCTCCGCGGGGAGGGTGCCCTTCTTTTGCTTGTTCTTGTTCTGTGTGTTTTTGGGCGCAACTGGTCAGTCCCAGCTCCAAAGCATTTACCAACGTAACAGTGTCGCGTTCAGGGGGGCAGGGAGGGTGAGGGGGGCGACTTACGTGCAGCACAAAGATGCTAAACTCGGTCTTGGCGTCCTCGCCCTCGAGGCCGAGCTTCTGGCGGGCGGCCTCGACGTCCTTCTCGAGCTCCTTGACGGCGTACTCGAGGGTGGTGCGGGTGTCGTCGACCTCGTCGACGATGAGGATCTTCTTGCCGATGAGGTTCTTCATCTCGCCGAGGCTGGTCAGGTCGAGCCACTGGGTGCGGGTGACCTTCTTGCCGGGCTCCTCGACGACGGTGTCGCTGAGGGTCTCGTAGAGCGACAGGCCGATGGCCTGGATGGGGATGTTGGGGCTGCCGGTCTTCTTGAGGAACGAGCGCAGGATGCGGGCGGGCACGTAGCCGCCGCCGCCGATGGCGATCATGAGGTGGGGCTTGAAGTTGTCGAGGATGTGGGCGGCGGACTCCTGACAGAGCTTGTGGACCTGGAAGTGGGAGGGGGCACAGGAGTTAGAAACATGGGTTTTTTCTTGGTTGCGGTGTGCTCGTTCTCGCGGCGAGCGCGAGCGCCGTGTTGGTTCTGGACGGCGTGTGCGTTTTGGGGCGGTGGCCTGGGCGAAGCCTAGGGAGTACACAGTATACACACATCATTGTAGGTGACGTAGAGCTTCTCGACCATGTTGGGCGGTGGGTTGCTGCAGGTAGCGAGCCGTTTGTCGAGTCGGGTGGGTGCAGATGTCTCGGGCGCGTGCAAATGCAGGTGAGAGTTTATGGGCGCGGAGGTACGGGGACGGGCGCACGCAGCGAATAAGCAGATGTGCTGCAGTACTGTATTATGGTGGTGGGGTTGGAGGGGTTCGATGATGAGGAGAATATGAGAATACAAGAGTGAAGTTAGGGAGGGAAAAAGGAAAGAGAAAAAAGAAAAAGACTACAGGTAGAGAAATCAACAGCACGGGAAAATATCTGGCAAAAAAATTCCAAGGGTCCCATCCGTCTCGTCGCCTGGTCTCATGGGATGGGGGAAAATTTGCCTGGTCTGGCGCCAGTCCATAGCCAAGTCCAGTCCAGTCCAATCCAGTCCCAGTCCAGTCCAGTCATTCAGATTCAGTCAGTCACCCAACCCCGCGGTGCTGGGCCATGGGCCGTGGGCCGTCCGTCGCATGTATTGTAGTATTGTACCCCACGTGTGCCTCTTGGGCCTTCATGCTTTCTTCATGCACGCAATGCAACCTTGTACAAGCGCGGAACCCCGCAGTCAGCAGCACAGCAGCACAGCAGCCAGCAGTCAGACGTGTTTCCCCGAGCAAGCAAGGAAGCAAGCAGTTTCATCATTGCTACCCGCGTAAAAGTAAAGTGTGTGCTGTGTACCAACTTGACGCCGTTAGCGACAGGTCACATCTGACTCTGACTGCCCTGAGGCGGCTCCACGCTTCTTGATTGACTTGACTTGACTTGACAATTCGACTGTCAGTCTGAGTGAGTCCATTATGAGTGGCTACTGTAACAAAGAGTTATTGATGGGTCTACAGCGTAATCTGTACAGGAGGAGCTTGCTCCCAGTCCACCCTAAAGAATCCTACGCTATAAGCCAGACTGCGTAAGAGCCGACAACAGGCTGCCCTGGCATTTCTACAGCCATTGGATATCTCGAACTTCATCAATTCCATTCTTCATCTCTTTGAAGTTTCTACGGTTGCACGCCATTGGAAACTTTTCCTCTGGCAACCCTTTAAGCCGCCTTGAACCACACGTCTCCACCGGTCTATCCACCTGCGACCCACCAACACTAACGGAGACGGCCGCCCTCCGAGTCGCATCGGAAACCCCCAGCCAGTCGAGCACTCGCATGTCGGCCCCGCGGCGTGACCGGATCGGAGCATCAACGACCCACTTATCACCCCGTCCAAAAGTCACACAACGCCGCCGCCGCCCCCGCCGACAATGGACCAGGACAACCCAACCTCCGTCCCAGAGAACCTCAAATCCCGACTCAGGGACTCGTACGACGCCATCGCAGAGGCATACACCCACTGGTCCACCAGAGGTGCCGCCATCCGCCTCTCCTACCTGGACAAGCTCCTCGGCCTGCTCTCCCCTTCGCACAGGGACATCCTCGAGGTAGGATGCGGCGCCGGCATCCCCACGACCGAGAAGCTGCTGGCCCGCAGCCCCCGGTTCCGCATCACCGCCAACGACCTGTCCTCCTCCCAGATCGAGCTGGGCAGGAAGCGCCTGGACGAGGCTTGCAGGGCTGACGCGGACCGGGTGGCCTGGGTCCAGGGCGACATGATGAGCCTCGACTTGCCTGACGCGGCCTTTGATGTGGTGCTCGGCTTCTACTGCATCCAGCACCTGCCCCGGGACGAGCAGGCCGCCATGATCCGCAGGGTCGCGGCCTGGCTCAGGCCGGGGGGCTACATGCTCATCAACTTCCCGGCCAAGGATGATGAGAACGTGGTCATGACCGGCTGGATGGGCGAAAAGGGCTGGGTATACCACAGCGGCTGGGAGGCTGACAGGTACAGGCAGCTGTTGAGGGAGGCGGGCCTGCAGCTGGTCTTGGACGAGGTGAGGCAAGATAATGTCAAGGCAGATTTCTTGTGGGTTGTTGCCAAGAAGCCACAGATTCCAGCGGTATAACTCGGTGAATTAGTCTATATGTTCTTGATACCTCACATGGAGTCGCTTTATTAAGCAACTCATACCACCATCAAACAATGTGTGTCATGATCAAAAGATTCTGTTTCCTCCCTTGGCCAATTGTGTGCTGATCGTAATACTGGTCCTCACGCGCCCCAGATAGATAGTCGGATAGATAGTGGTGGGCTCTCTCTTATTCGGTATTCGGTGTGCAACGTCACACCCCGACTGTCAGCTTTACTATGTCCCAGTCAAAGCGGCCTTCCCTTGCGTAATCCTTCACCGGTGCGGAAGGTAAACCACAGAGAATGGAATGCCAGCGAGGGAGGGCGCAGCAAGGCTCCAGACCTAGTCCAGTCATAACGTGGCTTCGTCTCGGGCCGGTGGTCAGAACTGGGCTTGGGCGTAAAAAGTGGCTTTCCCACATGGCTGTCTTCGAACCCAACAATGAACCACATGAGGCGCGAAGTGCAAGGCTAACGAGTGAGACTTTCCCTGTGCGCTGACCGATAGAATTTCTCCTTTCATTTCCATTTTTGGTTGCCGTCTGCTCTTTCATGTATGATAAGCCCAAATACGATGCTCACCGATCCAGCTCGCTTAATATTTCCCAAGTACAACTACCTCCCAAGCTCGCAATCTTGACTGTCGTCGGGCATCAATTTATCATTCCCGCCATTTCGCAAGCCCTGGAATGCAAGGGCCATCAGAGAGCCGTCATCGGTGACGGTAAGACAATCCGGGCCTACAAGATGTCCTACTCGCAGACGGGGAACTTGTGACTAGTGGGTGACATCGTGCTTGGGATGACTCGGGGTCCTTTGTTCAACGGTAGACCAAATTCAAGTGGAAGTCGCTGTACTTGGTACTATCTTTTCTTTGTCTAATCGCCATCTCTCATTCGCTTGTTACTAAGGCCCAATTCACCATGACTGAGGCTGACTCCGTCCGTGGCTTCCTCTGCGGAGCAGCACAAAAAGCAAGCGTTTCTGAACCGGAAAAAAACATTGGCCTCGTAGACAACATATAAACATCGGAATATAAGCGTTACCAAAAAAAATAATACGCAATGAATGAGGACTTTTCAGCCATTCTGGGCAGAAAAGTGGTTTTGTTGCTCCCGTAATGACTTCTTCAATCCCAGCTCCATCCTGGGCCTACTCCCACGACGTGACCTTTTCCAACCCGGTCTTCTCACATCACACAATTAGGAACGCCAACAAGTCAGAAGTCGCACTCGCCCCAGAGAACTTCCGACCAAACGGGGGCTTCACAGCGGCAACCACCAGATTATTCCCCAACAGCAACAGCAACAGCAACAGCAACAGCAACAGCAACAGCAACAGCAACAGCAACAGCAACAGCAACAGCAACA